>NC_140498.1:60957075-61557075 GCF_964271855.1 Acomys minous
AAAAAAGACACTAAAGGAATGAAAATTCCTTAGCCAAGACTAATGAAAACAGGCAAAGAAAGAAAGCTTTCCTCTTCAATATCTTCTTTATATGTAGGTTGACACCCATAGCTGTGGCCGGGATTAAAGATGAGTATTATCATCTCAAAAGATCCACATTAAAGGAAGGTCTTTCCAGTTCAAAAGCCTTACTTAAGAAAACTCTCCAAAAAGAAAGCATGGAGTACTCAATAGGGACTCTGGACAAGTTCATTTAGAGTTCTGCCTATTCCTACTCATGCTCAACTAGCACATCCATTTCTGAAGATTCTCACAATGTAACAGCAGAGACATCTGCGGCTATTGTTGGCTAACAATCATGCAAGAATATATATAAATTATATAAAAAAGGACACACTTGCTCATAGAGGACCCGAAAGAGTTCATTTTAACTAGCTCTGGCTGTTCTGACTGAGGCCTGTGACATCACTGTAGAGAATTCCATTCCTTCTTTTTTCTAAGCCTTGTTTTTATTTTATGATTGCAGGCGTTTGTCTGTATATATTTGTACACAGTGCCTACAAAGGCCAAGAAGATCCCAGCTCTCCTGGGGCAGAAGTTACAGGAGATTGTTAGCTACCATAGAACTTCTGAGAAATTCATAAAGCATCTTCATTACTATCTGTTGCTCTAGTCCCAGGCATTCTGACACCAATCGTGAATGGGGTACAAAGACGTGCATTCTAGAAAAACAGGACTCTAACTAGGATTAATTGGTGTGGGGAGAGGTTGATGCAAGGTGTGGCTACAAAATTTACACTGAGGCTCCATAGCCCAGGGCTACATGACTTCATGACTTCCATCAAAGCTACAACCCCTATTCTTGGTGGTATTTTTGGTTTTGGGTTTTTTCTTTTTGTTTTTGTTTTTTTGAGACAGGGTTTCTCTGTATAGCCTTGGCTGTCCTGGACTCACTTTATAGACCAGGCTGGCCTCTAACTCCCAGCAATTGGCCTGCCTCTGCCTCAGGATTTCTGGGATTAAAGGCATGTTCCACCACTGCTGGTGTTGGACTCTCACGCCCAACTTGGGAAGCGGGGTCGCCGTGAGAGACCACGTGATGCACAACACACTGATGCAAAAGCAAAGGTTTATTGTTATTGCTGACGCGCCAGGGTCCCTCAGCCCTCGGGAGTTGAGGGACCCCGAGTAGCTGTTACACACTAGTTTTTAAAGGTTAAAACCACAAAGCACGTGGGGTTCCTTATCAAGCTTAAACCATATGAACATTGGCAGTGGGAGACTTCTTGTGGGGATTTGGGTGTGGGTCCCTAGGGCGGTTACTAGAAACCATATGGGACCTCTGATACAGGGAGCTCGCATGTAGCTATTCTGGGAACTAGGGTGGAACTCTGAGGCTAGTAGTAACGAGAACTGGGAGAAGCCTCTGGGCAGGGCAAGCAAGCCTCTTACATTTTATAATTTTACAATTTCTCACTGGGAACACCTCCCATTCTTTCTGATCCTCACATAACCAAGGTCTCAAATTCAAGGATATGACTTGGCCTCCAATGTGCTGGGGTTATTGGCATGTTATCTGAAATATGAGTAATTAAAAAGCACCTGGTTGCCTGTGTGTTACAGCAGGGAAGCAGCATGACTGCTAGTCTGTCACCTGAGACATTACCTTGAACATCATGCCTGGCTCACTCCCTGCCCTCCCTGATTCCCTATCTCCTCTAAGAGCCCTCTGCTCAGCAGAGACCCACTGACTCTTCTCTCCTTGCTGGGGAAGGCGCCCTCATCCCCACCCCTCCCTCCCTTCACACCTCCACTCCATCCTCTAACCCCACCCCACCCCGAACTCTACTACAGCTGTGGGTTTTTGGTTTCTTTTTAATCACCTTTTCACTGAGGATGATGTGTTGATTAACTACAGTGCTCTAAAATGATTATCATCTCTTTCCTGCTCTCCTCTTAGGTTTGTTTCATATCTATCAGGTAAAAGGTAGCTGCAGTTTACCTGAACATAGCATGAAGCCACAAAACAAAAATGTTGTTTCCTAAACTCTCTTTAATTTAGAATCTTTTGTGTACCCTTTGACTTGTGAGACAGACTGATAACTCCACTCCAAAATGAGCAATGGTTTTGCAAGCTGTGCACCCTGATTCCAGGAAGAAGAAGGGAAGTGCCTGAGGGTTTTGCTGGTGCCTCAGGCAAGCTCAGAAGTTAGAACTGATGAACTCAAGGTCAAAGGGGGAGGGGCAGGCATCTGAGCTCAGGAGGCCTGAGTGGCTGGTTCTGCCCTGGGGTGAGTGCAAAGGTGGAAATGCAGGGTCTTGGAGAACAGGTAGGAGTGCTACTGAAATGCAAATCTCTCCACCTAAGAAAAAAACACTGGTCCTGCAATGGAAGCCTGTGCCAGGAACTACTGTGCTGTGTCCCTTCAGCACACTCTAACCATAGAGAAGTGCTCCTGTCACTCAACACTCAGTGGCCAATCAGGGAATCTAGGAAAGAGAGAAAGAGTGTTCTTCCGGGAGCCATGCTGTAAGATCCTCCCTGTACCTGAACGTACATTGAAAAACTGCATCACAGGGAAGAAGCATCCTCGATCATTGTGTATGATCCATTTCATACATCCTAGAGTTCAGTTTGAAAGTATGTTATTGAGTATTTTTGCATCTATTTGTATGTAATATGTAATGCTTTTTTCATTTTTAAATCTTTATGTGCTTTGGTTACCAAGGAAATATGACTTCATAAAATCGATTTGGTAATGCTAGTTATGTTTCTATTTTATAGACTACTTTGAGCAGACTGGTCATTAAGTCTTCTTGGAATCTCTGGTCAAATTCTGCTCTAAAACCACTCAGCCCTGATTTTTTGGTTCTAAATCTTTTATAATGAGTTCGATTTCACTAGGGGTTATAGGTCTATTTAAATTTTCTATATTATTGTGATTTAATCTTCATAAGTTGAACATACTGAGAAGATTATCCTCTTTTGGTATTTAGATTTTCCAATTTAGTGAAGTATACTATTTCATTTTAAATGTGCTTCTGATTTTTCAGACTTTTTTCCTTGTCTTTTACTTTGTTTCCCTTTTTGTTCCTTATTTTATTAATTTGCATATTATCTCTTTTTCTTTTAGTTACCTTGAATAACGGTTTGCTATTTTCTTGGTTTTCTAAAGGAACCTTCTCTTTGTTTCACTGATTTTTTATCTCATTCTCTTTGTTTCTATTTCATTGATTTTATTTTCAATTTGATAATTTCTTGCTGCCTTCTTTAGGTGTATGTATGCCATAGCATGGGTATAGAAGTGAGTGGACAAACTATGAGAGTCAATTTGTTCAAACATTTGGAGTTCCAGGGATTGAAGTTGGTCATTTAGCTTGTTAATAAGAGATTTACACACTGACCCTTCTTGCTGGCTCTGATTTCTGAGAGACTTATGGAGCCCAGGTTGGTGGTCAACTCCTAGTCTTCCTGCCTCAAATGTAGCACTCTTTAATTCATGAAAGAACTGGGTTTTTGGAGGAGGGGGGCTGGAGTGGAGCAGCTACAGGAGCAAGTCTAAAGCTTTCACTGCTCAGTGGCATGCGTTCTGGGACTTGTGGGTTTTCATCACTAAGTTGTAATTTGACCACAATGGTACTTTAGAGGCTTGGAGTGGGTTTTGACATGTCATCAGGCTCTCAGGACAGGTCCCTTCAAGCGTCTTGGGGGCAGGACTTCACAAGCTTCAGTTCCCATTGTGAATGGGCACTGGTGGTCCAGGGCTACTTATCAAAGTTCCACCCTGAAACCTGATAAGCCATTGTTTGTGGGTTCTGGGAAACAAATTCAGGTCTCTTGCAAGACTAGAAAGTGCTTTTCATACCCATAGTCTTGTTTTTCTTAATTAAATTTTGGAGGTCGGTGGCAGCATGCATGGAATACATGTGGGGATTGAGAGCAACTTGGGATAATTGTTTCTCTTCTTTACCATAAGTTCCTGAGTTTCAAACTCAGACCCTCAGAGTTGACATTGATGACTGGACCTGGTGGGTTGTGTGAGGATGTGGGAATCACATATGTTATGCAAGTGCCCAAACATTGAGCCAACTCCTCAGCAGATGGTTGTTTGACTGCAGTGGCAGGGGTGGAACTTGGGATCTCACAATGCCAGGGGAGTACCCTACCACTGAGTGGCCTCCAGGATCTCAGTCTTATGTGTAACCCCAGACCTCTTTGTAGGTTGCCAGATTTTCTTTTAACAAGATGACTGTGTGTTCATGGAGACTCCCACTGTCAGACATAGTCCAAGATGTTTGGAAATGCAAAACTCTAGTATCCTCATTGTTGGAAGCATCCAGGGCCTCAGATCAGGGTCTCATATCAAAGACAAATGATATTTTGAACCAAAGAACTCACTGGGTCTAGAACTCATGTAGGGAAAGTACATAACAGACAGCAATAAGTTGTCCTCTCACTGCTACATGCATACCATGGTACAGATGGATACACATGAACACAGCTCAAATATTTTTAAAAGAATATGTATTTATTATGTATATAACACACTGCCTGCACATTACTGGTATATCATATAATCCTACAGGACAAGCAGTTGTAGAAAGAACCAATAATACCTTAAAAGGGATCCTCATTAAAGAAAAAGGAAGGGTAAAGACCCCCAGGGACAGATTAAATAATGCATTATTGACTCTGAATTATCTTAATGTTGATGAAAAAGGAACAAAAGCAGTTGAGAGACATTGGGTTATAGAAAAAACCTGAGGAACTAGGACAACCAATATATTATTAAGGATCAGTGGACAATGGAATTGAAACCTGTAATAGTTTTGAGATGGGGACAAGGTTATCCTTATGTATCTACAGGGAATGAAAAAATATAGTTACCAACAAAACTTATAAAGATTGGATATGAATAGGGAAGACATCCCACTACCTGAAACACGAATATCTTCGCACAGCAAGGGATTCTTAGGGGTTACCTGACCCTCATGACATGACATTCTTTCAAACAACATGGCTATCACAGCTCAAACAGACATATAAAGTTGATCCCTTACACCTGCTCAAAAGTGGGCCGAAATGAAATGTACCTATACTACGACTATGTAAAGTTTGTTTATTTTCAGAGCCAAAGACCAACATAATAATGAGGAAAAAGCAAGTAGCTTAGGTGATTTAATCTCATAGACTGCCTCCGCAGTTTCCTCACAAATTGGTATGCATATCAACTTCAAAATGTTAGCCCAGGGCATCGATTTCAAAAAGCCTGGATAGAAAAACATACAGCTAGCTTTTGTAGTACTGGGACGACATCCTAATTTTCTATGCATACACAAAAGATGACCTTCTCATAGACAGCAAAAAAAGAATTTTAAGAACATGACACCGTGATTCCCAAAAGGTTGGCTGGATGTTGTTGTTGGGTTAGCCATGTTTGTTATTGTCTAGGGGGGTTGGTTATCAGTTAGTAAAGGTTACATTTGGGGATTTATTTCTCACCTCTATCCTCCTTTCCTTCCTATCTTCTATCCTATCTAGTGTTAAGGAAAAAGGTGGAAAGGGAAAGATAAAAATGCAGATACAGAATTGTAGTATAGAAGGTAGATTATTGAATCTACTAGCCTCAAATATTTTACATCACTATTGTATATTGATAGAAATTTATGATTATTTGTTTAACTTTTGTGTAATGTATTGTACATCAGATGCAACTCATTTGAAAATGGGATGTATAGTTCTGGTCTTATGAAAGCTACCTCTTCCAAACTGCTCAGGATGGTTGGAGATGCAAGTCAGGAGTTATTCACATGTAAATCTTGTAGTCTTGTTAGAGACTAGTTTAGTTAATTATAGGAAAAGCTATATTTAGGTTCTTGTATATGTTTTCCAGGCTAAGGAGCTTGCAAATAGCTAGAAACAAGCAATGTCTATTTAGATATACTCAGATAGGTAAATCGATTGATCGATAGATAGATACATATATCAGTATAGTTATTCATTATAGTAAATACATAGATGGTCTTCAAACACTTCAGAGATTTACAGAATAAGGCATTTAATTAGGAAGGGCTCTCCTGACAGAGAGACTCGTCTGCTTCTAGCAGCACACCCAATCTACATCAGTGAAGCTGATGGGCATCCATGAAACAAATCTTCTAATTCTTCTGAGGAAGAGAGGGTTATATTGCTTTGTTCTATGTTGCTATGCTGACAGGGCTTGTATCCATTGTGATAAATGATATATCTATTAGAGAAGATAACAAATGAAAAGGTTTGCCCTGCATTCACAGTCTCAGTTTTTGTTTGTTTTTTCACTGAAACACTGTACAAGGATTAGAGTTTCTCCATAACAGTCTTCACTTTCATAAATTGCCCCTCTCACTAAACTGAACAACATTACTGCAAATTTATTATGAACACACAGCTTTATGATGGACTACTTGTTCATTAGAAAATTTTTGACATAGACTTATCACCGATTTAATGTGTATACTTTCTGCAATATCTAAGTGGTGTGAGACTAAAGAGATTATCAGTTCCATAGTCTAGCTCACTACGTGTCAAATGGTGATATCTGTTAATGCATTTTTTTCTTATCTTCTTTTTTAGAGAAATGACTTCAAAAAAATAATTCAGCTACCTGATTTTGAAGTACATGGTTTTGTCAGAATTTAATAATCATCGATACACTTCAAACAGTGCATATTTACATTCTTGCTTTTCTTTAGAACTTAAAGGATGCACTAAAAGTAATTCAGAGGCATATTTGTATCAACTTGCACATGAAAATTACCTTCTACATCTTCTAGAACTTTGAAGATTCTTTTCAATGTTAAGGATTCCCAATTGTAACCTAAAATTGAATTTGAGAAAATGCATACTATAATATTGAAAATTTGGCAAAATTCAAGTTACTCTTTGATAAACCTCAGAAACTTGCCTGATTTATTCATCTCATTCATCTTCATTTTCAGTTGACATTACAATAACATGTAACAACAACGGAGAAAGAGTTGTTGGTAGATTTTAAAAGCAACATAAAATTCACAGTCCTACCTATGGCAGTGAGGTTCCTGTAGGTCTCCAGCATCACCTCTCTGTAGAGACTCTTCTGGGCAGGATCCAGCAAAGCCCACTCTTCCACAATGAATTTCACATTCACATCATCATAGGTCAATGCATCCTATAATATCTCATACAGGTGTGCAAGAGAAAGCATGACAGTATAGCTGTATCCTTTAGTGACAATATATTCATATACTTCTGTGGCTTCCTCTATTTGTTTCCTGATACAGATGGTCTAATGTAACCAAATCATTTTATAAGGATCCCAAATACTGAGGTCCACTTCTGTCATTCCTCACCCCTTGAATGAGCTATAGCCTTGCAAGATAAATGCCAATCAACAGAGAAGGGGGCGGGAGGTAGAAACACAGTTTAGGAATACTGGGCTCATGTCAGAGAAATTGTAGAAACAATTACTAATGATAAAAATGATTTTTATACTGAGTGTATTTTCTCATGCCGGTTATCACGGTAGTCAAGAGGCAAAGCCTTCAGTAGTTGTTTTCAAACTATAAGTGGATTATTAAACATTATAGACACAATACCCTGCACAGTAGCCACTAATAATTTAAAATATCCAGGTGTAACTCTTAACAAGCAAGTGAAAGACACGTATGACTATAATCCAAGGCTCTGATAAAAGAAACTGAATAAGATATCAGAAGATGGAAAGATATCCCATGCCTGTGGTTGGTAGGAAGAAAGAAGTAGAAACTGCCATCTCACCTAAATCAATCAATAGTTTTAATGTAATTCCCGTAAAAGTTACAACACAATTCTTTGTAAACCTTGAAAGAACAATCCAAACTTGATATGGAAAAACAAAAAACCCAGCATAGTTTAAAAAAGCAACTTCCAGAGGTATCACCATCTCTGATCCCAAGCTGTATTACAGAGCAATAGTAATACAAAAACCAACCAAACAAACAAACAAAAAGACACAGGGTATTGGCATTAAAAACAAACCAGCTGATCAATAGAATTGATTCAAACCCACAAATAAACCCATACCCCTACTGACATTTGAATTTCGATAAAGAAACAAAAACCATTCAAGGGAAAAAACAAAGCATTTCAGCCAATGGTCCTGGCCAACCTCAAGGTCTGCATGTAGATAGAATGCATAGAGTTCTAGATTTCTCACCTTTCACAAACTCAAGTCTAAGTGGACCAAAGACCTCAACAAAAAACTGGATAGTGTAAATCTAATAGAAGAGAAAGTGGGGAATAGCTTTAACTCATTGGTATAGGAGACAACTCTCTGAACATCACAGGCACTAAGATCAACAATGATAAATGGGCCCTCATAAGACTTAAAATCTCCTGGAAGGCAAGGGATACTGTCAATAGGACAATATGTCAGACAGCCGACTGGAAAAGACCTTCTCCAATGCTATGTCCGACAGAGGGATAATATCCAAAATACAGAAAGAACTCCTAGAAAATGGAAACCAATAAAACAAATCATCCATGTAAATAATGGGGATAAGCACTAAAGAGAGAATTTCTAACAGATGAATCTCTAATCTCCAAGAAGTTATTCAATAAATGTTCAACATCCTGAGTCATCAGGGAAATGCACATCAAAATGACTCTGATTTCCATCTTACACCTGTCAGAATGGCTAGGATCTTGAACCTAAGTGACAAGACACGATGGTGGGGAAGTGGAACAAGGGCAACATGCCTCCATTTCTGGTGGGAATGACAACTTGTACAACCATGTTGGAAATCAATCTGGAGGTTTCTCAGAAAATTGTTACTAGACATATATAAATATCTGCATACCTCAACAGCTATACCATTCTGGGCATATACACAAAATATGCTCCACCATAACACAAGGACACTTGCTCAACTATGTTCATAGAAATTTAATTCATAGTAGGCAGAAACTGGAAAGAACATAGATGTCCCTCAATTGAAGAACGGATAAAGAAAGTGTGGTACAGTTACACAGGAAATACCACTCAGCTAATTTAAAAAAAAAAAACTTAATATGATTACCAGGAGAATATGTGGAACTAGAAACGATGGATGGACATACAAAAAATCTTAATGAGTGAAGTAACACAGATCCAAAAGATACGCATGGTGTGTACTTCCTTATACGTGGATATTAACCATGAATATGGAATAGCCATGGTGTAATCCACAAGACCAAAGAAGCCAAGAAGATCTTAAGGGAGGATGTTTGAAGTCCACTCAGAAACGAAACTAAAATAGATATCTGAAATAGATGAAGGGAAGGAACTAGGTGGGAGAAGAGAGGAGAGGTAACAGGGGTGGCATCAGCTGTGGGGAAAATAGGGGATTTGGGACCAGGAGAGAGAGCAGACATCAGTAGAAGGGTGTAAAAGTAACTTTTATTCTCCTGAATCAATCTAGGAGGCTTACTACCTCCTCTGATGGCCTAGGTCTAGAGCTAGAAGCTTCTAGCCTCTGTATATCTAACCTAGGCCTAGAATGTTTTCAGCCTCTGATATACACTGCCTATCTTTGTTGTTGAGGTTGTTGTTGTTGTTGTTATTGTTGCTGGCATTTTTTGTTTTTGTTTTGTTTTTGGTTTTTTGTTTTTCCGAGACAGGGTTACTCTGTGTAGCCTTGGCTATCCTGGACTCACTATGTAGACCAGCGTGGCCTCGAACTCACAGTGATCTGCCTGCCTCTGCCTCCTGAGTGCTGGCATTAAAGGCGTGAGCCACCACGGCCGGCTTGAGATACACTATTTAAAGTGCACACCATTACTTTTTCTTTCTGAGCTCTGGGCAGGCTGGTTCAACTCAACTGTCCTGGCTGAAACACTTCTCACAGTTGACTTACTTAATCTAGTTTCTCTCAGCACATAATTGCTCTGCTTAGCCTCAAACTAACTCAGCAATCTGTTCTAATCTTCTAGATTCTTCTCATTTTCTGCCTTATTCTCACCAACCCATCCCTCTATTACTGTCATGGTAAAGCTGCTTCCTCTCTCTGTACAAATGCCTCTTCAGTAGCTTCCCTGGGCTCTCTCTAGTGGGAGTTGGCCATATCCTATTCTACCACATCTTCTCTGATTCATCACCTCTTCTTCCTCCCAATCATATCATTATCAAGCCTGGGTGCTGCTTCCTTCTTTAAATTAACTTAACCTTCAATTAGGATGAAAGGACTATGTCACCATACCTGGATCTAAGCTTCTCTTTACTCGATACCTGCTCTATACTAGGCTGGCCTTAAGCTCAAATCTGTTTGCTTCTGTCTCCTGGATTACAACTGGATCACACAGACGTAAAAGACCTTTGGATGTGATCACTTGCCTGCTGGGTTACATACACCTAAGAAAGTCTTTGCATGTTATCTCTTATGAGAACAGCCACGTTATGAATTAACATTCCTCTGCAGAAGGGGCCATCTCTGAGAAAGGATGGGTCCTTGGAATCTATAGGGGTGAATCTAGCTGAGACCCATAGCATCAGGGGTTAAGAGCCTGAAGTTGCCAACTACTATAGCCCGGTAGGACTTCCAGTCGAGGGAAAGGGACACAAAACCACTCTTAAAGCCTTTGACGAAAAGATAAAGATGGATTAGAGACTGGAGAAATGGCAAACAAATAACTTGCTGCTCAACATAAGACCTACCCAAAGGAGAAAGAGCCAATCCCTGACACTATTAATGATACGTGCAGACAAGTTCCTAGCATAAGAGTTTTCTGAGAGTCTTCCTCCAGCAGCTGATGGAAACAGATCCAAATAATAGGCAGAGCACAGGGAATTTGGGGGAAGGTTGGGAGGAAAGATAGAGAGATCCTGGGCATTTAAGGACACCACAGAAAACCTACAGTCAACTATCTTGAGCGCATGGGGACTCACAGAAACTGAACCATAATCAAAGGGCATACATAGGCTGACTACACATATATAGAAGATGTGCAGTTTGATTAACATGGGGGAGCCCTAACAATGAGAATAGGAGCCATCTTCACTCTGCTGTCTGACTTTGGATCCCTTTTTCCCTATCTGGGCTGCCTCCTTAGGCATCAGTGAGAAAGGATGTTCTTAGTCCTGCTGCAACTTGAGATGCCAAGGGAGGTTGATAACACTTGTGGGCCTCCCCTTCACTGAGGAGAAGGAGGGCTACTTGGTGAAAGGGGGAATGATGGTGGGACTGGGAGTAGAGGAGGGACAGATCAGGCTGTAAAGTGATTTAATTAATTGGTTCATTAATTAAAAATACGGCTAGCAAAATAGCTTAGCATTGAATACCAACTGCTTCTACTATATCCTATGTGATTTAGAGGCACAGTCTATAGTCAGGGATGCATGACAGCATGAGAAGGAAGCTGAACAAACAGTTTCAAACACAACACAGTAGAATCAAAAACATAAAATGGGTTGAGTCTACAGACTCTCAAATCCTATCCCCATTAAGAAAGCTAGGAAAACTTCTACTCTAAAAGCTCCCCAAAGAGAGCCAAAATAAATAAATAAATAAATAAATTGGGAGATAATAAAGATATGATTCTACCTAGATCTTTCTGACTTCACCAATTATATTCTGATATTAGTCATTATTGACTCACAATGAAAATATATTTTACTTAACTTCAATGATCCTAATGGTCTGCAACAGCTCATACACTATTCATGAGTCCAAAGAGTCTTCTGACTCTGCAGAAAATATTTTGATTGCTATATCTTCTAAAATCTGGAACCAAGTGATATCTTTCCAATATACAATGGCACAGAATAAACTTTCCCATTCCAATTGAGAGGAATGTACATAAAGTGAGGCAAGATTGATGGAGGCAAACAATCAAACAACAAAAGCCAAACCAAAACCAAAACCAGCTGTGCAAACACCAAGTGCCATAGCTCTGACTCAGATACATGGGGCTTCATTTTTACAGGGTATAGATGGCCCTATGACTGCAATGTCTCATTCATCACTCAGGTTTGTTACTTTAACTCAGTATATGCATCTCTCCATGATATATTTCTCATAGCTTAGGTGTCTCAACATCTTATGGTCTCAAAATGCAACACGGGCTACATATCCAAAGCCTGGTGAAATGAAATCTCATAGTTGCTTTACTGGGGCACTCTCTCTTCAAAACATAAATAGCTAGAGCAATGTTGAACTGAAATCACAGAGACAGAATACATGACCTTGAATTTTTCATCTTTCTTGGTCTAAAACCAGTACCACAATGGGTGATCCTGCCAACCTTGGTTTCTAAACTGAGATGAAATACTCCAGCCATGGGCCAGAGTTGCAGCAGGTTTTATATGAAGTTCCTGCTTTGCAATCACTTTGTCTATACTTCCCATTCATTTAAGGTGTAGCAAGAATGGATGTTGCCCATCTTAGGCTTCCAATGCAGAGTAGGGCTTTCTCTTTACGGGTGCTAAGCTCCTTGAAAATCCCTTCCTCTCTTTCAGGATTTGACTGCCATCTAAAACTACCTAGTTCTGTTTTCTCTCTAAACCCACAGACTGCATTCTCTTCGGCCTCACTTCTTGCTTTTTCAGATGGTTCTGTCAGCTCACAGTCCAACATTCTGTAAGGTTAGAAGAGAAACTCAATCTTGAAAATTATAACAAAAACCATGGACAAACATTGTTCCTGGTTTGCTTGCTTACTTGAGCACTCTCTTATTTGCAGACTGATTTCTTATCCAACCCAGGCACACTTGCTAAGGGATACTGCCACCTTACTAGAAGAGCATCCTATATCACTCATCAATCAATATAATTTCTCATAGACATAGCAATCGGCCATTCTGATGAGAGCATGCCTCATCATTAACATTTTTGCCAGCTTTAATTGGCTTATCTGCAGCTGAAAGCTTCTTAAACCTACAAGCCTGCTAGCTTTGGCCTCTTGGAGTTCTGGAGTTCCCACACTGACCACTAGGACACCAAACTCAGGGCAGAGAAAGTTTACTGATCATTTAACAAGTACTCACTGGTCAAGAGTGTACTATGGGTTTCAGAAAGGAGACTGTGACTCAGTCATTCACAGAGTAATTTAAAAAGATAATCAGGAAGATTCAATTTTATTCCAGGTATTGTGTGTAACTCATACAAGAAGAATTAGTTCTATTCCTGCTACACTGTGCCTAGGTGGATAGACAAAGCATTTAAAACTTATTCGATGGGATATAAGGTAGGGGATATTGGGGACATTCTAGTCCCCTACTCTTCTCCTGAGTGAGAAACAATGCAGGGAAATATTGCTTAACTCCAACAGAACAGACATTTATCTTTAACTAAAGCAGAACAAGCATTCATCCTCTGTTGTTCTATTCTAAGCAACAAGTATTGAACTAAGCAGCAAATACTGAATTGAAACAGCAAGGGTTGAATTGTGTACCATAGGCTTCACTTCTTAGAGAGCCTCTTGCCACAACTTCTTGTGGTATTCTGGCTGATTCTGGCCAGTTCTGCTGACATACCTACTAGGTGGAGACTTGCTGGCTCTGGTGGATTGTGTCACTCTCACTGATTCATGGTATTGTATGGTGCTTCCTATTGGACTGGATTTCTGCCATCCTGCCAGGAAGGATAGAATCTCCCCCAAGGAACTGCTTCTAAACTAGTTCACACTCCCTTTTTCTATCAACCTTCTTTCTCCCCTACCTCTGGTTGGTAGATTAAAAGGAAGATAAAGGAATTTAGGAACCCTAAATAAAGTAGGTTTTGAAAAACCTAAACCCACAATAAAGTTGGTACTGGAGTTCACAGAGTAGCTCCAGTTGAACAAATCTCCCACCCTGTGAGATCCCTGTCAGCAGCAACTACAACTGATGATTTGGGTGCTGCTGCTTTTTCCATGGCTTCATCTTCTCAGTTTCTCCAGGAGTGTGGTCGCTCATCCCAGCACTGTGGAGATTTAGCCACAGCAGCTCTGCAGTCCTGGGGTGTTGCTGTCTGGAGGTGTGGAGAGGCCAACACCACAAGCTAAAGATCTGAGAACCCTTCTCATAAAACACACGCAGGTGGCACCCAGGTGAGCAGAAGATGTAAAAAGGGGGCAGCCAGGGAATGATGTAGGGGGATTCCAAGGCCAAAACTTGAAACAGCCCTGCCTGGCTGCTGGAGATCCTCAGAGGGGGACCTAGAAACTTTCTTGCAAAGTATACATAGTTCACAAAAAGAGTCCATGGTAGCGAAGGGTTTACCTGTTGCTTGATTCTACATGAGTTAATCCATGCTGGGAAATGACATCATCACTCACCTGGCCTCAATCAGGTCTTTCTTCATAGTATTGGCTCTTGCAGCTGACTGCCCTAAACATTAGTCTGTGAGCTAGTTATGGCCTGCCCTGCTTCACCCTGCAGTGTAAACATAAACTGTGCATCCTCTTCTGATCTGAAAGCAGAAACCATGATCCACATGAAAATCTTTATTCTTGATATGGAAATGGATGGTTCATTAATCGAGTAAAATGAGTTATTTAAAAACTCTACTGTAGTACACTCCTTTAATTAAAGAACATAGGAAGTTTAGTCAAGAAGAAAGCAAGGCCATTTCTCTGGGAAACAGACAGCCGTCAAGGGCCCCCCTGAATTAGCATAGCTTTATCAGAAAGACTTTTCTCCAAGACATTAGATGCAGCTGTGCTAGAATTAATATGCCTTGCCACACAGAAAGCATAAAACAATCAAATAAAAAATTGCTAATAAAAATCTTTGTAGTGACAGCTAAAAACAGATTTTGCATTCTACATGCTGTTGCCATCAAATTTCTTTAAATTTAGTCTGAAGGTTATATTTTGAACAATTTAAATATGGACTGGACACAGCAAGCCTAGCCACTTAAGACATTTACCCAGCAATGATAGTGACAGAAGTAATTCTTAAGGACACCAGTGCTTTCAAGCATCGGTGACACAATCCTAAGTGGAAGGTCCCAGTGGATGCAAAGGAAAGGAAAAGTGGAAGATAGAAAGTACAAAAGCTGAGGTGAGGAGGTTTTGCACAAGCTATGTCTTATGTCTAGTAAGGTTAGTAAGAATTGCATCTTGTATACTGCTTACAGGGGAAACTGAAATAAAAGGAAGATGTTTATGACGTCAAGTGAAGCTTTCATACAATGAGACAAACTCGAGAGGAGAGAGAGGATCTTACACCTAAAGGTTAAATGCTAAGGGCAGGACTTGTAGCAGATCCTACAGAAAATAAGGCTTTCCAAGGTTGACATCCTTCCTAGAGCATTTCTATGCACCAGCCCAAGCTCCAGAGGAACTGCCCAAATGCAGCGGAAGTTATTCAGTGGCCAGGTCCAGGTCCAGGTCCAGGAAGGCAGAAGGGTCACATAGGATCCCAAAGGTGGCCACATCTGGCCGTTGCTTATCACACAGCCCCAGGGAGGATCCACCACACCAGCTCCTGCAGCTCACCTTTCTGATCCTCCCCATTGTGGTTGTTCAGTTGGCATCTGCAGTTGCCCTCTGCCTCCCCTACATGCTTTGTAAAATCCTACTTCTTTCTCTAACCCTGCCCCCTGCAAGGAAAGCCTCTGCACATTTTTAGCATTCCTTGAGATGTTCCAAGCCCCACTCCTTGGGCCAAGGTTTTCCCTAGTAGAGCAGGTGGCAGATACTTCATCTTCTTTCACCTGCAATCCTTATTGCCGTACTTGGGGGCTTGGCAGATGATTTCTTCTGGCCTTGTCCCCTGAGGCTACTGAACTAGGCCAGGAGTTTCAATTTCCAAGTAAAGTTGCCCTTTTTACATTCAATCTGGCTTCCATTGGCTTTTTCCACATGTGGAGAAAACCCATCATTTCCTAGTAACCCTGAGCTACCCTCATCATTTCAGTCCTTACCTGAGCTTCCCTCACAGCACTCAGCAGCAGTGCGCAAAGCAAATCACACAGAACCATTAAAGAAAGCTCAGCTAAAGAGCTGCACCTGTACATGGCAGGCAGAAGAAAGAGCCTCATCTTCATACATGCTGGTCCACATGGAGACTCTGATTGCCCAGGAAGACTCCAGCGACATGAGCACCTCCCTTAGAATTAGAGTGTCCGGAAGGGACACAGGAAAAGAGTTCCTGGCCCAGGCTTCCTGTCAAGGGCCATACATTTCCAAGTCTGCACAGATTGGCATTTCAGTAGCACGTGTGCATATAATCCAGTAGCCTACTGGTCTGTCTTCCCACACAGCCCCACCACTCCAGCTAGCTCTCTACCGCAGCCTGCTCCTTCCATTCGTGGGCAGTGACCCTCCACTCACCATGTCGGGACTTCGGGACTTGTTTGAGCTTCTCCCACAACACCCAGCCACAGAGGTCAGAGCACACCACGCAGAACCATACAAGCCTGCAAAGCCACACTGCTGTTTCTTCAGCAAGATTCCTGGAGGTACTTGCCTCCCTATCGGACCTGGGGCGTGTCTTTAGCTGGAGGACCTGATTGGCCAATTCGTCTTGAATGACATATACACCTCTCCAGGTTAGCATGCTCTGTTATGGGCACAGAATCATGGTTTCTGGCCCAAGCTTCCTTCCCAAGGGCAAACTTTTTCCAGAGCTGTAGAGACATGCATTTCAGTAGCACTGTCCTCCAATGGCCTCAACATCTGTTTTCCCAACTAACCCGGGGAGGACACACTGCTTGTGCTTCCTCAGCACAGCCTCCTGCTCCTCCCCTCTGTGGACAGGGATCCTGACCTCAACAAGTCACACAGCCAGTAGCCACTTCCCCTGCTTCCTCCTCTATCTAGGTGGGTCACTTGAAGAGCCCATTTCTCAACTTGTAGTGGAGTTATCCATATGTCCCACTAGGAAAGAGCAATGTTAGGAGACAAGACTTTAGTTTTGTGTCTTCAAGCTGGGTACAGGCAAACTACTGCTTCTTTTTACCAGGGAGTTATGAGACAACCATGGGGGAAAAGCAGGAAACAGATGACAAACACTGGGAAACACTGTTGTTAGCCTACAACTCTTCCCGAGTGGGAAAGTGAAAAACAATTGCACAGCCATGCTAGTCAAGGTTCTCTAGGTGAATGGAACTGATAGAAGGAATCTTTCTTTGGTCCCTGGTTTTTTTCATATCTATCATGTGAAAGGTAGCTGTACACAGCATGAAGCCACAAAAACAAAACTTTTGTTTAGTAAACTCTCTCCCTAATTTTGACTGTTTGGGTACCCTTTCAGTAGTGACACAGATTGAATACTCCACTGTAAGTTGAGTGATAGGCTTTGCAAGCTATGCACTCTGATTCCAGAAAGAAGAAGAAGGGAAGTGCCTGAATGTTTTGAAGGGAGAACAGACAGGTTCAACAGCTCTGACCTGGTCAGCTCAGGGTGGCTGCCCAGTAGGGGCAAGGTGGTCATGGCACACACCTTTCATCCCAATGCACAGGAGGCAGGAGCAGGGGATCACTGTGAGTTTGAAGCCAGCATGGTCTCCAAAGTGAGTTCAGGACACCCAAGGCTACACAGAGAAACACTGCCTTGAAAAATAAGACAAAGAAAGAAACAAAATTACTCATGTGAGTAATGTAATCAACTGACCATTTTAGTAACATGTGCAGCACAGCTTCTGCTTTCAGAGTAGACCAGAAGGTCTGCAGTAAATGCCCAGTGAAACGGGGTAGACAGTAGCTAGATCACAGACTAAGTTTTGAGACTCAGCTACAGGCAGAAGTCCCCTTTGTGAAAAAGGACCTGATTCTAGCAGGGTGTGTGAATTTGTAACTTGCCAGCTGTAGTAATTCATGCAGGTGAATAAAAGCTGATTGGATGTTTGGTTGCAATTTGGTTAGGTTAGCTTGAGTAAGTGAATATGCAATTTCAGTTAAGGGGCCATTGGCTATAGCTGTGTGTGTCAAGTTAAAGATCTCAGCAACTAACAGTGCTCATAGGGTCAAGGTCAATAACTGTCTTATTAATGCTATTCCCTCTACCAGAGAAGTTTCTGCTCTTTTCCAAAATCAGTTTACCTATGTGTTTTTCAAATTATATTTATCTTTCTAAAAGGTCAATTGATGGTGTTTTTAGAATTTTCTTCTTTATGTATCACTGCTCTAATCTTTTGTTTCTGCTCATGCCAATGTTTTCCAATAATAAAAATATTCATTCTTTTTCTCAGAGGCTTTAATATTTATTTCTGCTTAGAGCAACAGCACCTATAGCTCACCCTTTCTTCATGATGTGTAGTTAAAAATTTTTTGAGCACCTAATCCTCTGATTCCCACTGCCTGGAAGACAGTCCCTAACTAGTAATTGAGAAGAAAGAGGCACCAGTGAATGATTGTGCTCTATCCTTTTTGGATATTTGGGGGGAGGGGGTACAAATAAAGGGGACTTGTGTAAGAATTGTTTTCCCTGACCAACTTAGAAATGATGTAGTCACAGCACAGAAATGAATGGGGAGGAAGAAAAGTGAGAGGTTTACTCATTTGACAGTAATTGGTATTAGCAATGAGTAGTCAGGTATTCAGTTTAAGATCATCAGTAAAAGTCCAACTATCCACTTTTGGAGGGTCACAGACCAAGGCAATCAAGAATAGGCATGAGGAAATGAACTCATTTCTAAAAACCAAATTTCTGAAGTTTGTTTAGTTCCACCAACCCAGAACACATGCGCACACTAGTCTAGCTTTACCTGACAAGAATGTTATTTTTCCTATTTGAAAACGTACAAGGTGAGGGAAAAAATGGGAGTAATTCTTGGTGTGTTCTACTACATATGTTTAGTCTCTGAATTGTTTTTGACCATAAAACCTGTTCCAACTTTTAAAATAACGATATAGGTTATCCTTAAGTTACTTCAACCTTTTCATTCCTCCCTAGAGTTAAGTCTTAAAGCCTGAGACAAAGTCTGGGTGCCTATTTAACAAATCAATAGAAACCTGGCTGTCAGGTTCTCCTAGCATCACTCAGTCCCTACTTACTGCAAGGTAATGCTTGGCATACCCCACCCTCTAGCCTAGTGTTGGGCTGCCCTTCTCCTAGCTTCCCTTCCTTATGGAATCCAACCATTCTGGGTTACCTGGTGCTTTTCCTCTATCATTTACAATCCTGACTTCTAGGTCTTCCTCATAGTATTCCCCTCTTTCCTTTCTCCATATGGCTCATGGGCATGTACACTCTGGATACCCTCCCATGACCACCCCCCCCCCCCCCCCGCTGGTGTCTCTGGCTCTTATCTATAAATATCTTACTCCACTCTGCCTAGGAACAGCTATTTCTTTTCCACTTTACCTTACATTTAAATTCACGTTTTTGCTTTGTTACTCGTTGAATTTGACTGATGTTCAGATGCAGGACTTCCCATTTATGAAATAGAAATGGCTGTACTGCATATTGAGTGTGTAACATCATATGTAAACAAAGGTGTATGTGCCTTGAAAAAGAAACAAGAAGTGTTCTGGGAGATTGGAAGAGTCTTTAAAAACTAACTCCCCAGAGTACTGCTCTGTCTGGCCCTAGGGAACAAGGGTGGAGCTGGGAAGGCTCCAACTGTCTGAGGTATTTGATCTCTGATCCCCCAGTAGAGGAACTGCTACCTTCCAAAGGCCAAGCTAGCTAATGAGGGACTCTGCGCAGGTTAAGGAAAGAGGGGCCTGAGAAGAAGGTAGCTTACATGTTTCTTCAGGATTCTTCTCTGATGCAGCTGTAGGGAACTGTGAGGAGTACCACATGCCATGCCATGGTGACTGTGGAGGCAGCTGCCCCATGCTCAGGAGGAGAAAGTGTAGTGGTATGTCAGACTCTGATCTGCTGGGACTAAGATGGTGTGTGGTTCACACTGTGAATGTGTTGGTCTCTGTGGTGATCTGGGCGGAGGTCTTTGACCTCTGAATTTCCTGAGTGTGGATTCCCTTTGGATGAGTGGGCTTTGAAGCCCAAGCAGTGGAAAGCTGTGGAGCTTATACTATCACTCTCTAGGGTACACATACAGGCATTGGTTTTTTTTTTTTTTTTTTGCAGTAGGAAGACAGACTGGAAAACTGAAGGTCTAGTTTCTAGAAGTACTGAACCTGAACTCTACATTCAATTTTTGTGTCAAATTGTATAAATAGTGTAGATATTGATAGAAAGTAATTGATGGGGATTAAGCTTCAGCAATACTTGATAATCTTTTTAGTTTTCCAATACCACCAGCCACAATGGCATGAATCACAGAAATTCAGTTTCAGGGTACAAATGGAGTTTCTGAGATGCAGAGGGTTCTCAGCTGTGCACGGTACATAGACAGGGCAGTTTCCACACCTTGTGACATAATACATCTGGCAGGAAGCAGACATAAATTATTCTACAACATTGTTTTCTTTGTGGGATTCAGTGGGGCTGAGTTTGTCTGCAACCACAAGGGGGCATGAGGGGCTGTAGGGCCATAGAACTACCTTTCTGATCACCATATTTTGAGAGAGCTCTAGAGCATGGAGCCTCTCTGCAAGAGAGATTAGTAGTAGCTAGAAGGCAGTTTAGGGGTACTGAGTGATTTTCATAGTGAAGTCTGTGTTTGTTACACATACCATCATAGGTAACTCGGTCAAGGTCACACTATCCCTGGTGGAGTTTCCTTAGGTATTTTGATGAAACTTAAATATAAATTTAGGCTTATGTTTTTGGCATTTTATCTCCATTCCCTCATTTTTTTTCACAAATATTGTACAGATTCTTGATTGTTCTATGTTTGTGGTAAGTTCAGGAGTCACACTGTCCCGATGCTTATACTATTTCCCACAGTCCCATAGAAAATTATGAGTATTCTCATACCATATAGCTTTGGAATCAAGTTTCCTGTAATAAATTGTTAGGAGCTTTCTTTGGACTCTATTGAATTTTTGCTGCAACATGAACGTTTCTTTTCTTTTCTTTTCTTCTTTTTTTTGGACAAAACATGATTTTAAAGGTGTTGTATACTATGGTGTACAAGGGTAAATGATATTCTACTACAGTAAGTCTGTCTATCTGGAAATGGAGTAATATAATGCACAGAGGCATAGAAAGTGGACTTAAGTGTAACCTTAGTGACCCACAGTTCATGGATGTGGTCACATAAAAGCTAATGCACCAGATATGACTTGCCTGAGAAGACAAAAGTGAAAATAGAGCATAGTCCAGAATGGAGCAATAAATCTGAATGTGACACAGGATTGTGAAGAATACAAAATGAACTCTTAAAGCAGAGCGTTTGGATTTCACACAGATAGCAAGAAAAATTAGATAAAACCATATTGCATTGTTGTCGCTGGTATAAAATTGCACATATTTAGTGCATTACTTTTGATGCCTTTGGATTTATTACCTACACACACTCAACTCCATTACCACAATAAATAGAGTGAACTGTCTTCTCCACACACACTCATTCTAGCCCTGTTTCTGTGTGTTTACAGTTGAAGAGATAGAGAAAGTTGTTTTTCAACCCTGGCCACTAGGCACTTTCTGAGATGGCTTCATGGCTGTTGTATACGTTCAGAGAAAAACCACACCCTCATACCTGTCCTGAACACCTGACAGCACGTGATATCCCAAGCTGAGCTCTTGTCCCCTCAGGTTTAAAATAACAAGTAACCAAATATTTTAAATGGTAATCTTAACAACCAGTCATAGGGGGCTGGGGAGATGGCTTAGAGGTTAAGAGCACTGTCTGCTCTTCCAGAGGTTCTGACTTCAATTCCCAGCACTCACATGGTGGCTCACAACCATCTGTAATATGAATGGACAGCCCTCTTCTGGCCCACAGGTGTACATGCAGGCAGAACATTCTATACATACATAATAAACAAATCTTAAAAAAAAAAAGAACCAATCATGCGCCATCAACTCTGCTTAACCGCTAATTCTGCTTCTGTAAGGGTATGAATGACCCAAGCTTTGGTTATTCGGGGTCTCCAGATCAATTGAGCTTGGAAGACCCCATCATGATGGATCAATAAAGCATCCCTTGCTGTTTGCACAGACTATACCTTCGTGTCTCACTGGGCTCTGGGAAGTAGGACCTAGCCTCCAGGTCTTACACAGTACACAGAATTCATTACTAAGTTTCTTTTAATTTATATATTTGCTTCACATTGTGATTGTAGCCCCCTCCCTCCTCTCCTCCCATACCCTCTCTTCCACCCTTTTTCCTCTATCCCTTCAGAAAAGGCCTAGTGCGCATGGGAGCGTGCACATGCGCTCTCACACCCATACCACCACTACAAGTCTCATCAGAACTGAACCCTCACACATTCCCTGAGGTAGGGCAAGGCAGTCTGGCTAGGGAACATTGATTGAAAGTGTCCAACACAGTCTATGTCCTAGACAGCACCTACTCAAATTATTAGTGGACCCATATGATGATCACACTGCCTATGGGTTACATATGTGCAGGGGTCTAGGTCCAGTCCATGTATGCTCTTTGGTTGGTGCTTCCATCTCTGTAAGTCACATGGATCTAGGCTAGTTGGCTCTGCTGGTCTCCTTGCAGCATTCTTGGATTCTCATAAAATGACAGAATTGCTATGGATACCTGCAATCTTCTGAGGACAATTTCCATGCACTTTAGTTTCAGAGGGATCCGAATTCTCATGTTCATTGCAGTTATATTCATGGAGACCTAAATGTTAAAATAACATAAATGCTCATTTGTTGAAGACAAGCTAGGTGCCCCAGCAGGACATTGTGGTAAACTAAGACAATAGCAATGCCAAAAACAAAACAAAACAAAAACTAAAAAAAGCTGGGCATGGTGGCGCACTCCTTCAATCCCAGCACTCAGGAGGCAGAGACAGGTGGATGGTTGTGAGTTCAAGGTCAGCCTGGTCAACTAAGTGAGTCCGGGACAGTCAAGGCTACACAGAGAAATCCTGTTGAAAAATCCATTAAGAAACAAAACAAAACAAAACAAAATAAGACAATAGCAATGCTTAAAGGATTATACACACTTGGAAAGGGCTTTCACAGTTGGTGCAGTATTATCAATAGCATGTCGTTACTGCTGATGTGCTGTTCACCTACTCCTTTATCACATTTGATATAGTTCTAGTCTTATGAACGCGAACTCTTCCAAGCTGCTCACGATGGCTGGAGATGCAGCTCAGTAGTTGCTCACCTAGAAAACTTACTTGTAGCCTTGTTATATACTAGTTTAGTTAATTACAGGAAAAGCTTTATTTAGTCTCTTGTATATGTTTTCAAGGTTAGGAAGATTGTGCATAGCTAGAAACAAGCAACATTTGTCTATTTACATAAACTGATTGTTCAGTATACATACATAGATAGACATGCATGGTTATTCACTATGGGAAATACATAGATGGTCTTCAAACACTTCAGAGATTACAGAATATGGCATTCAAGAAGAAAGGCCTTTCCTGACAGAGAGACACAGCTGCTTCGGGCTGCACTTCCACTATACTTCAATTAAGCTAATGGACGTCTATGGAACAAATGTAGCCAAATAGCCACTGAATCAAACAACTGTTCTTTACTGCTGAGAGCACAGACTATCAAAATGCTGAACAAGCATGACACTGGAAAATCGATGTCCCACTCTGCAGAGACTAGGTGGGCCGGTCCTTCAAAATTCCGGCTTCATAGAACAAGTCAGTGAGATACTATGGACTGCTAGGCTATCTTACATCAATTACATTCACAGAAATTCTCTTTATATATAAAGGCATGTAAAGACTTCAAAATATGAAGTACATTAATAAAGATTCTCTCCTGCGTGAGTTCTTTCATGCCTTTGAAAACGACCACAACATTCAAAGGCTTTACCGCAGTCATTATACTGATGACGTTTATGTACTGCATGAATTCTTTCATGGCTCTGAAGAAAATTGTGATATGCAAAAGCTTTACAACATTAATCATATTCATGAAGCTTCTATTCTGTATGAATTCTTTCATGTCTTTGCAGAGACCTGTGCCATGCAAAGGCTTTACCGCACTGGCTACATTCATAAGCTTTCTCTGCTGTATGAATTATTTCATGTATTTCAAGACTATTGTGCCATGCAAAGGCCTTACCACATTGATTACATTCATAAAGTTTCCCTTGTGTATGAATTCTTTTATGCATTTGAAGATCCTTGTGTGATGCAAAGGCTTTACCACATTTGGTACATTCTTAAGGTTTCTCTCCAGTATGAATTATTTCATGACTTTGAGGATGACTTTGCTGCGCAAAGGCTTTACCACCGTGATTACATTCATAAGGTTTCTCTCCTGTATGAATTCTTTCATGGCTTTGAAGAGACTTATGCCATGCAAAGGCTTTACCACATTGGTTACATTTATAAGGTTCTTCTCCTCTGTGAATTCTTTCATGCGTTTGAAGATTCCTGTGACATGCAAAGGCCTTACCACATTGGTTACATTCATAAGTTTTCTCTCCAGTATGAAGTTTTTCATGACTTTGAAGATGATTTTGCTGTGCAAAGGCTTTACCACATTGATTACACTCATAAGGTTTCTCTCCTGTATGAATTTTTTCATGCCTTTGAAGAGAAGTATGCCATGCAAAGGCTTTACCACATTGGTTACATTTATAAGGTTTCTCTCCTCTGTGAATTGTTTCATGACTTTGAAGATATCTGTACACTGCAAAGGCTTTACCACATTGAATACATTCATACGGCTTCTCTCCTGTATGAATTCTTTCATGCCTTTGAAGAGAGTTGTCCCATGAAAAGGCTTTACCACACTGGTTACATTTATAAGGTTTCTCTCCTCTGTGAATTCTTTCATGATTTTGAAGATATCTGTACAGTGCAAAGGCTTTACCACATTGATTACATTCATAAGGCTTCACTCCAGTATGAATTCTTTCATGCCTTTGAAGAGAACTTTTCCATGTAAAGGCTTTACCACACTGATTACATTCATAAGGTTTCTCTCCAGTATGAATTTTCTCAGGAATTTGAAGATAACATTGATGGTCAAAGACCATAAAACATTTTTCACAATCATAGGGTTTCTCTCTAGTTTCTGTTCTTTTATGAATTTGAAGACTACTGTGATTTAAAAAGGCTTCACCATACTGAATATTTTCATATGGTTTCGTTTCAGTACGAATTATTTCATGCCTTTGAGGATGACTTTGACATAAGAAAGATTTACCACACTGAGTAAAGAGACGGGGTTTTCCTCCATTATATCTTCTTTGATTCCTGCAAAGATAATGGGCACATGTCAAAGTTATACCACATTCATTATACTCATGAATCTATTTATCTGTGTGAATGAATTTTACCATATGGTCTAATTTTAAAAGTAATCAGATCTCATGGTAATATCACTTCATTGACTTTCATTTTTCCTCCCTTCTTCAAGTATTCTTTTGCATTTTTCAAGAGCCTTGTGATTGTAAGACCATGTATTCCATGGACCACGTTTACAGCATCATTTTACTACAGAAGAGGGTTTTTCACATATTGGAAAAGAACTGGGAGAAGTCAGATTTACCACTCTGATTGCATTAAATTTTTTTCCAATCATGTGAGTCATATTATAATTGGAAAGTGAACCAAGGCAAACAGAGGCAATCTATATTGATAGTCGTCATGGATGTTTTTCTGGATGTATTACCAATAAAATTCAAAAAGCCATTCATTGTACACACTATTACATTCAGAAAGTCTACACGTTATGGGTACCACTACAAATCTTCTAATGCTTCTGGGTTAGAGAGGGTTATATTGCTTTGTTCAATGTTCCTATGCTGACAGGGCTTTTATCCATTGTAATAAATGATATATCTATTAAAGAAGATAACAAATGAAAAGGTTTACCTTGTACTCACAGTCTCACTTTTTATTTTTTCTATTGAAATATTGTATGGAGATAAAAGTTTCTCCCGAACAACTTTCTTCACTTTCACAAACTGCCCCTCTCACTAAACTTAGCAACATTACTGCAAATATATTAGGAACACGACTTTTATTATGGTCTATTTGTTTATTAGAAGGTTAATGTGTATATCTTCTGCAGTATCTAAGTAGTATGAGACTAAAGAGATTAGCAGTTCTACATGCTAGTTCACAATGATTCATATGGTGATATCTGTTAATACATTGTTTTCTTATCTTCTTTCTTAGAGAAATGACTTACAAAAATAAACCAGATAGCTGATTTTGAGGTACATGTTTTTGTCAGAATTTAATAATCATCGATACACTTCAAGCAATGCATATTTACACTCTTGGTTTTCTTTAGAACTTAAAGGATGCACTAAAAGTAATTCAGAGACATATTCGTATCAACTTGCACATGAAAATTACCTTCTAGATCTTCTAGAACTATGAAGATTCTCTACAATGTTATGGTCTTCCCAATTGTACCCTAAAATAGAGGAACCAAAAATGCATGATATATTATTGGAAAGTAGGCAAAATTCAAGTTACCCTCCAGTTAACCTTACACATCTGGCTGATTTACTCATCTCATTCATCCTCAGTTTCAGTTGACATTACAATAAAAAATAACAGCAATGGAGAAACAGTTATCACTAGATTTAGAAAGCAAGATAAAATTCACAGTCCTACCTATGGCAGTGAGGTTCCTGTAGGTCTCCAGCATCACCTCTCTGTAGAGAATCTTCTGGGCAGGATCCAGCAAAGCCCACTCTTCCTGAGTGAATTTCACATTCACATTATCATAGGTCACTGCATCCTATATCATCTCATACAGGTGTGCAAGAGAAAGCATGGCAGTGATAACACTGTAACTGTGTCCTTTATTGACGATATATTCACATAATTCTGTAGCTTCCTCCACTTATTTCCAGACACAGATGTTCTAATGTAACCAAGTCATTTAATAAGGATCCTGAATACTGAGGTCCACTTGTGTCATTCCTCAGCCCTAGAATAGGATATAGCTTTGAAAGATAAATGCCAATCAACATAGAGGAATGGGGACATAGAGAAACAGTTGAAGAGTACTGGGCTCATGTCAGAGACGTTGTATAAACAAGTATTAATTATAAAAATGATTTTTATACTGAGTGTGTTTTCTCATTCCGTTAATCTCAGTAGTCAAGAAGTTCAGGCAGGAGTAGCTCATGATTTGACTACCAGCCAAGTCTATGCAATAAATTCTAGGACAGTAAGAGGTAGAAATTGTGGTTTTCCTCTCCCTTGGGTGGTAGGGTTTGGCCATCATCCCACCAAGGCAAGAGGATCAGAAGAGAAGAGGTAGGGCCCAGAAGGCCGAAACAACAATGGAGATTAAATACTCTGGGAAACACTTAAGGAGCTGGGTCAACATAGTCAGCGAGAACAAAGGCTATATAGATTTTCAAGAACGGATGGGGAGCTTCCATGACAGGTGTACAGAATTGGTTGAAAGCAGGCACTTTTAGGATGCTTATTTCCCAGGTGGCAGCATGTTCCTGTCATATGAACAGGAACACAGTGCCAAATTATCCAATAGGTGCAGGGAGGGGAGAGCTAACAGGGAGCTTTGTCAAGGGCCATATATCAAATACAATTGGCGCATCTATATCTAAAGACACTCCCTAGGTGGGGTATGGAGAGAGCTGGAGGCCATGATGGAGAGAGGGAGGCCTGCACCTAACACCAACTTCACAAAGGCTATCTGGACTGGGAGGATTGCAGCCCCAAACGGCAGGGCCCTTCCAATACATATTAAGACCCTGAATCCTGTGCAGAACATACAACCAAACAAAATAGATAAAAAGAACTATCTGGTCTTTACTGAAGTTCCTACAAAGCATCAGGCATTCACTCCAGGTCTGTATCATCTTCCAGAAACTTAAAGTGCCCCAATTTAAATGGTACCATAAATAAGATCTTACTAATAGAAAATATATGTTTAAGAAGTTAAAAATGGAGAGATGAAAATATTGACAATAGCGATGTTGATAATAAATGAACAACACAGGGCAGGGGAGATGGTACACTAGAGGTATTGCTGGTCTTGCCAATAATGTAAGTCAATTGCCAGTATTCACACTGGAAGTTCACAACTACCCATTATACCGAGTTCAGATTCCTGAGTCTGAGTCCATCTTCTGACCATGATGAGGACCAGGCACATTTTCATATACATATTCATGCATAAGGCTAAATGCACATATTCGTTTAAAAACTCAGATAAATGCTACTTGTAGGTAGAATTACAGACAAGTACATTCCTGTGACCCAGAAAGCTCATGTAGTTTAATGTCATGAATACATGCCATCCTGAGGAATAGAATATAGTCACTTCCAACTTTACAATTCAAGATGCGGATGAAAATATGCACAACAGCACATTGACGTGCAAGCATACATACAAATACTACATCCCAAGCCCATCAGCTTGTAATATAAAAATAAAACAAGCTAGGCATTTTGTGCAACATCAAATCTCAGCACTGTTTAGCAAGAGTAATATGGATCACTAAGTTAAAAGTTGGCTTGGTATATTTGCCTACTTTCAAGACAGCAAGAGCTACACAAAAAACATTTTCTTCGAAATCAAAATTCAAAATAAAATATGAAAAACAAAAACAGTTAAAATAAAAACTAATTCACACTACAAAAATTGTAAGCTATCAAAAAAGCTTAGCATTGGATAGCTTCTACTGCATCTTCTATGAAATAGGGAGGGAGTGTATACTAATGAGGGCAAGACAGCACAAGAAGGAAGCTGACTGGTCAGTTCCAACCACAACACAGGGGACACAAGGAACAGGAAAAGGGTTGAGTCTATAGGCACTCAAATCCCATCGTCACTAAAGAATCTAGAAAGGCTCCTCTTAGAAAAGTTTCCATAATATTCCCCAAAGAATGCCACAAATGGGAGACAAGTGTTCAAAGACATCATTCTACCCGAGAGATTTTCTTATTTGGTCACTCCATGAAGAATATATATTTCATCTAAATTCAATGATCCTAATGGTCTGCAACAGCACATACACTGTTCAAATGCCCAAAGATTCATTTGACACCCAAGGCAATCTGTTGACTTCCACATTTTGTAAAATCAGAAAACAAGTTATATCCTTCCAACATACAATGGCACAGAAAACTCTTTCCCATTCCAATAGAAAGGAATGTGTACATAGAGATAAAAGAAGGACCAAGGCAGGAAACCCAACAGAGCAAACACCAACTCCTGCTGCTCTTTCTCAGAGACATAGGGCTTTGGTTTCCAAGGACTTAGATGGCCCTATCCCTGCAAGATCTCACATATTTCTCAGTTAGGTCCTTCCAATTCCTATGTGCATCTTCCCTGGGCAGCTTTCTCATAGCTTAGGTATCTGAACATCTTGTCCTATCAAAATGCAACTCAGGCTTCACACTCAGAGCTTCATGCTATAAATCTCACAGTATTCTCACTTTGCCAAACACAGAAAGCTGCAACAGTGCTGAACTAAAACCACAGAGGAGGGATCTTTGACATGAAATTTTGCATAATTTTTCTTAACAGAACCAGCACATATAGATGATATTGTCAAGTTTGGCTTCTCATTTGGAATGAATCCTCTTCAAGTTGGGCCACAGGTGTAGAAGGTTTTATAGGAAGTTCCTTCCTGGGTCTAGAAATCACTTTGCCTACTGCTTCCATTAGCTTTAGCCTGAGGGAGCATTACACTTAGGGCACTTTCTTGGGCTTAAAAAGCAGAACAAAGGCCTTTTTTGAATGATGATAATATCCTTAAAATCCCTACATCTGTTCCATCATGTGGTTGCCATCTGAAACTACCTAGTGCTCTTTTTCTCTACACACAGACTTTGCATTTATTTCTACCCCTCCTGTTGATTTTTTTCACTGTAGTCCTGAATAAGTCACTAGCAATAACCACCCAAGCGATTCAATATTCCATCTAAGAAATCTGGCCTTTATTCATAAATTCTGCCCTATTCAATTCCTCTAGGCATGGGCAGAATAAAAGGTTCTGGGCCAAAATATCACACAAATGAGATCTAGATTAATTTTTTCATGGAGTACATTTTACAGTGAAATCCTAGGATCTCAACAGCCTCAGCCTGTAATACTCTCAACACTCTCTGCATTACTCTCTTCCAGGACCTACAAAAGCAGCTGGGTAATCTCTTTTTGTACAGCTCTCTATGCCTTTTGTTATTCATGTCCTTAGTTTTCCACCTTCCCCCAAAAGAGAATATTACAGGTTGTATCCAGCATTAAAATAACTTTTTGTGCACCATCTTAAATAAATTTCTACTTACTACTTGGCTGTTGTGACTAAATCCTCTAACCAAAAGCATCTTAGGTCTGAATAGGTTTACATGTTTGGTCCTGTCAGATCACACTCCATCATTTTTGGAGCTACAGGCAGAATCTAGAGGTAGAAAATGAAGCCAAAACAATTAATAAACATTGTTTCCTGGCTTGATCTCTGGCTTTGTCACTGTCTCATGCTCAGTTATATCTCTTATCCGATGAAGTTACACCTACCTGGGGATATTTTCAACCTCAATGGAAAAGCGTCCTCACAGCAGTCAACAATCACCACAATCTCTAACAAACATAGCAACCAGCCATTCTGATGAGGCCACACCATCACTTGAGGCTCAGAAATGTCCAGTACCCAAATCCATTTTAACACAGACACAATAAAACATGAGAAGGCTTTAAACACTCAAATAAGCTTGTTAACCACATCAGTCATTTAAGTAGCAAGACACCAAACACTGATGATTGCACTAACTGGGAAATGCAGATTTGCCAAGACATGAGAAGAAGCAGGTCTTTAGGAGCAAGAAAAACAAAACTAAAATTGTTTCTCCACAGAAAGTCCCCCAAATTAGGAACTTAAAACATATTAAAATTTCAGAAGACAACAATCGGGGAAATTCTATCATTCTCTAGAGAAACAGCAATATAAGATTATACCTACTAAAATCACACAACATAGATGGCACCACTGATTAAAGCAGGCACAAAGGACGATGTTGAAATATAACAATGTCCTTTAAACAAGAACTACAGGATGACTGTCAACTCAAAATCAAAGAAGTCTCTGTCCAGCACTCCCCCTGTGCTGGTTCTTCTTGCCAACTCAAATAGCAGAGAAAACTTTCCTTGCCATGAGCTCCCTTTGTAAAATTTGTAAGCTTTGTAGACTTGGCAGGAACTGTCCAGGACCCTGCCTGAGGAGTTCTAGCAGCCAAATCCTGCTGCTTCAAGTTCAGCCCCTTTGCCCCACTATATAACTTTCCTCAGGACACCCCTCTTCTGGTCTTCAGCTTCTCTGAGGGCCACCCCTTGTGGGACTCCCCATCCATTTCTGTGCTATGACTACATCACTTCAAAGTTGGTCAGGGAAAACAATTCTTACACAAGTCCCCTTTATTTGTAACTCCCCCCCAAATCCAAGGAAGTTCAAGGACAATCATTCACTGGTGCCTCTTTCTCCTGAGTTACTAGTTGGAGCCTTGCCTGTAAGGAATTGAAAGACCATCTTCCAAGCAGTGGGAATGAGAGGGTTAGGTGCTCAAAATAGTCTTAACTACACAGCATGAAGAAAGGGTTCTTCTCTACAGGAGATGTTGCTCTAACAGAAAACAATATGAAAGCCTTTGAGAAAAAGAATGAATATTTTAATTACTGGGAAACATTGGAATGAGCAGAAATAAATAAAAGATTAAAGCAGTGATGCATAAAAAAGTGAATTCTGAAAATACCATCCATTGACTTTTTAGAAAAGTTCCGATCATAGGGGGAAATGAAATGAAAGGGAGATGTTTATGACGTCAAGTGAAGCTTCATACAATGAGATAAATTCGAGAGGAGAGAGAGGATCTTACACCTAAATGTGAAATGCTAAGGGCAGAACTTGCAGAAGATCCTACAGAAAATAAGGCTTTCCAAGGTTGGCATCCTTCCTAGAGCATTTCTATACACCAGCCCAAGCTCCAAAAGAACTGCCCAAATGCAGCCCCGTAAGAAGTTATTCAGTTGCCAGGTCCAGGTCCAGGAAGGCACTAGGGTCACATAGGACACCAAAGCGGGCCAGATCTGGCCTTTGCTTATAACACACCCCCAGGGAGCACACAGCATACCAGCTCCTGCAGCTCACCCTTCTGATCTTCCCCATTGTGAGTGTTCAGTTGGCATCTGCAGGTACCCTGGCCCTCCCCTACATGCTCTGTTCAATCCCACTTCTTTCTCCAACCCTGCCCCCTGCAAGGAAAGCCTCTGCACAATCTTAGCATTTCTTCAGATGCTCCAAGCCCCATCCCTGGGGCCAAGGCTTCCCTAGTACAGCAGGTGGCAGTTACTTCATCTTCCTTCACCTGCAATCCTTCCTTGCCATACTTGCGTGGGGAGCTGGGGGAGGGGGCATTTCCTCTGCTATTGTATGCTGGGGCTACTGAACTAGCCTAAGAGTTCTAGTTCACCTGCAATCCTTGTTGCCATACTTGGGGGGTGGAGTGTGATTTCCTCTGGCCTTTGTCCCCTGAGGCTACTGAACTAGCCCAGGAGTTTCAGTTCCCAAGTAAACGTGCCCTTTTATGTTCAATCTGGCTTATTTCACCTGTAGAGATAATCCATCAATCAGGTGACCCTGAGCTCACCACTTGGTCATTTTGGACCTTGCCTGAGCTTCCCTCACAGCACTCAGCAGCAGTGCTCAAAGCACATCACACAGACCGATTAAAGAAAGCTCAGCTAAAGAGATGCACCTGGGCATGGCAGCCAGAAGAAAGAGCCTCATCTTCACACTGGCTGGTCCACCTGGAGGCTCTGATTGGCCAGCTAGTCTCGAGTGACATGAGCATCTCCCTTCGAATTACAGTGTCCTGAAGGGACACAGCAAAAGAGTTCATGGCCTAAGCTTCCAGTCCAGGTCCATACATTTCCAGGTCTGCAGAGATTGGAATTTCAGTAGTACGTGTGCGTATTCTCCAATAGCCTACTGGTCTGTCTTCCCACACAGCCCCAGCACTCCAGTTAGCTCTCCACAGCAGCCTGCTCCTTCCATATCTGGGTAGCGACCCTCCACTCACCATGTCGGGACTTCGGGACTTGCTTGAGCTTCTCTCACAATACCCAGCAGCACAGGTCAGAGCACACCTCGAGGAACCATCCAAGCCTGTTCAGCCACACAGCTTACTCTTCAGCAAGACTCCCGGAAGAACCCGCCTCTGCATCTGACCTGGGGCGTGTCTCTGGCTGGAGGCTCAGATTGGCCACTTCTTCTTGAGTGACATATACAACTCTCCAGATTGGCATGCTCTGTTAGGGGCACAGAATCATGGTTGCTGGCCCAAGCTTCCTTCCCAAGGGCAAACTTTTTCCAGAGCTGTAGAGACTTGCATTTCAGTAGCACTGTCTTCCAATAGCCCAACATCTGTCTTCCCAGCATGCCTGCCATATTTCATCTCAGTTTTGAATGCAAAGTAGGCAGGATCACCCATTGCTGTACTGTTTTTTTTTAATTATTTATTCATTATTGATACAGTATTCTGTCTGCAGGCCAGAAAAGGGCACCAGATCTCATTATAGATGCTTGTTAGCCACCATGTGGTTGCTGGGAATTGAACCCAGGACCTTTGGGAGAATAACCAGTGTTCTTAACCTCTGAGTCATCTCTCCAGCCCCCATTGTACTGGTTTGTAAAACAAGAAAGATGCACAATTCAAGATCATGTATTCTGTCTCTGTGATTTCAGTTCAACATTGCTCCAGCTATTTATGTTTTGCAGAGACGGTGCCCCAGTAAGGAAACTGTGAGATTTCATTTCACCAGGCTTTGAATATGTAGCCCAGGGTGCATTTTGAGACCATAAGATGTTGACATACCTAAGCTCTAAGAAATACATCATGGAGAGATGCATATACTGAGTTAAAGTAACAAAACTGAGTGATGAATGAGAAATTGCAGTCATAGGGCCATCTACACCCTGTGAAACTGAAGCCCCATGTATCTGAGACAAAGCTAGGGTACTTGGTGTTTGAGTTGCTGGATTATTATTTTTTTTTTGTCTCCGTCCAATCTTGCCTCACTATATGTACATTCCTCTCAATTGGAATGGGAAGGTTTATTCTGTGCCATTGTATATTGTAAAGATATAACCTGTTTCCAGATTTTAGAAAATATAGCTATGAAAAGATTTTCTGGAGTGTCAGAAGAGTCTTTGTTTTCTTGAATAGTGTATGACCTGATGCAGACCATTAGGATCATTGAAGTTGAGTAAAATATATTTTCACTGTGAGTCAATAATGACCAATATCAGAATATAATTTGTCAAATCAGAAAGACTCTAGATAACATCATAATTTTAAATACTTATCTCCCCTTTTTTGGCTAATTTAGGGGAGCTTTTGTACTAGGAGTTTACCTAGATGTCTTTTTGGGGATGGGATTTGAGTGTCTGTAGACTCAACCCATTTTATGTTTTTGTTTCTACTGTGCTGTGTTTGAAACTGTTTAGCTGCCTTCTCATGCTGTCATGCGTCCCACACTATAGACCTGCCCCTAAGTCACATAGGATATAGTAGAAGCAGTTAGTATTCAATGCTAAGCTATTTTGCTAGCCTTCTTTTAATTAATGAACTAATCAATTAAGTTACTTTACAGCCTGACCTTTCCCTCCTCTACTCCCAGTCCCACCATCATTCCCCCTTTCCCCAAGGAGCCCTACTTCTCAGTGAAGGGGAGGCCCACAAGTGTTATCAACCTCTACTGGCATCTCAAGTTGCAGCATGACTAAGAACATCCTTTCCCACTGATGCCTAAGGAGGCAGCGCAGATAGGGAAAAAGGAATCCAAAGTCAGACAGCATAGTCAAGAGGGCTCCTATTCCCATTGTTAGGGGACCCTCATGTTAACCAAACTGCACATCTTAGATATATAGGGGATCTAGGTTCAGCCTATGTATGCTCTTTGGTTATGGTTCAGTTTCTGTGAGTCCCCATGGGCTCAAGATAGTTGACTTTAGGTTTTCTCTGGTGTCCTCAACTGCCGAGGATCCCTCTATCTTTTCTCCCAACCTTCCCCCAAATTCCCTGCTCTCTGCCTGTGGTTTGGCTCTGGGTCTCTGCATCTGTTTCCCTCAGCTGCTGGAGGAAGACTCTCAGAAAACACTCATCCTAGGAACCTGTCTGCAAGTATAGCTGAGTGTCATTAATAGTGTCAGAGATTGGCTCTTTCTCCTTTGGGTAGGTCTTATGTTGAGCAGGAAGTTATTTGTTTGCCAATTCTTCAATCTCTGGTCCAACTTTATCTCTTTAATATTAATAGGCAAGATAAATTTTGGGTCGATGGCTTTAAGGGTGGTTTTGTGTCCCTCACTCTCCACTGGAAGTCCCACCTGGCTATAGTAATTGGCAACTTTAGGCTCTTAATCCCTGATGGTACAGGTCTCAGCTAGAGTCACCCCCATAGATTTCAAGGACCCTTCCATTCCCAGAGATGCCCCCTTCTGCAGAAGAATGTTAATTCAGAAGATGGTTGGTCTCGTAAGAGATCACATGCAAAGACTGTCTTAGGTGTATGTAACCCAGCAGACAAGAGATCACATCCAAAGGTCTTCTACATCTGTGTGATCCAGTTGTAATACAAAACATGCCTTTAATCCAGAAGACAGAAGCTAACAGATTTGAGTTTAAAGACAGCCTGTTATACAGCAAGCATCAGGTAAAGAAAAGCTTAGATCCAGGCATGATGATATAGTCCTTTAATCCTAATTGAAGGTTAAGTTAATTTGAAGAAGGAAGCAGCACCCATGCTTGTAAGTGATTTATAATTGGGAGGAAGAAGAGGTGATGAATCAGAGAAGATTTGGTAGAAAAGGATATGGCCAACTCCCCGGAGAGAGAACCAAGGGAAGCTACTCAAGAGGCATTTGTACAGAGAGAGGAAGCAGTTTTGCCAGGACAGCAATAGAGAGATGGATTGCGGAGAATAAGGCAGATAATGTGAATAATCCCGAAGATTAGAGCAGATTGCTGAGTTAGTTTGAGGCTAAGCAAAGCAATTCTGGGCTGAGAGATACTAGATTAAGTAAGTCAGCTGTGAGAAGAGTTTGAGCCAGAACAGCTGAGTTGAACCAGCCAGCCCAGAGCTCAGAAAGAACAAGTAAGGGTGTGCTCTTTAAGCAGTCTATCTCAAGCTGGGTGTGGTGGCTCCTGCCTTTAATCCCAGCACTCAGGGGGCAGAGGCATGCAGATCGCTGTGAGGTCAAGGCCAGGCTGGTCTACAAAGTGAGTCCAGGATAGCCAAGGCTACACTGAGAAACCCTGTCTGGCAAAAACAAAAAAACAAAAACAAACAGCAACAACAACCAAAAAGATAACCTACAACAACAACAACAAAAACCAGTGTATCTCAGAGGCTGAAAACATTCTAGGCCTAGGTTAGATTGTACAGAGGCTAGGAGCTTCCAGGTCTGGATCTAGGCCATCAGAGGAGGTAGTAAGCCTCCTAGACAACGATTGATTCAGGAGAATAAAAGTTACTTTTACACCTTCTACTGATGTCTGCTCTCTCTCCTTGTCCCACTTCCCCTACTCTCCCCACAGCTGATGCCACCCCTGTTACCTCTCCTCTCTTCTCCCACCTAGTTCCTTCCCTTCATCTACTTCAGATATCTATTTTAGTTTCTCTTCTGAGTGGACTTCAAACATCCTCCCTTAAGATCTTCTTGGCTTCTTTGGTTCTGTGGATTACACCATGGCTATTCTATATCCATGGTTAATATCCACTTATAAGGAAGTACACACCATTCACATCTTTTGGATCTGTGTTACTTCATTCATTAAGATCTTTTCTAGGTCCATCCATCTTTTCTAGTTTCATCCATTTTCCTGGTAATCGTATTAAGTTTTGTTTTTTTTAAAAAATAGCTGAGTGGCATTGCCTTTGTAACTTTTCCAACTTTCGTTATCCATTCTTCAGTTGTGGGACATCTGTGTTTTTTCCAGTTTCTGTCTATTATAAATTAAATTTCTGTGAACATAGTTGAGCAAGTGCCCTTGTGTTATGGTGTAGCTTATTTTATTTATGTGCCCAGGAGTGGTATAGCTGTTGAGGTAGGTAGATCTTTAAGTATGTCTAGTATCAATTTTCTGAGAAACCTCCAGATTGATTTTCAACATGGTTGTACAAGTTGTCTTTCTCACCAGAAATGGAGGCATGTTGCCCTTCTTCCACTTCCCCACCATCGTGTCCTGTCTCTTAGGTTCATGATCTTAGCCATTCTGACAGGTGTAAGATGGAAATCAGAGTCATTTTGATGTGCATTTCCCTGATAAGTCGGGATGTTGAACGTTTATTTAATAGCTTCTTGGAGATTCGAGATTCATCTGTTAAGAATTCTCTGTTTAGCTCTTATCCCCATTATTTACTTGGATGATTTGATTTATTGGTGTCTGATTTCTTGGGTTCTTTCTGTGTTTTGGATATTATCCCTCTGTCGGACATAGCATTGGTGAAGGTCTTTTCCAGTCAGCTATCTGCCATTTTTTCCTATTGACAGTATCCCTTGCCTTCCAGGAGATTTTCAGTCCTATAAGGGCCCATTTATAGTTGTTGATCTTAGTGCCTGTGACATTCAGAGAGTTGTCTCCTTTACCAATGTATTAAGGGCTATTCTTTACTTTCTCTTCTATTAGATTTACACTATCCAGTTTTATGTGGAGGTCTTTGATCCATTTAGACTTGAGTTTTGTGAAAGGTGAGAAACACAGATCTCCATGTCTTCCGCTAGATGCAGACATCGAGATTGGCCGGGACCATTTGCTGAAGATGCTTTGTTTTTTCCATTGTGCAGTTTTGGTTTCTTGATCAAAAATAGATTGTCAGTAGGAGTTTGGGTTTATTTGTGGGTCTTTGATTCAATTCCATTGATCACCTGGTCTGTGTTTAATGCCAGTACCATGTGTTTTTTTATTTGATACCTCCAGAAGTTTCTTTATTACGTAGAAAAAATTTTAACTCTGCTGGGTTTTTTGTTGTTCTATATGACGTTAGGTTTTCTCTTTCAAGGTTTACAAAGAATTGTGTTGTAACTTTTATGGGCATTACATTAAAACTGTTGATTGATTTAGGTGAGATGGCAGTTTCTACTTCTTTATTCCATCCAATCATGAGCATGGGAGATCTTTCCATCTTCTGATTTCTTATTGTCTCTTTTATCAGAGCCTTGGATTATAGTCATACAAGTCTTTCACTTGCTTGTTAGGTTTTACACCACGATGTTTTAAATTATTTGTGGCTATTGTACAGGGTATTGTATCTATAGTGTTTTCTCATACCATTTATAGATTGAATTAAAAAGTGCTACTGAAGGCTTTGCATCTTGCCTACTGAGATTACAGGCATGAGAAAATATACTCAGCTTAAAATTTATTTTTATCATTAGTAATTGTTTATACAATTTCTCTGACATGAGCCCAGTATTCCTAAATTGTTTTTCTGCCTCCCTCCCCTCTTCTCTGTTGATTGGCATTTATCTTGCAAGCTTATACACTATTCAAGGGCTGAGGAATGACAGATGTGGACCTCTGTATTCAGGATCCTTTTAAAATGACTTGGTTACAGTCATTGGATACAGATTAGAACATCTGTATCAGGAAATAAATGTAGGAAGCCACAGAATTATGTGAATATATTGTCAATAAAGGATACAGCTACACTGTTATCACTATCATGCTTTCTCTTGCACCCCTGTATGAGATATTATAGGATACATTGACCTATGATGATGTGAATGTGAAATTCACTCAGGAAGAGTGGGCTTTACTGGATCCTGCTCAGAAAAGTCTCTACAAAGACGTGATGCTGGAGACCTACAGGAACCTCACTGCCATAGGTAGGACTGTGAATTTTATGTTGCTTTAAAAATGTAGCAGTAACTCTTTCTCCATTGTTGTTATTTGTTATTGTAATGTCAACTGAAAATGAGGATGAATGAGATGAGTAAATCTCATTTTTACAAAAAAGTTACTTGAATTTTGCCTACTTTCCAATAATATATCATGCATTTTCTCATACTCTAATTTAGGTTACAATTGGGAAAATCATAAGATTGAAGAGAATCTTAAAAGTTCTAGAAGATATAGAAGGTAATTTTCATGTGCAAGTTGATATGAATATGCCTCTGAATTACTTTTAGTGCATCCTTTAAGTTCTAAAGAGAGCAAGAGTGGAAATATGCACTGTTTGAAGTGTATCAATGATTATTAAATTCTGACAAAACCATGTACTTCAAAATCAGGTAGCTGATTTATTTTTTGTAAGACATTTCTCTAAAAAAGAAGATAAGAAAATAATGCATTAACAGATATCACCATTTGAATTATAGTGAGCTAGACTATAGAACTCTTTCTAGTTCTAGTTCTCTAGAAAGAGAAAGCTAGTCTCTTTCTCACACCACTTAGATCATGCAGAAGATATCCACATTAAGTAGGCGATAAGTCTATGTCCAAAACTTTCTAATAAACAAGTAGTCCATCATAAAGCTGTGTGTTCATAATGTATTTGCAGTAATGTTGTTAAGTTTAGTGAGAGGGACAATTTATGAAAGTGAAGAATGTTGTTGTGGAGAAACTCTAATACCTATGCAGTGTTTCACTGAAAAAAACAAAAAGTGAGACTGTGAATGCAGGGTAAACCGTTTCATTTGTAATCTTCCTTAATAGATATGTCATTTATCACAATGGATACAGGCACTATCGGCATAGGAACGTTGAAAAAAACCAATATAACCCCCTCTTCCTCAGAAGAGTTAGAATACTTGTAGTAGTACCTATAACTTGTAGAATTTCTGAATGTAATATGTGTTTAAAATTAACGGCTTTTCCAATTTTATTGGCAATATATCCACAAACTCACACTGCAGAAAAGCTACCATGAACACTATCAATGTGGATTGCTTCTGTTTGCCTCGGTTCACTTTGCAATTGTAGTATGACTCACATAATAGGAAAAACCTTAATGCAATCAGAGTGGTAAATCTGACTTCTCCCAGTTCTCTTCCAATATGTGAAAAACCTCTTCTATAGTAAAAGGTGCTATAAATGTGGTCCATGCAATACATGAACTTACAATCACAGGGCTATTCAAAGATACAAAATAACACATGAAGACAGGAGAAAAATGAAAGTCAATAAAGTGATAGTATCATGAAATCTTATTACTCTCTATTAAATTGTTCAAAGCATACTCTAGAACCCCATCCTAAAAAACATGTAACATTGACAGCATATGTGAAATGCAACATCTCTTCTAGTCTGGTTTCTTTTTTTGCAATGGCAAGATATGGTTTCACACTATCATTAAAGAAGTTTTTTTCTTAATCTCCTAAATAGATAGAGTGATTTCTCCCTATGAAGGCTTGTTAATTCTAGAACATCTGCACATCTAGCTTTTTAGAAAAATGTTTCTGAAATAATGTTTACTCATGTTGTATCTTTCCTAATCTGTTGTCCTCCATGGCAGCGACCTTGCTGTCTCCTTGATGAAACCATGTAAATCCTTAAATTTAAAGACTGTATCATGAGCCGGGCGAGGTGGCACATGCCTTTAATCCCAGCACTTGGGAGGCAGAGGCAGGCAGATTGCTGTGAGTTCGAGGCCAGCCTTGTCTACAAAGCTAGTCCAGGACAGCCAAGGCTACACAGAGAGACCCTGTCTTGAAAAACCAAAAAACAAAACAAAACAAAAACCAAAAACAACACAAAACAAAAAACTCCAAAACAAACCAATAAAGACTGTATCATGACAATATTTTAAAATTAACCATTTGAGTCCTGTAGTCAACTATCCATTGCAGTCAGAGGAAAAGAATCTCCATAAGGAGCCTGGTTTTTCTGTCTCCAGATCAGATTAGAAGGAATAATTTATTATCTATTCCACAAGGGTAAATGGGATAGGCAATCAGCTGCTGCAGCTAAAATTCTGAAAAGTAGGAAATATCTTATTGTTGATGTGAACGAAGGGATCTCTAAAATCAGGTTCTGCCGGACATGATGGCACATGCCTTTAATCCCAGCACTTGGTAGGCAGTGGCAGGTGGATGTCTGTGAGTTCAAGGCCAGCCTGGTCTACAGAGTGAGTCCAGGACAGCCAAGGCTATACAGAGAACCCTTGCCTTGAAAAAAAAAATAAAACAAACCAAAAAACAAAAAGCAAACCAAAAACCTCAGTTTCTACCTACTGTGGAGTCCCCTCCTGGCTCCCTGTGCATCTAGTTACATAGTGTACAGCTCCTCCAGTACCATGTCTGCCTGGACACTGCTGTGCTTCCTACTATGTTGGTAATGGACTAAAAGTCTAACACCATAAAAAACCCTCAATTAAATGTTACTTTTTAAATAAGGGTTGCCTTGTTCATAGTGCTTCTTCACAGCAATGAAACCATAACTAAGAAAGAAATTGTTTTCACAGTCAATATAGTTAATTTTTTAAAATACAAGCTGGGCGTGGTGGTGCACGCCTTTAATCCCAGCACTCGGGAGGCAAAGCCATGAGGATCGCTTTGAGTTCCAGGCCAGCCTGGTCTACAAAGTGAGTCCAGAACAGCCAAGGCTACACAGAGAAACCCTGTCTCAAAAAACAAAAACAAACAAACAAAATTTTAAATATAAAACTAATAAATTGTTTTTATCTTTTAAGAACCTCAGCAAGAGATTAGCTTCCTGTGCAGAGAGAGAACTCTGGAATATGAGGCCTGTTTGTAAGAAATGGAAAGTCCACAACATAACAGGTTAAGGTTCACTTTTAGTTAATTTTATGTGAGTTGTGACTCCATTTATTTAAAATTTATACAAATAGAATCAGAAGTAAATGTGTAATATCAGTCAAGTACAAACTTTCCTGCATGTATTTTCTTAGTGTAATAAACATGTAAGGGCTTGATTCAAAGCCCAGTGTAGAAAGCAGCTGATAGTCCAAAAGCTGACGTGTGACCAGATGTGTGAGTGATAGATAAAACCTTAGTAGTAAATTCTGACCTAAGAGCAGCCATGACTGCAAGTTGGTGATAAGAGTGACGCAGAAAGCTAGATGTGTGAATTAGAGAGGATAAGTATAAAAACCCTGAGAAGCAGCAGCCAGCTCTCTCGCTGTCACCATGACTACCTGAAATGCTGCCATATGACGAGGCGCTCTTCCCGGATGGAGCAAACAGACAAGCTGTCAGATAACAACCTGAGAACTGAATCAAGTCGCAGCAGCGAACGTGTTCGACAGAACATCGCGATATCAGGTCGTATACCCTAATGGCATGAGCTCCTAGAACATTGATATCATAAGAAGCTCCTAGAACATTGATATTATAAGATGCTAAATGCTACTCCTATTGGAATTAAGATAGTTTTAAGAGTATAATGGAATGGTATTGGTGGCATGGCCTTGGAGCCTTAGCTGTCGCCTATTGCTGTAGTTGTCTTTGTATTGCTAATAAAGCTCTCTTGCTAAAACGTACCACTTGCACTTGGCCTGCCTCCTTTGTTCCGGATTCTGAGTGTAAACTCTCTGCTCGCGACACTTAGGTCTTTTGTCAAAAACTTTTTGTATGTTTCTGCTTTTGTTTTAGACTTTTTCTCTCCATCCCCTTTATTTTTTCATAGATATTGTACACATTCTTGATTATTCTAATTTCTTGTGATATTAACGTATTTTCCAGTACTAAACTTTTTTAGTATGGTTAGTGTATATGTCAGTCAACATGTAGTGGCGAATCAGAGCCTCCAGGCAGAGACGTGGAGGCGGGTTCTTCCGGGAGCCTTGCTGAAGAGCTGTGCAGGCTTGGGTGGTTCCGCGTGGTGTGCTCTGTCCTCTGCTGCTGGCTGTTGTGAGAGAAGCTTCAGCAAGTTCCGAAGTCCCGACATGGTGAGTGGAGGGTCACTGCCCACAAACGGGAGGAGCAGGCTGCTGTGGAGAGCTAGCTGGAGTGGTGGGGCTGTGTGGGAAGAGAGACCAGTAGGCTACTGGAGAATACGCACCCGTGCTACTGAAATGCCCATCTCTGCAGTTCTGCAAATGGACCGGAAGCCTGGGCCATGAGCTATTGTGCTGTGTCCCTTCAGGACACTGTAATTCTAAGAGAGGTGTTCATGTCCCTGGAGACTTGCTGGCCAATCAGAGCCTCCAGGCAGACCAGCCAATATGAAGATGAGGCTCTTTCTTCTGGCTGCCACGCACAAGTGCAGCTCTCTAGCTGAGCTTTCTTTAATGGGTCTGTGTGCTGTGCTTTGCGCACTGCTGCTGAGTGCTGTGAGGGAAGCTCAGGCAAGCGCCAAAGTGGCAACATGCTGAGCTCAGGGTTACTGCTGACTCATGGGTTATCTCCACAGGTGAAATAAGTCAATGGGGCCAGATTGACAGTAAAACGGAAGCAGGTGGATCTCTGTGAGAGGCAGGTGGATCGCTGTGAGTTTGAGGGCAGCCTGGTCTACAAAGTAAGTCCAGGACAGCCAAGGCTACACAGAGAAACCCTGTCTCGAATAACCAAAAAAAAAAAAAAAAAAAAAAAAAAAAAAAAAAAATGTAAACCGGGCAAGTATACTTAGGAAGTGAAATTCCTTGGCTAGTTCAGGAGCCTCAGTATACAAAGCCTGAGGAAATCGCCCCACTGGACCCGCCCTCCCCCACCTGCCCTCCTCAGCTCCTGCTGTGGCAACTAGGATTGCAGGTGAAGGAAGATTAAGTATTGGCCACCTGCTGTACTAGGGAAGCCCTTGGCCCCAGGGGAGGGGCTTGGAGCATCTCAAGGAATGCTAAGAATGTGCAGAGGCTTTCCTTGCAGGGGGCAGGGTTGGAGAAAGAAGTGGGCTCTAACAGACCAGGTGGATGACAACTGAACACCCACATTGGGGAACATCAGAAAAGTGGGCTACAGGAGCTGGTGTCATGGGTCCTCCCTGAGGTTGTGTGGTCAGCAAAGGCCAGATGTGGCCACATTTGGCCCGTGTTAAGCTTTGATGGAGAAAAGTAGAATTGATGATGTGAAGGATGGAGCAATTCGTAGAAATTTAAAAAGCTCAGCTAGAATTTAGCTGAAGGAGGATTGCCTCCAACACACCCCACAGAAAAACAGTAGGCTAACCGGCCTGTTAGAAGTCAGGATGCTAGGATACAAGATACAATTCTTTAAAAACTTACTTGATATGAGACATAGCTTGTGCAAAACCTCCTCCCCTCAGCCTTTGTACTTTCTATTTTCTACTTCTCCTTTCTTTCTCATCCTCTGAAACCTTCCACTTAGGACTCTGTCACTGATGTTTGAAGACACTGTGTCCTTAAAAATACTTCTGTCAATATCATTGCTGGGCGAATGTCTTAAGTGGCTAGGCTTGCTGTGTCCAGTCCATATTTAAGTTGTTCAAAACATAACATGGGGAGTAAATTTAAAGAAACTTAATGGCAGCAGCATGTAGAATACAAAATCTGTTTTTAGCTGTCATTACAGAGATTTTTTATTAGTTAGTTTTGTATTTGTGTGTATTATATGTATGTATGTATGCATATTAATTCTAGGACAGCTGCATCTAATGTCTTTGAGAAAAGTCTTTCTGATAAAGTAGGCTAACTCAGGTGGCCTTGAAGCCTGTCTGTTGCTTCCCAGAGAAGTGGCCTTGCTTTCTTCTTGACTAAACTTCTTAAGTTCTTTAATTAAAGGATTGTACCACAGAAGAGTTTAAAAATACTCACTTTAGTCATGTAATGAACTGTCCATTTCCATATCAGGAATAAGATTTTCATGTGGATCATGGCTTCTGTCTTCAGAACAGAACAGGATGCACAGTTTACTTTTACACTGCAGAGTGAAGCAGGACAGGCCATAACTAGCTCACACACTAATGTTTAGGGCAGTCAGCTGCAAGAGTCAATACTATGAAGAAAGACCTGATTGAGGGAAGATGAATTATGATGTCATCTCCCAGCATGGATTAATTCATGCATGTGAATGGAAACAGACCAGATCGGTGGGTAAACATTTTGGGTAGGTTAGTTTTAGCCACTGAATATTAAATTTCTATTTAATGGACTCTCTTATGCAGATATATGCAGTCCTCATTGACACAGTTAAGTCAGCTCAGACATTTGAGACTTAGGCTACTGGTTGTTGGTGTCTGTGTGATCTCAGCGGCTAACATTGCCCAGAAGGGCAAAGTCAAACAGTACAAGTTTGGTAGTAGAGTTTTTGGTGTCACTTATATATACTATAGTATCATCTGCCAATTAGGATACATTGAATGCCTCCTTTCCAAATTCCACCCTCTTGACCACTTTTAGTTGCCATATTGTTTAGGTTGGACATCAAGTGTTATATTAAGTAGAAATGGAGAAAGAGGAGAGACTTCTCTTTATTTAGATTTTAGTGGAATTGCTTTGAGGTTCTCTCCATTTAAGTTGGTGTTGCTATAGACTTGTGTAAATTGTGTTTAATATGTATAGGTATGTCCCTTGCATTTGTAATCTCTCCAAGATTTTATCATGAATTGGTGTTGAATTTTTGTGAAGGGCTTGCTTAGTGTCTAATAAGATGACCTTGTGATGTTTTTCCCTATGTCAGTTTATTTATTTTACCATTACTGATTTTCCTGTCATGAGCCATTCCTGCATCAATGGGATGAAACTTCGTCAACCATTGTGGGTTATCTTTTTGATATGTTCTTGGATTAAGTTTACATTTATTTTATAGGGTATTATTGCTTCAATGTTCATGAACAAATTTGGTCTGTAAATCTCCTTCTTTGTTGAGTCTTTACATCCTTCATGTGTTAAGGTATTGTGGCCTCATGAAATGAACTGGGTAACTTTCCTTCTGTTTCTATTTTGTAGAGTACTTTGAGCAGTATTGAAACTAAGTCTTCTTTGAAAGACTTGTTGAATTATGCACTAAAAGTGTCCAGTCCTGCATTTCTTTCTATATATGTATATAAAGAGATTTATTTATTATTTATACAGTATTCTGCTCACTTGTATCCTGCCCACCACAAGAAGACACCAGATCTCATTACAGGTGGTTGTGAGCCACCATGTGGTTGCTGGGAATTGAACTCGGGACCTTTGGAAGAGCAGACGGTGCTCTTAACCTCTGAGCCATCTCTCCAGCCCCACTCCTGCATTTCTTTTGTTGGAGTCTTTCAATGAATTCTTTCATGTCACTAGGTGTTAGAGGTCTACTTATGGTAAATTGTTATGTCATTTGGGTTTAACTTTGGTAAGTGCTACATGTTGTTATGTTTACCTGTAAGTAATTAACATTATTAGGCCTATACCTGTTATTATTACAACAGTATAACCCGCTAGCAATCAGTCAAGACACAGACACCTTTTATATTTTAAAATGCCCGTAGTAAACCTAGGGCAGGGCAGATATTAATTCTCTAAACTACTTCCTTAGTGGGGCAGGTATGGGATACCTATCCCAATCCCACAGCATTTAATTCTAATAATTTCTATCAAGCTACCTCACATCCAGAATCCCATATAGTTGCTAATGTTCTTCATCAGGGACACATCCTCCATCCATGCTGGCCATGTGCTTCTCCTCCACCTAACTCATGCTGGTGAGACCTCCTTTTCTCCCTTGTCCTGAGATCTGTCTTCATCCGAAGATTCTCTCGGTCTTCCCAAGCCCTAGAATCTTAGCCATTTCTAGTCCATTTGCCCTGCCCAGATGTGATGGTCTTATATTAGTTAGCATCAAAATACAGCAGACCAATAGGTACCTATGAAGAAAATTATTCATTTTGTTTAGATTTTTCATTTTGGTGCAATACAGGTATATAAAAGTATATCCTTATGATTTTGGAGATTTTCCCATTGTATGGCACCCTGCTCATTTTTTTCTTTTTTCTTTTTTCTTTTTTTTCTTTTCTTTCTTTTCTTTCTTTCTTTCTTTTTTTTTTTTTGGTAAATGTGACTATTCTTTCCTTGTCTTTTAGTTATTTCAATAATGGTTGTCCATTTTGTTGATTTTTCTCAGTGAACCAACTCTGTGTTTTATAAATCCTTCCATTGTTCTCTTTGTTTTTATTTTTTGATTTCAGCCCTAATTCAATAGTTTCTTCATGTCTACTACTTTTACTTGTGCTTCCTTCATTTTGTTCTAGACTTTTATATGTGCTGGTAAGTGCTTAGTAAGAAATTTTTGTATATGTTATGTATGCACTTAGTGCTGTCAACTATCCTTTTTTTTTCTTTTTTTTATTAATTAATTTATTCATATTACATCTCAGTTGTTAGCCCATCCCTTGTATCCTCCCATTCCTCCCTTCCTCCCACTTCCCTCCTACTCCCCTCCCCTATGTCTGTGTCTGAGGGGGACCTCCTCCCCCTGTATTTGCTCATAGGGTATCAAGTCTCTCCTTGGTGACCTATTATCCTTCCTCTGAGTGCCACCAGGCATCTACATCCAATGGACATGTCCAAACATGGGGCACCAGAGTTTGTGTAAAAGTTAGATCTCCTTCTCCACTCAACAGTGGAGAATGTCCTGTCCATCGGCTAGTCTGGGTAGGGGTTCGAGGTTTACTGTCTATATTTTCCTTGGCTGTTGCCATAGTTTGCGGAGGACCTCAGAGCCCAGACTCGCCTGTAGTTTTCCAGGACCTGCTGGATCCTTCTATTTCCTCATTCTCCCAGGCTTCTCACACCTAAAGCCTCAATAGGATGTCCTCCCCTCTTACCCACTTTCCTGGTAGGTACAGTTTTTCATGGAGACGTACACCTTGGACTAGTGTCTGGATATAAGTGAGTATATACCATTTAGCTCTTTTTGCTTCTGTGTGAACTCACTCATTATGACAATTTCTAGTTCAATCGATTTGTCTACAAATTTTGGAAATTCCTTGTTTTTAATAGCTGAGTAGTATTCCGTAGTGTAGATGTGCCACAGTTTCTTTATCCATTCTTCTGCTGAGGGACACATAGGTTGTTTCCAAGTTCTGGCTATTATGAATAAGGCAGCTATGAACATGGTTGAACATATATCCCTGTTGTGTGGTAGTCCATCTTCTGCGTATATTCCAAGGAGTGGGATAGCTGGGTCTTGAGGAAGCCCTATTCCCATTTTTCTGAGAAAGCGCCAGATAGGTTTCCAAAGTGGTTGTACTAGTTTGCATTCCCACCAGCAATGAAGGAGTGTTCCTCTTTCTCCACACCCTCGCTAGCATGTGGTGTCAGTTGAGTTATTGATCTTAGCCATTCTGATGGGTGTAAGATGGAATCTCAGTGTCGTTTTGATTTGCATTTCTCTGATGACTAAGGAGTTTGAGAATTTTTTTAAGTGTTTCTCAGCCATTTGATATTCCTCTGTTGAGAATTCTCTGTTTAGTTCTGCACCTTATTTCGCTATTGAGTTATTTGGTTTGGTGGTGTTTAATTTCTTGAGTTCTTTATATATTTTTGATATTAGACCTTTGTCAGATGAAGGGTTGGTGAAGATCTTTTCCCAGTCTGTAGGCTGTCGCTTTGTTCTCTTGACAGTGTCACCTGGCTTATAGAAGCTTCTCAGCCTCATGCGGTCCCATTTATTAATTGTTGACGTTAAGGCCTGGGCTGTTGGTGTTCTGTTCAGGAAGTTGTCTCCTGTGCCTATGTGTTCCCGACTGTTCCCCACTTTTTCCTCTAACTGGGTTAATGTCTGTGGTTTTAGGTTGAGATCTTTAATCCACTTGGACTTCAGTTTTGTGCATGGTGACGAATAGGGTCTAACAACTATCCTTTTATCATCACTTTTACTGTGTACTATATGCTTACATATGATGTGCATTCATTTGTATTGAATTCTACAAGGTCTTTAATATCTTTCTTTATTTCTGTCTTGACCCATTTTCACTCTGGTGGGAGTTATTTAGTTTCCATGAGTTTTAAAGACTTCCTTTGTTTCTGTTGTTGATGATGTGTAGCTTTAGTCTATGCTGGTCAGATAGAATGCAGGGGTTGTTTCAATTACCAAGTACCTTTTAAGACTTTCACGGTGTTTGAGTATGTGTTCAATTTGGAGACATTTCCATTTGCTTTTGAGAAGAAGGCAAACTCTTCTGTGTTTGTGTGGAATGTTCTGTAAATATCTGGTGAATTCTTTGGATTTTAATAGCAGTTAGCTGAAGCATATTTCTGTTCATATTATTCATGCAGAATCAAGCAACAGGTAAACCCTTGTCTGCCATGGACTCTCTTTGTGAACTATGTATACTTTTCAAGAAAGTTTCCAGGTCCCCTTCTGAGGATCTCCAGCAGCCAGGCAGGGCTGTTTCAAGTTTTGGCCCTGGAATCCCCCTACATCATTCCCTGAGTGCCCCCTTTTTACATCTTCTGCTCACCTGGGTGCCAACTACATGTGTTCCATGAGAAGGGTTCTCAGATGTTCAGCTTGTATTGTTGGCCTCTCCACACCTCCAGACAGCAACACCCCAGGACTGCAGAGCTGCTGTGGCTAAATCTTCACAGTACTGGGATGAGCGATCACACCCCTGGGGTTAACTGAGAAGCTGAAGCCATGGAAAAGGCAGCAGCACCCAAAGCATCAGTTGTAGTTGCTGCTGACAGGGATCTCACAGGTTGGGAGATTGGTTCAACTGGAGCTACTCTGTGAGCTCCAGTGCCAACTCTATTGTAGGTTTAGATTTTTCAAAACCTACTTTACTTAGGGTGCCTAAATCCTATTATCTTGCTTTTAATCTACCATCGAGAGGTAGGGGAGAAAGAAGGTTCATAGAAGAAAGAGGGTGTGAACTAGTTTAGAAGCAGTTCTTTGCGGAGATTCTATTCTTCCTTGGCAGGGTACCAGGAATCCAGTCCAATAGGAAGCACCAAACAATACCATGAGTCAGTGACAACAAATGATAAATGCTTGTTCTGCTTGAGTTAAAGATAAATGTGTCTACAAAGCGAGTCCAGGGCAGCCAAGGCTAAACAGAGAGAGCCTGTCTCGAAAAACCAAAAACCAAAAACCAAAAACAAAAAAAAAGATAAATGTGTGTTCTGTTGGAGTTAAGCAATATTACCCTGCATTGTTTCTTTCTCAGGAGAAGAGTAGGGCACTAGAACATCCGCAATACCTCTACCTTATATCCCATCGAATTAGTTTAAAATGCTTTGTCTATCCACCTAGGCACAATGTAGCAGGAACAGAGTCTTTCTTGCCTAAGTAGGATACAATATACCTGAAATAAAATTGATTCTTCCTGATTATCTTTTTTGAATTACTCTGTGAATGGTCTGGGTCACAGTGTCCTTTCTCAAACCCATACTATGTTCTTGACCAGTCAGTTTTTGTTAAATGGTCAGTAAACTATCTCTGACCTGAGTTTGGTGTCCATGTGGTCAGTGTGGGCTATTCCTGAACCCCAAGAGGCCAAAGCTAGCAGGCTTCTAGGCTTAAGAAGCTTTCAGCTGCAGATAAGCCAATTAAAGCAGGTAAAAAATGTTAATGATGAGGCATGCCCTCATCAGAATGGCTGATTGCTATGTCTGTGAGAGATTATACTGATTGATGAGTGATGTGGGAGGCTCTTCCACTAGGGTTGCAGTATTCCCTAGCAAGTGTGCCTGGGTTGGGAAAAGATGAGGCTGCAAATAAGAGAGTGCTCAAGTAAGCAAGCAAGCCAGGGAACAATGTATGTCCATGGTTTTGTTATAATTTTCTAGGTTGAGTTTCTCTTCTAACCTTATACAATGTTGGACTGTGAGCTGACAGAACCATGTAAAAAAGCAACAAATGGGGCAGAAGAAAGTGCAGTCTGTGGGTTTAGGGAAAAAACAGAACTAGGTAGTTTTAGATGGCAGTCAAATCCTGAAAGAGAGGAAGGGATTTTCAAGGAGCTTAGCACCAGTAAAGAGAAAGCCCTACTCTGCTTTGGAAGCCTAAGATGGGCAACACCCATTCTTCCTACACCTGAAATGAATGGAAAGTATAGGCAAAGTGATTGCAAAGCAGGCACTTCATATAAAACCTGCTGCAACTCTGGTCCGTGGCTGGCATATTTCATCTCAGTTTAGAAACCAAGGTTGGCAGGATCACCCATTGCTGTAGTGGTTTTTTGTTTTTTTGTTTTTTAATATTATTTATTATTGATACAGTATTTTGTCTGCAGGCCAGAAGAGGGCACCAGATCTCATTATCAATGGTTGTCAGCCATCATGTGGTTGCCGGGAATTGAACCCAAGACCTTTGGAAGAACAACCAGTGTTCTTAACCTCTGAGCCATCTCTCCAGCCCCCATTGCATTGGTTTTTAAAACAAGAAAGATGCACAATTCAAGATCATGTATTCTGTCTCTGTGACTTCAGTTCAACGTATTCAGTTCAGTATTTATGTTTTGCAGAGACACTGCCCCAGTAAGGAAACTGTGAGATTTCATTTCACCAGTCTTTGGCTATGTAGCCCGTGTTGCATTTTGAGACCATAAGATGTTGAGATACCTAAGCTCTAAGAAATACATCATGGAGAGATGCATATACTGAGTTAAAGTAACAAAACTGAGTGATGAATGAGACAATGCAGTTAGGGCCATCTACACCCTGTGAAACTGAAGCCCCATGTATCTGAGACAAAGCTAGGGTATTTGGTGTTTGAGTTGCTTTATTTATTTATTTATTTATTTATTTATTTATTTATTTATTTATATAGTGTCCATCCAATCTTGTCTCACTATATGTACCTTCCTCTCAATTAGAATGGGAATGTTTATTCTGTGCGATTGTATATTGTAAAGGTATAACTTATTTTCAGATTTTAGAAAATATAGCTATCAAAAGATTTTCTGGAGTGTCAGAAGTGTCTTTGTACTCTTTTTTTTTTTTTTTTTTGGGTTTTCTGAGACAGGGTTTCTCTATTTAGCCTTGGCTGTCCCGGACTCACTTTGTAGAGCAGGCTGCACAGCGATTCACCTGCCTCTGCCTCCCGAATTCTGGGATTAAAGGCGTGCGCCACCACGCCCGGCTTGTACTCCTGAATAGTGGATGAGCTATTGCAGACTGTTAGGATCATTGAAGTTGATTGAAATGCATTTTCACTGTGGGTCAATAATGACCAATATCAGAACTTAATTGATCAAATCAGAATGACTCTGATTAGTGTCATTTCTTTAAATACTTATCTTCTTCTTCTTTATTTTATTTTATTTTATTTTGAGACAGGGTTTCTCTGTGTAGCCTTGGCTGTTCTGGACTCGCTTTGTAGACCAGGCTGGCCTCGTACTCACAGCGATCGGCCTGCCTCTGCTTCCCAAGTGCTGGGATTAAAGGCGTGCGCCACCACGCCCGGCTCTTATTTTATTTAGTTATTTACTTTATTATTATTCTTATTATTTTTAATTTGCTTTCTTAGTGGAGCTTTTGTAGTAGGAGTTTACCTAGATGTCCTTTTAGGGATGAGATTTGAGTGGCTGTAGACTCAAGCCATTTTATGTTTTTGTTTCTTCTGTGTTGAGTTTGAACCTGTTTGTTCAGCTTCCTTCTCATGCTGTCAAGCATCCATGACTATAGACTGAGCCGCTCATTAATGAACAAATGATTTAAATCACTTTACAGCCTGACCTGTCCCTCCTCTACTCCCAGTCCCACCATCATTTCCCCTTTCCCCAAGTAGCCCTCCTTTTCCTTAGTGAAGGGGAGGCCCACAAGTGCTGTCAACCTCCCCTGGCATCTCAAGTTGCAGCACGACTAAGAACATCCTTTCCCACTGATGCCTAAGGAGGCAGCACCGATAGGGAAAAGGGGATCCAAAGTCAGACAGCATAGTGAAGATGGCTCCTATTCCCATTGTTAGGGGACCACATGTTCACCAAACTGCACATCTTCTATATATATGTAGTCAGCCTATGTATGCTCTTTGATTATGGTTCAGTTTCTGTGCGTCCCCACGAGCTCAAGATAGTTGAATGTAGGTTTTCTTGTGGTGTCCTCAACTACCCTGGATCCCACTATCTTTCTTCCCAACCTTCCCCCAAATTCCCTGCGCTCTGCCTCTTGTTTGGCTCTGGGTCTCTGCATCTGTTTCCATCAGCTGCTGGAGGAAGACTCTCAGAAAACACTTATGCTAGAAACCTGTCTGCAATCATAACAAAGTATCATTAATAGTGTCAGGGATTTGCTTTTTGTCCTTTGGGTAGGTCTTATGTAGAGTAGCAAGTTATTTGCTTGCCATTTCTTCAATCTCTAATCCATCTTTATCCCTATACTTTTTGTAGGCAAGATAAATGTTGGGTTGAAGGCCTTAAGGGTGGTTTTGTATCCCCTTCCCTCCACTGGAAGTCCCACGTGGCTATAGAGGTTGGCAACTTCAGGCTCTTAAAACCTGATGGTACGGCTCTCAGCTAGATTCACCCCCCATGGATTCCAAGGACCCCTCCCTTCCCATGGATGCCCCCTTCTGCAGAAATGTGTTAATTCAGAACATGGCTGGTCTCGTAAGAGATCACATTCAAAGACTTTCTTAGGCTTCTGTAACCCGGCAGGAAAGACATCACATCCAAAGGTCTTTTACGTCTGTGTGATTCAGCTGTAATACAAAACATGCCTTTAATCCAGGAGACAGAAGCAAACAGATTTGGGTCTAAGGCCAGCCTGGGTTAAGAGCAGGTATCAAGTATAGAAAAGCTTAGATCCAGGTGTGGTGACATAGTCCTTTCATCCTGCTTGAAGGTTAAGTTAATTTAAAGAAGGAAGCAGCACCCATGCTTGAAAGTGATATGATTGTGTGGAAGAAGAGGTGATGAATCAGAGAAGATTTGGTAGAATAGGATATGGCCAACTCCCACTAACGAGAGCCAAAGAAGCTACTTAAGAGGCATTTGTACAGAGAGAGGAAGCAGTTTTACCAGGAACCAGACCACAAACAAAATGAGATGTCTTTCTCTTGCCAAAAGCTCAATGATGGTTCCATTACTTTAGGGGTTTTCTTCTGCTAAAATCAAATTAAGCTCTTAACAAATGAATAATTATAAAAGGTGTAGTCTTCAAGGTAAGTAAATACTTAAAGAGAAGTGGATCAGGGCATAATGATTCTACAAACAGTATTGCTGCTGGGCAGTGGTAGCATATGCCTTTAATCCCAGCACTTGGGAGGCAGAGGCAGGCAGATTGCTGTGAGTTTGAGGCCAGCCTGGTCTACAAAGGGAGTCCAGGACAGTCAAGGATACACAGAGAGGCCCTGTGTTGAAAAACAAACAAAAAACCAAAAACAACAAAAGTACTATTGCTACCCAGCACATCTTCCACTGTGGGCTGATGAAAAACACAGTTTTTTTAGTCAAGGTTCTCAACATGAGCACAACTGGTAGAATGGATCTCATTCTGTGTATTTTGAAAGTAAAATTTTTGAATGTCTCACAACTGTGGCCCTGCCAATTCAACCTTGACTATCCACCAAAAGAAATGTAAAGACTCTAGAACTTTTTTTGTCCATGAAGCTGGATGTCTTATCTGGTGCTCAGTATACTCCAGAAGTCCAAAAATTAGGATGTAAAGACACTAGAGGAATGAAAATTTCCTAGCCAAGACTAATGAAAACAGGCAGAGAAAGAAAGCTTCCTTCTACAATATTTTCTTTATATGTAGGTTGACACCCATAGCTGTGGCCCGGATTAAAGATCAATATTATCATCTCAAAAGATCCGCATTAAGGAAAGGTCTTTCCACTTTGAAAGCCTTATTTCAGAAAACTCTCTCCAAAAAGAAAGCCTGGGGTACTATATCGTGAGTCTGGACAAGTTCATGTAGAGTTCTGCCTAATCCTACTCATGCTCAACTAGCACATCCATGTCTAAAGATGGTCGCAATGTAAAGACAGAGACATCTGCAGCTACTGTTGGGTAAAAATCATGCAGGAACATATACCAATTATAAAAAGAAGGACACACTTGCTTTCATGGAGGACCCGAAAGAGTTCATTTCAACTAGCCCTGTCTGCTCTGACTGAGGCCTGTGACGTCACTGTAGAGAATTCCATTCCTTCTTTTTTTTCTAAGCCTTGTTTTTATTTTATGATTACAGGTGTTTGCCTGTATATATTTGTACACAGCGGCTACAAAGGCCATGAAGATCCAAGATCTCCTGGGGCAGAATTTCAGCAGATTGTTAGCTACCATAGAACTTCTGGGAAATTCATAAAGCATCTTCATTACTATCTTTTGCTCTAGTCCCAGGCGTTCTGACACTATCTCCTGGCCTCCCTGGCCACCAGGCAAGAATAGGGTACAAAGACATGCATTCTGGCAAAACAGGACTCTAATTAGGATTAACAGGTATGGGGAGAGTTTGGTGCAAGGTGTGACTACAAAATTTATACTGAGGATCCATAGCCCAGGGTAAATGACTTCATGACTTCCATCAAAGCCCCAACCCCATTCTTGGTGGTTTTGTTTGTTTGTGGATTTTTTCTTTTTGTTTTTTTGAGACAGGGATTTTCTGTGTAGCCTTGGCTGTCATGGACTCACTTTATAGACCAGGCTGGTCTCTAACTCCCAGCAATTGGCCTGCCTCTGCCTCAGGATTGCTGGGATTAAAGGCATGCTCTACCTCACCTGGCCACACCTCCTATTCGTTCTGATCCTCACAAAGCCAAGGTGTCAAATTCAAGGATATGAATTGGCCTCCAATGTGCTGGGGTTGCTGGCATATTATCTGAAACTTTGTAAGACCCCCTCCCCTGTGCACCCGGCATAGCAAGCATAGCAGCAGTAACGTTATCTTGCAAGGCAAGACTAGAATAATGGGTTCCCGAGATAAGATAAGGCCTGGAGCTCAGAGGAGAAAGATAAAAGCGTGCTTGTCCTTGTCAAACAAAATATTTATGGTCGGCCATCTGGCCCAGGGAGTGGGCAAACTCCCCTGTTCCCATCCGATGGCCGGGCCATAACCTCGCTCCATGTCAAACAAGATATTTATGGATGGCCACCTGGCCCAGAGAACGGGTAAACTCCCCTGCTCCCAGAGCCCACCTAATGACCGGACTATAACCTCGCCTCATTTAAATTTACCAATCAGAGCCCTGTAACTATGCTTTTCGCTTCTGTAACCGAGCTTCCCGCCAAACTCCCTATAAAGGACCCCCTAAAGACTCGCCCGGCGCGCCAGCCTCTTGGGAGACTGAAACGCCCGGGTACCCGTCCCCTTAATAATAAAGCCTCTTGCTTGTTGCAGCCGAAGCCTTGGTCTCGTTGGTTCTTGGTGGGGGTCTCCGCGTTAAGACCGCCGTGTCGGGGGTCTTACATTTGGAGGTCCCACCGAGATCGAGACCCCCGCCTGGGGACCATCGACCCAAATTCGGGAGGTAAGCCTTTGTCTTTGTGCCGGCCGGCTTTGTCGTTGTTGATCGTTGTTAATCGTTACGTGTCTCGGTGTTTGCGCAAACTCTCTGAATCTGGCAAGGGCGGGGGAAGCTGACGGGCTTGTACTCCCCCCTTGTGGCCCGGGGAGACGTCCCTGTGGAATTCTGTACTAGAACCCTGTCTCCTCCAGGGTTATTTGGGGCTCCGGCCCATCTGAGAGGCTATTCGCCTCATCTGGAAGGCGGGGGGTACGGATCCCCTGCGGCGGCCGAGCCGCCGCCTGCAACCGCCGCTTTATTTTCGCTTTGGCGCAAGCGTCCCGCGCAGGCTGTGTCTGGTCTTCTGTGTGTAGTGTTTCTCTGTTGTGTTTCGTTCTATATTTTCGGCACCATGGGTCAGACTCTTGTCACCCCACTAACCCTTACTTTGCAGCACTTCAAAGAGGTCCGTGCCATAGCGCACAATTTGTCAGTAGAAGTTCGCAAGGGCAGATGGGAAACTCTTTGTTCCGCTGAATGGCCTACGCTTTATACCGGGTGGCCACAAGATGGCACTTTTAACCTTTCTCTCATTCTACAGATCAAGTCCAAAATTATAGACCCTGGACCACACGGTCATCCGGACCAGGTCCCCTACATAATGACTTGGGAATCTCTCGTTCGTGACCCTCCTCCATGGGTCAGACCTTTCCTCATTCAGCCCCCTACTATCCCCACCTCTCTTATCACGCCCACCTTAGAACAGCCGCCGGCCCAGACTCCAGCGGCTTCCCCTGGGGCCGGTCCCCATTCCGCTTTGACGCAGCCGCCGGCCCAGACTCCAGCGGCTTCCCCTGGGGCCGGTCCCCATTCCGCTTTGACGCAGCCGCCGGCCCAGACTCCAGCGGCCCCCGCTGGGGCAGGTCTCTACCCCGCCATTGTACGCGCCCCCCCCCAAGGTCTTGCCACCGGATGAGGGACCCCTCCTGGATCTCCTGACTGAAGAACCACCCCCTTATCGGGCCCCAGGCCCAGCCTCACCGGCCGGACTTCAGGCTCCCTCGGCTCCTCCCTTGCCGGGGCCACCTGAAGATCTTGCGCCGCCGCCGCCTGAGCGCTCCGGACCCATGCCTCACCCTGACGATATTGCTCCCACCGCAGCAACCGAGGCCTCACCAATGGCCGGCCGACTCCGCAGCCGGCGCGAGGTTCCACCCCAGACCTCTCAGGCCTTCCCCCTTCGGGCTGGCACGGGTGGCCAGGTACAATATTGGCCGTTTTCCGCCTCAGATCTTTATAACTGGAAAAATAATAACCCTTCTTTTTCTAAGGACCCCTCCCGGCTAACCTCCCTTATTGAGTCCATTCTAGTCACCCATCAACCCACTTGGGATGATTGTCAACAGCTTCTACAGACGCTCCTTACCTCTGAGGAAAAGCAGCGCGTCCTTCTGGAGGCACGCAAGAGCGTCCCAGGAGCTAATGGGCGGCCTACCCAGCTGCCAAATGAGATAGCCAGTGCCTTCCCCTTGGAACGACCCGACTGGGACTTCAATACTGAGGAAGGTAGGGCCCACCTACGCCTTTATCGTCAGCTGCTTATAGCGGGTCTCCAAAAAGCCGCCAGGCGGCCCACCAATTTGGCCCAGGTTAAGATGGTTACTCAAAAAGCAGATGAGACGCCGTCAGCTTTCCTTGAGCGTCTAAAAGAAGCTTATAGGGTCTATACTCCATATGATCCGGAGGACCCCCTCCTGGCCACCACCCTGGCCATGGCTTTTATCTGGCAGTCTGCCCCAGATATCAGACGCAAATTGGAGAAATTGGAGGAACTTAAAGAGAGTACAGTTCAGGATCTTTTAAAGGAGGCAGAGAAAGTTTATAATAAGAGAGAGACGCCGGAAGAGAGAGAAGAAAGGCTTAGGAAAGAGTCTGAAGAAAGGGAAGAGAGATTGAGAAAAGAAGCGGAAGAGAGGGAAAATGCTAGAGATAAAAAGAGACATAGAGAAATGAGTAGACTTTTGGCCACCGTAGTTTCAGGACGCCAGGATAGTCAGGGCCAGGGAGAACGGAGAAAAACCCCTGTGGATAAGGACCAATGTGCCTATTGTAAGGAGAGAGGTCACTGGGTACGGGACTGTCCCAGGCGTCCCAAAGGGCCCCGTAGAACCCCCCCCTCCGCGGCTCTCCTCAACCTGGAAGACTGAAGAAGTCAGGGTCAGGAGCCTCCCCCTGAACCCCGGCTAACTCTAAATGTGGGGGGGCAACCCGTTACCTTCTTGGTGGATACGGGAGCTCAGCACTCCGTCCTTACCACCGCACCGGGGCCCCTGACAACAAAGACTGCCTGGGTGCAAGGAGCGACTGGCGGGAAGCCTTACCGCTGGACCACCGAGAGAAAAGTACATCTTGCCACCGGTAAGGTCTCACATTCCTTTCTTCACGTCCCGGACTGCCCATATCCCCTCCTGGGAAGAGACTTATTAACCAAACTCAAGGCCCAAATTCACTTCGAAGAAGGGCACACTCGTGTGACAGGACCACAAGGGCGGCCTATTCAGACTTTGGTATTAAATTTAGAGGATGAATACAGATTGTATGAGACTGACCCCCCTGGGAGCGATACCCCTAGCCCAGACTGGCAAGCCCTGTATCCATCATCATGGGCCGAAACTGGGGGAATGGGCCTAGCTCACCAACAGCCCCCCATATTAGTACACCTTAAGGCTTCTGCCACCCCAGTCTCTATCCGGCAGTACCCTATGTCACAGGCAGCCTACCTGGGAATACGGCCTCATATTCGGAGACTCCTGGACCAAGGCATACTGACTCCTTGTCAGTCTCCCTGGAACACCCCCTTGCTTCCTGTTAAAAAGCCCGGAACGGGGGATTATCGGCCGGTCCAAGACTTAAGAGAAGTCAACAAACGGGTTGAAGACATACATCCTACTGTCCCCAACCCTTACAACCTATTGACGGGGCTATCCCCAGACCATGTCTGGTACACTGTGCTGGACTTAAAGGATGCCTTCTTCTGCCTAAGACTGCATCCCTCCAGCCAGCCTCTCTTTGCATTCGAATGGAAGGACCCCGACTTGGGGATTTCGGGGCAACTAACATGGACACGGCTGCCACAGGGATTTAAAAATAGTCCCACCCTGTTCGATGAGGCCTTACACCGTGATTTGGCCGACTTCAGGGTACGATACCCAGACCTCATATTGCTCCAATATGTGGACGATCTCCTCCTGGCAGCCCCCTCTAAGGAGAGCTGCCGACGGGGAACCCACGCCCTCCTACAAGTCCTAGGACGGCTGGGGTATCGAGCCTCTTTCAAGAAGGCACAAATTTGCCAGACTGAAGTAACCTACCTAGGTTACTCCATCAAGGATGGACAGAGGTGGCTCACTCCGGCTAGGAAACAAACTGTCCTCCAAATCCCGCCACCGCGGTCCCCCCGTCAGCTCAGAGAATTTTTAGGAACAGCGGGCTTTTGCCGCCTCTGGATCCCTGGGTTCGCGGAACTGGCAGCTCCCCTGTACCCCCTCACCAAGCCAGGAACGATGTTTGTCTGGGGGCCCACCCATCAACAGGCCTTCGAGGCTATTAAGACTGCCTTAATTTCAGCCCCCGCACTGGGGCTGCCCGATTTAACCAAGCCCTTTGAGTTGTTCATTGACGAGAAGCAAGGCTACGCCAAGGGAATTCTAATTCAGAGACTGGGGCCCTGGAAAAGGCCTATAGCCTACCTCTCTAAGAAACTGGACTCCGTGGCAGCAGGCTGGCCCCCTTGCCTACGGATGGTTGCTACAGCCGCCTTACTCCTTAAAGACTCTAATAAACTCACCATGGGACAGCCAATTACTATCTTAGCGCCCCATGCCATGGAATCCCTGGTCCGGCAGCCCCCAGACAGATGGCTCTCCAACGCCCGGGTTACACATTACCAGGCCATGCTTTTAGACTCGGACAGAGTCACCTTTGGGCCAATAACCAATCTCAACCCTGCCACGCTGCTCCCTCTCCCAGACGGGCCCGAGGATCATGACTGTCAGCAAGTCCTGGCGGAAATCCACGGAACCCGCCCTGACCTCACTGACCAGCCCCTCCCTCACCCAGACTTCGTTTGGTATATGGATGGGAGCAGCTTCCTGGATAACGGGACACGACGGGCCGGAGCGGCTATCACCACCACCGACCAGGTAATATGGGCCAGCCCTCTGCCCCCAGGGACCTCCGCCCAGCGTGCTGAACTGATCGCCCTGACCAAGGCCCTGGACCTGGCAAAAGGAAAAAGGCTAACAGTCTATACAGACAGCCGGTATGCCTTCGCCACAGCCCACGTACATGGAGAAATTTATCGGCGCCGAGGACTCCTCACCTCAGAAGGTAAAGAAATTAAAAATAAGACTGAAATCCTGGCCCTCCTGAAGGCCCTCTTTTTACCCCAGCAGCTCAGCATCATCCATTGCCCGGGCCACCAGAAAGGGGACTCTCCTGAGGCTCGAGGTAATCGGCTGGCTGACGAGACAGCCCGCCAAGCCGCTACAAGACCCCTCGACACTCTCGAGGCGCTCTCCTTACAAGGAGACACCGGAGCGCCAAGACAGCAGGACCGGAATTGGAAATTCACCGACGACGACATACAAAGACTTCAAAAGATGGGCGCGCTTCCTGAAGGCCCTGACCATTGGCGATACCAGGACAAGGTAGTCGTCCCCTCAAAAGAAACTGACTATTTGATTGACTACTTCCACAAGCTCACTCATTTAAGCGCCCAGAAGATGAAGACCCTCCTTGAAAAAGAAGAAACGGACTTTTACCTATTGGGAAAAAAGGAGGCCCTCCAGAGAGCCATTGACAATTGCCGGCCCTGCACGCTGGTCAATACCAACAAGTCCTTAAATTTGTCAGGAACTAGGGTCCGAGGACACCGGCCAGGGATCCATTGGGAAATTGACTTCACGGAGATCAAACCAGGTATATACGGATACCGGTACCTGCTGGTCTTCGTAGATACTTTTTCAGGATGGACTGAAGCCTTCCCCACCAAACATGAGACGGCCAAGGTGGTTTCCAAGAAGCTTTTAGATGATATTTTCCCTCGCTACGGGATGCCACAGGTAATTGGGTCCGACAACGGACCAGCCTTCGTCTCCCAGGTAAGCCAGCAGGTGGCCAAACTACTGGGGATTAATTGGAAATTACATTGTTCTTATAGACCCCAGAGTTCAGGACAGGTAGAGCGCATGAATAGATCTATTAAGGAGACTTTGACTAAATTAACGCTTGCAGCTGGCACTAAGGACTGGGTGGCCCTGCTACCCCTGGCCCTATACAGGGTTAGGAACACCCCTGGCCCACATGGACTTACTCCCTTTGAGATTGTCTATGGTTCACATGTTCCTATTGTTCACTTCCTTGACCCAGATATCGGCTCCTTCGCTACCAGGCCTTCCCTCCAGGCACACCTAAGAGCCCTCCAAGAGGTGCAAAATGAGGTATGGAAGCCCCTAGCCCGTGCTTATAAAGACCAGCTTGACAAACCCCTGGCCCCTCACCCATTCCAGGTCGGAGACTACGTCTGGGTCCGACGCCACCGGACCAAGAACCTTGAACCCCGCTGGAAAGGACCTTACGCTGTTCTCCTGACTACCCCGACGGCTCTCAAGGTAGACGGAATTGCCACCTGGATCCACGCAGCCCACGTCAAGGCAGCCAGGGAGACAGACCCAGACAAGACAACATGGAAGGCCCATCGAACCGACAATCCCCTAAAGATAAGACTTTCCCGAACCTGATCCGCCCCATGACCCTTACTTTTCTCCTACTATCCCTCCCCTGGGCCCCGTCTGCCAGCCCTCACACTCCAGTACAACAAACCTGGGAGGTAACCAATGAAGAGGGAGACACCGTCTGGTCGGTCACCGCACTACATCCTCCATGGACTTGGTGGCCGGACCTGACGCCAGACCTCTGTAAGTTGGCAGCCGGGTCACTAACATGGGACCTTCCCGACCACACTGACCTCTCTAATCCCCCGGCTGAAAGACTATGCGTGCCAAATGGGATAGGAAGCACTCTCGGGTGCTCCGGACAGTTCTACCGGGCTAATCTTCGGTCCATTCAGTTCTATGTTTGCCCAGGACAAGGCCAATCTCGGCAGTTCAAGCGCCAATGTGGGGGGGCCCCTGATTTCTTTTGTGCCGCATGGGGCTGTGAAACCACGGGCGAGGCTTCCTGGAACCCCTCTTCCAGTTGGGACCTGATCACGGTAAAGAGAAACAGTAGCTATGACAGGCCAGGAGAAGGAGAAAGAAATGAGTATAAATACCTCCAGACTAAATGCGCCCCCTTCAATAGCCCAGAGGGGCCCTGCAAGAAAAAGTACTGCAACCCCATAGTCATCAAGTTTACAGAAAAAGGAAAGCAGGATCGCCGATGGCTTAAGGGGAACACTTGGGGGTTGCGATTGTATAAATCAAACAAAGACCATGGGCTAATTTTCAAGGTCAAGTTAACCCTGACTACCGCTCCCACCATGGCAATAGGCCCTAACCCTGTCCTGGCCGAGCCACCTCAAGCCCAGCCTAGACCCCAGGTGCTACCCCCACCCGCTCCACCGACGACGTCATTTTCGGTAAATCCTAGCACCCCCTCTGCCCTAGATTCACATCCTAACACGAGAAATCAGCTCCTGGACTTGGTAACGGGGGCATACCAGGCCCTAAACTATACTTCCCCGGAAAAGACTAAGGAATGTTGGATGTGTCTCACCTCCCAACCCCCTTACTATGAGGGAGTTGCCCTTACGACCAGCATTACCAACTCCTCCACCCCAGACAATAGGTGTCTCTCCAATACCCCTCACCGCCTTACGCTGTCTGAAATATCCGGTAAGGGAACTTGCTTAGGGACCGTCCCCTCGTCCCATAAATCCCTGTGCAACACCACTTTGACCAGCACCCTGAAAATTTCGGAAACCAGGTACCTCACTGGCCCAAATGGAACCTACTGGGCCTGTAACACTGGGTTAACCCCATGTGTCACAACATCCGTCCTTAAAATGTCTTCGGACTTCTGTGTATTAGTCCAGCTCTTCCCCAAGATCACATACCATGACCCCTCCGACCTATACCGCTATTTTGAGGGGATTAATCGTTACCCCCGAGAGCCAGTATCCATCACTCTGGCACTGCTACTGGGAGGATTAACAGTCGGGGGAGTTGCGGCAGGGATCGGAACCGGGACTACTGCTCTCACTCAGGTTGCTCATTTTCAGCAGCTACAACAGGCCATGAACGCAGATCTTCAAGCATTAGAAGAATCTATTAGTGCATTAGAACAGTCCCTAACCTCCCTTTCTGAGGTAGTACTCCAAAATCGTAGAGGGTTAGACATTTTATTCCTGAAAGAAGGTGGACTCTGTGCAGCCCTCAAGGAAGAATGTTGTTTTTACGCTGACCATACAGGGGTAGTTAGAGATAGTATGTCCAAGCTGCGAGAAAGACTAAAACAGCGACAGTTACAATTCGAATCAGGACGAACGTGGTATGAAAACTGGTTTAATAAGGCTCCTTGGTTCACCACTTTAATATCTACCATAACAGGCCCTTTGTTAATTATTGTTCTGCTCCTACTTTTTGGGCCCTGCGTTCTTAACAGACTGATGCAATTCATCCGAAACCAAGGCCACCTATCGGTTGTACAGGCCTTGGTTCTAACCCGACAATACCAACAGCTCCAACAGACACAACCAGAGGTCATTGAATGAAAGATTTCATTCAATTTACAACAAGAGGGGGGAATGTAAGACCCCCTCCCCTGTGCACCCGGCATAGCAAGCATAGCAGCAGTAACGTTATCTTGCAAGGCAAGACTAGAATAATGGGTTCCCGAGATAAGATAAGGCCTGGAGCTCAGAGGAGAAAGATAAAAGCGTGCTTGTCCTTGTCAAACAAAATATTTATGGTCGGCCATCTGGCCCAGGGAGTGGGCAAACTCCCCTGTTCCCATCCGATGGCCGGGCCATAACCTCGCTCCATGTCAAACAAGATATTTATGGATGGCCACCTGGCCCAGAGAACGGGTAAACTCCCCTGCTCCCAGAGCCCACCTAATGACCGGACTATAACCTCGCCTCATTTAAATTTACCAATCAGAGCCCTGTAACTATGCTTTTCGCTTCTGTAACCGAGCTTCCCGCCAAACTCCCTATAAAGGACCCCCTAAAGACTCGCCCGGCGCGCCAGCCTCTTGGGAGACTGAAACGCCCGGGTACCCGTCCCCTTAATAATAAAGCCTCTTGCTTGTTGCAGCCGAAGCCTTGGTCTCGTTGGTTCTTGGTGGGGGTCTCTGCGTTAAGACCGCCGTGTCGGGGGTCTTACAACTTGTGTAATTAAAAAGCACCTGGGTACCTGTGTGTCACAGCAGGGAAGCAGCATGACTGCTAGTCTGTCACCTGAGACATTACCTTGAACATCATGCCTGGCTCACTCCCTGCCCTTGCTGATTCCCTATGTCCTCTAAGAACCCTCTGCTCAGCAGAGACCCACTGACTCTTCTCTCCTTGCTGGGGAAGGCGCCCTCATCCCCACCCCTCCCTCCCTTCACACCTCCACTCCATCCTGTACCCCAGCCCCACCCCCAGCCCTAGCACAATTGTGAGTTTTTGTTTTCTTTGTAATCCCCTTTCCACTGAGGATGATGTGTTGATTCAAGTTTTAGTGCTTCAAAATGATTCTCTCTCTCTATTTTTTTAAAAGATTTATTTAAGTATACAGTGTTTCTCCTTTTTCTATGCCTGCCCACCAGAAGCGGGCGCCAGATCACCCTGTAGATGACTGTGAGTCACCATATGGTTGCTGGGAATTGAACTCAGGACCTTTGGAAGAGCAGGCAGCGCTCTTAACCACAGAGCCATTTTCCAACCCCTCCAAAATGATTATCATCTCTTGCCTGCTCTTCTCCCAGGTTTTTTTCCTATCTATCATGTGAAGGTTGCTGCAGTTTTCCTGAATACAGCATGAAGCCACAAAACAACAATCATGTTTCCTAAACTCTCTTTAATTTGGAATCTTTTGTATACCCTTTCACTTGTGGGATAGACTGATAACTCCACTCCAAAATGAGCAATGGCTTTACAAGCTGTGCGTCCTGATGCCAGGAAGAAGAAGGGAAGTGCCTGAGGGTTTTGCTGGGACCTCAGGCAAGCTCAGAAGTTGGGACCTGGTGAGCTCAAGGGCAAAGGGGGAGGGGCAGGCATCTGAGCTCAGGAGGCCTGAGTGGCTGGTTCTGCCCTGGGGTGAGTGCAAAGATGGAAATGCAGGCTCTTGGAGAACAGGTAGGAGTGCTACTGAAATGCAAATCTCTCCACTTAAGGAAAAAAGACTGGTCCTGCAATGGAAGCCTGTTCCAGGAATTACTGTGCTGTGTACCATCAGCACACTCTAACCATAGGGAAGTGCTCCTGTCACTCAAGACTCAATGGCCAATCGGGAACTCTAGGAGAGAGAGAAAGAGTGATCTTTTGGGTACCATGCTGTAACTTCCGCTCTGTAGAGAAGTGGACTTGAGTGACTGTGTGCGATATGCTCTGAGTGTTTTTGCTGGGTGCTGTGAGGAGAGCTCAGGCAAGGTCAGAAGACACAACATGGTAAGTGCAGAGTCACTGCTCACAGTAGGAGGAACAGACAGCTGAGCAGAGGAAACTGGTGAAGTGGGTCTTCCCTGGGGATGCGAGATAAGCAGCAGCAGATGTGGCCACCTGTGAGGTCCTTTTCGGTCTTAGTAATTTTCTGGACTTGGTGATGATCTCTGACTAACTGCACCATGTGGATTACATCTACACAAAGCATTGGGAGCAGGGCCTTGTGAGTAGAAACATCCTTGGCAGGATTACAAACTCAGACCCCTGGTTTCTCTAACTTCTTCTAAAAATTCTGTTCTCAGCATTAAACATTCATGTTTAAGATATATTTGGAAGCCCGGCATTGTGCCACACGCCCCAAATCCCAGCACTTAGGAGGCAAGTAGCTCACTGTGTCTTTAAGCCCATCCTGGTCTGCAATGTGAGTCCATCGCAGCCAAGGCTAACACAGAGAAACAATGCCTCCAAAAAACCAAAATATAAACAAACAAAAAACCTATATATATATATGTCATTAATTTATTTTGTCGAGGTTGTAAATGTTATCTCATGTGTTGTGTAACACTTCAGTATTAAGCTGTGACCTCTTGCTGTCCTGGTATTCATTGCATAGATGTGGCTGGCAGTCACATCATGAGATAGTCCTGTCTCAGCTTCTTGACTACTGAGATTAACAGCATGAAAAAATACACTCACTTTAAAAATCATTTTTATCATTAGCAATTGTTTATATAATTTCTCTGACATGAGCCCAGTATTCCTAATCTGTTTCTCTACCTCCCCATCCCTCTGATGATTGGCGTTTATCTTGCAAGGCTATATCCTATTCAAGGGGTGAGGAATGACAGAAGTGGACCTCAGTTTTCAGGATCCTTATAAAATGACTTGGTTACATTAGAACATCTGTATCAGGAAATTAGTGGAGGAAGCCACAGAATTATGTGAATATATTGTCAATAAAGGACACAGTTACAGTGTTATCACTATTATGCTTTCTCTTGCATACCTGTATGAGATATTATAGGATGCAGTGACGTATGATGATGTGAATGTGAAATTCACTCAGGAAGAGTGGACCTTGCTGGATCCTGCCCAGAAGAGTCTGTACAGAGAGGTGATGCTGGAGACCTACAGGAACCTCACTGCCATAGGTAGGATTGTGAATTTTATGTTGCTTTTTAAAATCTAGTGACAACTGTTTCTCCATTGCTATTATTTGTTATTGTAATGTCAACTGAAAATAAGGATGAATTAGATGAGTAAATCAGCCAGATGTCTGACGTTAATTGTAGGGTAACCTGAATTTTGCCTAATTTCCAATAATATATTATGCATTTTTGGTTCCTCTATTTTAGGTTACAGTTGGGAAGACCATAACATTGAAGAGAATCTTCATACTTCTAGAAGATATAGAAGGTAATTTTCATATGCAAGTTGATACGAATATTCCTGTGAATTACTTTTAGTGCATCCTTTAAGTTGTAAAGAAAAGCAAGAGTATAAATATGCACTGTTTGAAGTGTATCGATGATTATTAAATTCTGACAAAGACATGTACCTCAAAATCAGGTATCTGGGTTTTTTTGTTTGTTTGTTTGTTTGTTTGTTGGTGTTTTGAGACAGGGTTTCTCTGTGTATCCTTGACTGTCCTACACTCAATTTGTAGAGCAGGCTGGCCTCGAACTCATAGCGATCCACCAGCCTCTGCCTCCCTAGTGCTGGGATTAAAGGCATGCACCACCATGCCCGGCTCTGATTCATTGTTATAAGTCATTTCTCTAAGAAAGAAGATAACAAAACAATGCATTAACAAATATCACCATTTGAATCATAGTGAGCTAGATTGTACAACTGGTAATCTCTTTAGTCTCGTATTACTTAGATACTGCAGAAGATGTACACATTAACCTTCTATGGATACAAGCCGTGTTGCCATAGGAACATTGAACAAAGCAATATAACCCTCTCTTACCCAGAAGAATTAGAAGATTTGTAGTGGTAGCAATAACGTGTAGACTTTCTGAACGTAATACTGTGTATAATGAATGGCTTTTCCAATTCATTGGCAATACATCCACAAACTCACACTGCAGAAAAGCTTCCATGAGTACTATCAATGTGGATTGCCTCTGTTTGCCTCGGCTCATTTTGCAATTGTAGTATGACTGACATGACAGGAAAAATATTAATGCAACCAGAGTGGTAAATCTGACTTCTCCCAGTTCTCTTCCAACATGTGAAAACCCTCTTGTATAGTAAAAGGATGTTATAAATGTGGTCCATGCAATACATGATCTTAAAATCACACACCTCTTAGGAGAGGCAAAATAAAACTTGAAGAAGGAAGGAAAAATGAAAGTCAATAAACTGACATTACCATGAGATCTGATTACTTTTAAAATTAGACCGAAATGTAAAATTAATTCACAGAGATAAAAAAAAATTAATCAGTGTAATGAATGTGGTATAACTTTAACATGTGCGAATTATCGTTGCAGGAAAGAAAGAAGATACAGTAGAGGAAAACCTTCGTTATTTACTCAGTGTGGTAAATCATTGTCATGTCAAAGTCATCCTCAAGGGCAAGAAATAATTCCTGCTGGAGAGAAACCATATGAAGATATTCAGTATGGTGAAGCCTTTGTAAGTCACAGTAGTCTCCAAATTCATAAAAGAACAAAAACTAGAGAGAAACTCTATGAATATAAACAATGTTTAATGGTCTTTGAACATCAACGTTCTCTTCAAATTCATGAGAAAATTCATACTGGAAAGGAACCTTATGAATGTCAAAAATGTGGTAAAGTCTTTGCACAGCACAGTTCTCTTGACAGGCATAAAATAATTCATACAGGAGAGAAACCTTATGAATGTAATCAATGTGGTAAAGCCTTTGCACGGCATGAGAATCTTCAAAGGCATGAAATAATTCATAGAGGAGAGAAACCTTATGAATGTAATCAATGTGGTAAAGCCTTTGCACGGCACGGTCATCTTCAAAGCCATGAGAGAATTCATACAGGAGAGAAACCTTATGAATGTAATCAATGTGGTAAAGCCTTTGCACACCACAGTCATCTTAAAAGCCATGAGAGAATTCATACAGGAGAGAAACCTTATGAATGTAATCAATGTGGTAAAGCCTTTGCACACCACAGTCATCTTAAACGCCATGAGAGAATTCATAGAGGAGAGAAACCTTATGAATGTAATCAATGTGGTAAAGCCTTTGCACGGCACTGTCATCTTCAAAGCCATGAGAGAATTCATACAGGAGAGAGACCTTATGAATGTAATCAGTGTGGTAAAGCCTTTGCATGGCAGAGTTCTCTTCACATGCATGAGAGAATTCATACAGGAGAGAAACCTTATGAATGTAATCAATGTGGTAAAGCCTTTACATGGCACAGTCATCTTCAAATGCATGAAAGAATTCATACAGGATAGAAGCCTTATGAATGTAATTAATGTTGTAAAGCATTTGCATATCACAATTTTCTTCAGAGCCATGAAGGAATTCATACTGGACAGAAAATTCATGAATATAATGTCTGTGGTAAAGCCTTTGAATGTCATGGTCATCTTCAAAGGCACAAAAGGTTTCACACAGGAGAGAATCTTTATGAATGTATTTCATATTTTGAAGTCTTTGCATGCCTTTACATACGAGAGAGAAATTCATTGAATGTAATTAATGTGAGATAGCATAGCAGTCCAGAGTATCTCATAGACTTGTTCTATGAAGCAGGAATTTTGAAGAACCGGCCCACCTAGTCTCTACAGAGTGGGACATCTGTTTCCCAGTGTCATGCTTGTTCACCATTTAGATAGTCAATGTGCTCCCAGCAATAAAGAACAGTGGTTTGATTCAGTGGCTATTTGACCACATTTGTTTCATAGATGTTCATCAGCTTAATTGAAGTATATTGGATGTGCCGCCCGAAGCAACTGTGTCTCTCTGTCAGGAAGTGGGGTGTTTTAGACGCAGTTCTCTCTCAGCTAAACTCTACTTGCTGTCATTAGTAAATCCTGTACAATACCAATTATTCTCTTGGACATCACAGCTTAATACTGAAGTGTTACCCAACACATGAGATCACATTTACAACCTCCACAAAATTATATATATATATATATATACACACACACATATATATACATATGTATATATATACATATATATATATTGTTTGTTTCTTTCTTTCGAGGCATTGCTTCTCTGTGTTAGCCTTGGCTGTGATGGACTCACACTGTAGACCAGGCTGGCCTTATCTCACAGCGAGCCACCTGCCTCCTGAGTGCTGGGATTTGGGGCGATGGCCACAATGCCGGCTTCCAAATATATCTTAGACCAAATGTTACATGCTAAGAACAGATTTTTAGAAGAAGTTAGAGAAATTAAGGGTCTGAGTTTGTAATCCTGCCAAGGATGTTTCTACTCACAAGCCTATGCTCCCAATGCTTTGTGTAGATGTAATCAACACAGTGCAGTTAGTCAGAGACCATCACCAAGTCCAGTAAATTACTAAGACCGAAAAGGACCTCACAGGTGGCCACATCTGCTGCTGCTTATCTTGCAGCCCCCGGGAAGACCCACTACACCAGTTTCCTCTGCTCAGCTGCCTGTTCCTCCCTACTGTGAGCAGTGACTCTGCACTTACCATGTTGTGTCTTCTGACCTTGCCTGAGCTCTCCTCACAGCACCCAGCAAAAACACTCAGAGCATATCGCACACAGTCACTCAAGTCCGCTCCAGTACAGAGAGGAATTTACAACATGGCACCCGGAAGAACACTCTTTCTCTCTTTCCTGGTGTCCCTGATTTGCCATTGAGTCTTGAGTGACAGGAGCACTTCCCTATGGCTAGAGTGTGCTGAAGGGACACAGCACAGTATTTCCTGGCACAGGCTTCCATTGCAGGACCAGTGTTTTTTTCCTTAGGTGGAGAGATTTGCATTTCAGTAGCACTCCTACCTGTTCTCCAAGAGCCTGCATTTCCATCTTTGCACTCACCCCAGGGCAGAACCAGCCACTCAGGCCTCCTGAGCTCAGATGCTGGCCCCTCCCCCCTTTGCCCTTGAGCTCACCAGGTCCCAACTTCTGAGCTTGCCTGAGGTCCCAGCAAAACCCTCAGGCACTTCCCTTCTTCCTGGAATCAGGGTGCACAGCTTGCAAAGCCTTTGCTCATTTTGGAGTGGAGTTATCAGTCTGTCCCAGAGTGAAAGGGTACAAAGAAGATTCCAAATTAAAGAGAATTTAGGAAACAACATTTTGGTTCTCTGTCTTCATGCTATGTTCAGGTAAACTGCAGCTACCTATCACCTGATAGATATGAAACAAACCTGGGAGGAAAGCAGGAAAGAGATGATAATCATATTAGAGCACTTGTAGTTAATCAACACATCATGCTCAGTGGAAAGGTGATTAAAAAGAAAACAAAAACCCACAGTTGTGCTAGGGCTGGGGGTGGGGCTGGGGTAGAGGATGGAGTGGAGGTGTGAAGGGAGGGAGGGGTGGGGATGAGGGCGCCTTCCCCAGCAAGGAGAGAAGAGTCAGTGGGTCTCTGCTGAGCAGAGGGCTCTTAGAGGACATAGGGAATCAACAAGGACAGGGAGTGAGGCAGGCATGATGTTCAAGGTAATGTCTCAGGTGACAGACCAGCAGTCATGCTGCTTCCCTGCTGTGACACACAGGCTACCAAGTGATTTATTTATACAAGTTTCAGATAGCATGCCAGTAACCCCAGCACTTTCGAGGCCTGTTACTATCCTTGAATATATATCAAATTTGTATAAATTTGGTAGCCACGCCTTACATCAACCTCTGCCCATACAGGTTAATTCTAATCAGAGTCCTGTTTTGCCAGAATGCAGGTCTTTGTATCCGATGTAGGTTTGGCGGCCAGGGAGGCCAGGAGATGGTGTCAGAAAGCCTGGGACTAGAGCAACAGATAATAACGAAGATGCTTTATGGATTTCCAGAAGCTCTATGGTAGCTAACAACCTGCTGTAATTTCTGCTCCAGGACATCTAAGATCTTCTTGGTCTTTGTAGGCACTGTGTACAAATATATACAGACAAACACCTGTAATCATAAAATAAAAACAAGGCTTAGAAAAAAAAGAAGGAATGGAATTCTCTACAGTGATGTCACAGGCCTCAGTCAGAGCAGACAGGGCTAGTTGAAATGAACTCTTTCGGGTCCTCCATGAAAGCAAGTGTGTCCTTCTTTTTATAATTGGTATATGTTCCTGCATGATTTTTACCCAACAGTAGCCGCAGATGTCTCTGTCTTTACATTGCGACCATCTTTAGACATGGATGTGCTAGTTGGGCATGAGTAGAAGTAGGCAGAACTCTATATGAACTTGTCCAGAATCACGTTATAGTACCCCATGCTTTCTATTAGGAGAGAGTTTTCTGAATAAGGCTTTCAAACTGAAAAACCTTTCCTTAATGTGGATCTTTTGAGATGATAATATTGATCTTTAATCCGGGCCACAGCTATGGGTGTCAACCTACATATAAAGAAGATATTGTAGAAGGAAGCTTTCTTTCTTTGCCTGTTTTCATTAGTCTTGGCTAGAAAATTTTCATTTCTTTAGTGTCTTTACATCCTAATTTTTGGACTTCTGGAGTATATCGAGCACCAGATAAGACATCCAGGCTCATGGATCAAACAAGTTCTGGAGTCTTTACGTCTTTTGGTAGATAGCCCAGGTTGCACTAGCTGGACCACAGTTGTGAGACACTGAAAAAATTTACTTTCAAAATACACAGAATGAGATCCACTCTACCAGTTGTGATCATGTTGAGAACCTTGACTAATAAAACTGTGTTTTTCATCTGCCCACTGTGGAAGATGTGCTGGGTAGCAATAGTATTTTTGTTGTTTGGTTTTTTTGTTTGTGGGTTTTTTGTGTGTTGTTTTTCAAGACAGGGTCTCTCTGTGTATCCTTGACTGTCCTGGACTCCCTTTGAGGACCAGACTTGCCTCAAACTCACAGCAATCTGGACTCCCTTTGAGGACCAGACTGGCCTCGAACTCACAGCAATCTGCCTGCCTCGGCCTCCCAAGTGCTGGGATTAAAGGCATATGCCACCACTGCCCAGCAGCAATACTGTTTGTAAAAGTATTATGCCCTGATCCATCTCTATTTAAGTATTTACTTACCTTGAAGACCACACCTTTTATAATCATTCATTCGTTAAGAGCTTAATTTGATTTTAGCAGAAGAAAACCCCTAAAGTAATGGAACCATCATTGAGCTTTTGGCAAGAGAAAGACATCTCATTTTGTTTGTGGTCTGGTTCCTGGTAAAACTGCTTCCTCTCTGTACAAATGCCTCTTCAGTAGCTTCCCTGGGATCTCTGTCCTGGGAGTTGGCCATATCCTATTCTACCACATCTTCTCTGATTCATCACCTCTTCTTCCACACAATCATATCACTTTCAAGCATGGGTGCTGCTTCCTTCTTTAAATTCACTTAACCTTCAATTAGGATTAAAGGACTATATTACCATATATGGATCTACTTTTCTTTACTAGATACTTGCTCTATACCAGACTGGCCTTAAACTCAAATCTGTTTGCTTCTGTCTCCTGGATTAAAGGCATGTTTTGTATTACAACTGGATCACACAGACGTAGAAGACCTTTGGATGTGATCTCTTGCCTGCTGGGTTACATATACCTAAGAAAGTCTTTGCATGTGATCTCTTAAGAGTACAACCATGTTATGAATTAACATTCTTCTGGGGAAGGGGGCATCTTTGCGAAAGGAAGGGTCCTTGCAGTCTATGTGGGTGACTCTAGCTGAGACCCGTAGCATCAGGAGTTAAGACTCTCAAGTTGCCAAGACTATAGCCAGGTGGGACTTCGAGTGGAGGGAGGGGGACACGAAACCACCCTTAAAGCCTTCGACCCAAAATTCATCTTGCCTATAAAAAGTATAAGTATAAAGATGGATTAGAGATTGAAGAAATGGCAAACAAATAACTTGCTGATCAGCATAAGACCTCTCCAAAGGAGAAAGAGCCAATCTCTGACACTATTAATGACACTCTGCTGTACGTGCAGACAGGCTCTTAGCATAAGTGTTTTCTGAGAGTCTTCCTCCAGCACCTAATGGAAGCAGATGCAGAGACCCAGAGCCAAACAATAGCCAGAGCGCAGGGAATTTGGGGGAAGGTTGGCAGGAAAGATAGAGGGATCCTGGGTGATTGAGAACACCACAGAAAACCTACAGTCAACTATCTTGAGCTCATGGGGACTCACAGAAACTGAACCATAATCAAAGAGCATACATAGGCTGACTACACATATATAGAAGATGTGCAGTTTGGTGAACATGTGGTCCCCTAACAATGGGAATAGGAGCCATCTTCACTATGCTGTCTGACTTTGGATCCCTTTTTCCCTATCTGGGCTGCCTCTTCAGGCATCAGTGGGAAAGGATGTTCTTAGTCCTGCTGCAACTTGAGATGCCAGGGGAGGTTGATAACACTTGTGGGCCTCCCCTTCACTGAGGAGAAGGAGGGCTACTTGGGAAAAGGGGGAATGGTCGTGTGACTGGGAGTAGAGGAGGGACAGGTCAGGATGTAAAGTGATTTAATTAATTAGTACAGTAATTAAAATTAATTAACTAAAATTAAAATTAATTTAAAAATTAATTAAAAATACGGCAAGCAAAATAGCTTAACATTGATTACCACCGGCTTATACTATATCTTATGTGATTTAGGGGTACAGTCTATAGTTGTGAATGTGTGACAGCATGAGAAGGAAGCTGAACAATTTGAAACTCAACACAGTAGAAACAAAAACATAAAATGGGTTGAGTCAAGAGACACTCAAATCTCATCCACAAAAAACCATCTAGGTAAAATCCTAGTACAAAAGCTCCCCTAAGATGGCCAAAAAAGGGGAGATAAGTGTTTAAAGATATGACGTTACCTAGAGTTATTCTGATTTGACAGATTATATTCTGATATTGGTCATTAGGGACTCACAGTGAAAATGCATTTTATTCAACTAAAATGGTCTGCAATAGGTCATACACTATTCAAGAGAACAAAGACTCTTCTGCCAGTGCAGAACATCTTTTCATAGCTATATTTTCTAAAATCTGGAAACAGTTTGTATCTTAACAATATACAATGGCACAGAATAAACCTTCCCATTCCAATTGAGAGGAATGTACATATAGTTAGGCAACACTGGATGGAGACAAAAAAAAAAATCCAGCAACTCAAACACCAAGTACCCTAGCTTTGTCTCAGATACATGAGGCTTCAGTTTCACAGGGTATAGATGGCCCTATGACTGCAATTTCTCATTCATCACTCAGTTTTGTTACTTTAACTCGGTATATGCATCTCTCCATGACATATTTCTCAGAGCTTAGGTATCTCAACATCTTATGGTCTCAAACTGCAACACAAGCTACATATCCAAAGCCTGGTGAAATGAAATCTCATAGTTTCCTTACTGGGGCACTGTCTTGTAAAACATAAATAGCTGGAGCAATGTTGAACTGAAATCACAGAGACAGAATACATGACCTTGATTGTGCATCTTTCTTGTTTTACAAACCAGTGCAATGGGGGTTGGAGAGATGGCTCAGAGGTTAAGAACACTGGTTGTTGTTCCAGAGGTCCTGGGTTCAATTCCCAGCAACTACATGGTGGCTCACAAGCATCTATAATGAGAACTGGTGCCCTCTTCTGGCTGCAGACAGCATACGGTATCAATAATGAATAAACAATTAAAAAAAAACACTACAGTAATGGGGGATCCAGCCAACCTTGGTTTCTAAACTGAGATGAAATATGCCAGCCATGGACCAGAGTTGCAGCAGGTTTTATATGAAGTGCCTGCTTTGCAATCACTTTGCCTATACTTTCCATTCATTTAAAGTGTAGCAAGAATGGATGTTACCCATTTTAGGCTTCCAAAGCAGAGTAGGGCTTTCTCTTTACTGGTGCTAAGCTCCTTGAAAATCCCTTCTTCTCTTTCAGGATTTGACTGCCATCTAAAACTACCTAGTTCTGTTTTTTCCCTAAACACACAGACGGCGTTTTCTTCTGCCCGACTTGTTGCTTTTTCAGATGGTTCTGTCAGCTCACAGTCCAACATTGTGTAAGGTTAGAATAGAAACTCAACCTAGGAAATTATAGCAAAAACCATGGACAAACCTTGTTCCTGGCTTGCTTGCTTACTTGAGCACTCTCTTATTTGCAGCCTGATCTTTTCCCAACCCAGGCACACTTGCTAGGGAATACTGCAACCCTAGTGGAAGAGCCTCCCACATCTATCATCAATCAATATAATCTCTCACAGACATAGCAATCAGCCATTCTGCTAAGGGCATGCCTCATCATTAACATTTTTGCCTGCTTTAATTGGCTTATCTGCAGCTGAAACCTTCTTAAGCTTAGAAGCCTGCTCGCTTTGGCCTCTTGGGGTTCAGGAATAGCCCACACTGACCACCTGGACACCAAACTACGGTCAGAGATAGTTTACTGACCACTTAACATGGACTGACTGGTCAAGAACAAAGTATGGGGGGTCTGGAGAGATGTCTCAAAGGGTAAGAGCACTGACTGCTCTTCCAAATGTCCTGATTTCAACTCCCAGCAACCACATGGTGGCTCACAACCATCTATAATGAGATCTGGTGCCCTCTTCTGGAGTGCAGGCACACTGTAGGCAGAGCACTGTATAAACAATAAATTAATTAAAAACAACAACAACAAAAAAGAATAAGACCACTAGTGTAATTAAAAAAAAAAAAAAGAACATAGTAAGGGTTTGAAAAGGACACTGTGAACCAGACCATTCACAGGGTAATTTAAAAAGATAATCAGGAAGAATCAATTTTATTTCAGGTATATTGCATCCTACCCAGGCAAGAAGAATTAATTCTATTCCTACTACATTGTGCCTAGGTGGATAGACAAAGCATTTTAAAGTGATTCGATGGGATATAAGGTAGGGGATACTGGGGATGTGCTAGTGCCCTACTCTTCTCCTGAGAAAGAAACAATGCAGGGTAATATTGCTTAACTCCAACAGAACACACATTTATCTTTAACTCAAGCACAACAAGCATTTATCATCTGTTGTCACTGACTCACGGTATTGTTTGGTGCTTCCTATTGGACTGGATTTCTGGTAGCCTGCCAAGGAAGTATAGAATCGCCTCAAGGAACTGCTTCTAAACTAGTTCACACCCCATTTTTCTATCAACCCTCTTTCTCCCCTACCTCTGGTTGGTAGATTAAAAGGAAGATAAAGGGATTTAAGAACCCTCAATAAGGTAGGTTTTGAAAAATCTAAACCTACAGTAGAGTTGGCACTGGAACTCACAGAGTAGCTCCAGCTGAACAAATCTCCCACCCTGTGAGTTCCCTGTCAGCAGCAACTACAACTGATGCTTTGGAGCTGCTGCCTTTTCCATGGCTTCAGCTTCTCAGTTTCTCCAGGAGTGTGATCGATCTCCCAGCATTGTGGAGATTTAGCCACAGCAGCTGTGCAATCTGGGGTGTTGCTGTCTGGAGGTGTGGAGAGGCCAACACCACAAGCTGAAGATCTGATAACCCTTCTCATGGACACACGCAGGTGGCACCCATGTGAGCAGAAGATGTAAAAAGGGGGCACCCAGGGAATGATGTAGGGGCATTCCAGGGCCAAAACTTGAAACAGCCCTGCCTGGCTGCTGGAGATCCTCAGAAGGGGACCTGATAACTTTCTGGCAAAGCATACATAGTTCACTAAGAGTCCATGGCAGAGAAGGGTTTACCTGTTGCTTGATTCTACATGAATAATATGAACAATAATGCTTCAGTTAACTGATATTAAAATGTTTACGCACCATTCTGGTCTGTTTCTATTCACATGCATGAGTTAATCCATGCTGGGAGATGACATCATCACTCACCTGGCCTCAATCAGGTCTTTTTTCATAGTATTGACTCTCGCAGCTGACTTTCCTAAACATTAGTCTGTGAGCTAGTTATGGCGTGTCCTGCTTCACCCTGCAGTGTAAACATAAACTGTGCATCCTGTTCTGATCTGAAGGCAGAAGCCATGATCCACATGAACATCTTTATTCCTGATATGGAAATGGACGGTTCACTAATTGACTAAAATGAGTTATTTTAAAACTCTGCTGTGGTAGAGTCCTTTAATTAAAGAACTTAGGAAGTTTAGTCAAGTAGAAAGCAAGTCCATTTCTCCGGGAAGCAAGAGACAGACATCAAGGCCACCTGAGTTAGCATAGCTTTATGAGAAAGCGTTTTCTCAAAGACATTAGATGCAGCTGTGCTAGAATTAATATGCCATCTCACACAGACATCACAATACACACAAATACAAAATTAACTAATAAAAAATCTCTGTAATGATAGCTAAAAACAGATTTTGTATTCTACATCTGCTGCCTTTAACTTTCTTTAAATTTAGTCCGCAGGTTATGTTTTGAACAATTTAAATATGGACTGGACACAGCAAGACTAGCCACTTAAGACATTTACCCAGCAATGATGTTGCCAAAAATATGTCTTAAGGACCCCAGTGCTTTCAAACATCAGTGACAGAGTCCTAAGTGGAAGGTCCCAGAGGATGAGAAAGAAAGGAGAAGTAGAAGATACAAAGTACAAAAACTGAGGTGAGGAGGTTTTGCACAAGCTATGTCTTATGTCAAGTAAGTTTTTAAAGAATTGCATCTTGTATACTGCTCACAAGCAGGAATGAAATAAAGGGGAGATGTTTATGAAGTCAATTGAAGCTTCATACAATGAGACAAACTCGAGAGGAGAGAGAGGATCTTCCACCGAAATGTTAAATGCTAAGGGCAGAACTTGTAGAAGATCCCACAGAAATTAAGGCTTTCCAAGGTTGGCATCCTTCCTAGAACATTTCTATACACCAGTCCAAGCTCCAAAAGGATTGCCCAAATGCAGCCCCATAGGAAGTTATTCAGTGGCCAGGTCCAGGTTCAGGTTCAGGAAGGCACTAGGGTCACATAGGACCCCAAAGCTGGCCTCATCTGGCCTCTGCTTATCACACAGCCCCAGGGAGGACCCACTACACCAGCTCCTGCAGCTCACCTTTCTGATCCTCCCCATTGTTCAGTTGGCATCTGCAGTTGCCCTAACCCCTCCCCTACATGTTCTGTTCAATCCATATTCTTTCTCCAACCCTGCCCTCTGCAAGGAAAGCCTCTGCACATTCTTAGCATCCTTGAGATGCTCCAAGCTCCACCCCTGGGGCAAAGGGCTTCCCTAGTACAGCAGGAGGCAGAAACTTCATCTTTCTTCACCTGCAATCCTTGTTACCATACCTGGGGGGTGGGCAAAGAGGACATGATTTTCTCTGGCCTAGTCCCCTGAGGTTACTGAACTAGCCCAGGAATTTCAGTTGCCAAGTAAACTTGCCCTTTTTATTTTCAGTCTGGCTTCCATTGGCTTATTTCACCTGTGGAGAAAACCCACCAATCTTGTGACTCCGAGCTCACCGTGTTGTCATTTCAGACCTTGCTGGAGTTTCCCTCACAGCACTCAGCAGCAGTGCTCAAAGCAAATCACACAGACCCATTAAAGAAAGCTCAGCTAAAGAGATGCACCTGGGCATGGCAGCCAGAAGAAAGAGCCTCATCTTCAGACTGACTGGTCCGACCTGGAGGCTCTGACTGGCCAGCGAGTCTCGGGTGGCATGAGCACCTTTCTTAGATTACAGTGTCCTGAAGGGACACAGCACAATAGTTCGTGGCCCAGGCTTCCAGTCCAGGGCCATACATTCCAGGTCTGCAGAGATCGGTATTTCAGTAGCACGTGTGCATATTCTCCAATAGCCTACTGGTCTGTCTTCCCACACGGCCCCACCACTCCAGCTAGCTCTCCACAGCTGCCTGCTCCTCCCAATTCTGGGCAGTGACCCTCCACTCACCATGTCGGGACTTTGGGACTTGCTTGAGCTTTTCTCACAACAGCCAGCAGCAGAGGTCAGAGCACACCAAGTGGAACCACCCAAGCCTGCACAGCTCTTCAGCAAGGCTCCTGTTAAGATCCCGCCTCCGCGTCTCTGCCTGGAGGCCTTGATTGGTCACTTCGTCTTGAGTGACATACACACCTCTCTAGCATGCTCTGGAGGGGCACAGAATTATGGTTGCTGGCCCAAGCTTCCTACCCAGGGCCAAACGTTTTCCAGAGCGGTAGGGACTTGCGTTTCAGTAGCACTGTCCTCCAATGGCCTCATCATCTGTCTTCCCAACTAACCCGAGGAAGACACACTGCTTGTGCTTCCTCAGCACAGCCTCCTGCTCCTCCCCTCTGTGGACTGTGACCCTGACCTCAACAAGTCACACACCCAGTAGCCACTTCCCCTGCTTCCTCCTCTATCTACGTGGGTAACTTGAAGAGCCCATTTCTCAACTTGCAGTGGAGTTATCCATATGTCCCACTAGGAAAGAGCAATGTTAGGAGACAAGACTTTAGTTTTGTGTCTTCAGGCTGGGTACAGGCAAACCACTGCTTCTTTTTACCCGGGAGTTATGAGACAATCATGAGGGAAAAGCAGGAAACAGATGACAAACACTGGGAAACACTGTTGTTAGCCTTCAACTCTTCTCGAGTGGGAAAGTGAAAAACAATTGCACAGCTATGCTAGTCAAGGTTCTCTAGATGAATGGAACTGATAGAAGGAATCTTTCTTTGGTCCCAGGTTTTTTTCATATCTATCATGTGAAAGGTAGCTGTACACAGCATGAAGCCACAAAAGCAAAACTTTTGTTAGTAAACTCTCCCTAATTTTGACTATTTGGGTACCCTTTCAGTTGTGGCACAGATTGAATACTCCACTGCAAGTTGAGTGATAGGCTTTGCAAGCTATGCACCCTGATTCCAGAAAGAAGAAGAAGGGAAGTGCCTGAATGTTTTGAAGGGAGAACAGACAGGTTCAACAGCTCTGACCTGGTGAGCTCAGGGTGGCTGCCCAGTAGGGGCCCGGTGGTCATGGCACACACCTTTAATCCCAATGCACAGGAGGCAGGAGCAGGGAATCTCTGTGAGTGCGAGGCCAGCATAGTCTCCAAAGTGAGTTCAGGACAGCCAAGGCTACATAGAGAAACACAGCCTTGAAAAATAAGACAAACAAACAAAGAAAGAAACAAAATTACTCATTTGAGTAATGTAATGAACTGAGCATTTCTGTAACATGTGGAGCATAGCTTCTGTTTCCAGAGCCGACCAGAAGGTCTGCAGTAAATGCCCAGTGAAACGGGGTAGACAGAAGCTAGAGCACAGACTAAGTTTTGAGACTAAGCTAGAGGCAGAAGTCCCCATTGTGAAGAAGGACCTGATTCTAGCAGGGTGTGTGAATTTGTAACTTACCAGATTTATTAATTCATGCAGGTGAATAAAAGCTGAATGGATGTTTGGTTACCATTTGGTTAGGTTATCTTGAGCCAACCAATGTTGCAATTTCAGTTAAGGGGACATGGCTGTAGCTGTGTGTGTCAGGTTAAAGATCTCAGCAGCTAACAGTGCTCATAGGGGCAAGGTCAATAACTGTCTTATTAATGCTATTCCCTCTACCAGAGAAGTTTCTGCTCTTTTTCAAAATCAGTTTACCTTTGTGTTTTTCAAATTATATTTATCTTTCTAAAAGGTCAATTGATGGTGTTTTTAGAATTCACTTTTTTATGTATCACTCCTCTAAGCTTTTATTTGTTTCCTCTCATGCCAATGTTTTCCAATAATTAAAATATTCATTCCTTTTCTCAGAGGCTTTCATATTTATTTCTGCTTAGAGCAACAGCACCTATAGCTCACCCTTTCTTCATGCTGTGTAGTTAAAATTTTTTGAGCACCTAATCCTTTGATTGCCACTGCCTGGAAGACAGCCCTAACTAGTAATTCAGAAGAAAGAGGCACCAGTGAATGATTGTGCTCTGTCCTTTTTGGATATTTGGGGGGAGGAGTACAAACAAAGGTGACCTGTGTAAGAATTGTTTTCCCTGAACAACTTTTGAGTGATGTAGTCACAGCACAGACATGGATAGGGAGGAAGAAAAGTGAGAGGTTTACTCATTTGACAGTAATTGGTATTAGCAATGAGTAGTCAGGTATTCAGTTTAAGATGATCAGTAAAAGTCCAACTATCCATTTTTGGAGGATCACAGACCAAGGCAATCAAAAATAGGCATGAGGAAATGAACTCATTTCTAAAAACCAAATTTCTGAAGTTTGTTTAGTTCCACCAACCCAGAATACATGCGCACACTAGTCTAGCTTTAGCTGACAAGAATGTTATTTTTCCTGTTTGAAAACGTACAAGGTGAGAGAAAAGATGGGAGTAAATCTTGGTGTGCTCTACTACATATGTTTAGTCTCTGAATAATTTTTGACCATAAAATCTGTTCCAACTTTTAAAATAACGATATAGATTATCCTTAAGTTACTTCAACCTTTTCATTTCTCCCTAGAGTTAAGTCTTAAAGCCTGAGACAAACTCTGGGTGCCTATTTAACAAATCAATAGAAACCTGGCTGTCAGGTTCTCCTAGCATCACTCAGTCCGTACTTACTGCAAGGTAATGGTTGGCATACCCCACCCTCTAGCCTAGTGTTGGGCTGCACTTCTCCTAGCTTCCCTTCCTTATGGAATCCAATCATTTGGGTTAGCTGGTGCTTTTCCTCTATCATTTACGACCCTGACTTCTAGGTCTTCCTCATGGTCCTCCCCTCTTTCCTTTCTTAATATGGCTCATGGGCATGTACACTCTGGATACCCTCCCACGACCCCATCCCACCTGCTGGTGTCTCTGGCTCTTATCTATAAATATCTTACTCCACCCTGCATGGGAACAGCTATTTCCTTTCCACTTTACTTTACATTCAAATTCACTTTTTTGTTTTTTTACTCTTTGAATTTGACTGAGGTTCAGATGCAGGACTTCCCAGCTATGGAATAGAAATGGCTGTATTGCATATTGAGTGTGTAATATCATATGTAAACAAAGGTATGTGTACCTTGAAAAAGAAACAAGAAGTGTTCTGGGAGACTGGAAAATTCTTTAAAAACAAATTCCCCAGAGTAGTGCTCTGTCTGGCCTGAGGGAGCAAGGGTGGAGCTGAGAAGGCTCCAACTGTCTGAGGTATTTTACCTCTGATCACCCGGTAGAGGAGCTGCTACCTTCCAATGGCCAAGATGGAGTTTCTAAGCTAATGAGGGACTCTGGGTAGGTTTAGGAAAGAGGAGCCTGAGAGGAAGGTAGCTTACATATTTTTCCAGGATTCTTCTCTGATGCAGCTGTAGGGAACTGTGAGGAGAACCACATGCCATGCCATGGCGACTGTGGAGGCAGCTGCCCCATGTCCAGGACGAGAAAGTGTAGTGGTATGTGACAGTCTGATCTGCAGGGACTGAGATGCAGTGTGGTTCACACTGTGAATGTGTTGGTCTCTGTGGTGATCTGGGAGGAGGTCTTCGACCTCTGAATTTCCTGAGTGTGGATTCCCTTTGGATGAATGGGCTTTGAAGCCCAAGCAGTGGAAAGCTGTGGAGCTTATACTATCACTCTCTAGGGTACACATACAGGCATTGGTTTTCGGGCGCAGTAGGAAGACAGACTGGAAAACTGAAGGTCTAGTTTCTAGATCTACTGAACCTGACATTCTACATTCAATTTTTGTGTCCAATTGTATAAATAGTGTAGATACTGATAGAAAGTAATTGATGGGGATTATGCTTCAGCAATACTTGATAATCTTTTTATTTTTCCAATAGCACCAGCCACAATGGCATGAATCACAGAAATTCAGTTTCAGGGTACAAATGGAGTTTCTGAGATGCAGAGGGTTCTCAGCTGCGCACAGTACATAGACAGGGCAGTTTCCACACCTTGTGACATAATACATCTGGCAGGAAGCAGACATAAATTATTCTACAACATTGTTTTCTTTGTGGGATTCAGTGGGGCTGAGTTTGTCTGCAACCACAAGGGGGCATGAGGGGCTGTAGGGCCATAGAACTACCTTTCTGATCACATTTTGAGAGAGCTCTAGAGCATGGAGCCTCTCTGCAAGAGAGATTAGCAGTAGCTAGAAGGCAGAAATAGAACAGTTTAGGGGTAACTGAGTGATTTTCATAGTGAATTCTTTGTTTGTTACACATACAATCTTATTTACTTGGTCAAGGTCACACTTTTCCTCAAGGAGTTTCCTTAGGTATTTTGATGAAAATTTAAAGATAAATTTAGGCTTATATTTTTGACAATTTACCTCCATTCCCTCATTTTTTCACAAATATTATACAGATCTTGATTGTTCTATGTTTGTGGTAAGTTCAGGAGTCACATTGTACCAATATTTTCAAGGTTAAGCAGATTGTGCATAGCTAGAAACAAGCAATATTTATCTGCTTAGATAAACTGGAATAGATAAGTTGATTGTTCAGTATACGCACATAGATAGACATCATGGGTATTCACTATGCTCAATACAAAGATGGTCTTCAAACACTTCAGAGATTTACAGAATATGGCAGTCAATCAGAAAGGCCTTTCCTGACAGAGAGACACAGCTGCCTCTGGCGGCACATCCAATATACTTCAATTAAGCTGATGGACATCTATGAAACAAATGTGGCCAAATAGCCACTGAATCAAACAACTGTTCTTTACTGCTGAGAGCACATTGACTCTCGCAATAGTGAACAAGCATGACACTGGAAAATTCATGTCCCACTCTGCATAGACTAGGTGGGCCGGTTCTTCAAATTTCGTGTTTCATAGAACAAGTCTGTGAGATACTCTGGACTGCTAGGCTATCTCACATTAATTACATTCAATGAATTTCTCTCTAATAGGTAATTGCATGTAAAGACTACAAAATATTAAATACACTCATAAAGATTCTCTCCTGTGTGAATCCTTTTGTGCCTTTGAAGATGGCCATGACATTCAAAGGCTTTGCCACAGACATTATATTCAGGACTTTTCTGTCCTATATGAATTCCTTCATGGCTCTGAAGAAAATTGTGATATTCAAAGGCTTTACAACATTAGTTACATTCATAAGGTTTTGCTCCTCTATGAATTCCTTCATGCATTTGAAGATAACTGTGCTGGGGAAAAGGCTTTACCTCATTTATTACATTCATTAGGTTTCTCTCCTCTATGAATTCTTTCACGCATTTGAAGAGACCTGTGCTATGCAAAGGCTTTACCACATTGATTACATTCATAAGGTTTCTCTCCTGTATGAATTCTCTCATGGCTTTGAAGACTACTGTGCTGTGCAAAGGCTTTACCACATTGATTACATTCATAAGGTTTCTCTCCTGTATGAATTCTCTCATGTCTTTGAAGATGACTGCGCCGTGCAAAGGCTTTACCACATTGATTACATTCATAAGGTTTCTCTCCTGTATGAGTTCTCTCATGTCTTTTAAGATGACTGCGCCATGCAAAGGCTTTACCACATTGATTACATTCATAAGATTTCTCTCCTGTATGAATTCTCTCATGGCTTTGAAGATGACTATGCCGTGCAAAGGCTTTACCGCATTGACTACATTCATAAGGTTTCTCTCCTGTATGAATTCTCTCATGGCTTTGAAGACTACTGTGCTGTGCAAAGGCTTTACCACATTGATTACATTCATAAGGTTTCTCTCCTGTATGAATTCTCTCATGGCTTTGAAGATGACTGCGCCATGCAAAGGCTTTACCACATTGATTACATTCATAAGGTTTCTCTCCTGTATGAGTTCTCTCATGTCTTTGAAGAGGACTGCGCCATGCAAAGGCTTTACCACATTGATTACATTCATAAGGTTTCTCTCCTGTATGAATTCTCTCATGGCTTTGAAGATGACTGCGCCGTGCAAAGGCTTTACCACATTGATTACATTCATAAGGTTTCTCTCCAAGATGAATTGTCTCATGGCTTTGAAGATGACTATGCCGTGCAAAGGCTTTACCACATTGATTACATTCATAAGGTTTCTCTCCTGTATGAATTCTTTCATGCCTTTGAAGATTCCCATGCCATACAAAGGCTTTACCACATTGATTACATTCATAAGGTTTCTCTCCTGTATGAATTATTTCATGCCTTGAAAGATATCTGTGCTGTACAAAGACTTTACCACATTGTTGACTTTCATAAGGTTTCTTTCTAGTATGAATTTTCTCATGAATTTGAAGAGAACTTTGAGGTTCAACGACCATAAAATATTGTTCACATTCATAGGGTTTCTCTCTAGTTTTTGTTCTTTTATGAATTTGGAGACTACTGTGACTTACAAAGGCCTCACCATACTGGATATCTTCATATGGTTTCTCTCCAGTAGGAATTATTTCTTGCCCTTGAGGATGACATTGACATAACCATGATTTATCACACTGAATAAATAGAGAGGGTTTTCCTCTAGTGTATCTTCTTCCATTCCTGCAATGATAATTGGCACATGTCAAAGTTATACCACATTCATTACACTGATGAATATTTTTATCTCTGTGAATTAATTTTACATTTTGGTCTAATTTTAAAAGTAATCAGATCTCATTGTAATGTCAGTTTATTAACTTTCATTTTTCCTTCCATCTTCATGTGTTATTTTGCATCTCCTCAGAGGCCTGTATTTGGAAGATCATGTATTGCGTGGACCACTTTTAAAGCATCCTTTTACTACAGAAGAGGGTTTTCACATGTTGGAAGAGAACTGGGAGAAGTCAGATTTACCACTCTGGATGCATTAAAGCTTTTCCTATCATGTCAGTCATACTACAATTGTAAAGTGAACCGAGGCAAACAGAGGCAATCCACATTGATAGTACTCATGGAAGTTTTCCTGTAGCGCAAGTGTGTGGATATATTGACAATAAAATTGGAAAAGCCATTAATTGTACACAGTATTACATTCAGAAAGTCTACACGTTATGGATACTACTATAACTCTTCTAATTCTTCTGGGTGACAGAGGGTTATATTGCTTTGTTCAATGTTCCTATGCTGACAGGGCTTTCATCCATTGTGATAAATGATATATCTATTAAAGAAGATAGCAAATGAAAAGGTTTACCCTGCTTTCACAGTCTCACTTCCTGTTTTTCTCATTGAAATATTGCATAGGGATAAAAGTTTCTCCAGAATAACTTTCTTCACTTTCACAAACTGCTCCTCTCACTAAACCTAGCAACATTAATGCAAATATATTATGAACACGAGCTTTATTATGGACTATTTGTTTATTAGAAGGTTAATGTGTATATTTCTGAAGCATCTAAGTATTATGAGACTAAAGAGTTAGCAGTTCTACAATCTAGCTAGCTATGATTCAAATGGTGATATTTGTTAATGTGTTGTTTTCTTATCTTCTTTCTTAGAGAAATGCCGTACAAACATAAATCAGATGCCTGATTTTGAGGTACATGTCTTTGTAAGAATTGAATAATCATCGATACACTTAAAACAGTGCATATTTACACTCTTGTTTTTCTTTAGAACTTAAAGGATGCACTAAAAGTAATTCCCAGATATATTCGTATCAATTTGCACATGAAAATTACCTTCTATATTTTCTAGAACTATGAAGATTCTCTACAATGTTATGGTCTTCCCAATTGTAACCTAAAAGAGAGGAACCAAAAATGCATGATATATTATTGGAAAGTAGGCAAAATTCAAGTTACTCTCCAGTTAACCTTAGACATCTGGCTGATTTACTCATCTCATTCATCCTCATTTTCAGTTGACATTACAATAACAAATAACAGCAACGGAGAAACAGTTATCATTAGATTTTAAAAAGCAACATAAAATTCACAGTCCTACCTATGGCAGTGAGGTTCCTGTAGGTCTCAAGCATCACCTCTCTGTAGAGACTCTTCTGGGCAGGATCCAGCAAAGCCCACTCTTCCACAGTGAATTTCACATTCACATCATTATAGGTCACTGCATCCTAAAATAATCCATTCCAGTGAACAACAGAAAGCACGATAGGGATAACAATGTGACTGTATCCTTTATTGACAATATATTCACATAATTCTGTGGCTTCCTCCACTTATTTCCTGATACAGATGTTCTAATGTAACTAAGTCATTTTATAAGGATCCTGAATACTGAGGTCCACTTGTGTCATTCCTCAGCCCTTGAATAGGATATAGCCTTGCAAGATAAAAGCCAATCATCACAGGGATGAGGAGGTACGGAAAGAGTTTAGTAGTACTGGGCTCATGTCAGAGAAATTATATAAAGAATTATTAATGGTAAAAATGATTTTTAAACTGGGTGTATTTTTTCATGCCATCTCATCTTCAAGAAGCTGAGACAGGACTTTCTCATGATCTGACTGCCAGTCATGTCTATGCAATGAATACCAGGACAGCAAGAGGTCACAGCTTAATACTGAAGTGTTACCCAATACATGAGATAACATTTACAACCTCAACAAAATTAATTTTATATATATATATATATATATAAATATATATATATATATACACACATATATAAACACACATATATATATAGTTTGTTTGTTTTTTGTTTTGTTCGAGGCATTGTTCTCTGTGTTAGCCTTGGCTGCCATGGACTCACATCGCAGACCAGGTTGGCCTTAAAGACACAGCGAGCCACTTGCCTCCTGAGTGCTGGGACTTGGGGTGTGCGCCACAATGCCTGGCTTCCAAATATAGCTGAGACGAAATGTTACATTCTAAGAACAGAATTTTTAGAAGAAGTTAGAGAAATTAAGGGTCTGAGTTTGTAATCCGGCCAAGGATGTTTCTACTCACAAGCTCCTGCTTCCAATGCTTTGGGTAGATGTAATCCACACGGTGCAGTTACGCAGAGATCATCACCAAGTCCAGAAAAATACTAAGACCGAAAAGGACCTCACAGGTGGCCACATCTGCTGCTGCTCATCTCGCAGCCCCAGGGAAGACCCACTACACCAGTTTCCTCTGCTCAGCTGCCTGTTCCTCCTACTGTGAGCAGTGACTCTGCACTTACCATGTTGTGTCTTCTGACCTTGCCTGAGCTCTCCTCACAGTACCCAGCAAAAACACTCGGAACATATCTTACATGGCCACTCAAGTCCGCTCCGGTACCAAGAGGAACTTATAGCATGGCACCCGGAAGAACACTCTTTCTCTTTTCCCTGGAGTCCGTGATTGGCCATGAAGTCTTGAGTGAGACAAGCACTTCCCTATGGTTAGAGTGAGCTGAAGGGACACAGCACAGTAGCTCATGGAACAGGCTTCCATTACAGTACTAGTCTATTTTCCTTAGGTGGAGAGATTTGCATTTCAGTAGCACTCCTACCTGTTCTCCAAGACCCTGCATTTCCACCTTTGCACTCACCCCAGGGCAGAACCAGCCACTCAAGCCTCCTGCTGCTCAGATGCCTGCCCCCCCCCTTTGACCTTGAGCTCACCAGGTCCCAAATTCTGAGCTTGCCTGAGGTCCCAGCAAAACCCTCAGGCACTTCCCTTCTTCTTCCTGGCATCAGGGTGCACAGCCTGCAAAGCCATTGCTCATTTTGGAGTGGAGTTATCAGTCTGTCCCACAAGTGAAAGGGGACACAAAAGATTCCAAATTAAAGAGAGTTTAGGACACACGATTGTTGTTTTGTGGCTTCATGCTGTGTTCAGGTAAACTGCAGCTACCTTTCACCTGATAGATATGAAACAAACCTGGGAGGAAGACATGACAACCATTTTGGAGGGGCAGGAGAGATGGCTCTGTGGTTAAGAGCACTGCCTGCTCTTCCAAACCAGCAATCATATGGTGGCTCCCAGTCATCTACAGGGAGATCTGGCGCCCTCTTCTGGTGGGCAGACATACATGAAGGTGAAACACTGTATACTTAAATAAATAAATCTTAAAATATATATATAGAGAGAGAAATAATCATTTGGAGCACTACAGTTAATCGACACAACATCCTCAGTGGAAAGGTGATTAAAAAGAAAGCAAAAACCCACAGTTGTGCTAGGGCTGGGGTGAGGGTGGGGGAGGGGTAGAGGATGGAGTGGAGTTGTGAAGGGAGGGAGGGGTGGGGGATGAGGGCGCCTTCCCCAGCAAGGAGAGAAGAGTCAGTGGGTCTCTGCTGAGCAGAGGGCTCTTAGAGGAGATAGGGAATCAGCAAGGACAGGGAGTGAGCCAGTCATGATGTTCAAGGTAATGTCTCAGGTGACAGACTACAGTCATGCTGCTCCCCTGCTGTGACACACAGGCACCCAGGTGCTTTTTAATTTCACAAGTTTCAGATAACATGCCAGTAACCCCAACACTTTGGAGGCCAATTCATTTCCTTGAAAATCACACCTTGGTTATGTGAGGATCAGAAAGAATGGGAGGTGTTCCCAGCAGTGGTAGAGCATGCCTTTAATGCCAGCAATCCTGAGGCAGAGGCAGGCCAATTGCTGGGAGTTAGAGACCAGCCTGGTCTATAAAGTGAGTCCATGACAGCCAAGGCTACACAGAAAAACCCTGTCTCAAAAAAAAAAAAAACAAAACAAAAAATCCACAAACAAACAAAAACACCAAGAATGGGGTTGTGGCTTTGATGGAAGTCATGAAGTCATTTAGCCCTGGGCTATGGAGCCTCAGTATAAATTTTGTAGCCACGCCTTACACCAAACTCTCCCCATACCAGTTAATCCTTGTTAGAGTCCTGTTTTCCCAGAATGCATGTCTTTGTACCCCTATCATGCCCTGGTGGCCAGGGAGGCCCGGAGATGGTGTCAGAACGACTGGGACTAGAGCAACAGATAGTAATGAAGATGCTTTATGAATTTCGCAGAAGTTTTATGGTAGTTAACAATCTACTATAACTTCTGCCCTAGGAAATCTGGGATCTGTTCGCCTTTGTAGGCACTGTATACAAATATATACAGACAAATGCCTGTAATCATAAAATAAAAACAAGGCTTAGAAAAAAAGAAGGAATGGAATTCTCTACAGTGATTTCACAGGCCTCAGTCAGAGCAGCCAGGGCTAGTTAAAATGAACTCTTTTGAGTCCTCCATGAAAGCAAGTGTGTCCATCTTTTTATAATTTATATATGTTCCTGCATGATTTTTACCCAACAGTGGCCGCAGATGTCTCTGTCTTTACATTGCGACCATCTTTAGACATGGATGTGCTAGTTGAGCATGAGTAGGAATAGGCAGACCTCTATATGAACTTGTCCAGACTCACAATATAGTACCCCAGGCTTTCTTTTTGGAGAGAGTTTTCTGAAATAAGGCTTTCAAACTGAAAGATCTTTCTTTAATGTGGATCTTTTGAGATGATAATATTGATCTTTAATCAGGGCCACGCTATGGGTGTCAACCCACATATAAAGAAGATATTGTAGAAGGAAGCTTTCTTTCTCTGCCTCTTTTCATTAGTCTAGGCTAGGAAATTTTCATTCCTTTAGTGTCTTTACATCCTAATTTTTGGACTTCTGGAGCATACTGACCATCATATAAGACATCCAGCCTCATGGACCAAACAAGTTCTGGAGTCTTTACTTTTCTTTTGGTGGATATTCAAGGTTGAATTAGCAGGATCACAGTTGTGAGACATTCCAAAAATTTACTTTCAACATAAACAGAATGAGATCCACTCTACCAGTTGTGCTCATGTTGAGAACCTTGACTAATAAAACTGTTTTTCATCTGCCCACTGTGGAAGATGTGCTGGGTAGCAATAGTATTTTTGTTGTTGTTTTGTTTTTTGTTTGTTTTTCAAGACAGGGCCTCTCTGTGTATCCTTGACTGTCCTGGACTCCCTTTGTAGACCAGACTGGCCTCGAACTCACATCAATCTCCCTGCCTAGGCCTCGCAAGGGCTAGGATTAAAGGCATGTGCCACTACTGCCCAGCAGCAAAACTGTTTGTAAAATCATTATGCCCTGATCCATTTCTATTTAAGTATTTACTTACCTTCAAGACTACACTTTTATAAATATTCATTTGTAAGAGCTTAATTTGATTTTAGCAGAAGAAAACCCCTAAAGTAATGGAACCATTATTGAGCTTTTGGCAGGAGAAAGACATCTCATTTTGTTTGTGGTCTGTTTCCTGGTAAAACTGCTTCCTCTCTCTGTACAAATGCCTCTTCAGTAGCTTCCCTGGGCTCTCTCTAGTGGGAGTTGGCCATATCCTATTCTACCACATCTTCTCTGATTCATCACCTCTTCTTCCACACAATCATATCACTATCAAGCATGGGTGCTGCTTCCTTCTTTAAATTAACTTAACCTTCAATTAGGATTAAAGGACTATATCACCATATCTGGATCTAAGCTTTTCTTTACTAGATACCTGCTCTATACATGGCTGGCCTTAAACTCAAATCTGTTTGCTTCTGTCTCCTGGATTACAGGCATGTTTTGTATTACAACTGGATCACACAGACGTAGAAAACCTTTGAATGTGATCTCTTGCCTGCCGGGTTACATATACCTAAGAAAGTCTTTGAATGTGATCTCTTATGAGAACAGCCATGTTCTGAATTAACACTCTTCTGCAGAAGGGGGCATCCCTGGGAAAGGAGGGGTCCTTGGAATCTATGAGGGTGAATCTAGCTGAGACGCGTACCATCAGGGGCTAGGAGCCTAAAGTTGCCAACCTCTATAGCCATGTGGGACTTCTAGTGAAGGGAGGGGGACACAAAACCACCCTTAAAGCCTTCGACCCAAAATTTATCTTGCCTACAAAAAGTATAGGGATAAAGATGGATTAGAGACTGAAGAAATGGCAAGCAAATAACTTGCTGCTCTACATAAGACCTACCCAAAGGAGAAAGAGCCAATCCCTGACACTATTAATGATACTTTGCTATGCTTGCAGACCGGTTTCTAACATAAGTGTTTTCTGAGAGTCTTCCTCCAGCAGCTGATTGAAACAGATGCAGAGACCCAGAGCCAAACAACAGGCAGAGCGCAGGGAATTTGGGGGAAGGTGGGGAAGAAAGATAGTGGGATCCTGGGCAGTTGAGGACACCACAAGAAAACCTACAGTCAACTATCTTGAGTCCATGGGGACTCACAGAAACTGAACCATAATCAAAGAGCATACATAGGCTGACTACACACATATAGAAGATGTGCAGTTTGGTGAACATGTGGGTCCCCTAACAATGGGAATAGGAGCCATCTTGACTATGCTGTCTGCCTTTGGATCCCCTTTTCCCTATCTGGGCTGCCTCCTTAGGTATCAGTGGGAAAGGATGTTCTTAGTCGTGCTGCAACTTAAGATGCCAGGGGACGTTGATAACACTTGTGGGCCTCCCCTTCACTGAGGAGAAGGAGGGCTACTTGGGGAAAGGGGGAATGATGGTGGGACTGGGAGTAGAGGAGGGACAGGTCAGGCTGTAAAGTGATTTAATTAATTTTTTCATTAATGAGCGGCTCAGTCTATAGTCATGGATGCTTGACAGCATGAGAAGGAAGCTGAACAAACAGGTTCAAACTCAACACAGAAGAAACAAAAACATAAAATGGCTTGAGTCTACAGCCACTCAAATCTCATCCCTAAAAGGACATCTAGGTAAACTCTTACTACAAAAGCTCCACTAAGAAAGCCAATTAAAAAAAAATAAAAATAAAATACATTTTTAAAAAAGAAGATAAGTATTTAAAGAAATTACACTAACTAGAGTCATTCTGATTTGACCAATTAAATTCTGATATTGGTCAATATTGACCCACAGTGAAAATGCATTTTAATCAATTTCAATGATCCTAACAGTCGGCAATAGCTCATCCACTATTCAGGAGTACAAGCCGGGCATGGTGGCGCATGCCTTTAATTCCAGCACTCGGGAAGCAGAGGCAGGTGGATCGCTGTGAGTTCGAGGCCAGCCTGGTCTACAAAGTGAGTCCAGGACAGCCAAGGCTACAGAGATACCTAGTCTCAAAAAACCAAAAAGAAAAAAAAAACAAGAAAAAGAAAAAAGAAAGAGTACAAAGACTCTTCTGACATTCTAGAAAATCTTTTGATAGCTATATGTTCTAAAATGGAAACAGGTTATATCTTTACAATATACAATGGCACAGAATAAACCTTCCCATTCTAATTGGAGGAATGTACATATAGTGAGGTAAGATTGGATGGAGACATAAATAAATAAATAAATAAATAAATAAATAAATAAATAAATAAATCCAGCAACTCAAACACCAAGTACCCTAGCTCTGTCTCAGATACATGGGGCTTCAGTTTCACAGGGTGTAGATGGCCCTATGACTGCAATTTCTCATTCATCACTCAGTTTTGTTACTTTAACTCAGTATAAGGATCTCTCTATGATGTATTTCTCAGAGCTTAGGTATCTCAACATCTTATGGTCTCAAAATGCAACACGGGCTACATATTCAAAGCCTGGTGAAATGAAATCTCACAGTTTCCTTACTGGGGCAGTGTCTCTGCAAAACATAAGTAGTGGGAGCAACGTTGAACTGAAGTCACAGAGACAGAATACATGACCTTGAATTGTGCATCTTTCTTCTTTTAAAAACCAATGCAATGGGGGCTGGAGAGATGGCTCAGAGGTTAAGAACACTGGTTGTTCTTCCAAAGGTCTTGGGTTCAATTCCCAGCAACCACATGGTGGCTCACAACCATCGACAATGAGATCTGGTGCCCTCTTCTGGCCTGCAGACAGCATACTGTATCAATAATGAATTAACAATTAAAAACAACAGTACAGCAATGGGGGATCCTGCCAACCTTGGTTTCTAAACTGAGATGAAATATGCCAGATTTGGACCAGAATGCAGCAGGTTTTATATGAAGTGCCTGCTTTGCAATCACCTTGCCTATACTTTCCATTCATTTCAGGTGTAGCAAGAGTGGGTGTTGCCCATCTTAGGCTTCCAATGCAGAGTAGGGCTTTCTCTTTACTGGTGCTAAGCTCCTTGAAAATCCCTTCCTCTCTTTCAGGATGTGACTGCCATCTAAAACTACCTAGTTCTGTTTTTTCCCTAAACCCACAGACTGCACTTTCTTCTGCCCCATTTGTTGCTTTTTTACATGGTTCTGTCAGCTCACAGTCCAACATTGTGTAAGGTTAGAAGAGAAACTCAACCTAGAAAATTATAGAGAAAACCATGGACAAACATTGTTCCTGGCTTGCTTGCTTACTTGAGCACTCTCTTATATGCAGCCTGATCTCTTTTCCAACCCAGGCACACTTGCTAGGGAATACTGCAACCCTAGCGGAAGAGCCTCCTACATCACTCATCAATCAATATAATCTCTCACAGACATAGCAATCAGCCATTCTGATGAGGGCATGCCTCATCATTAACATTTTTGCCTGCTTTAATTCGCTCATCTGCAGTTGAAATCTTCTTAAGCCTACAAGCCTGCTAGCTTTGGGCTCTTCGGGTTAAGGAATAGCCCACACTGACCACATGGACACCAAACTCAGGTCAGAGATAGTTTACTGACCATTTAACAAAAACTGACTGGTCAAGAACATAGTATGGGTTTGAGAAAGGACACTGTGACCCAGACCATTCACAGAGTAATTCAAAAAAGATAATCAGGAAGAATCAATTTTATTTCAGGTATATTGTATCCTACCTAGGCAAGAAAAATCTATTCCTGCTACATTGTGCCTAGGTGGATAGACAAAGCATTTTAAACTGATTCCATGGGATATAAGGTAGAGGTATTGGGGATGTGCTATTGCCCTACTCTTCTCCTGAGAAAGAAACAATGAAGGGTAATATTGCTTAACTCCAACAGAACACACATTTATCTTTAACTCAAGCAGAACAAGCATTTATCATCTGTTGTCACTGATTCATGGTATTATTTGGTGCTTCCTATTGGACTGGATTTCTGGTACCCTGCCAAGGAAGAATAGAATCTCCCCAAAGAACTACTTCTAAATAGTTCACACCCACTTTTTTCTATGAACCTTCTTCCTCCTCTACCTCTCGATGGTAGATTAAAAGGAAGATAATAGTATTTAGGCACCCTAAATAAAGTAGGTTTTGAAAAATCTAAGCCTACAATAGAGTTGGCACTGGAGTTCACAGAGTAAATCCAGTTGAACAAATCTCACACCCAGTGAGATCCCTGTCAGCAGCAACTACAACTGATGCTTTGGGTGCTGCTGCCTTTTCCATGGCTTCAGCTTCTCAGTTTCTCCAGGAGTGTGATCGCTGTTTACAGCACAGTGGAGACTTAGCCACAGCAGCTCTGCAGTCCTGGGGTGTTGCTGTCTGGAGGTGTGGAGAGGCCAACAACACAAGCTGAAGATCTGAGAACCCTTCTCATGGAACACACGCAGGTGGCACCCATGTGAGCAGAAGATGTAAAAAAGGGGCACCCCGGGAAGGATGTAGAGGGATTCCAGGGCCAAACCTTGAAACAGCCCTGTCTGGCTGCTGGAGATCCTCAGAAGTGGACCTAATAACTTTCTTGCAAAGTTTACATAGTTCACAAAAAGAGTCTATTGCAGAGAAGGGTTTACCTGTTGCTTGATTCTGCATGAATAATATGAACAGAAATATGCTTCAGCTAACTGCTATTAAAATCCAAAGAATTCACCAGATATTTACAGAACATTCCACACAAACACAGAAGAGTTTGCCTTCTTCTCAAAAACAAATGGAAATATCTCCAAATTGAACACATACTCAAACACAGTGCACGGCTCAAAAGGTACATGGTAATCGAAACAACCCCTGCAGTCTATCAGACCAGCGTAGACTAAAGCTACACATCATCAACAACAGAAACAAAGGAAGTCTTTAAAACTCATGGAAACTAAATAACTCTCTCCAGAGTGAAAATGGGTCAAGACAGAAATAAAGATATTAAAGACCTTGTAGAATTCAATGCAAATGAATGCACATCATATGTAAGCATATAGTACACAAGAAAAGTGATGATAAAAAAAGGATAGTTGACAGCCCTAAGTGCATACGTTACATATACAAGAGATCTCTTACCAGGAACTTACCAGCACATATAAAAGTCTAGAACAAAATGAAGGAAGCACAACTAAAAGTAGTAGACAGGGAGAAACTATTGAATTAGGGCTGAAATCAAAAAATAAAAACAAAGAGAACAATACAAGGATTGATGAAACACAGAGTTGGTTCACTGAGAAAAATCAACAAAATGGACAACCCTTATCAAAATAACTAAAAGACAGGGAAGGAATAGTCACATTTTAAAAAAAAAAAAGAGAAGAGAAGAAAAAAGAAAAAAATGAGCAGGGTGTCATACAATGGGAAAATCTCCAAAATCATAAGGACATACTGTTAAATACCCATATTGCACCAAATAGAAAAATCTAAACAAAATGAATAATTTCCTGATAGGTACCTATTGGTCTTCTGTATTTGGATGCTAACTAATATAAGACCATCACATCTGGGCAGGGCAAATGGAATAGACATGGCTAAGGGTCTAGGGCTTGGGAAGACAGAGAGAATCTTGGGATGAAGACAGATCTCAGGACAAGGGAGAGAAGGAGGTCTCACCAGCATGGGTTAGGTGGAGGAGAAGCACATGGCCAGCATGGATGGAGGATTTGGCCCTGATGAAGAACATTAGCAAGTATATGGGATTCTGGATGTGAGGTAGCTTGATAGAAATTATTAGAATTAAATGCTGTGGGATTGGGACAGGTATCCCATACCTGCCCCACTAAGGGAAGTAGTTTAGAGAATTAATATCTGCCCTGCCCTAGGTTAACTACGGGTATTTTAAAATATAACAGGTGTCTGTGTCTTGACTTATTGCTAGCGGGTTATACTGTTGTAATAATAATTAATAGGTATAGGCCTAATAATGTTAATTACTTACAGGTAAACCTAACAACAACATGTAGCACTTACCAAAGTTAAACCCAGATGACATAACAAGTTACCATAAGTAGATCTCTAACACCTAGTGACATGAAAGAATTCATTAAAAGACTCCAACAAAAGAAATGCAGGACTGGGGCTGGAGAGATGGCTCAGAGGTTAAGAGCACTGTCTACTCTTCCAAAGGTCCCGAGTTCAATTCCCAGCAACCACATGGTGGCTCACAACCACCTGTAATGAGATCTGGTGTCTTCTTGTGGTGGGCAGGATACAAGTGAGCAGAATACTGTATAAATAATATATATATATATATATATATATATATATATATATATATATATATGAAGTAATGCAGGACTGGACGCTTTTAGTGCATAATTCAACAAGTCTTTCAAAGAAGACTTAGTTTCAATACTGCTCAAAGAACTCTACAAAATGGAAACAGAAGGAAAGTTACCCAGTTCATTTTATGAGGCCACAGTACCTTGACACATGAAGGATGTAAAGACTCAACAAAGAAGGAGATTTACAGACCAAATTTGTTCATGAACATTGAAGCAAAAATACTCTATAAAATAAATGTAAACTTAATCCAAGAACATATCAGAAAGATAACCCACAATGGTTGACGAAGTTTCATCCCATTGATGCAGGAATGGCTCATGACAGGAAAACCAGTCATGGTAAAATAAATAAACTGACATAGGGAAAAACATCACAAGGTCATCTTATTAGACACTAAGCAAGCCCTTCACAAAAATTCAACACCAATTCATGATAAAAGTCTTGGAGAGATTACAAATGCAAGGGACATACCTGTACATATTAAACACAATTTACACAAGTCTATAGCAACACCAACTTAAATGGAGAGAACCTCAAAGCAATTCCACTAAAATCTGAATAAAGAGAAGTCTCTCCTCTTTCTCCATTTCTACTTAATATAACACTTGATGTCCAACCTAACCAATATGGCAACTAAAAGTGGTCAAAAGGGTGGAATTTGGAAAGGAAGCATTCAATGTATCCTAATTGGCAGATGATACTATAGTATATATAAGTGACACCAAAAACTCTACTACCAAACTTGTACTGTTTGACTTTGCCCTTCTGGGCAATGTTAGCCGCTGAGATCAGACAGACACCAACAACCAGTAGCCTAAGTCTCAAATGTCTGAGTTGACTTAACTGTGTCAATGAGGACTGCATATATTTGCATAGAAGAGTCCATTAAAAAGAAATTTAATATTCAGTGGCTAAAACTAACCCTACCCAAAATGTTTACCCACCGATCTGGTCTGCTTCCATTCACATGCATGAGTTAATCCATGCTGGGAGATGACATCATAATTCACCTTGCCTCAATCAGGTCTTTCTTCATAGTATTGACTCTTGCAGCTGACTGCCCTAAACATTAGTCTGTGAGCTAGTTACGGCCTGTCCTGCTTCACTCTGCAGTGTAAAAGTAAACTGTGCATCCTGTTCTGTTCTGAAGACAGAAGCCATGATCCACATGAAAATCTTATTCCTGATATTTTATTCCTGACAGTTTATTACATGACTAAAGTGAGTATTTTTAAACTCTGCTGTGGTACAATCCTTTAATTAGAGAACTTAGGAAGTTTAGTCAAGAAGAAAGACTTTTCTCAAAGACATTAGATGCAGCGGTCCTAGAATTAATATGCATACATACATACATATAACACACACACATAATACACACAAATACAAAACTAACTAATAAAAAAAATCTCTGTAATGACAGCTAAAAACAGATTTTGCATTCTACATGCTGCTGCCATTAAGTTTCTTTAAATTTGGTCCCCAGGTTATGTTTTAAACAATTTAAATATGGACTGACCACAGCAAGCCTAGCCTCTTAAGACATTTCCCCAACAATGACAGTGACAGAAGTATTTTTAAGGACCCCAGTGCCTTCAAACATCAGTGACAGAGTCCTAAGTGGAAGCTTTCAGAGGATGAGGAAGAAAGGAGAAGTAGAAGATAGAAAGTACAAAAGCTGAGGTGAGGAAGTTTTGCACAAGCTATGTCTTATATCAAGTAAGGTTTTAAAGAATTGCATCTTGTATCCTAGCATCCTGACTTCTAACAGGCCGGTTAGCACACTGTTTACCTGTGGGGTGTGTTGGAGGCAAATACTCCTCCAGCTAAATTCTACCTGAGCTTTTTAAATGTCTATGAATTGCTGCATCCTTCACATCATCAATTCTACTTTTCTCCATCAAAGCTTAACACTGGCCAAATGTGGCCACATCTGGCCTTTGCTGACCACACAACCTCAGGGAGGACCCACCACACCAGCTCCTGTAGCCCACTTTTCTGATGTTCCCCAATGTGGGTATTTAGTTGTCATCTACATGGTCTGTTAGAGCCCACTTCTTTCTCCAACCCTGTCCCCTGCAAGGAAAGCCTCTGCACATTCTTAGCATTCCTTGAGATGCTCCAAGCCCATCCCTGGGGACAAGGGTTTCCCTAGTACAGCAGGTGGCCAATACTTAATCTTTCTTCACCTGTAATCCTAGTTGGGGGGGGGAGGGGGGGAGGAGGGCGGGGGGGGGGGGAGGGCGCGTCAAGCAGAGCAATTTCCTCAGGCTTTGTATACTGAGGCTCCTGAACTAGCCAAGGAATTTCACTTCCTAAGTAAACTTGCCTGGTTTACTTTGTTTGTTTGTTTGTTTGTTTGTTTTTGGTTTTTCGAGACACGGTTTCTCTGTGTAGCCTTGGCTGTCCTGGACTCACTCTGTAGACCAGGCTGCCCTCGAACTCACAGCGATCCACCTGCCTCTCACAGAGATCCTCCTGCCTCCGTTTTACTTTCAATCTGGCCTCCATTGGCTTATTTCACCTGAGGAGATAACCCATCATTCAGCAGTGACCCTGAGCTCACCATGTTGCCACTTTGGCGCTTGCCTGAGCTTCCCTCACAGCACTCAGCAGCAGTGCTCAAAGCACATCACACAGACCATTAAAGAAAGCTCAGCTAGAGAGCTGCACTTGTGCGTGGCAGCCAGAAGAAAGAGCCTCATCTTCATACTGGCTGGTCTGCCTGGAGGCTCTGATTGGCCAGCAAGTCTCCAGTGACATGAGCACCTCCCTTAGAATTACAGTGTCCTGAAGGGATACAGCACAATAGCTCATGGCCCAGGCTTCCAGTCCATTTGCAGAACTGCAGAGATCGGCATTTCAGCAGCACGTGTGCGTATTCTCCAATAGCCTACTGGTCTGTCTTCCCACACAGCCCCACCACTCCAGCTAGCTCTCCACACCAGCCAGCTCCTCCCGTTTGTGGGCAGTGACCCTCCACTCACCATGTCGGGACTTCGGAACTTGCTGAAGCTTCTCTCACAACACCCAGAAGCAGAGGTCAGAGCACACCACGAGGAACCACCCAAGCCTGCCCAGCTCTTCAGCAAGGCTCCCGGAAGAACCCGCCTCCGCGTCTCTGCCTGGAGGCTCTGATTGGCCACTTCATGTTGACTGACATATACACTGACCATACTAAAAAAGTTTAGTACTAGAAAATACTTTAATATCACAAGAAATTAGAATAATCAAGAATGTGTACAATATCTATGAAAGAATAAAGGGGATGGAGAGAAAAAGCCTAAAACAAAAGCAGAAACATACAGAAAAGTTTTTAACAAAAGACCTAAGGAAACACATGCAGGAAAAGTTTGTACTTGACTGATATTACACATTTACTTATGATTCTATTTGTATAAATTTTAAATAAATGGAGTCACAACTCACATAAAATTAACAAAAGTGAACCTTAACCTGTTATGTTGTGGACTTTCCATTTCTTACAAACAGGCCTCATACTCTGGAGTTCTCTCTCTGCACAGGAAGTAATCTCTTGCTAAGGTTCTCCATCCCGTCATGCCTCCTCATAGGTCCCTGTAAAGCCAGCCACACTGATGTTCAAACCCAAAACAATGTAGAAGAAAAATTCAATCTGTTTCCTTCCACATAGATTATAGCAAAAGATATGAAATCTCCCCTATCCATTTCGCCCAAAACCATCCAGACCTGAGAAACATTAGCACTTCAGAAACTCCATCTCACCCCTGGAACTGAATTTCTCTGGATCATACCATGCTGGCTGGTAGTAGCAGAAAGTTTAGAATATTCTAAATATGTATTGCTGTAGGATGATCTCCATCACCACTTTCTATCAGTTTCCAAACTATTTTGTAACATGTAAAGTACTAACCTGAAACTGGAATGCAAAAATCTGAACCTTTAGAAAATAGACCTTTAGTTTTCAAAGTTTCCTCCCATCACACATCAACATTAATGTCTATCTGTGTACTCCGGACAGTGACATTACAAGGATCCCCACCTCCCATACACAGGCCTGCAGAGCCTCCTACTCCCCAGGAAATCTGGACCGAGGAAGGCTCATAGGTCAATGTCATTTTCACAGGTCACAACATGAACCAACAGAAACACCATTGCTCACTGTCCATCCCAATCCAAGCAGCTCTGACAATTCAGCATCCCGACTAGAGGACATTGATGAACTGGTTTATTTTTTCTTCTCACAGATCAGCCAAGGCCCAGCCAGGAAAGAGTTGCAGGCCTGTCTTTCCAGCACTTGGCGGCAGAGGAAGATAATGTGTGTTTAAATTAATTAAAAATTACTTAGCATGAGGCATGATTCAGCTACAGGATACATTGTTCTAAACAGAAATAAAGAAATGAATAGCAGTTGAGAAAACAGAAAAGAAGTTCTTAATGACAGCGAACAGAAACAAGTAAAAAATACAGCAATAATGTATTTAAAGTAAAATGAAATCTAAAAAATGATCCCAACAATTGAATGGCTTCTTAAAAGATAAAAACAATTTATTAATTTTATATTTAAAATTTTTTTGGTTTGTTTTTGTTTTTTGAGACAGGGTTTCTCTGTGTAGCCTTGGCTGTTCTGGACTCGCTTTGTAGACCAGGCTGGCCTGGAACTCACAGCGATCTGCCGGCCTCTGCCTCCCAAGTGCTGAGATTAAAGGCATGCGCCACCACGCCCGGCTTATGTTTTAATAATTTAACTATATTGACTGTGAAAACAATTTCTTTCTTAGTTACGGTTTCATTGCTGTGAAGAAGCACCATGAACAAGGCAACCCTTATTTAAAAAAATAACATTTAATTGAGGGTTTTTTATGGTGTTAGACTTTTAGTCCATTACCAACATAGTAGGAAGCACAGCAGTGTCCAGGCAGACATGGTACTGGAGGAGCTGTACACTATGTAACTAGATGCACAGGGAGCCAGGAGGGGACTCCACAGTAGGTAGAAACTGAGGTTTTTGGTTTGCTTTGTTTTTTTCTTTGTTTGTTTGTTTGTTTGTTTGTTTGTTTTTTCAAGACATGGGTTCTCTGCCTACGCTTGGCTGTCCTGGACTCACTTTGTAGACCAGGCTGGCCTTGAACTCACAGAGATCCACCTGCCACTGCCTACCAAGTGCTGGGATTAAAGGTGTGTGCCACTATGCCCGGCAGAACCTGATTTTAGAGATCCTATCGTTCACATCAACAATAAGATACTTCCTACTTTTCAGAATTTTAGCTGCAGAAGCTGATTCCCTACCCCATTTACCCTTGTGGAATAGATAATAAATTATTCCTTCTGATTTGTTCTGAAGGCAGAAAACCATGGTCCTTATGCAGATTCTTTTCCTCTGACTGCAATGGATAGTTGACTACACAACTCAAATGGATAATTTTAAAATGTTGTCATGATACAGTCTTTAAATTTCAGGATTTACATGGTTTAACCAAGGAGACAGCAAGGTCACTGCCATGGAGGGCAACAGATTAGGAAAGAAACAACATGAGTAAACATTATTTCAGAAACATTTTTCTACAAAGCTAGAAGTGCAGATGTTCTAGAATTAACAAGCCTTCATAGGGAGAAATCACTCTATCTATTTAGGACATTAAGAAAAAAACTTCTTTAATGATAGTGTGAAACCATATCTTGCTATTGCAAAAAAAGAAACCAGACTAGAAGAGATGTTGCATTTCACATATGCTGCCACTGTTAGATGTTTTTTAGGATGGGGTTCTAGATTATGCTTTGAACAATTTAATAAAGACAGATCTGCAAGGCTAGCCAATTAAGCAGAGGGAAGATTTACACAGAAAGATATTCCCAGACTTGTTTCTTAAGTACAACAGTGACATAGCAGTTCATTTCTCAGGGACAGTGTTGTGACATGGGAGTACCAGAAGAGCAGACAGTAGAAAAGATAAAAAGCTGCCAATGACCTGTTTTCACAATTATGAAATACAGACAACATAAATACAAAAAAGCATCAAGAAACCATCACCTATCTGCACTGTGGACTCTGCTCTTAGATTAATGGCTATGCTGAGCTCCTTTAACGGCAGAAAAAAAGCGGCTAATGTCTCTGAGCAGACTGACTAAAATGAAGGACATATTGGCTTTCATAGAGGATCAGAAAGAGTTCATCTTAACTAGCCCTAGCTGCTCTGACTGAGGCCTATGACATCACTGTAGAGAATTCCATTCCTTCTTTTTATTTTATCATTACAGGTGTTTGCCTGTATATATTTGTACACAGTGACTACAAAGGCCAAGAAGATTCCAGATCTCATGCGGCAGAAGTTATAGCAGATTGTTAGCTACCATAGAACTTCCAGGAAATTCATAAAGCGTCTTCATTTCTATCTGTTGCTCAGGTCCCAGGCATTCTGACATCATCTCCTGGCCTCCCTGGCCACCAGGCAAGAATGGGGTACAAAGACATGCATTCTGGGAAAACAGGACTCTACTTAGGATTAACTGGTATGGGGAGAGATTGGTACAAGGTTTGGCTACAAAATTTATACTGAGGCTCCATAGCCCAGGGCTACATGACCTCATGACTTTCATCAAATCCATAGAGCCTATTATTGGTGTTTTTTGTTTGTTTGTTTGTTTGTTTGTGGATTTTTTTTTTTTTTTGAGATAGGGTTTCTCTGTGTAACATTGGCTGTCATGGACGCACTTTATAGACCAGGCGGGCCTCTAACTCACAGCAATTGGCCCACCTCTGCCTCAGGATTGCTGAGAGTAAAGGCATGCTCCACCACTGCTGGGCAGACCTCCCATTCTTTCTGATCCTCACATAACCACGGTGTCAAATTCCAGGATATGAATTTGCCTCCAAAGTGCTGGGTTTACTGGCATGTTATCTGAAACTTAGATAATTAAAAAGCACCTGGGTGCCTGTGTGTCCCAGCAGGGAAGCAGCATGATTGCTAGTCTGTCACCTGAGACATTACCTGGAACATCATACCTGGCTCACTCCCTGTCCTTGCTGGTTCCCTATCTCCTCTAAGAACCCTCTGCTCAGTGGAGACCCACTGACTCTTCTCTCCTTCCTGGGGAAGGCGCCCTCATCCCCACCCCTCCCTCCCTTCACACTTCCACTGCATCTTCTACCCCAGCCCCACCCCAAGTCCTAGCACAACTATGGGTTTTTTGTTTTGGTTTTTTTATTTTTTATTTTTTTTGGTTTTTTGAGACAGGGTTTCTCTGTGTAGCCTTGGCTGTCCTAGACTTGCTTTGTAGACCAGGCTGGCCTTGAACTCACAGCGATCTGCCTGCCTCTGCCTCTCAATGCTGGGATTAAAGGTTAAAGGACTGAGCAACCACACCCGGCTTTGTTTGCTTTTTAATCACCTTTCCACTGAGGATGATGTGTTGATTAACTGTAGTGCTCCAAAATGATTATCTCTCCGTATGTATACATTTTAAGATTTATTTATTTAAGTATACAGTGTTTCACCTTCACGTATACCTGCCCACCAGAAGAGGGCGCCAGATCTCCCTGTAGATGACTGTGAGCCACCATATGGTTGCTGGATTTGAACTCAGGACCTTTGGAAGAGCAGGCAGCGCTCTTAAGCACAGAGCCATCTCTCCAGCCCCTCCAAAATGATTATCATCCCTTTCCTGCTCCTCCCAGGTTTGTTTCATATCTATCAGGTGAAAGACAGCTGCAGTTTACCTGAACATAGCATGAAGCCACAAAACAAAAATGTTGTTTCCTAAACTCTCTTTAATTTGGAATCTTTTGTGTACCTTTTCACTTGTGGGACTGACTGGTCCCTCCACTCCAATTTGAGCACTAGGCTTTGCAAGCTGTGCACCCTGATTGAAGGAAGAAGAAGGGAAGTGCCTGAGGGTTTTGCTGGGACCTCAGGCAAACTCAGATGTTAGGACCTGGTTGAGCTCAAGGGCAAAGGATAAGGGGCCGGCATCTGATCTCAGGAGGCCTGAGTGGCTGGTTCTCTCCTGGGGTGAGTGCAAAGGTGGAAATGCAGGGTCTTGGAGAGCAGGTAGGAATGCTACTGAAATGGAGATCTCTCCACTTAAGAAAAAAGACTGGTCCTGCAATGGAAGCCTGTTCCAGGAACTACTGTGCTGTGTCCCATCAGCACACTCTAGCCATACGGAAATGTTCCTGTCACTCAAGACTCAGTGGCCAATCAGGGAACCCAGGAAAGAGAGAAAGAGTGTTCTTCCGGGTGCCATGCTGTACGTTCCTCTCTGTACTGGAGCGGACTTGAGTGACTGTGTGCGATATTCTCTGAGTGTTTGTGCTGGGTGCTGTGATGGTCTCTGACTAACTGCACTTTGTAGATTACATCTACACAAAGCATTGGGAGCAGGGGCTTGGAGTAGAAACATCCTTGGCAGGATTACAAACTCAGACCCCTGGTTTCTCTAACTTCTTCTAAAAATTCTGTTCTTAGCATGTAATATTTAGGTCTAAGATATATTTGGAATCCTGGCATTGTGGCACACCCCAAAATCCCAGCACTCAGGAGGCAAGTGGCTCGCTGTGAGCTTAGGCCAGCCAGGTCTGCAATGTGAGCCAAGGGCAACAGAGAAAAACAGTGCCGCGAAAAAAACAAAAACAAACAAACAAAGTATAAATTTTGTGGAGGTTGTAAATGTGATCTCATGTGTTGGGTAACCCTTCAGTATTAAGCTGTGATGTACAGGAGGATAATTGATATTATACAGGATTTACCAATGACAGGAAGTAGAATTTACTTGAAGAAGAACTGCGTCTAAAACACCCCACAGAGAAGTTAGCCTGTTAGAGATTAGGATGCTAGGGCACACGTGTTGATTCACCAGGATTGTCAACACATTTGGCTCCAAGTCATAGCAGAGGGGACAACTTTGATTTAAAACCAGCCATCTTCATCTTCATCTTCATCTTCAAAAGAACAGGCCTCTAATAAATTCCTCACTGGGGCATTACAGTGTCACAATGAATATGAAGGCCTCATGTGCCATAAAGGTCCAGTTTCCTCTTGAGAAAAGCATAGTTTTGCATAGCTCTTTCGCAAGCCTAGGAAAGTATATGAGTGAGACAGGAACAGCCTGTCGCCTAGGCCTGTGAGCTTCCTCCAAGGCAGGGATGTATTGAGGATAAAATAGGGCTCCTTCTCCAAGGCCAGGAATATGCTTGGGAGAGTGGGTAATGGTCTGGGTCCTTTGCCCTTCTGTGAGGGGTTTCTTCAGCTCCTGAAAACCTAAGTGATTCTACCCCACGGGGTTCTGTTGATCAGTCCCCAATCCACTCTGGGCTTGGTCAGTAGTTTGTGAGAGACCTGTGTTCCTGATGTGCAGTTTTGTTTTATAAGAATTGTTCTGTGTTTGTGCCATGGTATGATAAATTTCTGATGACTTCATAGAAGCCTCACATATGGTCCATTTCCTCCATGGATGTAGTACACAAGATGCTGTTCTTGAGAAGCTTTCTTGGCATAAGTCATAGCTTGTGCAAGTCCTCCCCACCTCAGCTCTTCTAGTTTCTACCTTCCTCTTCTTTTATCTTCTCATCTAGTGGAACCTCCAACTCTGGACCCTGTCACTGAAGAATAAGCTGCTTTTTCAGGGCACTAGTGTATTTCAGAAATGATTCTGGGATTGTATTTGCTGTGTAAATCCCTCATCAGTCTAAGTGGCCAGACTTGCAGTCTCAGACCATATTGAAATTGTTCCAAACATAACCTGGGGCCTGAACTGAAAAGACATGAGAGCATGAGAGCATGTGTGGAATGGCAAATCTGTTGGAAGCAGTAGCCAGAACTGGATGCATGCTGTCATTAACAGATTTTTAAAAGTAATCTTTCAATTGTGTGTAGAGTGATTTCTTCCTGAAAAGGCACGTTAATTCTAGGACAGCTGTATTTTCATCCTTTTGGAAAATGTTTCTGAGACCAACTATGTTGACTCAGGTGGCTTGGATACCAACCTGTTGCTCCCCAGGGCAGTGACCTTGTTTTCCTCTTGATGAAAAATTCTAGCCGGGCGGTGGTGGCGCACTCCTTTAATCCCAGCATTCGGGAGGCAGAGGCCCGCGGATCGCTGTGAGTTCAAAGCCAGCCTGGTCTACAAAGGGAGTCCAGGACAGCCAAGGCTACACAGAGAAACCCTGTCTCAAAAAAACCAAAAAAAAAAAAAAAACAAAACAAAAAAAAAAAAACAAGAAAAATTCTAAATTCCCTAGTTAAAAGACTCTACCACAACAGTGTTTTAAAATTACTCATTTGAAGCTGAGCTTGGTGGCCACACCTTTAATCCCAGCACTTAAGAGGCAGAAGCAGGTGGATCCCTGTGAGTTCATGGCCAGCCTGGTCTACAAAGTGAGTCTAGGACAGCTAAGGCCTACAGAGAATCGCTGTCTTGAAAAAAACATACACACAAAATTACTCATTTGAGTAATGTAATGAACTGCCCACTTTAGAAACATGTTGCAGCATGGCTTCTGCCATCAGACCGGAAGAGGAGGTCTGCAGAAAGTGCCCAGTGAAACTGGGTTGACAATGGCTAGATCACAGACTAATGATTGAGACATTCAACTCCAGGAGTCCCCATTGTGAAGAAAGACCTGATTCTAGCAGGGTGTCAGAGTTTGTAATTTCCCAGCATGTATTAATTCATGCATGTGAATAAAAGCAGACCAGATGTTTGGTTATAATTTCGTTAGGTTAGCTGGAGCCAGTGAATATTGCAATTTCAGTTAAGGGACCATTGGCTTTAGCTGTGTGTGTCAGGTTAAAGATCTCAGCAGCTGACATTGCACATAGGGGCAAGGTCAATCCCTGTCTTATTAATGCCATTCCCTCTACCAGAGAAGGTTCTACTCTTTTTCAAAATCAGTCTGCCTATGTGTTTTTCAAATTATATTTATCTTTCTAAAAAGTCAATGGATGGTATTTTTAGAATTCACTTTTTTATGCATCACTGGTCTAATCTTTTATTTGTTTCTGCTCATGCCAATGTTTCCCAGTAATTAAAATATTCATTCTTTTTCTCAAAGGCTTTCACATTCTTTTCTGTTAGAGCAACATCACTGTAGCTCACTCTTTCTTCATGCTGTGTAGTTAAGACTTTTTTGAGCACCTAACCTTCTCATTCCCACTGCTTGGAAGATGGTCTTTTAATTCCTTACAGGCAAAGCTCTAACTAGTAACTCAGGAGGAAGAGGCACCAGTGAATGATTGTCCTCAAACCTCCTTGGATTTGCCAGGGGGGTGGGGGGGAGTTACAAATAAAAGGGATCTGTGTAAGAATTATTTTCCCTGACCAAGTTTGAAGTAATGTAGTCACAGCACAGAAATGGATGGGGAGTCCCACAAGCGATGGCCATCAGAGAAGGTGAAGACCAGAAGAGGGGTGTCCTGGGGAAAGTTATAGAGTGGGGCAAAGGGGCAGAATTTGAAGCAGCAGGGTTTGGCTGCTAGAACTCCTCAGGCAGGGTCGTGGACAGTTCCTGCCAAGTCTACAAAGCTTACAAAGTTTAGAAGGGGAGCTCATGGCAAGGAAGGTTTTCTCTGCCATTGGAGTTGGCAAGAAGAACCAGAACAGGGGGAATGCTGGACAGAGACTTCTTTGATTTTGAGTTGACGGTAATCCTGTAGTTCTTGTTTAAAGGATGTTGTTATATTTCAACATCGTCTTTTGTGCCTGCTTTAATCAGTGGTGTCATCTATGTTGTGTGATTTTAGTAATTATAATCTACTTATATTGCTGTTTCTCTAGAAAATGATAGAACTTCCCCAATTGTTGTCTTCTGAAATTTTAATATGTTATGTTATGTGTTCCTAATTTTGGTGATGTTCTGTGGAGAAACAATTTTAGTTTTATCTTCTGGCTCCGAAAGACCTGCTTTCTTCCCATTTCCTGGCAAACTGCATTTCCCGGTTAGTGCAATCATCAGTGTTTGGTGTTTTGCTACTTCAATGAGTGATGTGGTTAACAAGTTTATTTGAGTATTTAAAGCTTTCTCATGTATTTATGTGTCTGTGTTCAAATGGGCTTTTGTACTGGACATTTCTGAGCATACAGTCATCTGAGGGAGCCTCAAGTGATGGTGTGGCCTCATCAGAATGGCTGGTTGCTATGTTTGTTAGAGACTGTGGATATTGTTGACTGCTGTGGGAAAGCTCTTCCTTTGAGGGTGACAATATCCTCAAGCAGGTGTGGTTTCACTGCATAAGAGCAATAGCTGAGCATGAGACAGTGACAAAGCAAGAGAACAAGCCAGGAAACAATGTTTATCCATTTTTTTGGGCTTCATTTTGTAACTTGAGATTCTGCCTGTAGCTCCAAAAGTGATGCAGTGTGGTCTGACAGGACCAAACCTGTAAACCTATTCATGACCTAAGATGCTTTTGTTTAGAGGATTTAGTCACAACTGCCAAGTAGTCAGTAGACATTTATTTAAAATGCTGCACTAAAAGGTATTTTAATGCTGGATACAACCTGGAATATTCTCTTTTGGAGGAAGGTGGAAAACTAAGGACATGAATAACAAAAGGCACAGAGAGCTGTACAAAAAGAGATTACCCAGCTGCTTTTGTAGGTCCTGGAAGAGAGTAATGCAGAGAGTGTTGAGAGTATTACAGACAGAGGCAGTTGAGGTTATAGGATTTCACTGTAAAATGTACTCCATGAAAAAAATCAATCTAGAGCTCATTTGTGTGATATTTGGCCCCAAACCTTTTATTCTGCCAATGCCCAAAGGAATTGAATAGGGCAAAATTTATGAGTAAAGGCCATATTTCTTAGATGGAATTTTGAATCACTTGAGTGGTTATTGCTAGTAACTTATTCAGGACTACAGTGAAAAAAATCAACAGGAAGGGTAGAAATAAATGCAAAGTCGCTGGTGTAGAGGAAAAGAGCACTAGGTAGTTTCAGACGGCAGCCACATGATGGAACAGACATAGGGATTTTAAGGATATTATCATCATTCAAAAGAAGCCTTTTGTTCTGGTTTTTTAAGCCCAAGAAAGTGCCCTAAGTGTAATGCTCCCTCAGGCTAAAGCTAATGGAAGCAGTAGGCAAAGTGCTTTCTAGACCCAGGAAGGAACTTCCTATAAAACCTTCTACACCTGTGGCCCAATGTGAAAAGGATTCATTCCAAATGAGAAGCCAAACTATATGTGCTGGTTCTGGAAACAAAAATTATGCAAAATTTCATGTCATGGATTCCTCCTGTGTGGTTTTAGTTCAGCACTGTTCCAGCTGTCTGTGTTGGGCAAAGTGAGAATACTGTGAGATTTATAGCATGAAGCTCTGAGTATGAAGCCTGGGTTGCATTTTGATAGGGCAAGAAGTTCAGATACCTAAGCTATGAGAAAGCTGCCCAGGGAAGATGCACATAGGAATTGGAAGGAACCTAACTGAGAAATATGTGAGATCTTGCAGGGATAGGGCCATCTAAGTCCTTGGGAAGCAAAGCTCTATGTCTCTGAGAAAGAGCAGCAGGAGTTGGTGTTTGCTCTGTTGGCTTTCCTGCCTTGGTCCATTCTTCTCTCACTATGTACACATTCCTTTCTATTGGAATGGGAAAGATTTTTCTGTGCCATTGTATGTTGGAAGGATATAACTTGTTTTCTGATTTTACAAAATGTGGAAGTCAACAGATTGCCTTGAGTGTCAAATGAATCTTTGGACATTTGAACAGTGTATGTGCTGTTGCAGATCATTGGGATCATTGAATTTAGATGAAATATATTTTAATCATGGAGTGACCAAATAAAAAATCTCCCAGGGAGAATGATGTCTTTGAACACTTGTCTCCCATTTGTGGCATTGTTTGGGTGTATATTATGGAAGGTTTTCTAGGAGGAGCCTTTCTAGATTCTTTAGTGAGATGGGATTTGAGTGTCTATAGACTCAACCCTTTTCCTGTTCCTGTGTCTACTGTGTTGTGGTTGGAACTGACCAGTCAGCTTCCTTCTTGTGCTGTCATGCCCTCATTTGTATACACTCCATCTCTATTTCATAGAAGGTGCAGTAGAAGCTTTTCAATGCTAAGCTTTTTTGATAGCTTACTATTTTTATAGTTTGAATTAGTTTTTCTTTTAACTGTTTTTGTTTTTTGTTTTTTAATTTGAATTTGAAGAAAACATTTTTCTGTGTAGTTCTTGCTGTCCTGAAAGTAGGCAAATATACCAAGCCGACATTTAACTTAGTGATCCATCTAACTCTTGCTAAACAGTGCTGAGATTTGCTTTGGGCCGAAATGCATCGCTTGTTTTCTCTTTAAATTATGAGCTGATGGGCTTGGGATGTAGTATTTGCATGTATGCTTGCACATAAATGTGCTGTTGTGCATATTTTCATCCACATCTTGAATTGTAAAGTTGGATCCTCAGAATGGCATGTATTTATGACATTAAACTACATGAGCTTTCTGAGTCACTGGATTGTAGTTGTCTGTAATTCTACCTACCACTTGCATTTATCTTAGTTTTTAAGCGAATGTGTGCATTTTGCCTTGTGTATGAATATGTACATGAAAATGTGCTTGGTCCTCATAGTGGTCAGAAGATGGACTCAGACTCAGGAATCTGAACTTGGTATAATGGGTAGTTGTGAACTTCCAGTGTGAATACTGGCAATTGACTTACATTATTGGCAAGACCAGCAGTAGCTCTAGTGTACCATCTCTGCTGCCCCGTGTTGCTAATTTGTTATCAATATCTATATTGCTAATATTTTCATCTCTCCATTTTTAACTTTTTAAATATACATTTTCTATTAGTAAGGTCTTATGAATGGTACCATTTAAATTGGTGCACTTCAAGTTCCTGGAAGATGATACAGACCTGGAGTGAATGCCTGATACTTTGTAGGAACTTCAGTAAAGACCAGATAGTTCTTTTTACCTCTATTATTTATTTATTTATTTATTTATTTATTTATTTATTTATTTTTGGTTGTGTGTTCTGCACAGGATTCAGGGTCTTAATATGTGTTGGAAGGGCCCTGCTGTTTGAGGCTGCAGTTCTCCTACTCCAGATAGCCTTTCTGAAGTCGGTGTGAGGTGCAGGCCTCCCTCTCTCCAGCAGGGCCTCCTGCTCTCTGCCTTACTCCACCTAGAGTGTATTTACACATAGATGCCCCAATCGTATTTGATATATGGCCCTTGACAAAGCTCCCTGCTAGCTCTCCCCTCCCTGCACCTGTAGACAATTACATACTGTGTTCCTTTCATATGACAGGAGCATGTTGCCTCCTGTGAAATAAGCATCCTAAAAGTGCCTGCTTTCAACCAATTCTGTACACCTATCATGGAAGCTCCCCACCCCTTCCTGAAAATCTACATAGCCTTTGTTCTCGCTGACTATGTTGACCCAGCTCCTGAAGTGGTTGCCAGTGTATTTAATCTCTATTGTTGTTTTGGCCTTCTGGGCCCTACATCTTGTCTTCTGATCCTCTTGTCTTGGTGGGATGATGGTCAAACCCGACTACCCAAGAGAGAGGAGAACCACAATTTCTATCTCTTGCTGTCCTGGAATTCATTGCATAGACGTGGCTGGCAATCAAATCATGAGATACTCGTGTTTCATCATCTTGACTACTGAGATTAATGGCATGAAAAAATACACTCAGTTTAAAAATCATTTTTATCATTAGTAATTCTTTATACAATATCTCTGACAGGATCCCAGTACTCCTAAACTGTTTCTCCACCTCCCCATCCCTCTCATGATTGGCAATTATCTTGCAAGGCTATATCCTATTCAAGGGGTGAGGAATGACACAAGTGGACCTCAGTATTTAGGATCCTTATAAAATGACTTAGTTACATTAGAACATCTGTATCAGGAAATAAGTGGAGGAAGCCACAGAATTATATGAATATATTGTCAATAAAGGATACAGTCACACTGTTATCCCTATCATGCTTTCTGTTGTTCACCGGGATGGATTATTTTAGGATGCAGTGACCTATGATGATGTGAATGTGAAATTCACTCAGGATGAGTGAGCTTTGCTGGATCCTTCCCAGAAGAGTCTCTACAGAGAGGTGATGCTGGAGACCTACAGGAACCTCACTGCCATAGGTAGGACTGTGAATTTTAATTTGCTTTTAAAAATTTAATGATAACTGTTTCTCTGTTGCTGTTATTTGTTATTATAATGTCAACTGATGATGAGGATGATTGAGATAGGTAAATCAGACAGATGTCAGGGGTTAACTGAAGAGTAACCTGAAGTTTGCCGAATTTCCAACAATATATCATGCACTTCCTCATACTCTATTTTAGGTTACAATTGGGAAGACCATAACATTGAAGAAAATCAATGTTCTAGAAGATATAGAAGGTAATTTTCATGTGCAACTTGATACGAATGTGCATCTGAATTACTTTTAGTGCATCTTTTAAGTTCTAAAGAAAAGCAAGAGTGTTTGAAGTGTATCAATGATTTTAAATTCTGACAAAAACATGTGCCTCAAAATCAGGTAGCTGATTTATTTTTTGTAAGTCATTTCTCTAAAAAAGAAGATAAGAAAACAATGCATTAACAGATATCACCATTTGAACCATAGTGAGCTAGATTGTAGAACTGCTAATCTCTTTAGTCTCGTACTACTTAGATATTGCAGAAGATGTACACATTAACCTTCTGATAAACAAATAGTCATAATAGAGCTCATGTTCCTAATATATTTGCAGTAATGTTGCTAAATTTAGTGAGAGAGTCAGTTTGTGAAAGTGAAGAAAGTTATTCTGGAGAAACTTTTACCCCTAAACAATATTTCAATGAGAAAAACAAAAAATGAGACTGTGAATGCAGGGTAAACCCTTTCATTTGCTATCTTCTTTAATAGATATATCATTTATCACTATGGATACAAGCCCTGTCGGCATAGGAACATTGAAAAAATCTATATAACCCTCTCTCAACCAGAAGAATTAGAAGATTTATAGTAGTACCCATAACGTGTAGGCTTTCTGAATGTAATAGTGTGTACAATTAATGGCTTTTCCAATTTTATTGGCAATAAATCCACAAACTCACACTACAGAAAAACTTCCATGATTACTATCAATGTGGATTGCCTCTGTTTGCCTTGGTTCACTTTGCAATTATACTATAACTCACATGATACGAAAAATTTTTATGCAATCAAAGTGGTAAATCTGACTTTTCCCAGTTCTCTTCCAATATGTGAAAAACCCTCTTTTATAGTGAAATGATGCTATAAATATGGTCCATGGAGTACATGATCTTAGAATCACAGGGCTCTTCAAAGACACAAAATTACACTTGAAGAAGGAATGAAAAATGAAAGTCAATAAACTGACATTACCATGAGATCTGATTACTTTTACCATTAGACCAAACAGTAAAGTTAATTCACACAGATAAAAAGATTCATCAGTGTAATGAATGTGGTATAACTTTGACATGTGCCAATTATCTTTGCAGGAATGAAAGAAGATATACTGGAGGAAAACTGCCTTTTTTTACTCAGTGTGGTAAATCTGTGTCATGTCAAAGTCAGCCTCAAAGGCAAGAAATAATTCCTACTGGAGAGAAACCATGTGAAGATATTCAGTATGGCGAGGCCTTTGTAAATCACAGTAGTTTCCAGATTCATAAAAGAACAGAAACTAGAGAGAAACCCTATGAATGTGAACAATATTTTATGGTCTTTCACCATCAAAGGTATCTCGAAATTCATGAGAAAATTCATATTGGACAGAGAGCTTATGAATGTCAACAATGTGGTAAAGCCTTTGCACAGCACAGGTATCTTCAAAGGCATGTAAGAATTCATACAGGAGAGAATCTTTATGAATGTGTTTAATACTTCTTAGCCTTTACATGCCTTTTCATACTGGAGAGAAATTCTATGAATGCAATTAATGTTATACAGCCTTTTCACCTCACATCATCTAATACATAAAAGAACTCACTCTGGAGAGAAACCATTTGAATATAAGCAATGTGGAAAAGCCTTTGCATGTAATGGTCATCTTTTAATACATGAGCAGTCCATTCTATGGAGAAACTCTTTGAATATGAGCAATGTGGTAACGCCCTTTCATATCACAGTCATCTGTGTAGACATGGAAGAAATTATACTGGAAAGAAACCCTGAGACTGTGTTTAATATAGTGAACTGTAGGCTTTGAACTTTCTGAAAACCTACATTATAGGAGTTTCTTTAATGCTTATACCTCCCTTCCAGCCCATCTACCCTAGATAGGAGAGAAAAGAGGATTATACAAATAGTAGCAGACTGGGCCATGAACTCTTTTCCTGTGTCCCTTCCAGACACTCTAATTCTAAGGGAGGTGCTCATGTCGCTCAAGACTGGCTGGCCAATCAGAGTCTCCAGGTGGACCAGCCAGTCTGAAGATGAGGCTCTTTCTTCTGGCTGTCATGCACACTTGCAGCTCTTTAGCTGAGCTTTCTTTAATGGTTCTGTGTGATTTGCTTTGAGTGCTGAGTGCTGTGAGGGAAGCTCAAGCAAGGCCCGAAATGACAACACGGTTAGCTCAGGGTTACTGGGAAATGATGGGTTATCTCCACATGTGAAATAAGCCAATGGAAGCGAGGTTGAATGTAAAAAGGGCAAGTTTACTTGGGAACTGAAACTCCTGGGCTAGTTCAGTAGCCTCAGGGGACAAGGTCAGAGGAAATCATCTGCCAAGCCCCCAAGTATGGCAACAAGGATTGCAGGTGAAGGAAGATGAAGTATCTGCCACCTGCTCTACTAGGGAAGCCCTTGGCCCCAGGGGTGGGGGTTGGAGCATCTCAAGTAATGCTAAGAATGTGCAGAGGCTTTCCTTGCAGGGGGCAGGGTTGGAGAAAGAAGTAGGATTTTACAGAGCATGCAGGGGAGGCAGAGGGCAACTGCAGATGCCAACTGAACACGCACAATGGGGAGGATCAGAAAGGTGAGCTGCAAGAGCTGGTGTGGTGGGTCCTCCCTGGGGCTGTGTGATAAGCAACGGCCAGATGCGGCCACCTTTGGGGTCCAATGTGACCCTTCTACCTTACTGGACCTGGACCTGGACCTGGCCACTGAATAACTTCCTGTGGGGCTGCATTTGGGCAATTCCACTGGAGCTTGGGCTGGTGCATAGAAATTCTCTAGGAAGGATGCCAACCTTGGAAAGCCTTATTTTCTGTAGTATCTGCTACAAGTTCTGCCCTTGGCATTTCACGTTTAGGTGTAAGATCCTCTCTCTCCTCTCGAGTTTGTCTCATTGTATGAAGCTTCACTTGACGTTGTAAACATCTCCCTTTTATTTCATTTCCCCCTGTAAGCAGTATACAAGATGCAATTCTTACAAACCTTACTAGACATAAGACATAGCTTGTGCAAAACCTCCTCACCTCAGCTTTTGTACTTTCTATCTTCCACTTTTCCTTTCTTTCTCATCCTCTGGGACCTTCCACTTAGGACTCTGTCACTGATGTTTGAAAGCACTGGGTCCTTAAAAATACTTTTGTCAGTGTCATTGCTGGGCAAATGTCTTAAGTGGCTAGGCTTGCTGTGTCCAGTCCATATTTAAATTGTTCAAAACATAACCTGGGGACTAAATTTAAAGAAATTTAATGGCAACAGCATGTAGAATGCAAAATCTGTTTTTAGCTGTCACTACAAAGATTTATATTAGCAATTTTTTATTTGATTGTATTATGATTTCTGTGTGGCAAGGCATATTAATTCTAGCACAGCTGCACCTAATGTCTTGGAGAAAAGTCTTTCTGATAATGCTATGCTACCTCAGGGGGGCCTTGACGGCTGTCTGTTTCCCAGAGAAATGGCCTTGCTTTCTTCTTGATTAAACTTCCTCTGTTCTTTAATTAAAGGACTCTATCACAGCAGAGTTTTTAAATAATTCATTTTACTCGATTAGTGAACCGTCCATTTCCATATCAGAAATAAAGATTTTCATGTGGATCATGGCTTCTGTGTTCAGAACAGAACAGGATGCACAGTTTATGTTTACACTGCAGAGTGAAGCAGGACAGGCCATAACTAGCTCACAGACTAATGTTTAAGGCAGTCAGTTGGAAGTGCCAATACTATGAAGAAAGACCTGATAGAGGCCAAGTGAGTGATGATGTCATTTCCCAGCATGGAATAACTCATGCAGAATCATAACAGGTTAACCCTTGTCTGCCATAGACTCTTTTTGTGAACTATGTATACTTTGCAAGAAAGTTTCCAGATCCCCTTCTGAGGATCTCCAGCAGCCACGCAGGGCTGTTTCAAGTTGTGGCCTTGGAATCCCCCTACATCATTCCCTGGGTGCCCCCTTTTTACATCTTCTGCTCACATGGGTGCCATCTACATGTGTTCCATGAGAAGGGTTCTCAGATCTTCACCTTGTGGTGTTAGCTGATCTATCCATCCAGACAGCAACACCTCAGGACTGCAGAGCTGCTGTGGCTAAAACTCCACAGTGCTGGAATGAGCGATCACACTTGTGGAGAAACTGAGAAGTTGAAGCCATGGAAAAGGCAGCAGCACCCAAATCATCAGTTGTAGTTGCTGCTGACAGGGAATTCACGGGGTGGGAGATTTGTTCAACTGGAGCTACTCTGTGACCAGTGCCACCTCTATTGTAGTTTTAGATTTTTCAAAACCTACTTTATTTAGGGTTCCTAAATTCCTTTATGTTCCTTTTAATCTACCAACCAGAGGTAGGGGAGAAAGAAGGTTGATAGAAAAAGGGGGTGTGAACTAGTTTAGAAGTAGTTCTTTGGGGGAGATTCTATCCTTCCTGGCAGGATACCAGAAATTCAGTCCAATAGGAAGCACCATACAATACCATGAATCAGTGACAGTGACACAATCCACCAGAGCCAGCAAGTCTCCACCTAATACGTATGAGTCAGCAGAGCTGGCCAGAATCAGCCAGAATACCACAAGAAGTTGTGGCAAGAGGCTCTCTATGAAGTGAAGCCTATGGTACACAATTCAACACTTGCTGTTTCAGTTCAGTACTTGCTGCCTAGTTCAATACTTGCTGCTTAGAATAGAACAACAGAGGATGAATGCTTGTTCTGCTTGAGTTAAAGATAAATGTCTGTTCTGTTGGAGTTAAGCAATATTACCCTGCTTTATTTCTTTCTCAGGAGAAGAGTAGGGCTGTTTGTTCAGCTTCCTTCTCATGCTGTCACGCATCCACGACTGTAGACTGTGCCCCTAAATCACATAGGATATATAGAAGCATTTAGTATTCAATGCTAAGCTATTTTGCAGCCTTATTTTAAATTAATGAACTAATTAATTAAATCACTTTACAGCCTGACCTCTCCCTCCTCTACTCCCAGTCCCACCATCATTCCCTGTTTCCCCAAGTAGCCCTACTTCTCCTCAGTGAAGGGGAGGCCCACAAGTGTTATCAACGTCCCCTGGCATCTTAAGTTGCAGCAGGACTAAGAACATCCTTTCCCACTGATGCCTAAGGAGGCAGCGCAGATAGGGAAAAGGGATCCAAAGTCAGACAGCATAGTGAAGATGGCTCCTATTCCCATTGTTAGGGCTCCCACATGTTTGAATCAATTCTATTGATCAGCTGGTCTGTTTTTAATGCCAATACCTTGTGTTTTTTTGTTTATTTGTGTGGTTGGTTTTGTATCTCTGTTGCTCTGTAATACAGCTTGGGATCACAGATGGTGATACCTTGGAAGTTGATTTTTTAAACTATGCTGTGTTTTTTGTTTTTCCATATCAAGTTTGGATTGCTCTTTCAAGGTTTACAAAGAATTGTGTTGTAACTTTTATGGAAATTACATTAAAACTATTGATTGATTTAGGTGAGCAGTTTCTACTTCTTTATTCCTACTGACCACGGGCATGGGAGATCTTTCCCTCTTCTGATATCTTATTCAGTTTCTTTTATCAGAGCCTTGGATTATAGTCATACGAGTCTTTCACTTGCTTGTTAAGAGTTACACCTGGATATTTTAAATTATTAGTGGCTACTGTGCAGGGTATTGTGTCTATAGTGTTTACCGTACCACTTATAGTTTGAAGACAACTACTGAAGGCTTTGCCTCTTGACCACTGTGATTACCAGCATGAGAAAATGCACTCAGTATAAAAATCATTTTTATCATTAGTAATTGTTTCTACAATTTCTCTGACATGAGCCCAGTATTCCTAAACTGTGCTTCTACCTCCCGCCCCCTTCTCTGTTGTTTGGCATTTATCTGGCAAGGCTATAGCTCATTCAAGGGGTGAGGAATGACAGAAGTGGACCTCAGTATTCAGGATCCTTATAAAAAGATTTGGTTACATTAGAACATCTGTATCAGGAAATAAGTAGAGGAAGCCACAGAATTATGTGAATATATTGTCAATAAAGGATACAGGTTCCTTTATTGTCATCACTATCATGCTTTCTCTTGCACTCCTGTATGAGATATTATAGGATGCATTGACCTATAATATCACTCAGTCAGCAAGAGTGGGCTTTGCTGGATCCTGCCCAGAAGAGTCTCTACAGAGATGTGATGCTGGAGACCTACAGGAACCTCACTGCCATAGGTAGGACTGTGAATTTTATGTTGCCTTTTAAAATCTAGTGAAAATTGTTTCTCTGTTGCTGTTATTTGTTATTGTAATGTTAACTGAAAATGAGGATGAGTGAGATGAATAAATCAGCCAGATGTCTGAGGTTAATTGAAGGGTAACTTGAATTTTGCCTCATTTTCAATAATATATTATCCATTTTCTCGTATCCAATTTTAGGCTACAATTGGGAAGTCCATAACATTGAAGAGAATCTTCAAAGTTCTAGAAGGCATAGAAGGTAATTTTCATGTGCAAGTTGATAAATATGCCTCTGAATTACTTTTAGTGCATTCTTTAAGTTCAAAAGAAAAGCAAGAGTGTAAGTATGCATTGTTTGAAGTGTATCGATGATTATTAAATTCTAATAAAAATATATACCTCAAAATCAGGTAGCTGAATTATTTTTTTGAAGTCATTTCTCTGAAAAAGAAGATAAGAAAACAATGCATTAACAGATATCACCATTTGACACGTAGTGAGCTAGACTATGGAACTGCTAATCTCTTTAGTCTCACACCACTTAGATATTGCAGAAGATATGGACATTAAATCGGTGATAAGTCTATGTCAAAAACTTTCTAATGAACAAGTAGTCCATCATAAAGCTGTGTGTTCATAAGAAATTTGCAGTAATGTTGTTCAGTTTAGTGAGAGGGGCAATTTATTAAAGTGAAGACTGTTGTTATGGAGACACTCTAATCCTTCTACTGTGTTTCAGTGAAAAAACAAAAAGTGAGACTGTGAATGCAGGGTAATCCTTTTCATTTGTTATCTTCTCTAATAGATATATCATTTATCATAATGGATACAAGCCCTGTCAGCATAGCAACGTAGAACAAAGCAATATAACCCTCTCTTCCTCAGAAGAATTAGAAGATTTGTAGTAGTACCTATAACTTGTAGAAATTCTGAATGTAATTCGTGTTTACAATTAATGGCTTTTCCAATGTTATTGTCTATACATCCTTAAACTCTGAGTGCAGAAAAAGTTTCATGAATAATATCAACATGGATTGCCTCTTTTTGCCTCGGTTCACTTTGCAATTGTAGTATGACTTACATGATAGGAAAAATTTTAATGTAATCAGAGTGGTAAATCTCACTTCTCCCAGTTCTCTTCCAATATGTGAAAAACCTCTTCTACAGTAAAAGGTGCTATAAATGTGGTCCATGCAGTACATGATCTTGTCATCACAGGGTTCTTCAAAGATGCAAAATGACACATGAAGATGGAAGAAAAATGGAAGTCAATAACGTGATAATACCGTGAGTTCTAATTACTTTTAAAATTAGACCAAAATGTAAAATTAATTCACAGAGATAAAAAGATTCATCAGTGTAATGATTGAGGTATAACTTTGACATGTGCTAATTATCTTTGCAGGAATGAAAGAAGATATACTGGAGAAAAATCCTCTCTATTTACTCAGTGTGGTAAATCTTTGTCATGTCAAAGTCATCCTCAAAGGCAAGAAATAATTCCTACTGGAGAGGAAACATATGAAGATATTCAGTATGGTGAAGGCTTTGTAAATCACAGTCGTCTCCAAATTCATAAAAGAACAGAAATTGCAGAGAAAGCCTATGGTTGTAAACAATGTTTTATGGTCTTTGAACATCAAAATGATCTTCAAGTTCATGACAGAATTCATACAGGATAGAAACCTTATGAATGTAATGAATGTGGTAAAGGCTTTGCACGACACAGGAATCTTCAAAGGCATAAAAGAATTCATACAGGAGAGAAACCTCATGAATATAATCAATGTGGTAAAGTCTTTGCATGGCACAGGTCTCTTCTAAGACATGTAAGAGTTCATCCAGGCGAGAATCTTTATGAATGTGTTTAATACTTCTTAGCCTTTACATGCCTTTTCATACTGGAGAGAAATTCTATGAATGCAATTAATGTTATACAGCCTTTTCACCTCACATCATCTAATACATAAAAGAACTCACTCTGGAGAGAAACCATTTGAATATAAGCAATGTGGAAAAGCCTTTGCATGTAATGGTCATCTTTTAATACATGAGCAGTCCATTCTATGGAGAAACTCTTTGAATATGAGCAATGTGGTAACGCCCTTTCATATCACAGTCATCTGTGTGGACATGGAAGAAATTATACTGGAACGAAACCCTGAGACTGTGTTTAATATGGTGAACTGTAGGCTTTGAACTTTCTGAAAACCTACATTATAGGAGTTTCTTTAATGCTTATACCTCCCTTCCAGCCCATCTATCCTAGATAGGAGAAAAAAGAGGTTTATACAAATAGTAGCAGACCTTTTCAGACTCAGTTCCTTGGAGCGATTCCACTGGTTTAGTCAACAGAATTCCAGTGCACCTGTTAAACCCCAAACCAAAAATTCAGTAAAGCTGACTGCAAGCACAACAGCTGGAAAACAGAAGAGCAGCCAGAACTGCAAACCATTCTCTGGAGCAGTTCTCTCTAGGAGCCTCTCAAAATGGAGTGATGAAAAGCCAAGACCAAACAGCCAAAAAGCCAAGCCTCTTGTTTGGGGGCAAATATATCTGCTCAGAGTCCATAGTAGGATGTTTATCAGTTTGCAAAGACCATGCCCCTGCAAGCGAAGGTTCCTCATCTAGTGGACTAACATCACCTGTTCCCTCCCAAGTCTGGTTCCAGCAGGGAAGGGGTGGGGCGTGGGGAAGTGAGCGCTCTCACACGAGTCTGTTTCACATCCCACACTGGGTATCAAAACGAAAACATATTTACATCCAGTTCTTATCTCCCCTTCTATTAAGATAAACTATATTCAATAAGAATAATTATGAGAATTATCTGGTAAAAGTTACATTTACAAGGTCCACTCCATTTGTCTTTGACAATCCTGGAGAAAGTATTCCACTATCTTTCCTTTCTTAGTGAATCCTAGCTTAGTGTCCAAAGTTTCTTAAATCACTTTCTTGTCATAACTCCCACTTATCAACCTAAAAACATGCCCTTCTGTCTTAAACAACTAAACCTTCATTGTAGTAATCCTATGACTATTTAGTCTTTAACCCCATCAGAGACATAAAAAGAAAATATTGCCTAATATGTAGGAGTGCAGGCAAGCAGCATCCAAAAGTATAGACATGAGAGAGACAGTTGACTGCCTGGAGTGTCACCAAAGGATACATTGTTGGGGCATTCAGTCTTCAGCCCAACAGTCCAGAGTATCTCACAGGCTTGTTCTATGAAGCAGGAAGTTTGAAGGACTGGCCCACCTAGTCTCTGGAAGGTCGACACTCAATTTTCCAGTGTCATGTTCATTCACCATTTTGATAGTCAATCTGCTCTCGGCAGTAAAGAACAGTTGTTTTTTTTTTAAATTCAGTGGCTATTTTGCCACATTTGTTTCATAGATGCCCATCAGCTTCATTAAAGTAGATTGGGTGTGCTGCTAGAAGCAGACGAATCTCTCTGTCAGGAGAGCCCTTCCTAATTAAATGCCTTATTCTGTAAATCTCTGAAGTGTTTGAAGACCATCTATGTATTTACTATAGTGAATAACTATATTGATCTATGTATCTATCTATCGATCAGTCGATTTATCTATCTGAGTATATCTAAATAGACATTGCTTGTTTCTAGCTATTTGCAAGCTCCTTAACCTGGAAAACATATACAAGAAGCTAAATATAGCTTTTCCTATAATTAACTAAACTAGTCTTTAACAAGACTACAAGATTTACATGTGAATAACTCCTGACTTGCATCTCCAACCATCCTGAGCAGTTTGGAAGAGGTAGCTTTCATAAGACCAGAACTATACATCCCATTTTCAAATGAGATGCATCTGATGTACAATACATTACACAAAAGTTAAACAAATAATCATAAATTTCTATCAATATACAATAGTGATGTAAAATATTTGAGGCTAGTAGATTCAATAATCTACCTTCTATACTACAATTCTGTATCTGCCTTTTTATCTTTCCCTTTCCCCCTTTTTCCTTAACACTAGATAGGATAGAAGATAGGAAGGAAAGGAGGATAGAGGTGAGAAATAAATCCCCAAATGTAACCTTTACTAACTGATAACCAACCCCCCTAGACAATAACAAACATGGGTAACCCAACAACAACATCCATCCAACCTTTTGGGAATCACGGTGTCATGTTCTTAAAATTCCTTTTTTGCTGTCTATGAGGAGGTCATCTTTTGTGTATGCATAGAAAATTAGGATGTCGTTCCAGTACTAGAAAAGCTAGCTGTATGTTTTTCTATCCAGGCTTTTTGAAATCGATGCCCTGGGCTAACATTTTGAAGTTGATATGCATACCAATTTGTGAGGAAACTGCGGAGGCAGTCTATGAGATTAAATCACCTAAGCTACTTGCTTTTTCCTCATTATTATGTTGGTCTTTTGCACTGAAAATAAACAAACTTTACATAGTCTTAGTATAGGTACATTTCATTTCTGCCCTATTTTTGAGCAGGTGTAAGGGATCAACTTTATATGTCTGTTTGAGCTGTGATAGCCATGTTGTTTGAAAGAATGTCATGTCATGAGGGTCAGGTAACCCATAAGAATCCCTTACTGTGCGAAGATATTCATGTTTCAGGTAGTGGGATGTCTTCCCTATTCATATCTAATCTTTATAAGTTTTGGTGGTAACTCTATTTTTTTCATTTCCTGTAGATACATAAGGATAACCTTGTCCCCATCTCAAAACTATTGCAGGTTTCAATTCCATTGTCCACTGATCCTTAATAATATATTGGTTGTCCTAGTTCCTCAGGTTTTTTTCTATAACCCAATGTCTCTCAACTGCTTTTGTTCCTTTTTCATCAACATTAAGAAAATTCAGAGTCAATAATGCATTATTTAATCTGTCCCTGGGGGGCTTTACCCTTCCTTTTTCTTAAATGAGCATCCCTTTTAAGGTATTATTGGTTCTTTCTACAACTGCTTGTCCTGTAGGATTATATGATATACCAGTAATGTGCAGGCAGTGTGTTGTATACATAATAAATACATATTCTTTTAAAAATATTTGAGCTGTGTTCATGTGTATCCATCTGTACCATGGTATGCATGTAGCAGTGAGAGGACAACTTATTGCTGTCTGTTATGTACTTTCCCTACATGAGTTCTAGACCCAGTGAGTTCTTTGGTTCAAAATATCATTTGTGTTTGATATGAGACCCTGATCTGAGGCCCTGGATGCTTCCAACAATGAGGATACTAGAGTTTTGCATTTCCAAACATCTTGGACTATGTCTGACAGTGAGAGTCTCCATGAACACACAAGTCATCTTGTTAAAAGAAAATCTGGCAACCTACAAAGAGGTCTGGAGTTACACATAAGACTGAGATCCTGGAGGCCACTCAGTGGTAGGGTACTCCCCTGGCATTGTGAGATCCCAAGTTCCACCCCTGCCACTACAGTCAAACAACCATCTGCTGAGGAGTTGGCTCAAGGTTTGGGCACTTGCATAACATATGTGATTCCCACATCCTCACACAACCCACCAGGTCCAGTCATCAATGTCAACTCTGAGGGTCTGAGTTTGAAACTCAGGAACTTATGGTAAAGAAGAGAAACAATTACCCCAAGTTGCTCTCAATCCCCACATGTATTCCATGCATGCTGCCACCCACCTCCAAAATTTAATTAAGAAAAACAAGACTATGGGTATGAAAAGCACTTTCTAGTCTTGCAAGAGACCTGAATTTGTTTCCCAGAACCCACAAACAATGGCTCATCAGGTTTCAGGGTGGAGCTTTGATAAGTAGCCCTGGACCACCAGTGCCCATTCACAATGGGAACTGAAGCTTGTGAAGTCCTGCCCCCAAGACGCTTGAAGGGACCTGTCCTGAGAGCCTGATGACATGTCAAAACCCACTCCAAGCCTCTAAAGTACCATTGTGGTCAAATTACAACTTAGTGATGAAAACCCACAAGTCCCAGAACGCATGCCACTGAGCAGTGAAAGCTTTAGACTTGCTCCTGTAGCTGCTCCACTCCAGCCCCCCTCCTCCAAAAACCCAGTTCTTTCATGAATTAAAGAGTGCTACATTTGAGGCAGGAAGACTAGGAGTTGACCACCAACCTGGGCTCCATAAGTCTCTCAGAAATCAGAGCCAGCAAGAAGGGTCAGTGTGTAAATCTCTTATTAACAAGCTAAATGACCAACTTCAATCCCTGGAACTCCAAATGTTCGAACAAATTGACTCTCATAGTTTGTCCACTGACTTCTATACCCATGCTATGGCATGCATACACCTAAAGAAGGCAGCAAGATTATCACATTGAAAATAAAATCAATGAAATAGAAACAAAGAGAATGAGATAAAAAATCAGTGAAACAAGAGAAGTTTCCCTTAGAAAACCAAGAAAATAGCAGACCGTTATTCAAGGTAACTAAAAGAAAAAGAGATAATATGCAAATTAATAAAATAAGGAACAAAAAGGGAAACAAAGTAAAAGACAAGGAAAAAAGTCTGAAAAATCAGAAGCACATTTAAAATGAAATAGTATACTTCACCAAATTGGAAAATCTAAATACCAAAAGAGGATAATCTTCTCAGTATGCTCAACTTATGAAGATTAAATCACAATAATATAGAAAATTTAAATAGACCTATAACCCCTAGTGAAATCGAACTCATTATAAAAGATTTAGAACCAAAAAATCAGGGCTGAGTGGTTTTAGAGCAGAATTTGACCAGAGTTTCCAAGAAGACTTAATGACCAGTCTGCTCAAAGTAGTCTATAAAATAGAAACATAACTAACATTACCAAATCGATTTTATGAAGTCATATTTCCTTGGTAACCAAAGCACATAAAGATTTAAAAATGAAAAAAGCATTACATATTACATACAAATAGATGCAAAAATACTCAATATCATACTTTCAAACTGAACTCTAGGATGTATGAAATGGATCATACACAATGATCGAGGATGCTTCTTCCCTGTGATGCAGTTTTTCAATGTACGTTCAGGTACAGAGAGGATCTTACAGCATGGCTCCCGGAAGAACACTCTTTCTCTCTTTCCTAGATTCCCTGATTGGCCATTGAGTCTTGAGTGACAGGAGCACTTCCCTATGGTTAGAGTGTGCTGAAGGGACACAGCACAGTAGTTCCTGGCACAGGCTTCCATTGCAGGACCAGTGTTTTTTTCTTAGGTGGAGAGATTTGCATTTCAGTAGCACTCCTACCTGTCTCCAAGACCCAGCATTTCCACCTTTGCACTCACCCCAGGGCAGAACCATCCACTCAAGCCTCCTGCTGCTCAGATGCCGGCCCCTTCCCCCTTTGACCTTGAGTTCACCAGATTCTAACTTCTGAGCTTGCCTGAGGCACCAGCAAAACCCTCAGGCACTTCCCTTCTTCTTCCTGGAATCAGGGTGCACAGATTGCAAAGCCATTGCTCATTTTGGAGTGGAGTTATCAGTCTGTCTCACAAGTCAAAGGGTACACAAAAGATTCCAAATTAAAGAGAGTTTAGGAAACAATATTTTTGTTTTGTGGCTTCATGCTATGTTCAGGTAAACTGCAGCTACCTTTTACCTGATAGATATGAAACAAACCTAAGAGGAGAGCAGGAAAGAGATGATAATCATTTTGGAGCACTGTAGTTAATCAACACATCATGCTCAGTGGAAAGGTGATTAAAAAGAAACCAAAAACCCACAGCTGTAGTAGAGTTCGGGGTGAGGTGGGGTTAGAGGATGGAGTGGAGGTGTGAAGGGAGGGAGGGGTGGGGATGAGGGCGCCTTCCCCAGCAAGGAGAGAAGAGTCAGTGGGTCTCTGCTGAGCAGAGGGTTCTTAGAGGAGATAGGGAATCAGCAAGGACAGGGAGTGAGCCAGGCATGATGTTCAAGGTAATGTCTCAGGTGACAGACTAGCAGTCATGCTGCTTCCCTGCTGTGACACACAAGCAACCAGGTGCTTTTTAATTACTCATGTTTCAGATAACATGCCAATAAGCCCAGCACGTTGGAGGCCAAGTCATATCCTTGAATTTGAGACCTTGGTTATGTGAGGATCAGAAAGAATGGGAGGTGTTCCCAGTGAGAAATTGTAAAATTATAAAATGTAAGAGGCTTGCTTGCCCTGCCCAGAGGCTTCTCCCAGTTCTCGTTACTACTAGCCTCAGAGTTCCACCGTAGTTCCCAGAATAGCTACATGCCAGCTCCCTGTATCAGAGGTCCCATATGGTTTCTAGTAACCGCCCTAGGGACCCACACCCAAGTCCCCACAAGAAGTCTCCCACTGCCAATGTCCATATGGTTTAAGCTTGATAAGGAACCCCACGTGCTTTGTGGTTTTAACCTCTAAAAACTAGTGTGTAACAGCTACTCGGGGTCCTTCAACTCCTGAGGGCTGAGGGACCCTGGCGCGTCAGCAATAACAATAAACCTTTGCTTTTGCATCAGTGTGTTGTGCCTCGCGTGGTCTCTCACAGCGACCCCGCTTCCCGAGTTGGGCGTGAGAGTCCAACACCAGCAGTGGTGGAGCATGCCTTTAATCCCAGAAATCCTGAGGCAGAGGCAGGCCAATTGCTGGGAGTTAGAGGTCAGCCTGGTCTATAAAGTGAGTCCAGGACAGCCAAGGCTACACAGAGAAACCTTGTCTCAAAAAAACAAAAACAAAAAGAAAAAACCCAAACCCAAAAGTACCACTAAGAATAGGGGTTGTAGCTTTGATGGAAGTCATGAAGTCATGTAGCCCTGGGCTATGGAGCCTCAGTGTAAATTTTTTAGCCACACCTTGCACCAACCTCTCCCCACACCAATTAATCCTAGTTAGAGTCCTGTTTTTCTAGAATGCACGTCTTTGTACCCCATTCACGATTGGTGTCAGAACGCCTGGGACTAGAGTAACAGATAGTAATGAAGATGCTTTATGAATTTCTCAGAAGTTCTATGGTAGCTAACAATCTCCTGTAACTTCTGCCCCAGGAAAGCTGGAATCTTCTTGGCCTTTGTAGGCACTGTGTACAAATATATACAGACAAACGCCTGTAATCATAAAATAAAAACAAGGCTTAGAAAAAAGAAGGAATGGAATTCTCTACAGTGATGTCACAGGCCTCAGTCAGAACAGCCAGAGCTAGTTAAAATGAACTCTTTCTGGTCCTCTATGAGCAAGTGTGTCCTTTTTTATATAATTTATATATATTCTTGCATGATTGTTAGCCAACAATAGCCGCAGATGTCTCTGCTGTTACATTGTGAGAATCTTCAGAAATGGTTGTGCTAGTTGAGCATGAGTAGGAATAGGCAGAACTCTAAATGAACTTGTCCAGAGTCCCTATGGAGTACCCCAGGCTTTCTTTTTGGAGAGAGTTTTCTTAAGTAAGGCTTTTGAACTGGAAAGGCCTTCCTTTAATGTGGATCTTTTGAGATGATAATACTCATCTTTAATCCCGGCCACAGCTATGGGTGTCAACCTACATATAAAGAAGATATTGAAGAGGAAAGCTTTCTTTCTTTGCCTGTTTTCATTAGTCTTGGCTAAGGAATTTTCATTCCTTTAGTGTCTTTTTTTTTCTTTTTTTTTTCTTTTTGGTTTTTGGTTTTTCGAGACAGGGTCTCCCTGTGTTAGCCTTGGCTGTCCTGGACTCACTTTATAGACTAGGCTGGCCTCGAACTCACAACGATCCGCACGCCTCTGCCTCCCGAGTGCTGGGATTAAAGGCGTGCGCCACCACGCCTGGCTCCTCCTTTAGTGTCTTTACATCCTAATTTTTGGACTTCTGGAGTTTACTGAGCACCAGATAAGACATCCAGCCTCCTGGACCAAACAAGTTCTGGAGTCTTTACATTTCCTTTGGTAGATAGCCAAGGTTGAACTAGCTGGACCACAGTTGTGAGACATTCAAAAAATTTACTTTCAAAATACACAGAATGAGATCCACTCTACCAGTTGTGCTCATGTTGAGAACCTTGACTAATAAAACTGTGTTTTTCATCTGCCCACTGTGGAAGATGTGCTGGGTAGCAATAGTATATTTGTTGTTGTTTAGTTTTCTGTTTGGTTTTTTTTATTTGTTTTGGTTTTTTTGTTTGTTTTTCAAGTTAGGTCTCTCTGTGTATTCTTCACTGTCCTGGACTCCCTTTGTAGACCAGGCTGGCCTCGAACTCACAGCAATCTGCCTGCTTCTGCCTGCCAAGTGCTGGGATTAAAGGCATATGCCACCACTGCCCAGCAGCAATACTGTTTGTAAAAGCATTATTCCCTGATCCATTTCTATTTAAGTATTTACTTACCTCAAAGGCTACACATTTTATGATTATTAAATTGTTAAGAGCTTAATTTGATTTTAGCAGAAGAAAACCCTAAAGTAATGGAACTATCATTGAGCTTTTGTTAGGAGAAAGGCATATCATTTTGTTTGTGGTCTGGTTCCTGGTAAAACTGCTTCCTTCCTCTCCCTGTACAAATGCCTCTTAAGTAGCTTCCCTTGGCTCTCTCTAGGGGGAGGGTCGGGAAGAAAGATAGTGGGATCCTGGGCAGTTGAGGACACCACAAGAAAACCTACAGTCAACTATCTTGAGTCCATGGGGACTCACAGAAACTGAACCATAATCAAAGAGCATAGATAGGCTGACTACACATATATAGAAGATGTGCAGTTTTGTGAACATGTGGTCCCCTAACAATGGGAATAGGAGCCATCTTGATTGCTGTCTGACTTTGAATCCCTTTTCCCCTATCTGGGCTGCCTCCTTAGGCATCAGTGGGAAAGGATGTTCTTAGTCGTGCTGCAACTTGAGATGCCAGGGGAGGTTGATAGCACTTGTGGGCCTCCTCTTCACTGAGGAGAAGGAGGGCTACTTGGGGAAAGGGGGAATGATGGTGGGACTGTGAGTAGAGGAGGGAGAGGTCAGGCTGTAAAGGGATTTAATTAATTAGTACAGTAATTAAAATTAGTTAATTAAAATGAAAATTAATTAAAAATAATTAATTAAAATAAGGCTAGCAAAATAGCTAAACATTGAATACTAACTGCTTCTACTATATCTTATGTGATTTACGGGCACAGTCTATAGTTGTGGATGCATGACAGCATGAGAAGAAAGCTTAACAAACAGATTTAACCTTAACACAGGAGAAACAAAAACACAAAATGGTTCAGTCTACAGACACTCAAATCTCATCCCTAAAAAGAAATCTAGGAAAACTCCTACTATGAATGCACCCCTAAAAGCCAAATAAGGGGTGGGGGATAAGTGTTTAAAGATATGACACTACCTAGGGTCTTTCTGATTTGATTTATTATATTGTGATATTTGCCATTTGTGAGATGCATTTTACTCAACTTCTATGATCCTAACGGTCTGAAACAGCTCTTATGCTATTTAAGAGAACAAAGACTCAGGCCGGGTGTGGTGGCGCACGTCTTTAATCCCAGCACTCGGGAGGCAGAGGCAAGCGGATCGCTGTGAGTTCGAGGCCAGCCTGGTCTACAAAGTGAGTCCAGGATGGCCAAGGCTACACAGAGAAACCCTGTCTCAAAAAACCAAAAAAAAAAAAAAAAGAGAGAACAAAGACTCTTCTGACACTACAGAAAATCTTTTGATAGCTATACTTTCTAAAAACTGGAAACAAGTTATATCTTTACAATATAAAATGGCACAGAATAAACCTTCCCATTCCAATTGAGAGGGATGTACATATAGTGAGGCAAAATTGATGGAGGCATAAAAAAAAAAGAAAAGAGAAGAGAAACCCAGCAGGGCAAACACCAAGTACCCTAGCTCTGTCTCAGATACATGGAGCTTCAGTTTCACAGGGTATAGATGGCCCTATGACTGCAATTTCTCATTCATCACTCAGTTTTGTTACTTTAACTCAGTATATGCATCTCTCCATGATATATTTCTCAGAGCTTAGGTATCTCAACATCTTATGGGTCTCAAAATGCAACTCAGGCTACATATCCAATGCCTGGTGAAATGGAATCTCGTCGTTTCCTTACTGGGGCACTGGCTCTGCAAAACATAAATAGCTGGAGCAACGCTGAATTGAAATCACAGACACAGAATACATGACCTTGAATTGTGCATCTTTCTTGTTTTAAAAACAAAAGAGTCCATCGCAGAGAAGGGTTTGCCTGTTGCTTGATTCTGCATGAGTTAATACATGCTGGCAAATGACATCATCACTCACCTTTCCCCAACCAGGTCTTTCTTCATAATATTGGCTCTTGCAGCTCACTGCCTTAAACATTAGTTTGTGAGCTAGTTATGGCCTGTCTATCTTCATCCTGCAGTGTAAACATAAACTGTGCATCCTGTTCTGATCTGAAGGCAGAAGCCATGATGCACATGAAAATCTTATTCCAGATATGAAAATGGACGGTTCTCTAATCGACTAAAATGAGTTATTTTAAAACTCTGCTGTAGTACACTCCTTTAATTAAAGAACACAGGAAGTTTAGTCAAGAAGAAAGCAAAGCCATTTCTCTGGGAAACGGACAGCCGTCAAGACCCCCTGAGTTAGCATAGCTTTTTCAGAAAGACTTTTCTCCAAGACATTAGATGCTGCTATGCTAGAATTAATATGCCTTGTCACAGAGACATCCTAATACAAATAAAAAATTACTAATAAAAAATCTTTGTAATGACAGCTAAAAAAAGATTTTGCATTCTATATGCTGCTGCCATTAAATTTCTTTAAATTTACTCCCCAGGTTATGTTTTGAACAATTTAAATATGGACTGGACACGGCATGCCTAGCCACTTAAGACATTTCTTCAGCAATGATAGTGACAGAAGTATTTCTTTAGGACACCGGAGCTTTCAAACACCAGTGATAAAGTCCTAGGTGGAAGGTCCTAGAGGATGAGAAAGAAAGGAAAAGTGGAAGATAGAAAGTACAAAAGCTGAGGTGAGGAGGTTTTGCACAAGTTATGTCTTATGTCTAGTAAGGTTTGTAAGAATTGCATCTTGTATAATGCTCACAGAGGGAAATGAAATAAAAAGGAGATGTTTTTGTTTTTGTTTTTTTAAAGACTTATTTATTATGTATACAGTGCTCTGCATGCATATACACTCACAGGCCAGAAGAGAGCATCAGATTATACTATAGATGGTAGTGAGCCAACATGTGGTTGCTGGGAATTGAACTCAGGACCTCTGTCAGAGCAGTCAGTGCTCTTAACCACTGAGCCATCTCTCCAGCCCAAAAGGGAGATGTTTATGAAGTCAAGTGAAGCTTCATACAATGAGACAAACTCGAGAGGAGAGAGAGAATCTTACACCTAAATGTTAAATGCTAAGGGCAGAATTTGCAGAAGATCCCACAGAAAATAAGGCTTTCCAAGGTTGGCATCCTTTTTAGAAATGTCTATGCACCAGCCCAAGCTCCAAAAGAATTGCCCAAATGCAGCCCCATAGGAAGTTATTCAGTGGCCAGGTCCAGGAAGGCACTAGCATCACATAGGACACAAAAGGTGGCCACATCTGGCCTTTGCTTATCACATAGCCCCAGGGAGGACCCACCACACCAGCTCCTGCAGCTCACCTTTCTGATCCTCCCCATTGTGGGTGTTCAGTTGGCATCTGCAGTTGCCCTCCCCCTCCCTGCATGCTCTGTTACATCCCACTTCTCTCTCCAACCCTGCCCCCTGCAAGGAAAGCCTCTGCACATTCTTAGCATTCCTTGAGATGCTCCCACACCCACCCCTGGGGCCAAGGGCTTCCCTAGTACAGCGGGTGGCAGATACTTCATCTTCCTTCACCTGCAATCCTTGTTGCCATACTTGGGGGGTGGGGTATGATTTCTTCTGGCCTTGTCACCTGAGGCTACTGAACTAGCCCAGGAGTTTCAGTTCCCAAGTGAACTTGCCTTTTTATGTTCAGTCTGGCTTCCACTGGCTTATTTCACCTGTGGAGATAACCCATCAGTCAGCAGTGACCCTGAGCTCACCACTTTGTCAATTCCAACCTTGCCTGAACTACCTACACAGCACTCAGCAGCAGTGCAAAAAGCAATTCACACAGACCCATTAAAGAAAGCTCAGCTAGAGAGCTGCACGTGTGCATGGCAGCCAGAAAAAAGAGCCTCATCTTCATACTGGCTGGTCCGCCTGGAGGCTCTGATTGGCCAGCAAGTCTCGGGTGACATGAGCACCTCCCTTAGAATTACAGTGTCCTAAAGGGACACAGCACAATAGTTCAAGGCCAAGGCTTCCTGTCAAGGGCCATACATTTTCAGGTCTGCAGAGACTGGCATTTCAGTAGCACGTGTGCATATTCTCCAATAGCCTACTGGTCTGTCTTCCCACACAGCTCCACCACTCCAGCTAGCTCTCCTCAGCAGCCTGCTCCTTCCATTTCTGGGCAGTGACCCTCCACTCACCATGGCGGGACTTTGGAACTTGCTTGAGATTCTCTCACAACACCCAGCAGCAGAGGTCAGAGCACACCATGCAGAACCACACAAGCCTGCAAAGCTACAAAGCTGACTTTTCAGCTAGGCTCCCAGAAGAACCTGCCTCCCCATCTGACCTGGGACGTGTCTCTAGCTGGAGGCCCTGATGGGCCAATTCGTCTTGAGTGACATACACACCTCTCCAGGTCAGCATGCTCTGAAGGGGCACAGAATCATGGTTGCTGGCCCAAGCTTCCTACCCAGGAACAAACTTTTTCCAGAGCTGTAGAGACTTGCGTTTCAGTAGCACTGTCCTCCAATGGCCTCAACATCTGTCTTCCCAACTAACCCGCAGAGGACACACTGCTTGTGCTTCCTCAGCACAGCCTCCTGCTCCTCCCCTCTGTGGACAGTGACCCTGACCTCAACAAGTCACACACCCAGTAGCCACTTCCCCTGCTTCCTCCTCTATCTAGGTGGGTAACTTGAAGAGCCCATTTCTCAACTTGCAGTGGAGTTATCCATATGTCCCACTGGTAAAGAGCAATGTTAGGAGACAAGACTTTAGTTTTGTGTCTTCAGGCTGGGTACAGGCAAACTACTGCTTCTTTTTACCAGGGAGTTATGAGACAACCCTGGGAGAAAAGCAGGAAATAGATGACAAACACTGGGAAACACTGTTGTTAGCCTACAACTCTTCCCGAGTGGGAAAACAAAAAACAATTGCACAGCTAGGTTAGTCAAGGTTCTCTAGGTGAATGGAACTGATAAAAGGAATCTTTCTTTGGTCCCAGGTTTTTTTTCGTATCTATCATGTGAAAGGTAGCTGTACACAGCATGAAGCCACAAAAACAAAACTTTTGTTTAGTAAACTCTCTCCTTAAATTTGAATATTTGGGTACCCTTTCAGTTGTGGCACAGATTGAATACTCCACTCCAAGTTGAGTGATAGGCTTTGCAAGCTAGGGAAGAAGAAGGGAAGTGCCTGAACGTTTTGAAGGGAGAACAAACAGGTTCAGCAGTTGTGACCTGGTCAGCTCAGGGTGGCTGCCCAGTAGGGGCCAGGAAGTCATGGCACACACCTTTAATCCCAATGCTCAGGAGGCAGGGGCAGGGGATCACTGTGAGTTCCAGGCCAGCATGGTCTCCAAAGTGAGACACAGAGAAACACTGTCTTAAAAATAAAACAAACAAACAAACAAAATTACTCATTTGAGTAATGTAATGAACTGACCATTTCAGTAACATGTGCAGCACAGCTTCTGCTTTCAGAGCAGACCAAAAGGTCTGCAGTAAATGCCCAGTGAAATGGGGTAGACAGTAGCTAGAGCGCAGACTAAGTTTTGAGACTCAGCTACAGGCAGAAGTCCCCTTTGTGAAGAAGGACCTGATTCTAGAAGGGTGTGTGAATTTGTAACTTGCCAGCTTTATTAATTCATGCATGTGAATAAAAGCAGATCGGATGTTTGGTTACGATTTGGTTAGGTTACCTTGAGCCAGTGAATATTGGAATTTCAGTTAAGGGGCCATTGGCTATAGCTGTGTGTGTCAGGTTAAAGATCTCAGCAGCTAACACTGCACACGGGGGCAAGGTCAATCCCTGTCTTATTAATGCCATTCACTCTACCAGAGAAGTTTCTGCTCTTTTACAAAATCAGTCTACCTATATGTTTTTCAAATTATATTTATCTTTCTAAAGAGTCAATTGATGGTGTTTTTAGAATTCACTTTTCTATGTATCACTGCTCTAATGTTTTATTTGTTTCTGCTCATGCCAATGTTTTCCAATAATTAAAATATTCATTCTTTTTCTCAGCGGCTTTCATATGTATTTCTGCTTAGAGTAACAGCACCTGTAGATCACCCTTTCTTCATGCTGTATAGTTAAGACATTTTTGAGCACCTAGTTCTCTGATTCCCACTGCCTGGAAAACAGTCCTTCACTTTCTTACAGGCAAGGCCCTAACTAGTAATTCAGAAGAAAGAGGCACCAGTGAATGATTGTCCTCTCTCCAGCTTGGATAGGCGGGGGTGGGGAGTTGGGGGGATTGGGGGTGGGGGGGGTGGTTTACAAATAAAGGGGACCTGTGTAAGAATTGTTTTTTCTGACCAACTTTAAAGTGATGTAGTCACAGCACAGAAATGGATGGGGAGGAAGAAAAGTGAGAGGTTTACTCATTTGACAGTAATTGGTATTAGCAATGAGTAGTCAGGTATTCAATTTAAGATGATCAGTGAAAGTCCAGCTATCCATTTTTGGAGGGTCACAGGCCAAGGCAATCAAGAATATGCATGAGAAAATGAACTAATTTCTTTTATATATATATATATATATATTTTTTTTTTGTTTAATTTTAATTTATGTGCATGTGTCAGTGTAGAAGTGCCAGGTCTCGCCATGTGGGTGCTGGGAATTGAACCCGGGTCCTTTGGAAGAGCAGGCAGTGCTCTTAACCACTGAGCCATCCCTCTAGCCCCATGAACTCATTTCTAAAAACCAAATTTCTGAAGTTTGTTTAGTTCCACCAACCCAGAATACATGCGCACAGTAGTCTAGTTTTACCTGACAAGAATGTTATTTTTCCTGTTTGAAAACGTACAAGGTGAGAGAAAACATGGGAGTAAATCTTGGTGTGTTCTACTACCTATGTTTAGTCTCTGAATTATTTTCGACCCTAAAACCTCTTCCAACTTTTAAAATAACGATATAGATTATCCTTAAGTTACTTCAACCTTTACATTTCTCCCTAGAAATGAAAAGCCTGAGACAAAGTCTGGGTGCCTATTTAACAAATCAATAGAAACCTGGCTGTCAGGTTTTCCTAGCATCACTCAGTCCCTACTTACTGCAAGGTAATGCTTGGCATACCCCACCCTCTAGCCTAGTGTTGGGCTGCCCTTCTCCTAGCTTCCCTTCCTTATGGAATCCAATCATTTGGGTTACCTGATGCTTTTCCTCTATCATTTACAATCCTAACTTCTAGGTCTTGCTCATGATTCTCCCCTCCTTCCTTTCTTAATATGGCTCATGGGCATGTACACTCTGGATACCCTCCCATGACCCCCTCCCTCTCACTTGTGTCTCTGGCTCTTATTTATAAATATCTTACTCCACCCTGCACAGGAACAGCTATTTCCTTCCCACTTTATGTTACATCCAAATTCATTTTTTTGCTTTGTTAGTCTTTGAATTTGACTGAGGTTCAGATGCAGGACTTCCCAGCTATAAAATAGAAATGGCTGTGCTGCGTATTGAGTGTGTAACATAATATGTAATCAAAGCTGTATGTGCCTTGAAAAAGAAAGAAGAAGTGTTCTGGGAGATTGGAAAATTCATTAAAAACAAATTCCCCAGAGGACTGCTCTGTCTGGCCCTAGGAAGGAAGGGTGCAGCTGGGAAGGCTCCAACTGTCTGAGGTATTTGACCTCTGATCCCCCAGTAGAGGAGCTACTACCTTCCAATGGCCAAGATGGAGTTTCCTAGCTAATGAGAGACTCTGGGCAGGTTTAGGAAAGAGGGGCCTGAGAGGAAGGTAGCTTACATGTTTCTTCCTGGATTCTTCTCTGATGCAGCTGTAGGGAACTGTGAGAAATACCACATGCCATGCCATGGTGACTGTGGAGGCAGCTGCCCCATGTCCAGGAGGAGAAAGTCTACTGCTATGTCACAGTCTGATCTGCTGGGACTGAGGAGAATGGTTCGCACTGAATTTTTTAGTTTGTGTTGTGAGATCACAGCAGAGCGAGGAGGTCTTTGGCTTCTGAATTTCCTGAGTGTGGATTCCCTTTGGATGAGTGGGCTTTGAAGCCCAAGCAGTGGAAAGCTGTGGAGCTTATACTATCACTCTCTAGGGTACACATACAGGCATTGGTTTTCGTGTGCAGTAGGAAGACAGACTAGAAACTAGAAAACTGAAGGTCTAGTTTCTAGAAGTACTGAACCTGACGTCCTATAGTCAATTTTTGTGTCAAATTGTATAAATAGTGTGGAAACTGATAGAAAGTAATTGATGGGGATTATGCTTCAGCAATACTTGATAATCTTTTTTTTTTCCAATACCACCAGCCACAATGGCAAAATTCATGGAAAATCAGTTTCAGGGTACAAATGGAGTTTCTGAGACACAGAGGGTTCTCAGTTGTGCACGGTACATAAACAGGGCAGTTTCCACACCTTGTGACATAATACATCTGGCAGGAAGCAGACATAAATTATTCTACAACGTTGTTTTCTTTGTGGAATTCAGTGGGGCTGAGTTTGTCTGCAACCACAAGGGGGCATGAGGGGCTGTAGGGCCACAGAACTACCTTTCTGATCACCATATTTTGAGAGAACTCTAGAGCATGAAGCCTCTCTGCAAGAGAGATTAGTAGTAGCTAGAAGGCAGTTTAGGGGTACTGAGTGATTTTCATAGTGAAGTCTGTGTTTGTTACACATACCATCATAGGTAACTCGGTCAAGGTCACACTTTCCCTGGTGGAGTGTCCTTAGGTATTTTGATGAAACTTAAATATAAATTTAGGCTTATGTTTTTGCATTTTATCTCCATTCCCTCATTTTTTTTCACAAATATTGTACAGATTCTTGATTGTTCTATGTTGTGGTAAGTTCAGGAGTCACATTGTACCAATGTTTATACTATTTCCTCACAGCCACATAGAAAATTATGAGTTTTCTCATACCATATAGCTTTGGAATCAAGTTTCCTGTAAAAAATTGTTAGGAGCTTTCTTTGGATTCTTTTGAATTTTTGCTGCAACATGAACGTTTCTTTTCTTTCTTTTTTTTTTTTTTTTGACAATACATGGTTTTAATGGTGTTGTAAACTATGGTGTACAAGGGTAAATGATATTCTACTACAGCAAGTCTGTCAACCTGGAACTGGAGTAATATAATGCACAAAGACATAGAAAGTGGACTTAAGTGTAACCTTAGTGACCCACAGTTCATGGATGTGGCCACATAAAAGCTAATGCACCAGATATGACTTGCCTGAGGAGACAAAAGTGAAAATAGAGCATGGTCCAGAACTGAACAATAAATCTGAATGTGACACAGGATTGTGAAGCATACAAAATAAACTCTTAAAGCAGAACGTTTGGATTTCACACCGATAGCAAGAAAAATTAGGTAAAACCATATTGCATTGTTGTCGCTGGTATAAAATTGCACATATTTAGTGCATTAACTTTGATGCCTTTGGATTTATTACCTACACACACTCAACTCCATTACCACAATAAATAGAGTGAACTGTCTTCTCCACACACACTCACTCTAGCCCTGTTTCTGTGTGTTTACAGTTGAAGAGATAGAGAAAGTTGTTTTTCAACCCTGGCCACTAGAAACTACCTGAGATGGCTTCATGGCTATTGTATACTTTCAGAGAAAAACCACACCCTCATACCTGTCCTGAATACCTGACAGCACGTGATGTCCCAAGCTGAGCTCTTGTCCCCTCAGGGATAAAATAACTAGTAACCAATTATTTTAAACGGTAATCTTAACAACTAATCATAGGGGGCTGATGAGATGGCTTAGAGGTTAAGAGCACTATCTGCTCTTCCAGAGGTACTGACTTCAATTCCCAGCACTCACATGGTGGCTCACAACCATCTGTAATATGAATGGACAGCCCTCTTCTGGCCCACAGGTGTACATGCAGGCAGAACATTCTATACATACATAATAAATAAATCTAATAAAATAAATAAAGAAAGAACCAATCATGCTCCATCAACTCTGCTTAACCGCCAATTCGGCTTCTGTAAGGGTATGAATGACCCAAGCTTTGGTTATTCGGGGTCTCCAGATTAATAGAGCTTGGAAGACCCCATCATGATGGATCAATAAAGCATCCCTTGCTGTTTGCCTCAGACTGTACTCTAGTGTCTCACTGGGCTCTGAAAAGTAGGACCTAGCCTCCAGGTCTTACACAGTACACAGAATTCATTACTAAGTTTCTTTTAATTTATATATTTGCTTCACATTGTGATTGTAGCCCCCTCCCTCCTCTCCTCCCATACCCTCTCTTCCACCCTTTCCCTCTATCCCTTCAGAAAAGGCAAAGTGCGCATGTGAGCGTGCACATGCGCTCTCACACCCATACCACCACTACAAGTCTCATTAGAACTGAACCCTCACACATCCCCTGAGGTAGGGCAAGGCAGTCTGGCTAGAGAACATTGATTGAAACTGTCCAACACTTTGTCTATGTCCTAGACAGCACCTACTCAAATTATTAGTGGACCCATATGATGATCACACTGCCTATGGGTTACATATGTGCAGGGGTCTAGGTCCAGTCCATGTATGCTCTTTGGTTGGTGCTTCCATCTCTGTAAGTCCACACGGATCTAGGCTAGTTGGCTCTGCTGGTCTCCTTGCAGCATTCTCAGATTCTCATAAAATGACAGAATTGTTAGGGATACCTGCAATCTTCTGAGAACAGTTTCCATGCACTTTAATTAGTTTTAGAGGTTTCAGAATTCTCATGTTCATTGCCCCAGCAGGACATTGTGGTAAATTAAGACAACAGCAATGCTAAAAAAAAAAAAAACATAAACTAAAAAAAGCTGGGCGTGGTGGCGCACGCCTTCAATCCCAGCACTCGGGAGGCAGAGGCAGGTGGTTGGCTGTGAGTTCAAGGTCAGCCTGGTCTACAAAGTGAGTCCAGGACAGTCAAGGCTACATAGAGAAACCTTGTAGAAAAACCCATTAAAAAACAAAACAAAACAAAACAAAATAAGACACTAGAAATGCTTAAAGGATTATACACACTTGGAAAGGGCTTTCACAGTTGGTGCAGTATTATCAACAGCATGTCGTTACTGCTGACATGTTGTGCACCTACTCCTTTATCCCATTTGATGTAGTTCTAGTCTTATGAAGGTGAACTCTTCCAAGCTGCTCACGATGGCTGGAGACACAGGTCAGTAGTTGCTCACCTAGAAAACTTACTTGTCGTCTTGTTATATACTAGTTCAGTTAATTACAGGAAAAGCTTTATTTAGTATCTTGTATATTTTTTCAAGGTTAAGAAGATTGTGCATAGCTAGAAACAAACAATGTTTGTCTATTTACATAAACTGAGATAAATTGATTGTTCAGTACATATACATAGATAGACATTCATGGTTATTCACTATGGGAAATACATAGATGGTCTTCAAACACTTCAGAGATTTACAGAATATGGCATTCAAGAAGAAAGGCCTTTCCTGACAGAGAGACACAGCTGCTTCGGGCTGCACATCCACTATCCTTCAATTAAGCTAATGGACGTCTATGAAACAAATGTGGCCAAATAGCCACTGAATCAAACAACTGTTCTTACTGCTGAGAGCACATTGACTATCAAAATGCTGAACAAGCATGACACTGGAAAATCGATGTCCCACTCTGCAAAGACTTGGGGAGCCGGTCCTTCAAAATTCCAGCTTCATAGAACAAGTCTGTGAGATACTATGTACTGCTAGGCTATCTTACATTAATTACATTCACAGAATTTCTCTTTATATGTAAAGGCATGTAAAGACTTCAAAATATGAAGGACATTAATAAAGATTCTCTCCTGCGTGAATCCTTTCATGCCTTTGAAAACGACCACGACATTCAAAGGCTTTACCGCAGTCATTATACTCATGACGTTTATGTCCTGTATGAATTCTTTCATGGCTCTGAAGAAAACTGTGATACGCAAAAGCTTTACAACATTAATTATATTCATGAAGCTTCTATCCTGTATGAATTATTTCATGACTTTGAGGATGACTTTGCTGCACAAAGGCTTTACCACTGTGATTACATTCATAAGGTTTCCCTCCTGTATGAATTCTTTCATGCCTTTGAAGAGACTTATGCCATGCAAAGGCTTTACCACATTGGTTACATTTATAACCTTCCTCTCCTCTGTGAATTCTTTCATGCGTTTGAAGACTCCTGTGACATGCAAAGGCTTTACCACATTGGTTACATTCATAAGTTTTCTCTCCAGTATGAAATCGTTCATGACTTTGAAGATGACTTTGCTGCCCAAAGGCTTTACCACATTGATTACACTCATAAGGTTTCTCTCCTGTATGAAATTTTTCATGCCTTTGAAGAGAAGTGTGCCATGCAAAGGCTTTACCACATTGGTTACATTTATAAGGTTTCTCTCCTCTGTGAATTGTTTCATGACTTTGAAGATATCTGTACACTGCAAAGGCTTTACCACATTGATTACATTCATAAGGCTTCTCTCCTGTATGAATTCTTTCATGCCTTTGAAGAGAGTTGTGCCATAAAAAGGCTTTACCACACTGGGAACATTTATAAGGTTTCTCTCCTCTGTGAATTCTTTCATGATTTTGAAGATATCTGTACAGTGCAAAGGCTTTACCACATTGATTACATTCATAAGGCTTCTCTCCGGTATGAATTCTTTTATGCATTTGAAGACAATTCTGCCATGCAAAGGCTTTACCACATTGATTACATTCATAAGGTTTCTCTCCTTTATGAATTCTTTCATGCCTTTGAAGAGAACTTTTCCGTGTAAAGGCTTTACCACACTGATTACATTCATAAGGTTTCTCTCCAGTATGAATTTTCTCAGGAATTTGAAGATAACGTTGATGGTCAAAGACCATAAAACATTTTTCACATTCATTGGGTTTCTCTCTAGTTTCTGTTCTTTTATGAATTTGAAGACTACTGTGATTTAAAAAGGCTTCACCATACTGAATATTTTCATATGGTTTCGTTTCAGTACGAATTATTTCATGCCTTTGAGGATGACTTTGACATAAGAAAGATTTACCACACTGAGTAAAGAGATGGAGTTTTCCTCCATTATATCTTCTTTGATTCCTGCAAAGATAATGGGCACATGTCAAAGTTATACCACATTCATTACACTGATGAATGTATTTATCTGTGTGAATGAATTTTACCATTTGGTCTAATTTTAAAAGTAATCAGATCTCATGGTAATATCACTTTATTGACTTTCATTTTTCCTTCCTTCTTCAAGTATTCTTTTGCATTTTTCAAGAGCCTTGTGATTGTAAGACCATGTATTCCATGGACCACATTTCTAGCATCATTTTACTACAGGAGAGGGTTTTTCACATATTGGAAAAGAACTGGGAGAAGTCAGATTTACCACTCTGATTGCATTAAATTTTTTCCAATCATGTGAGTCATATTATAATTGGAAAGTGAACCAAGGCAAACAGAGGCAATCTATATTGATAGTCCTCATGGATGTTTTTCTGGATGTATTACCAATAAAATTGGAAAAGCCATTCATTGTACACACTATTACATTCAGAAAGTCTACACGTTATGGGTACTACTACAAATCTTCTAATTCTTCTGGGTAAGAGAGGGTTATATTGCTTTGTTCAATGTTCTAATGCCGACAGGGCTTGTATCCATTGTAATAAATGATCTATTTATTAAAGAAGATAACAAATGAAAAGGTTTACCTTGCACTCACAGTCTCACTTTTTATTTTTTCCATTGAAATATTGTATAGGGATAAAAGTTTCTCCAGAATAACTTTCTTCACTTTCACAAACTGCCCCTCTCACTAAACTTAGCAACATTACTGCAAATATATTAGGAACACGACCTTTATTATGGTCTACTTGTTTATTAGAAAGTTAATGTGTATATCTTCTGCAGTATCTAAGTGGAATGAGACTAAAGAGATTAGCAGTTCTACACTCTAGCTCACTATGGTTCATATGGTGATATTTGTTATTACATTGTTTTCTTATCTTCTTTCTTAGAGAAATGACTTACAAAAATAAACCAGATAGCTGATTTTGAGGTACATGTTTTTGTCAGAATTTAATAATCATCGATACACTTCAAACAGTGCATATTTACACTCTTGCGTCTGTTTAGAACTTAAAGGATGCACTAAAAGTAATTCAGGTGCACATTTGTATCAACTTGCACATGAAAATTACCTTCTAGATCTTTTAGAACTTTGAAGATTTTCTTTAACGTTATGGTCTTCCCGATTGTAACCCAAAATAGAGTACCAGAAAATGCATGATATATTATTGGAAATTAGGCAAAATTCAAGTTGCCCTTCAGTTAACCTCAGACATCTGGCTGATTTATTCATCTCATTCATCCTCAGTTTCAGCTGACTAATGTCAATAACAAATAACAGCAATGGAGAAACAGTTATCACTAGATTTAGAAAGCAACATAAAATTCACAGTCCTACCTATGGCAGTGAGGTTCCTGTAGGTCTCAAGCATCACATCTCTGTAGAGACTCTTCTGGGCAGGATCCAGCAAAGCCCACTCTTCCTGAGTGAATTTCACATTCACATCATCATAGGTCACTGCATCCTATAACATCTCATACAGGTGTGCAAGAGAAAGCATGGTAGTGATAACACTGTAACTGTGTCCTTTATTGACAATATATTCACATAATTCTGTGGCTTTCTCCACTTATTTCCAGATACAGATGTTCTAATGTAACCAAGTCATTTAATAAGTATCCTGAATACTGACCTCCACTTGTGTCCTTCCTCAGCCCTTGAATAGGATATAGCCTTTCAAGATAAATGCCAATCAACATAGAGGAATGGGGACATAGAGAAACAGTTGAGGAGTACTGGGCTCATGTCAGAGAAGTTGTATAAACAAGTATTAATTATAAAAATTATTTTTATACTGAGTGTATTTTCTCATTCCATTAATCTCAGTAGTCAAGAAGTTAAGGCAGGAGTAGCTCATGATTTGACTGCCAGCCAAGTTTTTGCAATAAATTCTAGGACAGCAAGAGATAGAAATTGTGGTTCTCCTCTCCCTTGGGTGGTAGGGTTTGGCCATCATCCCACCAAGGCAAGAGGATCAGAAGACAAGAGGTAGGGCCCAGAAGGCTGAAACAACAATGGAGATTAAATACTCTGGGAACCACTTTAGGAGCTAGGTCAACATAGTCAGCGAGAACAAAGGCTAAGTAGATTTTCAAGAACGGATGGGGAACTTCCATGATAGGTGTACAGAATTGGTTGAAAGCAGGCACTTTTAGGATGCTTATTTCACAGGTGGCAGCATGTTCCTGTCATATGAACAGGAACACCGTGCCTAATTATCCTATAGGTGCAGGGAGGGGAGAGCTAGCAGGGAGCTTTGTCAAGCGCCATATATCAAATACAATTGGCGCATCTATATCTACAGACACTCCCTAGGTGGAGTATGGAGAGAGCTGGAGGCCATGATGGAGAGAGGGAGGCCTGCACCTAACACCGACTTCACAAAGGCTATCTGGACTGGGAGGACTGCAGCCCCAAATGGCAGGGCCCTTCCAACATATATTAAGACCCTGAATCCTGTGCAGAACACACAACCAAACAAAATAGATAAAAAGAATTATCTGGTCTTTACTGAAGTTCCTACAAAGTATCAGGAATTCCCTCCAGCTCTGTATCATCTTCCAGAAAGTTGAAGTGCCCCAATTTAAATGGTACCATAAATAAGATCTTAATAATAGAAAATATATGTTTAAGAAGTTAAAAATGGAGAGAGGAAAATATTAGCAATATAGATGTTGATAATAAATGAACAACATAGGGCAGGGGAGATGGTACACTAGAGCTATTGCTGGTGTTGCCAATAATGTAAGTCAATTGCCAGTATTCACACTGGAAGTTCACAACTACCCATTATACCAAGTTCAGATTCCTGAGTCTGAGTCCATCTTCTGACCACAATGAGGACCAGGCACATTTTCATGTACATATTCATGCATAAGGCAAAATGCACATATTCATTTAAAAACTCAGATAAATGCTACTTGTAGGTAGAATTACAGACAATTACATTCCAGTGACTCAGAAAGCTCATGTAGTTTAATGTCATGAATACATGCCATCCTGAGGAATAGAATATACTCTCTTCCAACTTTACAATTCAAGATGTGGATGAAAATATGCACAACAGCCCATTTACGTGCAAGCATACATGCAAATACTACATCCCAAGCCCATCAGCTTGTAGTATAAAAATAAAACAAGCTAGGCATTTTTTTGCCACATCAAATCTCAGCACTGTGTAGCCAGAGTAAGATGGATCACTAAGTTAAAAGGTGGCTTGGTATATTTGCCTACTTTCAAGACAGCAAGAGCTACACAAAAAACATTTTCTTCAAAGTCAAAATTCAAAATAAAAAATGAAAAACAAAAACAGTTAAAATAAAAACTAATTCAAAATATAAAAACAGATAGCTAGCAAAAAATCTTAGCATTGGATAGCTTCTACTGCATCTTCTATGAAATAGAGATGGAGTGTATACTAATGAGGGCAAGACAGCACAAGAAGGAAGCTGACTCGTCAGTTCCAACCACAACACAGGAGACACAAGGAACAAGAAAAGGGTTGAGTCTATAGACACTCAAATCCCATCCTCACTAAAGAATCTAGAAAGGCTCCTTTTAGAAAAGCTTCCATAATATTCCCCAAACAATGCCACAAATGGGAGACAAGTGTTCAAAGACAGCATTCTACCCGAGAGATTTTCTTATTTGGTCACTCCATGAAGAAAATATATTTCGTCTAAATTCAATGATCCTAATGGTCTGCAACAGCACATACACTGTTCAAATGTCCAAAGATTCATTCGACACTCAAGGCAATCTGTTGACTTCGACATTTTGTAAAATCAGAAAACAAGTTATATCCTTCCAACATACAATGGTACAGAAAAATCTTTCCCATTCCAATAGAAAGGAATGTGTACATAGAGATAAAAGAATGGACCAAGGCAGGAAAGCCAACAGAGCAAACACCAACTCCTGCTGCTCTTTCTGAGAGACATAGGGCTTTGGTTTCCAAGGACTTAGATGGCCCTATCCCTGCAAGATCTCACATATTTCTCAGTTAGGTTCCTTCCAATTCCTATGTGCATCTTCCCTGGGCAGCTTTCTCATAGCTTAGGTATCTGAACCTCTTGTCCTATCAAAATGCAACTCAGGTTTCATACTCAGAGTTTGAAGCTATAAATCTCACAGTATTCTCACTTTGCCAAACACAGATAGCTGCAACAGTGCTGGACTAAAACCACAGAGGAGGGATCCATGACATGAAATTTTGCATAATTTTTGTTTCCGGAACCAGCACATATAGATGATATGGTCAAGTTTGGCTTCTCATTTGGAATGAATCCTTTTCAAGTTGGGCCACAGGTATAGATGGTTTTATAGGAAGTTCCTTCCTGGGTCTAGAAATCACTTTGCCTACTGCTTCCATTAGGTTTAGCCTGAGGGAGCATTACACTTAGGGCACTTTCTTGGGCTTAAAAAGCAGAGCAAAGGGCTTCTTTTGAATGATGATAATATCCTTAAAATCCCTACATCTGTTCCATCATGTGGCTGCCATGTGAAACTACCTAGTGCTCTTTTTCTCTACACACAGACTTTGCATTTATTTCTACCCCTCCTGTTGATTTTCTTCACTGTAGTCCTGAATAAGTCACTAGCAATAACCACCCAAGTGATTCAATAGTCCATCTAAGAAATCTGGCCTTTATTTATAAATTCTGCCCTATTCAATTACTCTGGGCATGGGCAGAATAAAAGGTTCTGGGCGAAAATATCACACAAATGAGCTCTAGATTAATTTTTTCATGGAGTACATTTTACAGTGAAATCCTATGACCTCAACAGCCTCTGCCTGTATTACTCTCAACACTCTCTGCATTACTCTCTTCCGGGACCTACAAAACCAGCTGGGTAATCTCTTTTTGTACAGCTCTCTATGTTTTTTGTTATTCATGTCCTTAGTCTTCCACCTTCCTCCAAAAGAGAATATTCCAGGTTGTATCCAGCATTAAAATAACTTTTTGTGCACCATCTTAAATAAATTTCTACTTACTACTTCGCTGTTGTGACTAAATCCTCTAACCAAAAGCATCTTAGGTCATGAATAGGTTTACATGTTTGGTCCTATCAGATCACACTCCATCATTTTTGGAGCTACAGGCAGAATCTCAAGCTAGAAAATGAAGCCAAAACAATTAATAAACATTGTTTCCTGGCTTAGTCTCTTGCCTGTCACTGTCTCATGCTCAGTTATATCTCTTATCTGGTGAAGTTACACCTACTTGGGGATATTTTCAATCTCAATGGAAAAGCGTCCCCACAGCAGTCGACAATCACCACAATCTCTATCAAACATAGCAACCAGCCATTCTGATGAGGCCACACCATCACTTGAGGCTCAGAAATGTCCAGTACCCAAATCCATTTGAACACAGACACAATAAAACATGAGAATGTTTTAAACACTCAAATAAACTTGTTAACCACATCAGTCATTTATAGCAAGACACCAAACACTGATGATTGCACTAACCGGGAAATGCAGATTTGCTAAGAAATGAGAAGAAGCAGGTCTTTAGAAGCAAGAAGACGAAAGTAAAATTGTTTCTCCACAGAAAGTCCCCCAAATTAGGAACTTATAACATATTAAAATTTCAGAAGACAACAATCGGGGAAGCACTATCATTCTCTAGAGAAACAGCAATATAAGTAGATTATAATTACTAAAATCACACAACAGAGATGGCACCACTGATTAAAGCGGACACAAAGGATGATGTTGAAATATAACAATGTCCTTTAAACAAGAACTACAGGATTACTGTCAACTCAAAATCAAAGAAGTCTCTTTCCAGCACTCCCCCTGTGCTGGTTCTTCTTGCCAACTCAAATGGCAGAGAAAACCTTCCTTGCCATGAGCTCCCTTTATAAACTTTGTAAGCTTTGTAGACTTGGCAGGAACTGTCCAGGACCCTGCCTGAGGAGTTCTAGCACCCAAACCATGCTGCTTCAAGTTCTGCCCCTTTGCCCCACTCTATAACTTTCCCCAGGAGACCTCTCTTCTGGTCTTCAGCTTCTCTGAGGGCCACCCCTTGTAGGACTCCCTGTCCATTTCTGTGCTGTGACTACATCACTTCAAAGTTACACAGGTCCCCTTTATTTGTAACTCCCCCCCCCCCAAATCCAAGGAAGTTCAAGGACAATCATTCACTGGTGCCTCTTTCTCCTGAGTTACTAGTTAGAGCCTTGCCTGTAAGGAATTGAAAGACCATCTTCCAAGCAGTGGGAATGAGAGGGTTAGGTGCTCAAAAAAGTGTTAACTACACAGCATGAAGAAAGGGTGAGCTACAGGAGATGTTGCTCTAACAGAAAAGAATATGAAAGCCTTTGAGAAAAAGAATCAATATTTTAATTACTGGGAAACATTGGCATGAGCAGAAACAAAAGATTAGAGCAGTGATGCATAAAAAAGTGATTTCTAAAAATACCGTCCATTGCCTTTTTAGAAAGATAAAAATAATTTGAAAAACACATACGCAGACTGATTTTTAAAAAGAGCAGAAACTTCTCTGTTGGAGGGAATGGCATTAATAAGACAGTGATTGACCTTGCCCCTACGTGCAATGTTAGCCGCTGAGATCTGTATTCTGACACACACAGCTACAGACAATGGCTCCTTAACCTAAATTGTAATATTTACTGATTCAAGCTAACCTAAGTAAAAGGTAACCAAACATCTGATGTGCTTTTATTCACATGCATGAATTAATACATGATGGGAAATTAAAAATTCTGACACCCTGCTAGAATCAGGTCTTTCCTCACAATGGGGACCGCTGGAGCTGAATGTCTCAATCATTAGTCTGTGATCTAGCCATTGTCTACCCAGTTTCACTGGGCACTTTCTACAGACCTCCTCTTCCAGTATGACAGCAGAAGCCATGTTGCACATGTTTCTAAAATAGCCAGTTCATTACATTACTCAAATGAATAATTATGTTTGTCTGTGTTTTCGAGACTGTCCTAGACTCACTTTGTAGACCAGGCAGGCCTTGAACGCACAGGGATCCGCCTGCTTCTGCCTCTTAAGTGCTAGGATTAAAGGTGTGGCCACCAAGCTCAGCTTCAAATGAGTAATTTAAAAACACTGTTGTGGTATAGTCTTTTATCTAGGGAATTTAGAATTTTTCATCAAGAGGAAAACAAGGTCACTGCCCTGGGAAGCAACAGGTTGGTATCCAAGCAACTTGAGTCAACATAGTTGGTCTCAGAAACATTTTCCAAAAGAATAAAAATACAGCTGTTCTAGAATTATCGTGCCTTTTCAGGAAGAAATCACTCTACACACAATTGAAAGATTACTTTTAAAAATCTGTTAATGACAGCATGCATCCAGTTCTGGCTACTGCTGCCAACAGATTTGGCATTCCACATAAGCTCTTATGTCTTTTCAGTTCAGGCCCCAGGTTATGTTTGGAACAATTTCAATATGGTCTGAGACTGCAAGTCTGGCCACTTAGACTGATGAGGGATTTACACAGCAAATACATTCCCAGAATCATTTCTGAAATACACTAGTGCCCTGAAAAAGCAGCTCATTCTTCAGTGACAAGGTCCAGAGTTGGAGGTCCCACAAGATGAGAAGATTAAAGTAGAAGGTAGAAACTAGAAGAGCTGAGGTGGGGAGGACTTGCACAAGCTATGCCTTATGCCATGTAAGCTTCTCAAGAATAGCATCTTGTGTACTACATCCATGGAGGAAATGGACCATATGTGAGGCTTCTATGAAGTCATCAGAAATTTATCATACCATAGCACAAACACGGAACAAGTCTTATAAAACAAAACTGCACATCAGGAACACAGGTCTCTCACAAACTACTGACCAAGCCCAGAGTGGATTTGGGACTGATCAACCCAAGCCTGTATGGTAGAATCACTTAGGTTTTCAGGAGCTGAAGACCCCTCACACCAAGGACAATGGACCCAGATCAATGCCAGCTCTCCCAAGCATATTCCTGGCTTTGGAGAAGGAGCCCTATTTTATCCTGAGTACATCCCTGCCAGAGGAAGCTCACAGGCCTAGGCCACAGGCTGTTTCTGTCTCTGTCAAATATTTTCTTAGGTTTGGGAAACAGCTGTGCATAACTATGCTTTTCTCAAGAAGAAAACTGGACCTTTATGCCACACCAGGCCTTAATGTTCGTTGTGACACTGTAATGCCCCCATGAGGAATTTATTACAGGCCTGTTCTTTTGAAGATGAAGATGGGCCAAGTGGCTGGTTTTAAATCAAAGTTGTCTCCTCTGCTATGATTTGGAGCCAAATGTGTTGACAATCCTGGTGAATCAACACATGTGCCCTAGCATCCTAATCTCTAACAGGCTAACTTCTCTGTGGGGTATTTTAGACGCAGTTCTCCCTCAGCTAAATTCTACCTGCTGTCATTGGTAAATGCTGGACAACATCAATTATCATCTTGTACATCACAGCTTAATACTGAAGTGTTACCCAACACATGAGATGACATTTACAACCTCCACAAAATTATATGTGTGTGTGTATATATATATACACACACACACATATACATACATACATACATATATATAGTTTGTTTCTTTCTTTCAAGGCATTGCTTCTTTGTTTTAGCCTTGGCTGCCAGGGACTCACATTGCAAACCAGGCTGGCCTTAAACTCACAGCGAGCCACCTGCCTCCTGAGTGCTGGGATTTGGGGCGAGTGCCATAATGCCAGGCTTCCAAATATATCTTAGACCTAAATGTTACATGCTAAGAACAGATTTTTAGAAGAAGTTAGAGAAACTAGGAGTCTGAGTTTGTAATCCTGCCAACGATGTTTCTACTCACAAGGCCCTGCTCCCAATGCTTTGTGTAGATGTAATCCACACAGTGCAGTTAGTCAGAGACCATCACCAAGTCCAGAAAATTACTAAGACCGAAAAGGACCTCACAGATGACCACATCTGCTGCTGCTTATCTCGCAGCCCCAGGGAAGACCCACTACACCAGTTTCCTCTGCTCAGCTGCCTGTTCCTTCCTAGTGTGAGCAGTGACTCTGCACTTACCATATTTTGTCTTCTGACCTTACCTGAGCTCTCCTCACAGCACCCAGGACAAACACTCAGAGAATATCGCACAGAGTCACTCAAGTCCGCTCCAGTACAGAGAGGAACTTACAGCATGGTACCCGGAAGAACACTCTTTCTCTCTTTCCTGGAGTCCCTGGTTGGCCATTAAGTCTTGAGTGACAGGAGCACTTCCCTATGGCTAGAGTGTGCTGAAGGGACACAGCACAGTAGTTCCTGGAACAGGCTTCCATTGCAGGACCAGTGTTTGTTGTTGTTGTTGTTGTTTCTTTTGTTTTTTTCTTTTTTTATGTGGAGAGATTTGCTTTCAGTAGCACTCCCACCTGTTCTCCAAGACCCTGTTTTCCACCTTTGCACTCACCCCAGGGGAGAACCAGCCACTCAGGCCTCCTGAGCTCAGATGCCTGCCCCTCCCCCTTTGCCCCTGAGCTCACCAGGTCCCAACTTCTGAGCTTGCCTGAGGTCCTAGCAAAACCCTCAGGCACTTCCCTTCTTCTTCCTGGAATCAGCGTGCACAGCTTGCAAAGCCATTGCTCATTTTGGAGTGGAGTTATCAGTCTGTCCCAGAGTGAAAGGGTACACAGAAGATCCCAAATTAAAGAGAGTTTAGGAAACAACATTTTGGTTCTCTGTCTTCATGTTTATTTTCAGGTAAACTGCAGCTACCTTTCACCTGATAGATATGAAACAAACCTGGAAGGAAAGCAGGAAAGAGATGATAATCATTTTAGAGCACTGTAGTTAATCAACACATCATCCTCAGTGGAAAGGTGATTAAAAAGAAAACAAAAACCACAGTTGTGCTAGGGCTGCGGGTGGGGGTGGCAGGTAGAGGGTGGAGTGGAGGTGGGAAGGGACGGGGCATGGGGGATGAGGGTGTCTTCTCCAGCAAGGAGAGAAGTGTCAGTGGGTCTCTGCTGAGCACAGGGCTCTTAGATGAGATAGGGAATCAGCAAGGACAGGGAGTGAGCCAGGCATGATGTTCAGGTGACAGACTAGCAATCATGCTGCTTCCCTGCTGTGACACACAGGTTACCAGGTGATTTATTTATACAAGTTTCAGATAGCATGCCAGTAACCCCAGCATTTTGGAGGCCAATTCATATCCTTGAATATATATAAATTTTGTGGCCACACCTTACATCAACCTCTCCCCATACCCATTAATCCTAGTTAGAGTCCTGTTTTGGCAGAATGCATGTCTTTTTTTTTTTTTTTTTTTTTTTTTCGGTTTTTAGAGACAGGGTTTCTCTGTGTAGCCTTGGCTGTCCTGGACTCACTTTGTAGACCAGGTTGGCCTCAAACTCACAGCGATCCGCCTGCCTCTGCCTCCCAAGTGCTGGGATTAAGGGCGTGCGCCACGAAGCTTGGCCTCAGAATGCATGTCTTTGTACCCCATTCACGATTGGTGGCCATGGAGGCCAGGAGTTGGTGTCAGAATGCCTGGAACTAGAGCCAAAGATAGTAATGAAGATGCTCTATGAATTTCCCAGAAGCTCTATGGTAGCTAACAACCTGCTGTAATTTCTGCACCAGGACATCTGAGAGCTTCTTGGCCTTTGTAGGCACGGTGGACAAATATATACAGGCAAATACCTCTAATAATAAAAGAAAAACAAGGTTTAAAAAAAAAAAGAAAGAATGGAATTCTCTACAGTGATGTCACAGACCTCAGACAGAGCAGCCAGGGCTAGTTAAAATGAACTCTTTCGGGTCCTCTATGAAAGCAAGTGTGTCCTTCTTTTTATAATTTATATATGTTCCTGCATGATTTTTACCCAACAGTGGCCTCAGATGTCTCTGTCTTTACATTGCGACCATCTTTAGACATGGATGTGCTAGTTCAGCATGAGTAGGAATAGGCAGAACTCTATATGAACTTGTCCAGACTCACGATATAGTACCCCATGCTTTCTTTTTGGAGAGAGTTTTCTGAAATAAGGCTCTTGAATGGGAAAGACCTTTCTTTAATGAGGATCTTTTGAGATGATAATATTGATCTTTAATCAGGGCCACAGCTATGGGTGTCAACCTACATATAAAGAAGATATTGTAGAAGGAAGCTTTCTTTCTTTGGCTGTTTTCATTAGTCTAGGCTAGGAAATTTTCATTCCTTTAGTGTCTTTACATCCTAATTTTTGGACTTCTGGAGTATACTAAGCATCAGTTAATACATCCACCCTCATGGACCAAACAAGTTCTGGAGTCTTTACGTTTCTTTTGCTAGATAGCCAAGGTTGAACTAGCTGGACCACAGTTGTGAGACATTCAAAAAATTTACTTTCAAAATACACAGAATGAGATCCACTCTACCAGTTGTGCTCATGTTGAGAACCTTGACTAATAAAACTGTGTTTTTCATCTGCCCACTGTGGAAGATGTGCTGGGTAGCAATAGTACTTTTGTTGTTGTTTGGTTTTTGTTTGTTTTTCAACACAGGGCCTCTCTGCGTATCCTTGACTGTCCTGGACTCCCTTTGTAGACCAGAATGTCCTTGAACTCACAGCAATCTGCCTGCCTCTGCCTCCCAAGTGCTGGGATTAAAGGTATATGCCACCACTGCCCAGCAGCAATACTGTTTGTAAAAGCATTATGCCCTGATCCATTTCTATTTAAGTATTTACTTGCCTTCAAGACTACACTTTTATAAATATTCATTTGCTAAGAGCTTAATTTGATTTTAGCAGAAGAAAACCCCTAAAGTAATGGAACCATCATTGAGCTTTTGGCAAGAGAAAGATATCTCATTTTGTTTGTGGTCTGGTTCCTAGTAAAACTGCTTCCTCTCTCTGTACAAATGCCTCTTAAGTAGCTTCCCTGGGCTCTCTCTAGTGGGAGTTGGCCATATCCTATTCTACCACATCTTCTCTGATTCATCACCTCTTCTTCCACACAATCATATCACTTTCAAGCCTGGGTGCTGCTTCCTTCTTTAAATTCACTTAACCTTCAATTAGGATTAAAGGACTATATCACCATATATGGATCTACTTTTTTTTACTAGATACTTGCTCTATACCAGGCTGGCCTTAAACTCAAATCTGTTTGCTTCTGTCTCCTGGATTGAAGACATGTTTTGAATTACAACTGAATGACACAGACGTAGAAGACCTTTGGATGTGATCTCTTGCCTGCTGCGTTACATAAGCCTAAGAAAGTCTTTAAATGTGATCTCTTATGAGAACAGCCATGTTCTGAATTAGCACTTTTCTGAGGAATGGGGCATCTCTGGGAAAGGAAGGGTCCTTGGAATCTATGTGAGTGAATCTAGCTGAGACCTGTAGCACTAGGGGCTAAGAGCCTGAAGTTGCCAACCTCTATAGTCTCGTGGGACTTCCAGTGGAGGGAGGGGGACACAAAACCACCCTTAAAGCCTTTGACCCAAAATTTATCTTGCCTACAAAAAGTATAGGGACAAAGATGGATTAGAGAGTGAAGAAATGGCAAGCAAATAACTCGCTGCTCAACATAAGACCTACCCAAAGGAGAAAGAGCCAATCCCTGACACTATTAATGATACTTTGCTATGCTTGCAGACAGGTTTCTAGCATAAGAGTTTTCTGAGAGTCTTCCTCCAGCAGCTGATGGAAACAGATGCAGAGACCCAGAGCCAAACAACAGGCAGAGCACAGGGAATTTGGGGGAAGGTTGGGAAGAAAGATAGTGAGATCCTGGGTAGTTGAGGACACCACAAAAAACCTACAGTCAACTATCTTGAACACATGGGGACACACAGAAACTGAACCATAATCAAAGAGCATACATAGGCTGACTACACATATGTAGAAGATGTGCAGTTTGGTGAACATGTGGTCCCCTAACTATGGGAATAGGAGCCATCTTCACTATGCTGTCTGCCTTTGGATCCCTTTTTCCCTATCTGGGCTGCCTCCTTAGGCATCATTGGGAAAGGATGTTCTTAGTTGTGCTGCAACTTGAGCTGCCAGGGGACGTTGATAGCACTTGTGGGCCTCCCCTTCACTGAGGAAAAGGACGGCTACTTGGGGAAAGGGGGAATGATGGTGGGACTGGGAGTAGAGGAGGGAGAGGTCAGGCTGTGAAGTGATTTAATTAATTTGTTCATTAATGAGCGGCACAGTCTATAGTCATAGATGCTTGATAGCATGAGAAGGAAGCTGAACAAATGGTTTCAAACTCAACGCAGAAGAAACAAAAACATAAAATGGCTTGAGTCTACAGCCACTCAAATCTCATCCCTAAAAAGACATCTAGGTAAACACCTACTACAAAACCTCCCCTAAGAAAGCCAATTAAAAAAAAGAAGAAGAAGAAGAAGAAGAAGAAGAAGAAGAAGAAGAAGAAGAAGAAGAAGAAGAAGATAAGTATTTTAAAAAATGACACTAACTAGAGTCATTCTGATTTGACCAATTAAATTCTGATATTGGTCATTATTGACCGACAGTGAAAATGCATTTTAAACAACTTCAATGATCCTAACAGTCTGCAATAGCTCATCCACTATTAAAGAGTACAAAGACTCTTCTGACACTCCAGAAAATCTTTTGATAGCTATATTTTCTAAAATCTGGAAACAGGTTATATCTTTACAATATACAATGGCACAGAATAAACCTTCCCATTTCAATTGAGAGGAATGTACATATAGTGAGGCAAGATTGGATGGAGACAAAAAAAAAAAAAATCCAGCAACTCAAACACCAAGTACCCTAGCTTTGTCTCAGATAGATGGGGCTTCAGTTTCATAGGGTGTAGATGGCCCTACGACGGCAATTCCTCATTCATCACTCAGTTCTGTTACTGTAACTAAGTATATGCATCTCTCCATGATATATTTCTTAGAGCTGAGGTATCTCAACATCTTATGGTCTCAAAATGCAACACGGGCTACATAGCCTAAGACTGGTGAAATGAAATCTCATAGTTTCCTTACAGGGGCAGTGTCTCTGCAAACATAAATAGCTGGAGCAACGCTGAACTGAAATCAAAGAGACAGAATACATGACCTTGAATTGTGCATCATTCTTGTTTTAAAAACCAGTACAATGGGAGCTGGAGAGATGGCTCAGAAGTTAAGAACACTGGTTGTTCTTCCAAAGGTCCTGGGTTCAATTCCCAGCAAGCACATGGTGGCTCACGACAATCTATGATGAGATCTGGTGCCCTCTTCTGGCCTGCAGACAGAATACTGTATAAATAATAAATAATTAAAAAACAAAACAAAACAAAACAAAATACGACAACAATGGGTGATCCTGCTACTTTGGTTTCTAAACTGAGATGAAATATGCCAGCCATGGACCAGAGTTGCAGCAGGTTTTACATGAAGTGCCTGCTTTGCAATCACTTTGCCTATACTTTCCATTCATTTAAGGGGTAGCAAGAATGGGTGTTGCGCATCTTAGGCTTCCAATGTAGAGTAAGGCTTTCTCTTTACTGCTGCTAAGCTCCTTGAAAATCCCTTCCTCTCTTTCAGGATTTGACTGCCATCTAAAACTACCTAGTTCTGTTTTTTCTCTAAACCCACAGACTGCATTTACTTCTGCCCCATTTGTTGCTTTTTTAGATGATTCTTTCAGCTCACAGTCCAACATTGAGTAAGGTTAGAATAGAAACTCAACCTAGAAAATTATAGCAAAAACTATGGACAAACATTGTTTCCTGGCTTGCTTGCTTACTTGAGCACTCTCTTATATGCAGCCTGATCTCTTATCCAAGCCTGGCACACTTGCTAAGGAATACTGCAACCCTAGTGGAAGAGCCTCCCACATCACTCATCAATCAATATAATCTCTTACAGACAGCAAGCAGCCATTCTGATGAGGACATGCCTCATAATTAACATTTTTTACCTGCTTTAATTGGCTTATCTGCAGCTGAAACCTTCTTAAGCCTAGAAGCCTGCTAGCTTTGGCCTCTTGGGGTTCAGGAATAGCCCACACTGACCACCTGGACACCAAACTCAGGTCAGAGAAAGTTTACTGATCATTTCAGAAGTACTCACTGGTCAAGAACGTACTATGGGTTTGAGAAAAAAGACTGTGACTCATTCATTCACAGAGTAATTTAAAAAGATCATCAGGAAGATTCAATTTTATTTCAGGTATTGTGTGTAACTCATACAAGAAGAATTAGTTCTATTCCTGGTACACTGTGCCTAGGTGGATAGACAAAGCATTTTAAACTGATTCCATGGGATATAAGGTAGGGGATATTGGGGATGTGCTAGTGCCCTACTCTTCTCCTGAGAAAGAAACAAAGCAGGGTAATATTGCTTAACTTCAACAGAACAGACATTTATCTTTAACTCAAGCAGAACAAGTATTCATCCTCTGTTGTTCTATTCTAAGCAGCAAGTATTGAACTAGGCAGCAAGTACTGAACTGAAACAGCAAGTGTTGAATTGTGCACCATAGGCTTCACTTCAAAGAGAGCCTCTTGCCGAAACTTCTTGTGGTATTCTGGCTGATTCTGGCCAGTTCTGCTGACTCATACCTACTAGGTGGAGACTTGCTGGCTCTGGTGGATTGTGTCACTGTCACTGATTCATGGTATTGTATGGTGCTTCCTATTGGACTGGATTTCTGCCATCCTGCCAGGAAGGATAGAATCTCCCCCAAGGAACTGCTTCTAAACTAGTTCACACCCCCTTTTTCTGTCAACCTTCTTTCTCCCCTACCTCTGGTTGGTAGATTAAAAGGAAGATAAGGAATTTAGGAACCCTAAATAAAGTAGGTTTTGAAAAACTTAAACCTACAATAGAGTTGGGACTGGAGCTCACAGAGTAGCTCCAGTTGAACAAATCTCCCACCCTGTGAGTTCCCTGTCAGCAGCAACTACAACTGATGCTTTGGGTGCTGCTGCCTTTTCCATGGCTTCAGCTTCTCAGTTTCTCCAGGAGTGTGATCGCTCATCCCAGCACTGTGGAGATTTAGCCACAGCAGCTCTGCAGTCCTGGGGTGTTGCTGTCTGGAGATGTGGAGCGGCCAACACCACAAGTTGAAAATCTGAGAACCCTTCTCATAGAACACACACAGGTGGCACCCAGGTGAGCAGAAGATGTAAAAAGGGGGCACCCAGGGAATGATGTAGGGGGATTCCAAGGCCAAAACTTGAAACAGCACTGCCTGGCTGCTGGAGATCCTCAGAGGGAGACCTGGAAACTTTCTTGCAAAGTATACATAGTTCACAAAAAGAGTCCATGGCAGAGAAGGGTTTACCTGTTGCTTGATTCTGCATGAGTTAATCTATGCTGGGAAATGACATCATCACTCACCTGGCCTCAATCAGGTCTTTCTTCATAGTATTGACTCTCACAGTTGACTGCATTAAACATTAGTCTGTGAGCTAGTTATGGCCTGTCCTGCTTCACCCTGCAGTGTAAACATAAACTGTGCATCCTATTCTGATCTGAAAGCAGAAGCCATGATCCAAATGAAAATCTTTATTCCTGATATGGAAATGGACGGTTCATTAATCGACTAAAATGAGTTATTTAAAAACTCTGCTGTGGTGCACTCCTTTAATTAAAGAACATAGGAAGTTTAGTCAAGAAGAAACCAAGGCCATTTCTCTGGGAAACAGACAGCCGTCCAGGCCCCCCTAAGGTAGCATAGCTTTATCAGAAAGACTTTTCTCCAAGACATTAGATGCAGCTGTGCTAGAATTAATATGCCTTGACACACAGACATCATAATACAAACAAATAAATACTGCTAACAAAAATCTTTGTAGTGACAGCTAAAAACAGATTTTGCATTCTACATGCTGCTGCCCTTAAATTTCTTTAAATATAGTCCCCAGGTTATGTTTTGAACAATTTAAATATGGACTGGACACAGCAAGCCTAGCCACTTAAGACAGTTTCCCAGCCATGATAGTGACAGAAGTATTTCTAAAGTACACCAGTGCTTTCAAACATCAGTGACAGAGTCCTAAGTGGAAGGTTCCAGAGGATGAGAAAGAAAGGAAAAGTAGAAGATAGAAAGTACAAAAGCTGAGATGAGGAGGTTTTGCACAAGCTATGTCTTATGTCAAGTAAGGTTTGTAAGAATTGCATCTTGCATACGGCTCACAGGGGGAACTGAAATAAAAGGGAGATGTTTATGACGTCAAGTGAAGCTCTCATACAATGAGACAAACTCGAGAGGAGAGAGAGGATCTTACACTTAAACGTTAAATGCTAATGGCAGAACTTGTAGCAGATCCTACAGAAAATAAGGCTTTCCAAGGTTGACATCCTTCCTGGAGCATTTCTATGCACGAGCCCAAGCTCCAGAGGAATCGCCCAAATGTAGCCCCATAGGAAGTTATTCAGTGGCCAGGTCCAGGTCCAGTTCCAATTCCAGTCTAGGTCCAGGAAGGCAGAAGGGTCACATAGGACACCAAGGGGGCCGCGTTTGGCCGTTGCTTATCACACAGCCCCAGGGAGGACCCACCACATCAGGTCCTGCAGCTCACCTTTCTGATGCTCCCCATTGGGGATGTTCAGTTGGCATCTGCAGTTGCCCTCTGCCTCCCCTACATGCTCTGTAAAATCCTACTTCTTTCTCCAACCCTGCCCCCTGCAAGGAAAGCCTCTGCACATTCTTAGCATTCCTTCAGATGCTCCAAGCCCCACCCCTGGGGCCAAGGGCTTCCCTAGTAGAGCAGGTGGCAGATACTTCATCTTCCTTCACCTGCAATCCTTGTTGCCATACCTGGGGGCTTGGCAGATGATTTCCTCTGACCTTGTCCCCTGAGGCTACTGAACTAGCCCAGCAGTTTCAGTGCCCAAGTAAACTTGCCCTTTTTACATTCAATCTGGCTTCCATTGGCTTATTTCACATGTGGAGATAACCCATCATTTCCCAGTAACCCTGAGCTAACCGTGTTGCCATTTTGGGCCTTGCCTGAGCTTCGCTCACAGAACTCAGCAGCAGTGCTCAAAGCAAATCACACAGAACCATTAAAGAAAGTTCAGCTAAAGAGATTCACCTATGCATGGCAGGCAGAAGAAAGAGCCTCGTTTTCATACTGGCTGGTCCACATGGAGCCTCTGATTGGCCAGCAAGTCTCAAACGACATGAGCACCTCCCTTAGAATTAGAGTGTCCGGAAGGGACACAGGAAAAGAGTTCATGGCCCAGGCTTCCTGTCAAGGGCCATACATTTCCAGGTCTGCAGAGATTGGTATTTCAGTAGCACGTGTGCATATTCTCCAGTAGCCTACTGGTCTGTCTTCCCACACAGCCTCACCACTCCAGCTAGCTCTCCACAGCTACCTGCTCCACCCATTTCTGGGTAGTGACCCTCCACTCACCATGTCGGGACTTGGGGACTTGCTTGAGCTTCTCTCACAACACCCAGCTGCAGAGGTCAGAGCACACCACGTGGAAACACCCAAGCCTGCACAGCCACACAGCTGAATCTTCAGCAAGATTCCCGGAGGTACCCGCCTCCTCATCTGACCTGGGGCGTGTCTTTAGCTGGAGGACCTGATGGGCCACTTCGTCTTGAGTGACATATCCACCTCTCCAGGTTAGCATGCTCTGGAGGGGCACAGAATTATGGTTGCTGGCCCAAGCTTCCTACCCAGGGACAAACTTTTTCCAGTGCTGTAGAGACTTGCATTTCAGTAGCACTGTTCTCCAATGGCCTCAACATCTGTCTTCCCAACTAACCCGCAGAAGACACACTGCTTGTGCTTCCTCAGCACAGCCTCCTGCTCCTCCCCTCTGTGGACAGTGACCCTGACCTCAACAAGTCACACACCCAGTAGCCACTTCCCCTGCTTCCTCCTCTATCTAGGTGGGTAACTTGAAGAGCCCATTTCTCTACTCAACTATGGATAAGTGGAGTTATCCATATGTCTCACTAGGAAAGAGCAATGTTAGGAGACAAGACTTTAGTTTTGTGTCTTCAGGCTGGGAGCAGGCAAACTACTGCTTCTTTTTACAAGGGAGTTATGAGACAATCATGGGGGAAAAGCAGGAAACAGATGGCAAACACTGGGAAACACTGTTGTTAGTCTTCAACTCTTCCTGAGTGGGAAAGTGAAAAACAATTGCACAGCTATGCTAGTCAAGGTTCTCTAGATGAATGGAACTGATAGAAGGAATCTTTCTTTGGTCCCAGGGTTTTTCATATCTATCATGTGAAAGGTTGCTGTACACAGCATGAAGCCACAAAAGCAAAACTTTTGTTTTGTAAACTGTCTCCCTAATTTTGACTATTTGGGTCCCCTTTCAGTTGTGGCACAGATTGAATACTCCACTGTAAGTTGAGTGATAGGCTTTGCAAGCTATGCACCCTGATTCCAGAAAGAAGAAGAAGGGAAGTCCCTGAATGTTTTGAAGGGAGAACAGACAGGTTCAACAGCTCTGACCTGGTGAGATCAGGGTGGCAGCCCAGTAAGGGCCAGGTGGTCATGGCACACACCTTTAATCCCAATGCACAGAAGGCAAGGGCAGGGGATCACTGTGAGTTCGAGGCCAGCATAGTCTCCAAAGTGAGTTCAGGACAGCCAAGGCTACACAGAGAAACACTGCCTTGAAAAATAAGACAAACAAAGAAAGAAACAAAATTACTCATGTGAGTAATGTAATCAACTGACCATTTCAGTAACATGTGCAGCACAGCTTCCGCTTTCAGAGACCAGAAGGTCTGCAGTAAATGCCCAGTGAAACGGGGTAGGCAGTAGCTAGATCACAGACTAAGTTTTGAGACTCAGCTACAGGCAGAAGTCCCCATTGTGAAGAAGGACCTGATTCTAGCAGGGTGTGTGAATTTGTAACTTGCCAGCTGTATTAATTCATGCAGGTGAATAAAAGCTGATTGGATGTTTGGTTGCAATTTGGTTAGGTTAGCTTGAGTAAGTGAATATTGCAATTTCAGTTAAGGGGCCATTGGCTGTAGCTGTGTGTCAGGTTAAAGATCTCAGCAACTAACAGTGCTCATAGGGGCAAGGTCAATAACTGTCTTATTAATGCTATTCCCTCTACCAGAGAAGGTTCTGCTCTTTTCCAAAATCAGTTTACCTATGTGTTTTTCAAATTATATTTATCTTTCTAAAAGGTCAATTGATGGTGTTTTAGAATTTTCTTTTTTATTTATCACTGCTCTAATCTTTTATTTGTTTCTCCTCATGCCAATGTTTTCCAATAATTAAAATATTCATTCTTTTTCTCAGAGGCTTTCATATTTATTTCTGCTTAGAGCAACAGCACCTATAGCTCACCCTTTCTTCATGCTCTGTAGTTAAGATTTTTTTGAGCACTTAATCCTCTGATTCCCACTGCCTGGAAGACAGTCCCTAACTAGTAATTCAGCAGAAAGAGGCACCAGTGAATGATTGTGCTCTATCCTTTTTGGATTTGCGGGGGCAGGTACAAATAAAGGGGACTTGTGTAAGAATTGTTTTCCCTGACCAACTTAGAAGTGATGTAGTCACAGCACAGAAATGGATGGGGAAGAAGAAAAGTGAGAGGTTTACTCATTTGACAGTAATTGGTATTAGCAATGAGGAGTCAGGTATTCAGTTTAAGATGATCAGTAGAAGTCCAGCTATCCACTTTTGGAGGGTCACAGACCAAGACAATCCAGAATAGGCATGAGGAAATGAACTTACTTCTAAAAACCAAATTTCTGATGTTTGTTTAGTTCCATCAACCCAGAATACATGCGCAGAGTAGTCTAGCTTTACCTGACAAGAATGTTATTTTTCCTGTTGGAAAACGTACAAGGTGAGAGAAAAGATGGGACTAAAAGTTAGTGTGCTCTACTACATATGTTTAGTCTCTGAATTATTTTGGACCATACAACCTGTTCCAACTTTAAAATAATGATATAGATTATCCTTAAGTTACTTCAACCTTTTCATTTCTCCCGAGAGTTAAGTCTTAAAGCCTGAGACAATGTCTGGGTACCTATTTAACAAATCAATAGAAACCTGGCTGTCAGGTTCTCCTAGCATCACTCAGTCCCTACTTACTGCAAGGTAATGCTTGCCATACCCCACCCTCTAGCCTAGTGTTGGGCTGCCCTGCTCTGAGCTTCCCTTCCTTATGGAATCCAATCATTTCGGTTACCTGGTGCTTTTCCTCTATCATTTACAACCCTGACTTCTAGGTCTTCCTCATGGTCCTCCCATCTTTCCTTTCTTCCTATGGCTCATGGGCATGTACACTCTGGATACCCTCCCACGACCCCCTCCCCCTCGCTGGTGTCTCTGGCTCTTATCTATAAATATCTTACTCCACCCTGCCTAGGAACAGCTATTTCCTTTCCACTTTACCTTACATTCAAATTCACTTTTTTGCTTTGTTACTCTCTGATTTTGACTGAGGTTCAGATGCAGGACTTCCCAGCTATGGAATAGAAATGGCTGTGCTGTATATTGAGTGTGTAACATCCTATGTGCCTTGAAAAAGAAACAAGAAGTGTTCTGGGAGATTGGAAAAGTCTTTAAAAACAAATTCCCCAGAGTAGTATTCTGTCTGGCCCTAGGAAGGAAGGGTGCAGCTGGGAAGGCTCCAACAGTCTGAGGTATTTGACCTCTGATCTCCTGGTAGAGGAGCTGCTACCTTCCAAAGGCCAAGATGGAGTTTCTAAGCTAATGAAGGACTCTGGGCAGGTTTAGGAAAGAGGGGCCTGACAGGAAGGTAGCCTACATATATTTTCCAGGATTCTTCTCTGATGCAGCTGTAGGAAACTGTGAGGTATACCACATGCCATGCTATGGCGACTATGGAGGCAGCTGCCCCACGGCCAGGAGGAGAAAGTGTAGTGGTATGTCAGAGTCTGATCTGCTGGGACTGAGATGGAGTGTGGTTCACACTGTGAATTTGTTGGTCTCTGTGGTGATCTGGGCAGAGGTCTTCGACCTCTGAATTTCCTGAGTGTAGATTCCCTTTGGATGAGTGGGCTTTGACGCCCAAGCAGTGGAAACTGGAGCTTATTCTATCACTCTCCAGGGCACACATACAGGCATTGGTTTTCGTGTGCAGTAGGAAGACAGACTGGAAAACTGAAGGTCTAGTTTCTAGAAGTACTGAACCTGAACTCTACATTCAATTTTTGTGTCAAATTGTATAAATAGTGTAGATACTGATAGAAAATAATTGATGGGGATTATGCTTCAGCAATACTTGATAATCTTTTTATTTTTCCAATACCACCAGCCACAATGGCATGAATCACAGAAATTCAGTTTCAGGGTACAAATGGAGTGTCTGAGATACAGAGGGTTCTCAGCTCTGCACGGTACATAGACAGGGCAGTTTCCACACCTTGTGACATAATACATCTGGCAGGAAGCAGACATAAATTTTTCTACAACATTATTTTCTTTGTGGGATTCAGTGGGGCTGAGTTTGTCTGCAACCACAAGGGGGCATGAGGGGCTGTAGGGCCATAGAACTACCTTTCTGCTCACATTTTGAGAGAGCTCTAGAGCATGGAGCCTCTCTGCAGGAGAGATTAGCGGTAGGTAGAAGGCAGAAATAGAACAGTTTAGGGGTACTGAGTGATTTTCATAGTGAAGTCTGTGTTTGTTACACATACAATCATAGTTTACTTGGTCAAGGTCACACTTTTCCTGGTGTAGTTTCCTTAGGTATTTTCATGAAAATTTAAATATAAGTTTAGGCTTATATTTTTGACAATTTATCTCCATTCCCTCATTTTTTCACAAATATTATATAGCTCTTGATTGTTCTATGTTTGTGGTATGTTCAGGAGTCACATTGTACCAAAGTTTCAAGGTGAAGCAGATTGTGCATAGCTAGAAACAAGCAATATTTATCTACTTAGATAAACTGGAATAGATAAGTTGATTGTTCAGTATACCCACATAGACAGACAGGCATGGTTATTCACTATGCTCAATACAAACATGGTCTTCAAAACACTTCAGAGATTTACAGAATATGGCAGTCAATAAGAAAGGCCTTTCCTGACAAAGAGACACAGCTGCCTCTGTCGGCACATCCAATATACTTCAATTAAGCTGATGGACATCTATGAAGCAAATGTGGCCAAATAGCCACTGAATCAAACAACTGTTCTTTACTGTTGAGAGCACACTGACTATCAAAATGGTGAACAAGCATGAAACTGGAAAATCCATGTCCCACTCTGCATAGACTAGGTGGGCCGGTTCTTCAAAATTCCTGCTTCATAGAACAAGTCTGTGAGATACTCTGGACTGCTAGGCTATCTCACATTAATTACATTCAATGAATTTCTCTCTAATAGGTAATTGCATGTAAAGACTACAAAATATTAAATACATTCATAAAGATTCTCTCCTGTATGAATTCTTTTGTGCCTTTGAAGATGATCCTGACATTCAAAGGCTTTGCCACAGACATTATATTCAGGACTTTTCTGTCCTGTATGAATTCCTTCACGGCTCTGAAGAAAATTGTGATATGCAAAGGTTTTACAACATTAATTACATTCATAAGGTTTTGCTCCTCTATGAATTCTTTCATGCATTTGTAGATAACTGTGCTGGGGAAAAGGCTTTACCTGATTTATTACATTCATTAGGTTTCTCTCCTCTATGAATTCTTTCATGCATTTGAAGATGACTGTGCAGTGCAAAGGCTTTGCCACAGTGAATACATTCATAAGGTTTCTCTCCTATATGAATTCTTTCATGCCTTTGAAGAGACGTGTGCCATGCAAAGGCTTTACCACATTGATTACATTCATAAGGTTTCTCTCCTGTATGAATCTGTTTATGCATTTGAAGAGACCTGTGCCATGCAAAGGCTTTACCACACTGATTACATTCATAAGGTTTCTCTCCTCGATGAATTGTCTCATGGCTTTGAAGATTACTGCGCTCTGCAAAGGCTTTACCACATTGATTACATTCATAAGGTTTCTCTCCTGTATGAATTCTCTCATGTCTTTGAAGATGACTGCGCCGTGCAAAGGCTTTACCACATTGATTACATTCATAAGGTTTCTCTTCTGTATGAATTTCTTTATGCACTTGAAGATGACTGTGCAGTGCAAAGGCTTTACCACATTGATTACATTCATAAGGTTTCTTTCCTGTATGAATTCTTTCATGAATTTGAAGATATCTGTGCTGCGCAAAGGCTTTACCACATTGATTACATTCATAAGGTTTCTCTCCTGTATGAATTTGTTTATGCATTTGAAGAGACCTGTGCCATGCAAAGGCTTTACCACATTGATTACATTCATAAGGTTTCTCTCCTCGATGAATTGTCTCATGGCTTTGAAGATTACTGCGCTCTGCAAAGGCTTTACCACATTGATTACATTCATAAGGTTTCTCTCCTGTATGAATTCTCTCATGGCTTTGAAGATGACTGCGCCGTGCAAAGGCTTTACCACATTGATTACATTCATAAGGTTTCTCTCCTGTATGAATTCTTCCATGCCTTTGAAGACTACTATGCCATGCAAAGGTTTTACCACAGTCATTACATTCATATGGTTTCTCTCCTCTATGAATTCTTCTATGCCTTTGAAGATTCTCATGCCATGCAAAGGCTTTAGCACATTGATTACATTCATAAGGTTTCTCTTCTGTATGAATTTCTTTATGCATTTGAAGATTCATGTGCTGTACAAAGGCTTTACCACATTGATTACACTCATAAGGTTTCTCTCCTGTATGATTTATTTCATGCCTTTGAAGATATCTGTGCTGAGCAAAGACTTTAACACATTGTTGACACTCATAAGGTTTCTTTCTAGTATGAATTTTCTCATGATTTTGAAGAGAACTTTGAGGATCAACAACCATAAAACATTGGTCACATTCATAGGGTTCCTCTCTAGTTTCTGTTCTTTTATGAATTTGGAGACTACTGTGACTTACAAAGGCCTCACCATACTGGATATCTTCATATAGTTTCTCTCCAGTAGGAATTATTTCTTGCCCTTGAGGATGACGTTGACATAACCATGATTTATCACACTGAATAAATAGAGAGGGTTTTCCTCTAGTGTATCTTCTTCCATTCCTGCAATGATAATTGGTACATGTCAAAGTTATACCACATTCATTACACTGATGAATATTTTTATCTCTGTGAATTAATTTTACATTTTGGTCTAATTTTAAAAGTAATCAGATCTCATGGTAATGTCAGTTTATTGGCTTTCATTTTTCCTTCCTTCTTCATGTGTTATTTTGCGTCTCCTCAGAGGCCTGTATTTGGAAGATCATGTATTGTGTGGACCACATTTAAAGCATCCTTTTACTACAGAAGAAGGTTTTCACATGTTGGAAGAGAACTGGGAGAAGTCAGAATTACCACTCTGGTTGCATTAAAATTTTTCCTATCATGTCAGTCATACTATCATTGGAAAGTGACTCAAGGCAAACAGAGGCAATCAACATTGATAGTATTCATGGAAGTTTTCCTGTAGTGCGAGAGTGTGGATATATTGCCAATAAAATTGGAAAAGCCATTAATTGTACACAGTATTACATTCAGAAAGTCTACACGTTATGGGTACTACTACAAATCTTCTAATTCTTCTGGGTAACAGAGGGTTATATTGCTTTGTTCAATGTCCCTATGCTGACAGGGCTTGCATCCATTGTGATAAATGATATATCTATTAAAGAAGACAGCAAATGAAAAGGTTTACCCTGCATTCACAGTCTCACTTCCTGTTTTTCTCATTGAAATATTGTATAGGGATAAAAGTTTCTCCAGAATAACTTTCTTCACTTTCACAAACTGCTCCTCTCACTAAACCTAGCAACATTGATGCAAATATATTATGAACACGAGCTTTATTATGGACTATTTGTCTATTAGAAGGTTAATGTGTACATTTCTGAAGTATCTAAGTATTATGAGCCTAAAGAGTTAGCAGTTCTACAATCTAGCTAGCTATGATTCAAATGGTGATATTTGTTAATGCGTGTTTTCTTATCTTCTTCCTCAGAGAAATGCCGTACAAAAATAAATCAGGTGCCTGATTTTGAGGTACATGTCTTTGTAAGAATTGAATAATCATCGATACACTTAAAACGTTCATATTTACACTCTTGTTTTTCTTTAGAACTTAAAAGATGCACTAAAAGTAATTCAGAGACATATTCGTATCAACTTGCACATGAAAATTACCTTCTAGATCTTCTAGAACTATGAAGATCCTCTACAATGTTATGGTCTTCCCAATTGTACCCTAAAATAGAGGAACCAAAAATGCATGATATATTATTGGCAAGTAGGCAAAATTCAAGTTACCCTACAGTTAACCTTAGACATCTGGCTGATTTACTCATCTCATTCATCCTCATTTTCAGTTGACATTACAATAACAAATAACAGCAACGGAGAAACAGTTATCATTAGAGTTTAAAAAGCAACATAAAATTCACAGTCCTACCTATGGCAGTGAGGTTCCTGTAGGTCTCCAGCATCACCTCTCTGTAGAGACTCTTCTGGGCAGGATCCAGCAAAGCCCACTCTTCCTGAGTGAATTTCACATTCACATCATCATAGGTCACTGTATCCTAAAATAACCCATCCCGGTGAACAACAGAAAGCATGATAAGGATAACAGTGTGACTGTATCCTTTATTGACAATATATTCATATAATTCTGTGGCTTCCTCCACTTATTTCCTGATACATATGTTCTAATGTAACTAAGTCATTTTATAAGGATCCTGAATACTGAGGTCCACTTGTGTCATTCTTCAGTCCTTGAATAGGATATAGCCTTGCAAGATAAATGCCAATCATCACAGGGATGAGGAGGTACAGAAACAGTTTAGTAGTACTGGGCTCATGTCAGAGAAATTATATAAAGAATTATTAATGATAAAAATGATTTTTAAACTGGGTGTATTTTTTTCATGCCGTCTCATCTTCAAGAAACTGGGACAGGACTATCTCATGATGTGACTGCCAGTCATGTCTATGTAATGAATACCAGGACAGCAAGAGGTCATAGCTTAATACTGAAGTGTTACCGAACACATGAGATAACATTTACAAACTCCACAAAATTAAATATATATATGTATATATATATAGTTTGTTTGTTTGTTTGTTTGTTTGTTTGTTTCGAGGCATTGTTTCTCTGTGTTAGCCTTGGCTGCCATGGACTCACATTGCAGACCAGGCTGGCCCTAAAGACACAGCAAGCCACTTGCCTCCTGAGTGCAGGGACTTGGGGTGTGCGCCACAATGTCTGGCTTCCAAATATAGCTTAGACCAAATGTTCCATTCTAAGAACAGAATTTTTAGAAGAAGTTAGAGAAATTAAGGGTCTGAGTTTGTAATCCGGCCAAGGATGTTTCTACTCACAAGCTCCTGCTTCCAATGCTTTGGGTAGATGTAATCCACACGGTGCAGTTACGCAGAGACTATCACCAAGTCCAGAAAATTACTAAGACAGAAGAGGACCTCACAGGTGGCCACATCTGCTGCTGCTTATCTCGCAGCCCCAGGGAAGACCCACTACACCAGTTTCCTCTGCTCAGCTGCCTGTTCCTCCCTACTGTGAGCAGTGACTCTGCACTTACAATGTTGTGTCTTCTGACTTGCCTGAGCTCTCCTCACAGCACCCAGCACAAACACTCAGAGCAAATCTTACATGGCCACTCAAGTCCGCTCCGGTAAAGAAAGGAACTTACAGCATGGCACCCGGAAGAACACTCTTTCTCTTTTCCCTGGAGTCCGTGATTGGCCATGAAGTCTTGAGTGAGACAAGCACTTCCCTATGGTTAGAGTGAGCTGAAGGGACACAGCCCAGTAGCTCCTGGAACACGCTTCTATTACAATACTAGTCTATTTTCCTTAGGTGGAGAGATCTGCATTTCAGTAGCACTCCTACCTGTTCTCCAAGACCCTGCATTTCTACCTTTGCACTCACCCCAGGAGAGAACCAGCCACTCAAGCCTCCTGCTGCTCAGATGCCTGCCCCCCCCCATTGACCTTGAGCTCACCAGGTCCCAAATTCTGAGCTTGCCTGAGGTCCCAGCAAAACCCTCAGGCACTTCCCTTCTTCCTGGAATCAGTGTGCACAGATTGCAAAGCCATTGCTCATTTTGGAGTGGAGTTATCAGTCTGTCCCACAAGTGAAAGGGGACACAAAAGACTCCAAATTAAAGAGAGTTTAGGACACACGATTGTTGTTTTGTGGCTTCATGCTGTGTTCAGGTAAACTGCAGCTACCTTTCATCTGATAACTATGAAAGAAACCTGGGAGGAAGAGATAACAAACATTTTGGAGGGCCTGGAGAGATGGCTCTGTGGTTAAGAGCACTGCCTGCTCTTCCAAACCAGCAACCATATGGTGGCTCCCAGTCATCTACAGGGAGATCTGGCGCCTTTTTCTGGTGGGCAGACATACATGAAGGTGAAACACTGTATACTTCAATAAAAGAATTTAAAATATATAGAGAGAGGGAGAGATAATCATTTTGGAGCACTACAGTTAATCAACACAACACCCTCAGTGGAAAGGTGATTAAAAAGAAAACAAAAACCCACCGTTGTGCTTGTGCTGGGGGTGGGGGTGGGTAGAGGATGGAGTGGAGGTGTGAAGGGAGGGAGGGGTGGGGATGAGGGCGCCTTCCCCAGCAAGGAGAGAAGAGTCAGTGGGTCTCTGCTGAGCAGAGGGCTCTTAGAGGAGATAGGGAATCAGCAAGGGCAGGGAGTGAGCTAGGCATGATGTTCAAGATAATGTCTCAGGTGACAGACTAGCAGTCATGCTGCTTCCCTGCTGTGACACACAGGCACCCAGGTGCTTTTTAATTACACAAGTTTCAGATAATATGCCAATAACCCCAACACTTTGGAGGCCAATTCATTTCCTTGAAAATCACACCTTGGTTATGTAAGGATCAGAAAGAATGGGAGGTGTGGCCAGGTGAGGTGGAGCATGCCTTTAATCCCAGCAATCCTGAGGCAGAGGCAGGCTAATTGCTGGGAGTTAGAGACCAGCCTGGTCTATAAAGTGAGTCCATGACAGCCAAGGCTACACAGAAAATCCCTGTCTCAAAAAAATATAAACAAAAAATCCACAAACAAACAAAAACACCAAGAATGGGGTTGTGGCTTTGATGGAAGTCATGAAGTCATTTAGCCCTGGGCTATGGAGCCTCAGTATAAATTTTTTAGCCACGCCTTGCACCAAACTCTCCCCATACCAGTTAATCCTAGTTAGAATCCTGTTTTGCCAGAACGCATGTCTTTGTACCCCTATCATGCCTGGTGGCCAGGGAGGCCAGGAGATGGTGTCAGAACGCCTGGGACTAGAGCAACAGTAATGGAGATGCTTTATGAATTTCTCAGGTGTATGGTAGCTAACAATCTGCTGTAAATTCTGCCCAAGGAGATCTGGGATCTGTTGGCCTTTGTAGGCACTGTGTACAAATATATACAGACAAACGCCTGTAATCATAAAATAAAAACAAGGCTTAGAAAAAAAGAAGGAATGGAATTCTCTACAGTGATTTCACAGGCCTCAGTCAGAGAAGCCAGGGCTAGTTAAAATGAACTCTTTTGACTCCTCCATGAAAGCAAGTGTGTCCTTCTTTTTATAATTTATATATGTTCTGCATGATTTTTAGCCAACAGTGGCCGCAGATGTCTCTGTCTTTACATTGCGACCATCTTTAGACTTGGATGTGCTAGTTGAGCATGAGTAAGAATAGGCAGAACTCTATATGAACTTGTCCAGACTCACGATATAGTACCCCAGGCTTTCTTTTTGGAGAGAGTTTTCTGAAATAAGGCTCTTGAATGGGAAAGACCTTTCTTTAATGAGGATCTTTTGAGATGATAATATTGATCTTTAATCAGGGCCACAGCTATGGGTGTCAACCTACATATAAAGAAGATATTGTAGAAGGAAGCTTTCTTTCTTTGGCTGTTTTCATTAGTCTAGGCTAGGAAATTTTCATTCCTTTAGTGTCTTTACATCCTAATTTTTGGACTTCTGGAGTATACTAAGCATCAGTTAATACATCCACCCTCATGGACCAAACAAGTTCTGGAGTCTTTACGTTTCTTTTGGTAGATAGCCAAGGTTGAACTAGCTGGACCACAGTTGTGAGACATTCAAATAATTTACTTTAAAAATACACAGAATGAGATCCACTCTACCAGTCGTGCTCATGTTGAGAACCTTGACTAATAAAACTGTGTTTTTAATCTGCCCACTGTGGAAGATGTGCTGGGTAGCAATAGTATTTTTCTTGTTGTTTTGTTTTTTGTTTGTTTTCGTTTTTTGTTTCTCTGGGTATCCGTGACTGTCTGGACTCCCTTTGTAGACCAGACTGGCTTCGCACTCACATCAATCTTCCTGCCTCGGCTTCCCAAGTGCTGGGATTAAAGGCATATGCCACGCCGGGCGGTGGTGGTGCAGGCCTTTAATCCCAGCATTTGGGAGGCAGAGGCAGGTGGATTGCTGTGAGTTCCAGGCCAGCCTGGTCTACAAAGTGAGTCCAGGACTGCCAAGGCTACACAGAGAAACCCTGTTTGGAAAAACAAAACAAAACAAAAAAAAGCATATGCCACTACTGCCCAGCAGCAAAATGGTAAAATCATTATGCCCTTATCCACTTCTATTTAAGTATTTACTTACCTTCAAGACTACACTTTTATAAATATTCATTCGTTAAGAGCTTAGTTTGATTTTAGCAGAAGAAAATCCCTAAAGTAATGGAACCATCATTGAGCTTTTGGCAGGAGAAAGACATCTCATTTTCTTTGTGGTCTGCTTCCTGCTACAACTGCTTCCTCTCTCTGTACAAATGCCTCTTAAGTAGCTTCCCTGGGCTCTCTCTAGTGGGAGTTGGCCATATCCTATTCTACCACATCTTCTCTGATTCATCACCTCTTCTTCCACACAATCATATCATTATCAAGCCTGGGTGCTGCTTCCTTCTTTAAATTAACTTAAACTTCAATTAGGATGAAAGGACTATGTCACCATACCTGGATCTAAGCTTTTCTTTACTTGACACCTGCTCTATCCCTGGCTGCCCTTAGACCCAAATCTGTTTGCTTCTGTCTGCTGGATTAAAGGCATGTTTTGTATTACAACTGGACCACACAGACGTAGAAGACCTTTGGGTGTGATCTCTTTCCTGCCGGGTTACATAAGCCTAAGAAAGTCTTTGCATGTGATCTCTTACGAGACCATCCATGTTCTGAATTAACACTCTTCTGCAGAAGGGGGCATCCCTGGGAAAGGAGGGGTCCTTGGACGCTATGGGGGTGAATCTAGCTGAGACCCATACCATCAGGTTCTAAGAGCCTGAAATTGCCAACCTCTATAGCCACGTGAGTCTTTCAGTGGAGGGAGGGGGACACAAAACCACCCTTAAAGCCTTCGACCCAAAATTTATCTTGCCTACAAAAAGTATAGGGATAAAGATGGATTAGAGATTGAAGAAATGGCAAGCAAATAACTTGCTACTCTACATAAGACCTACCCAAAGGAGAAAGAGCCAATCCCTAACACTATTAATGATACTTTGCTATGCTTGCAGACAGGTTTCTAGCATAAGAGTTTTCTGAGAGTCTTCCTCCAGCAGCTGATGGAAACTGATGCAGAGACCCAGGAAACAGCCGAAGTGTCCCTCAATAGAAGGATGGATAAAGAAACTGTGGTACATATACACTATGGAATACTATTCAGCTATTACAAACAAGGACTTCCCGAAATTTGTGGATAAATGGATTGAGCTAGAAATGATCATAATGAGTGAGTTAACCCAGAAGCAGAAAGACTCAAATGGTATATACTCACTTATATCTGCATATTAGCCCAAGGGGCATGTCCCACGAAAGCCTTCACTTACCAGGAAACTGAGAGAGAGGAGAGGACATTCTAGTGGGATTCTAGATGAGAGAATCATGGGAAAAAGGCAAAGTAGAAGGACCCAGAGGGTCCTAGAAGCCTACAAGTAGAACATTATGATAGGCAGATTTGGGCACAGGGGTCCCGCTCAAACTAAGGCACCAGCCAAGGACAATACAGGCGGTAAACCTTAAACCCCTACCCAGATCTAGCCAATGGACGGAACACTCTCCACAGTAGAGTGGAGAGTGGGATATTACTTTCTCACATACTCTGGTGCCTCACCTTTGACCATGTCCCCTGGAGGGGGAGACCTGATGGCACTCAGAGGAAGGACAGCAGGTTACCAAGAGGAGACTTGATACCCTATGAACATATAGAGGGGGAGGTAATCGCCCTCAGGAACAGTCATAGGGGAGGGGAGTAAGGGGAAAATGGGAGAGAGGGAAGAATGGGAGATTACAAGGGAGGGGATAACCATTGAGATGTAACAAGAATAAATTATTAATAAAAAAAATTTAAAAAAATTAAATTAAAAAAAAAGAAGAAGATAAGTATTTAAAGAAATGACACTAACCAGAGTCATTCTGATTTGATCAATTAAATTCTGATATTGGTTATTATTGACCCACAGTGAAAATGCATTTCAATCAACTTCAATGATCCTAACAGTCTGTAATAGCTCATCCACTATTCAGGAGTACAAGCTGGGTGTGGTGGCACAAGCCTTTAGTCCCAGCACTCAGGGGCGGAGGAAGGTGGATCGCTGTGCAGCCTGGTCTACAAAGTGATAGCCAAGGCTACACAGAGAAACCCTGTCTCAAAAAACAAAAAACAAACAAACAAACAAAAAAAAGTACAAAGACTCTTCTGACACTCCAGAAAATCTTTTGATAGCTATATTTTCTAAAATCTGGGAACAGGTTATACCTTTACAATATACAATGGCACAGAAGAACCTTCCCATTCCAATTGAGAGGAAGGTACATATAGTGAGGCAAGATTGGATGGAGACAAAATAAATAAATAGATAGATAGATAGATAGATAGATAGATAGATAAATCAACCAACTCAAACACCAAGTACCCTAGCTTTGTCTCAGATACATGGGGCTTCAGTTTCACAGGGTATAGATGGCCCTATGACTGCAATTTCTCATTCATCACTCAGTTTTGTTACTTTAACTCAGTATATGCATCTCTCCATGATATATTTCTCAGAGCTTAGGTATCTCATCATCTTATGGTCTCAAAATGCAACATGGGCTACATATCCAAAACCTGGTGAAATGAAATCTCAAAGTTTCCTTACTGGGGCACTGGCTCTGCAAAACATAAATAGCTGGAGCAACGCTGAATTGAAATCACAGAGACAGAATACATGACCTTGAATTGTGCATCATTCTTGTTTTAAAAAGCAGTGGAATGGGGGCTGGAGAGATGGCTCAGAGGTTAAGAACACTGGTTGTTCTTCCAAAGGTCCTGGGTTCAATTCCCAGCAAGCACATGGTGGCTAACAAGCATCTATAATGAGATCTGGTGCCCTCTTCTGGCCTACAGACAGAATACTGTATAAATAATAAATAATATTAAAAAGAAAATACACCACTACAGCAGTGAGTGATCCTGCCAACCTTGGTTTCTAAACTGAGATGAAATATGCCAGCCATGGACCAGAGTTGCAGCAGGTTTTATATGAAGTGCCTGCTTTGCAATCACTTTGCCTATACTTTCCATTCATTTAAGGTGTAGCAAGAATGGGTGTTGCCCATCTTAGGCTCCAATGCAGAGTAGGGCTTTCTCTTTACTGGTGCTAAGCTCCTTGAAAATCCCTTCCTCTCTCAGGATTCGACTGCCATCTAAAACTACCTAGTTCTGTTTTTTCTCTAAACCCACAGACTGCATTTACTTCTACCCCACTTGTTGCTTTTTCAGATGGTTCTGTCAGGTCACAGTCCAACATTCTGTAAGGTTATAAGAGAAACTCAACCTTGAAAATTATAACAAAAACCATGGACGAACGTTGTTCCTCGCTTGCTTGCTTACTTGAGCACACTCTTATATGCAGCCTGATCTCTTTTCCAACCCAGGCACACTTGCTAAGGGATACTGCAACCTTACTGGAAGAGCCTCCCACATCACTCATCAATCAATGTAATCTCTCACAGACATAGCAATCAGCCATTCTGATGAGGGCATGCCTCATCATTAACATTTTTTGCCTGCTTTCATTGGCTTATCTGCAGCTGAAACCTTCTTAAGCCTACAAGCTTGTTAGCTTTGGCCTCTTGGGGTTCAGGAATAGGCCACACTGACCACATGGACACCAAAGTCAGGTCAGAGATAGTTTACTGACCATTTAACAAAAACTGACTGGTCAAGAACATGTATGGGTTTGAGAAAGGACACTGTGACCCAGACCATTCACAGAGTAATTCAAAAAGATAATCAGGAAGAATCAATTTTATTTCAGGTACATTGTATCCTACCTAGGCAAGACAAACTCTATTCCTGCTACATTGTGTCTAGGTGGATAGACAAAGCATTTTAAACTAATTCGATGGGATATAAGGTAGAGGTATTGGGGATGTTCTAGTGCCCTACTCTTCTCCTGAGAAAGAAACAATGCAGGGTAATATTGCTTAACTCCAACAGAACACACATTTATCTTTAACTCAAGCAGAACAAGCATTTATCATCTGTTGTCACTGATTAATGGTATTGTTTGGTACTTCCTATTGGACTGGATTTCTGGTACCCTGCCAAGGAAGAATAGAATCTCCCCAAAGAACTGCTTCTAAACTAGTTCACACCCTCTTTCTTCTATGAACCTTCTTTCTCTCCTACCTCTGGTTGGTAGATTAAAAGGAAGATAAAAAGATTTAGGCACCCTAAGTAAAGTAGGTTTTGAAAAAGCTAAACGTACAATAGAGTTGGCACTGGAGCTCACAGAGTAGCTCCAGTTGTACAAACCTCCCACCCTGTGAGATCCCTGTCAGCAGCAACTACAACTGATGCTTTGGGTGCTGCTGCCTTTTCCATGGTTTCAGGTTCTCAGTTTTTCCAGGGGTGTGATCTCTCATCCCAGCACTCTGGAGATTTAGCCACAGCAGCTCTGCAGTCCTGGAGTGTTGCTGTCTGGAGGTGTGGAGAGGCCAACAACACAAGCTGAAGATCTGAGAACCCTTCTCATGGAACACACGCAGGTGGCACCCAGGTGAGCAGAAGATGTAAAAAGGGGGCACCCAGGGAATGATGTAGGGGGATTCCAAGGCCAAAACTTGAAACAGCCCTGCCTGGCTGCTGCAGATCCTCAGAAGTGGACCTAATAACTTTCTTGCAAAGTTTACATAGTTCACAAAAAGAGTCCATGGCAGAGAAGGGTTTACCTGTTGCTTGATTCTGCATGAATAATATGAACAGAAATATGCTTCAGCTAACTGCTATTAAAATTCAAAGAATTCACTGGATATTTACAGAACATTCCACACAAACACAGAAGAGTTTGCCTTATTCTCAAAAACAAATGGAAATATCTCCAAATTGAACACATACTCAAACACCGTGAAAGTCTCAAAAGGTACATGGTAATCGAAACAATCTCTGCATTCTATCTGACCAGCATAGACTAAAGCTACACGTCATCAACAACAGAAACAAAGGAAGTCTTTAAAACTCATGGAAACTAAATACCTCTCCCCAGAGTGAAAATGGGTCAAGACAGAAATAAAGAAAGATATTAAAGACCTTGTAGAATTCAATGCAAATGAATGCACATCATATCTAAACCTATAGTACACAATAAAAGTGATGATAAAAGGATAGTTGTTAGACCCCTATTTGTTACCATGCACAAAACTCAAGTCCAAGTGGATTAAAGACCTCAACCTAAAACCACAGACATTAACCCAGTTAGAGGAAAAAATGCAGAAGAGTCGGGAACACATAAGCACAGGAGACAACTTCCTGAACAGAACACCAACAGCCCAGGCCTTAACATCAACAATTAATAAATGGGACCTCATGAGGCTGAGAAGCGTCTGTAAGGCAGGTGACACTGTCAAGAGAACAAAGCGACAGCCTACAGACTGGGAAAAGATCTTCACCAACCCTTCATCTGACAAAGGTCTAATATCCAAAATATATAAAGAACTCAAGAAATTAAACACCACCAAACCGAATAACCCAATAGAGAAACGGGGCGCAGAACTAAACAGAGAATTCTCAACAGAGGAATATCAAATGGCTGAGAAACACTTAAAGAAATTCTCGACCACCTTAGTCATCAAAGAAATGCAAATCAAAACAACACTGAGATTCCATCTTACACCCATCAGAATGGCTAAGATCAATAACTCAACTGACACCACATGCTATCGAGGGTGTGGAGAAAGAGGAACACTCCTTCATTGCTGGTGGGAATGCAAACTAGTACAACCACTTTGGAAAGCTATCTGGCACTTTCTCAGAAAAATGGGAATAGGGCTTCCTCAAGACCCAGCTATCCCACTCCTTGGAATATACCCAGAAGATGCACTACCACACAACAGGGATATATGCTCAACCATGTTCACAGCTGCCTTATTCATAATAGCCAGAACTTGGAAACAACCTACGTGTCCCTCAGTAGAAGAATGGATAAAGAAACTGTGGTACATCTACACTATGGAATACTACTCAGCTATTAAAAACAAGGAATTTCCAAAATTTGTGGACAAATGGATTGAACTAGAAATTGTCATAATGAGTGAGTTCACTCAGAAGCAAAAAGAGCTAAATGGGCCGTCGTGGTGGCGCACGCCTTTAATCCGAGCACTTGGGAGGCAGAGGCAGGCAGATCGCTGTGAGTTCGAGGCCAGCCTGGACTACAAAGCGAGTCTAGGACAGCCAAGACTACACAGAGAAACCCTGTCTCGAAAAACCAAAAAAAAAAAAAAAAAAAAAAAAAGAGCTAAATGGTATATACTCACTTATATCGAGACACTAGTCCAAGGTGTACGTCTCCATGAAAAACTGTACCTACCAGGAAAGTGGGTAAGAGGGGAGGACATCCTATTGAGACTTTAGGTGTGAGAAGCCTGGGAGAATGAGGAAATAGAAGGATCCAGCGGGTCCTGGAAAACTACAGGCGAGTCTGGGCTCTGGGGTCCTCCGCAAACTATGGCAACAGCCAAGGAAAATATAGACAGTAAACCTCGAACCCCTACCCAGACTAGCCGATGGAGAGGACATTCTCCACTGTTGAGTGGAGAAGGAGATCTAACTTTCACACAAACTCTGGTGCCCCATATTTGAACATGTCCCTTGGATGGAGATGCCTGGTGGCACTCAGAGGAAGGATAATAGGTCACCAAGGAGAGACTTGATACCCTATGAGCATATACAGGGGGAGGAGGTCCCCCTCAGACACAGACATAGGGGAGGGGAGTAGGGAGGAAATGGGAGGAAGGGAGGAATGGGAGGATACAAGGGATGGGCTAACAACTGAGATGTAATATGAATAAATTAATTAATAAAAAAAAAGAAAAAAAAAGGATAGTTGACAGCACTAAGTGCATACATAACATATACAGGAATTTCTTATTAAGCACTTACCAGCACATATAAAAGTCTAGAACAAAATGAAGGAAGCACAACTAAAAGTAGTAGACAGGAAGAAACTATTGAATTAGGGCTGAAATCAAAAAATAAAAACAAAGAGAACAATACAAGGATTTATGAAACACAGAGTTGGTTCACTGAGAAAATTCAACAAAATGGACAACCCTTATTGAAATAACTAAAAGACAGGGAAGGAATAGTCACATTTACCAAAAAAAAAAAAAAAAAAAAAAAAAGAAAAAAAAAAAAAAAGAAAAAAGAAAAAAGAAAAAAATGAGCAGGGTGCCATACAATGGGAAAATCTCCAAAATCATAAGGACATACTTTTAAATACCTGTATTGCACCAAAATGAAAAATCTAAACAAAATGAATAATTTTCTTCATAGGTACCTATTGGTCTGCTGTATTTTGATGCTAACTACTATAAGACCATCACATCTGGGCAGGGCAAATGGACTAGAAATGGCTAAGGTTCTAGGGCTTGGGAAGACAGAGAGAATCTTGGGATGAAGACAGATCTAAGGACAAGGGAGAGAAGGAGGTCTCACCAGCATGGGTTAGGTGGAGGAGAAGCACATGGCCAGCATGGATGGAGGATTTGGCCCTGATGAAGAACATTAGCAAGTATAAGGGATTCTGGATGTGAGGTAACTTGATAGAAATTATTAGAATTAAATGCTGTGGGATTGGGACAGGTATCCCATACCTGCCCCACTAAGGGAAGTAGTTTAGAGAATTAATATCTGCCTTGCCCTAGGTTAACTACGGGTATTTTAAAATATAACAGGTGTCTGTGTCTTGACTGATTGCTAGCGGGTTATACTGTTATAATAATAATAGGCATAGGCCTAATAATGTTAATTACTTACATGTAAACTTAACAACAACATGTAGCACTTACCAAAGTTAAACCCAGATGACATAACAAGTTACCATAAGTAGACCTGTAACACCTAGTGACATGAAAGAATTCATTAAAGGACTCCAACAAAAGAAATGCAGGACTGGGGCTGGAGAAATGGCTCAGAGGTGAAGAGCACTGTCTGCTCTTCCAAAGGTCCCGAGTTCAATTCCCAGCAACCACATGGTGGCTCACAACCACCTGTAATGAGATCTGGTGTCTTCTTGCGGTGGGCAGGATACAAGTGAGCAGAATACTGTATAAATAATAAATAAATCTCTTTATATATATAAAGAAAGAAATGCAGACTGGACGCTTTTAGTGCATAATTCAACGAGACTTTCAAAGAAGACTTAGTTTCAATACTGCTCAAAGTACTCTACAAAATAGAAACAGAAGGAAAGTTACCCAGTTCATTTTATGAGGCCACAATACCTTGACACATGAAGGATATAAAGACTCAACAAAGAAGATTTACAGACCAAATTTGTTCATGAACATTGAAGCAAAAATACTCTATAAAATAAATGTAAACTTAATCCAAGAACATATCAAAAAGATAACCCACAATGGTTGCCGAAGTTTCATCCCATTGATGCAGGAATGGCTCATGACAGGAAAACAAGTCATGGTAAAATAAATAAACTGACATAGGGAAAAACATCACAAGGTCATCTTATTAGACAATAAGCAAGCCCTTCACAAAAATTCAACAACAATTCATGATAAAAGTCTTGGAGAGATTATAATAGCAAGGGACATACCTATACATATTAAACACAAGTTACACAAGTCTATAGCAACACCAACTTAAATGGAGGGAACCTCAAAGCAATTCCACTAAAATCTGAATAAAGAGAAGTCTCTCCTCTTTCTCCATTTCTATTTAATATAACACTTGATGTCCAACCTAACCAATATGGCAACTAAAAGTGATCAAGAGGGTGGAATTTGGAAAGGAAGCATTCAATGTATGCTAATTGGCAGATGATACTATAGTATATATAAGTGACACCAAAAACTCTACTACCAAACTTGTACTGTTTGACTTTGCCCTTCTGGGCAATGTTAGCCGCTCAGATCAGACAGACACCAACAACCAGTAGCCTAAGTCTCAAATGTCTGAGCTGACTTAACTGTGTCAATGAGGATTGCACATATCTGCATAGGAGAGTCCATTAAATAGAAATTTAATACTCAGTGGCTAAAACTAACCTACCCAAAATGTTTACCCACCGATCTGGTCTGTTTCCATTCACATGCATGAGTGAATCCATGCTGGGAGATGACATCATAATTCACCTTGCCTCAATCAGGTCTTTCTTCATAGTACTGACTCTTGCAGCTGACTGCCCTAAACATTAGTCTGTGAGCTAGTTACGGCCTGTCCTGCTTCACTCTGCAGTGTAAAAGTAAACTGTGCATCCTGTTCTGTTCTGAAGACAGAAGCCATGATCCACATGAAAATCTTATTCCTGATATGGAAATGGACAGTTCATTACATGACTAAAGTAAGTATTTTTAAACTCTGCTTAAAGAACTTAAGAAGTTTAGTCAAGAAGAAAGCAAGGCCATTTCTCTGGGAAGCAACAGACAGGCTTCAAGGCCACCTGAGTTAGCCTACTTTATCAGAAAGACTTTTCTCAAAGACATTAGATGCAGCGGTCCTAGAATTAATATGCATACATACATATATATAATACACACACACATAATACAAAACTAACTAATAAAAAAATCTCTGTAATGACAGCTAAAAACAGATTTTGCATTCTACATGCTGCTGCCATTAAGTTTCTTTAAATTTACTCCCCAGGTTATGTTTTGAACAACTTAAATATGGACTGGACACAGCAAGCCTAGCCACTTAAGACATTCGCCCAGCAATGATAGTGACAGAAGTATTTTTAAGGACCCAGTGCCTTCAAACATCAGTGACAGAGTCCTAAGTGGAAGGTTCCAGAGGATGAGAAAGAAAGGAGAAGTAGAAGATAGAAAGTACAAAGGCTGAAGTGAGGAGGTTTTGCACAAGCTATGTCTCATATCAAGTAAGTTTTTAAAGAATTGCATCTTGTGTCCTAGCATCCTGACTTCTAATAGGCCTGTTAGCACACTGTTTATCTGTGGCGTGTGTTGGAGGCAATCCTCCTTCAGCTAAATTCTACCTGAGCTTTTTAAATTTCTATGAATTGCTGCATCCTTCACATCATCAATTCTACTTTTCTCCATGAAAGCATAACACGGGCCAAATGTGGCCACATCTGGCCTTTGCTAACCACACAACCTCAGGGAGGACCCACCACACCAGCTCCTGTAGCCCACTTTTCTGATGTTCCCCAATGTGGGAGTTCAGTTGTCATCTACCTGGTCTGTTAGATCCTGCTTCTTTCTCCAACCCTGCCCCCTGCAAGGAAAGCCTCTGCACATTCTTAGCATTCCTTGAGATGCTCCAAGCCCACCCCTGGGGCCAAGGGCTTCCCTAGTACAGCAGGTGGCCAACACTTAATCTTCCTTCACCTGTAATCCTAGTTGCCATGGAGGGGGGGGGGAGGGGCGGGTCCAGCGGGGCGATTTCCTCAGGCTTTTTATACTGAGGCTCCTGAACTAGCCAAGGAATTTCACTTCCTAAGTAAACTTGCCCGGTTTACTATTTTTTTTTTTTTTTTTTTGGTTTTTCGAGACACGGTTTCTCTGTGTAGCCTTGCCTGTCCTGGACTCACTTTGTAGACCAGGCTGCCCTCAAACTCAGAGATCCACCTGCCTCCGTTTTACTTTCAATCTGGCCCCATTGGCTTATTTCACCTGTGGAGATAACCCATCAGTCAGCAGTGACCCTGAGCTCAGCATGTTGCCCCTTTGGCGCTTGCCTGAGCTTCCCTCACAGCACTCAGCAGCAGTGCTCAAAGCACATCACACAGACCATTAAAGAAAGCTCAGCTAGAGAGCTGCACTTGTGTGTGGCAGCCAGAAGAAAGAGCCTCATCTTCATATTGGCTGGTCTGCCTGGAGGCTCTGATTGGCCAGCAAGTCTCCAGTGACATGAGCACCTCCCTTAGAATTACAGTGTCCTGAAGGGACACAGCACAATAGCTCATGGCCCAGGCTTCCAGTCCATTTGCAGAACTGCAGAGATGGGCATTTCAGTAGCACGTGTGCGTATTCTCCAATAGCCTACTGGTCTCTCTTCCCACACAGCCCCACCACTCCAGCTCGCTCTCCACACCAGCCAGCTCCTCCCGTATGTGGGCAGTGACCCTCCACTCACCATGTCGGGACTTCGGAACTTGATGAAGCTTCTCTCACAACACCCAGCAGCAGAGTTCAGAGCACACCACGAGGAACCACCCAAGCCTGCGCAGCTCTTCAGCAAGGCTCCCGGAAGAACCCGCCTCCGCGTCTCTGCCTCGTGGCCCTGATTGGTCACGTCGTCTTGAGTGACATATACACCTCTCTAGCATGCTCTGGTAGGGGCACAGAATCATGGTTGCTGTCCCAAGCTTCCTACCCAGGGACAAACTTTTTCCAGAGCTGTAGAGACTTGCATTTCAGTAGCACTGTCCTCCAATGGTCTCAACATCTGTCTTCCCAACTAACCCGCAGAGGACACACTGCTTGTGCTTCCTCAGTACAGCCTCCTGCTCCTCCCCTCTTTTGGACAGTGACTCTGACCTCAATAAGTCACACAGCCAGTAGCCACTTCCCCTGCTTCCTCCTCTATCTAGGTGGGTAAATGAAGAGCCCATTTCTCAACTTGCAGTGGAGTTCTCCATATGTCCCACTTGGAAAGAGTAATGTTAGGAGACAAGACTTCAGTTTTGTGTCTTCAGGCTGGGTACAGGCAAACTACTACTTCTTTTTACCAGGGAGTTATGAGACAACCATGGGAGAAAAGCAGGAATCAGATGACAAACACTGGGGAACACTATTGTTAGCCTACAACTCTTCCTGAGTTGGAAAATGAAAACCAATTACACAGCAATGCCCCAGCCCGCAGGGGGTTGACTAATGCTCTGGAGGAAACTTTTCCTGTATAGGGATAGAACACAAGACACGAAGAAGGGGGCAAGTCTGCATTCTGATCAAACCCCTTTTACTGAAAATTTTCACAGGGTTTATATAGGCACAGAGGTATAGGAATTTCTGTAAGCAAGGGTTGCTATGGATACCTAACTCTGGAATGCTCCAGCAGGTAGGTATCTACCTTTACCACCGCTATAATTGCAGAAGAGAAATTCCAGGAAAGTCATAAAGGATCTGGTTAGTCAGGAAAAAGCTCCCAGAACTGCTGCTCGCAGGCAGCTGGTCTTTAATCTGATCTTATCAGTAGTCCCACCTGAAAAGGAGTTGCTCAGGGGTCTAGAAGGACCAGCCCTTTGGCTCAGAGATGGACTGAGGCTACTCACCTGGCTGGTCTTGATCTTCTGTGGTCCATCAGGCAGTTTCTAGCAATCGATTGTCCCAAGGGGACATGGCAGCAATACTGGAGAGTGGGAGATTGGAATAGAATGCCCCTGGCTTGAGGCCCACACAGGGACAAGCTTGTAGTGTGTAATTTATCAGCATGGCCTAGCAGTGTTTATTATGAGGCCTATAATTATTATTATGGTGGTATTTTATAACCCACTAGCAATCAGTCAAGACACAGACACCTGTTATATTTTAAATGACCTTAGTTAACCTGGGACAGGGCAGCTATAATAACCTAAATTATTTCCCATAAAGGGGCAGGTATCTGCCCCAGTCCCATACCATCTCTTCTAATAATTTCTATCAAGCTACCTCCCATCCATAATTTCAAATACTTGCTAATTGTCACCATCTGAGCTACATCTCCAACCACACTGGCCATGTACTTCTCCTCCACCTAACACATGGCACTGCCTTCTTCTCCTCTCTTCTCTGGCCTCTCCTCCTACCAGTGCTTAGGTTTCCTACTACATAAACCACAAAAAGCAGACAGAATATAAGATTTTAAGATGTGTTTTATTTCAGAGAAGCAGGTGAATTAACATACTAAAAATGAAATTCTCTCCAGCTTCCAGAAATACTGAGTCTTGTAGCTTTGACCCAAGGGTTAGTTACATCATTGAGATTTGAATTGTCTGTTTTTCTCCTGATCATTCCTGAGACTTTTTCTTGATTTTGTGGAGGACTGGGCACAGAAATTTATTGAAACTATGAACATAAGTCCTTTCCTAATGCTATTTATCTTGTATTTCCTCAGAGCCATTTAGTCTGGGGAAAAGATCAAGTTAGAACCAAGCACCCATTAAAGAATGGTTGTACTGATGACATGAGTGTGGGAATGGAAAGATGGTCCAGTGCTTAAGAACACCCACCGGCTTCTCATCCTGAGGTTCCGCATTTAATATCAGGCACACATAAAACAAATCACAATTCCAATCAGTGTCTGACCCTTTTTCTGGCTTACAGTGGCACCCGTCATGCATGTATTACATAGATATATATGAAGGGGAAACATCCAAAAACATAAAAAGATTCCTTTTTAATGATTAAAAAAACCAACCTGATGAATTTATTCTTTTTATAAAATCATACATACACTAATGTAAAATATTTCTGGTGATTTTTGTCTGGCAAATATGTCTTTACAACACATGCAAGGTTGGTCCCTAAGGAGGTCAGACATGGGTTTCAGTTCCAGAGCTGGAATTAGAGCTTGTGTTGAGCCATGTGACCTGGATTCTAGAATCAGTCTTAAGTTTCCAGCTCTTAACTACTCAGTCAGCATTTCATTTCCCACATACAATGTACAGAATATGAAGGCGACCTATTACTTCTTATCAAGGCCATGTAACTTACTACAGGAAAGCATGTCTTCAAAATATGTCAGGTATTCAATTTAAGATGATCAGTAAAAGTCCAACTATCCATTTTTGGAGGGTCACAGGCCAAGGCAATCAAGAATATGCATGAGGAAATGAACTCATTTCTAAAAACCAAATTTCTGAAGTTTGTTTAGTTCTACCAACACATAAGACATGGGCACACTAGTCTACCTGACAGGAATGTTATTTTTCCTGTTTGATACTGTACAAGGTAAAAGAAAAAATGGGAGTAAATCTTGGTGTGCTCTACTACGTATGTTTAGTCTCTGAATTATTTTGGACCATAAAACCTGTTCCAACTTTTAAAATAATGATTTAGATTATCCTTAAGTTACTTTAACCTTTTCATCTCTCCCTACAATTAAGTCTTAAACCCTGAGACACTGCAAGGTAATGCTTGGCCTACCCCACCCTCTAGCCTAGTGTTGGGCTGCCCTTCTCCTAGCTTCCCTTCCTTATGGAATCCAATCATTCTGGGTTACCTGGTACTTTCCCTCTGTCATTTACAATCCTGACTTCTAGGTCTTCCTCATGATTCCCCCATCCTTCCTTTCTTCATATGGCTCAGGAGCATGTACACTCTGAATACCCTCCCACGACCCCCTCCCCCTCGCTGATGTCTCTGGCTCTTACCTATAACTATCTTACTCCACCCTGCATAGGAACAGTTATCTCCTTTCCACTTTACCTTACATTCAAATTCATTTTTTTGCTTTGTTACTCTTTGAATTTGACTGAGCTTCAGTTGCAGGACTCCCCAGCTATAAAATAGAAATGGTTGTGCTGCATTTTGAGTGTGTAACATAATATGTAAACAAAGGTATACGTGCCTTGAAAAAGAAACAAGTGTTTGGGAGATTGGAAATTTTATTTTATTTTATTTTTGTGTGTGTGTGTGTGTGTGTGTGTGTTGAGAAAGGGTTTCTCTGTGTAGCCTTGGCTGTCCTGGACTCCCTTTGTAGACCAGGCTGGCCTTGAACTCACAGCGATCCACCTGCCTCTGCCTCCCCAGTGCTGGGATTAAAGGCGTGTGCCACCAAGCCCGGCCTTGGAAAATTCTTTAAAAACAAATTCCCCAGAGTAGTGCTCTGTCTGGCCCTAGGGAGTAAGGGTGGAGCTGGGAAGGCTCCAACTGTCTGAGGTATTTGACCTCTGATCCCCCAATAGAGGAGCTGCTACCTTCCAAAGGCCAAGATGGAGTTTCCTAGCTAATGAGGGACTCTGGGCAGGTTTAGGAAAGAGGAGCCTGAGAGGAAGGTAGCTTACATGTTTCTTCCAGGATTCTTCTCTGATGCAGCTGTAGGGAACTGTGAGGAGGACCACATGCCATACCGTGGTGACTGTGGAGGCCGCTGCCCCATGGCCAGGAGGAGAAAGTGTAGTGGTATGTCAGAGTCTGATCTGCTGGGACTGAGATGGAGAGTGGTCCACCCTGTGAATTTGCTGGTCTCTGTGGTGATCTGGGCGGAGGTCTTTGGCCTCTGAATTTCCTTAGTGGGGATTCCTTTTAGATGAGTGGGCTTTGAAGCCCAAGCAGTGGAAAGCTGTGGAACTTATACTATCACTCTCTAGGGTACACATACAGGCATTGATTTTAGTGTGCAGTAGGAAGACAGACTGGAAAACTGAAGGTCTAGTTTCTAGAAGTACTGAACCTTAAATTCTACATTCAGTTTTTGTGTCAAATTGTATAAATAGTGTAGAAACTGATAGAAAGTAACTGATGGGGATTATGCTTCAGCAATACTTGATAATCTTTTTATTTTTCCAATACCACCAACCACAATGGCATGATTCATGGAAATTCAATTTCAGGGTACAAATAGAGTTTCCGAGAAGCAGAGGGTTCTCAGATGCGCATGGTACATACACAGGGCAGTTTCCACACCTTGTGACATAATACATCTGGCAGGAAGCAGACAAATTATTCTACAACATTGTTTTCTTTGTGGGATACAGTGGGGGCTGAGTTTGTCTGCAACCACAAGGGGGCATGAGGGCATGTAGGGCCATAGGACTACCTTTCTGATCACATTTTGAGAGAGCTCTAGAGCATGGAGCCTCTCTGCAAGAGAGATTAGTAGTAGCTAGAAGGCAGAAATAGAACAGTTTAGGGGTAACTGAGTGATTTTCATAGTGAAGTCTGTGTTTGTTACACATATAATCATAGTTAACTTGGTCAAGGTCACACTTTTCCTGGTGGAGTGTCCTTAGGTATTTTGATGAAAACTTAAATATAATTTTAAACTCATGTTTTTGGCATTTTATCTCGATTCCCTCTTTTTTTTCACAAATATTGTACAGGTTCTTGATTGTTCTATGTTTGTGGTAAGTTCACGAGTCACATTGTAGCAACGTATATACTATTTCCTCATAGCCACATAGAAAATTATGAGTTTTCTCATACCATATAGCTTTGGAATCAAGTTTCCTGTAATGTATTGTTAGGAGCTTTCTTTGGTTTCTATTGAATTTTTGCTGCAAATTGAATATTTATTTATTTATTTTTGACAATACATCATTTTGATAATGTTGTAAACTATGGTGTACAAGGGTAAAAGATATTCTACTACCGTAAGTCTGTCGATCTGAAACTGGAGTAATATAATGCACAAACGCATAGAAAGTGGACTTACTTGTTACTTTAGTGACCCACAATTCATGGATATGGTCACATAAAAACTAATGCACCAGAAATGGCTTACCAGAGAAGACAAAAGTGAAAAAATAGAACATGGTCCAGAATTGAACAATAAATTGGAATGTAATGCAGGATTGTGAAGCATATAAAAATGAACTCTTAGAACATTGGAGTTGGATTTTACACAGATAGCAAGAAGACTTAGTTAAAACCATTGTTGCATTGTTGTCATTGATATAAAATTGCACATGTTTAATGTATTAATTCTGATGCCTTTGGATTTATTACCTATGCATACTCAACTCCATTACCACAACAAATACAGTGAACTGTGTTCTCCACACACTCTCATTCTAGCCATGTTTCTGTGTGTTTACAGTTGGAGAGATAGAGAAAGTTGTTTTCCAACCCTGGCCACTATGTACTTTCTGAGATGGCCTCAGGGCTGTTCTATACTTTCTGAGAAAAACCACACCCTCATACCTGTCTGGATCACCTGACAGCACGTGATGTCCCAAGCTGAGCTCTTGCCCCCTCAGGGATAAAATAACTAGTAACCAATCATTGTTAAGGGCATTTTTAAAAACCAATCATGGTCCAACAACTCTGCTTAACTGCCAATTCTGCTTCTGTAAGGGTATGAAATACCCGAGCATTGCTTATTTGGGGTCTCCAGCTCAATAGAGCTTGGTAGGCCATGTCACGATGGATCAATAAAGCATCTCTTGCTGTTTGCATTGGACTAGACTCTTGTGTCTCACTGGGCTCTGGGAAGTGGGACCTAGCCTCCAGGACTTACACAGCATACAGAATTCATTACTAAATTTTTTTGGGGGGGGGTTTCAATACAGGGTCTCTCTGTGTTAGCCTTGGCTGTCCTGGACTCACTTTGTAGACCAGGCTGGCCTTGAACTCACAGCAATCCACCCGCCTCTGCCTCCCGAGTGCTGGGATTAAAGGCATGCGCCACCACGCCCGGCTCATTGCTACATTGTTTAAAATTTATATATTTGCTTCACATCCTGTTTGGAGCCCCCTCTCTCCACTCCACCCAGCTCCTACCTCCTAACCTTTCCCTCTATCCTTTCAGAAAAGGGGAACCATGCCTGCAAGCGATCTCACACCAACACTTCAAGTCTCATCATAACTAAAACCCACATATCCCCTGAGGTCAGGCAAGGCACTCTAGCTAGGGCAAACTGATTGAAAATGTCCAACACAGTCCATGTCCAAGACAGCACCCACTCAAGTTATTAGTGGACCCATATGATGATCACACTGCATATGGGTTACATATGTGCAGGGGTCTAGGTCCAGTCCATGTGTGCTCTTTGGTTGGTGCTTCCATCTCTGTAAGTCCACATAGATCTAGGCTAGTTGGCTCTGCTGGTCTTCTTGCAACATTGTCAGATTCTCATAAAATGACAGAATTGCTATGGATACCTGCAATCTTCTGAGTATAGTTTCAATGCACTTTAAATTAATTTTAGAGGTATCAGAATTCTCATGTTCATTGCAGTTATATTCTTGGTGACCTAAATGTTAAAATAACCTAAATGCTCATTTGTTGAAGACAAGCTAGGTACCCCAGGAGGACATTGTGGTGAGTTAAGACAATAGCAATGCCTAAAGGATTATACACACTTGTAAAGGGCTTTCACTGTTGGTGCAGTATTATCAACAGCATGTCATTACTGTTGAAGTGTTGTGCACCTACTCCTTCCTCCCATTTGATATAGTTCTAGTCTTAAGAAAACGAACTCTTCCAAGCTGCTCACAATGGTTGGAGATGCAAGTCAGTAGTTATTCACCTAGAAAACTTACTTGTAGACTGGTTATATACTAGTTTAGTTAATTACAGGAAAAGATTTATTTAGTCTCTTGTATATGTTTTCAAGGTTAAGCAGATTGTGCATAGCTGGAAACAAGCAATGTTTGTCGATTTAGATATATTGATATAGATAAATTGATTGTTCAGTATACATACATAGATAGACATGCATGGTTACTCACTATGGTAAATACATAGATGGTCTTCAAACACTTCAGAGATTTACAGAATATGCTACTCAATAAGAAAGGCCTTTCCTGACAGAGAGACACAGCTGCCTCTGGCGGCACATCCAGTATACTTCAATTAAGCTGATGGACATCTATGAAACAAAAGTGGCCAAATAGCCACTGAATCAAACAACTGTTCCTTACTGCTGAGAGCACACTGACTATCAAATTGGTGAACAAGCATGACACTGGAAAATCAATGTCCCACTCTGCAGAGACTAGGTGGGCTGGTCCTTCAAAATTCCGGCTTCATAGAAGAAGTCTGTGAGATACTATGGACTGCTAGTCTATCTCACATTAATTACACTCACAGAATTTCTCTCTAGTATATAATGGCATATAAAGACTTCAAAATATGAAATATAGTCATAAAGATTCTCTCCTGTGTAAATTCTTTCATGCTTCTGAAGCTGACCATGACATTCAAAGCCTTTACCACAGTCATTATATTCACGACATTTATGTCCTATATGAATTTTCATGGCTCTGAAGGAATTGTGATATACAAAGGCTTTATAACATTAATTACATTCACAAGGCTTCTATCCTGTAAGAATTCTTTCATGCCTTTGAAGATTGCTGTGCCATGCAAAGTCTTTACCACACTGATTACATTCATAAAGATTTTCTCCTTTATGAATTCCTTCATGCATTTGAAGAGACTGGTGCTGTGCAAAGGCTTTACCACATTGATTACATTCATAAGGTTTCTACCTTGTATGAATTCTTTCATGCCTTTGAAGATATCTGTACAGTGCAAAGGCTTTACCACATTGATTACATTCATAAGGTTTCTCTCCTGTATGAATTCTTTCATGCATTTGAAGAGGCTGGTGCTGTGCAAAGGCTTTAACACATTGATTACATTCATAAAGTTTCTCTCCTGTATGAATTCTTTCATGCCTTTGAAGATAACTGTACAGTGCAAAGGCTTTACCACATTGATTACATCCATAAGGTTTCTCACCTCTATGAATTTTTGTATGCATTTGAAAAGAACTTTGCAGTGTAAAGGCTTTACCACATTGATTACATTCAAAAGGTTTTTCTCCTGTATGAATTCTTTCATGCCTATGAAGATGATTGTGATATACAAAGGCTTTACCACATTGATTACATTCATAAGGCTTCTCTCCTGTATGAATTATTTTATACATTTGAAGATCACTGTGCCATGCAAAGGCTTTACTACATTGACTACATTCATAAGGCTTCTCTCCTGTATGAATTCTTTTATGCATTTGAAGAGACTTGTGCCATGCAAAAGCTTTACCACATTGACTACATTCATAAGGTTTCTCTCCTATATGAATTCTTTCATGCATTTGAAGAGACTGGTGCTGTGCAAAGGCTTTACCACATTGACTACATTCATAAGGTTTCTCTCCTGTATGACTTTTTTCATGCCTTTGAAGATATCTGTACAGTGCAAAGGCTTTACCACATTGATTACATTCATAAGGTTTTTCTCCTCTATGAATTCTTTTATGCATTTGAAGAGAACGTTGCCATGTAAAGGCTTTACCACATTGATTACATTCATAAGGTTTCTCTCCTGAATGAATTCTTTCATGCCTTTGACGATACCTGTGCTGTGCAAAGGCTTTACCACATTGTTGACATTCATAAGCTCTCTGTCCAGTATGAATTTTCTCATGAATTTCAAGAGAACTTTGATGGTGAAAGACCATAAAACATTGTTCACATTCATAAGGTTTCTCTCTAGTTTCTGTTCTTTTATGAATCTGGAAACTACTGTGATTTACAAAGGCCTCGCCATACTGAATATCTTCACATGGTTTCTCTCCAGTAGGAATTATTTCTTGCCTTTGAGGCTTTGACATGACACAGATTTACCACACTGAGTAAAAAGAGGCAGTTTTCCTCCAGTATCTTCTTTCATTCCTGCAAAGATAATTGGCACATGTCAAACTTATACCACATTCATTACACTGATGAATCTTTTTATCTCTGTGAATTAATTTTACAGTTTGGTCTAATTGTAAAAGTAATCAGATCTCATGGTAATATCAGTTATTGACTTTCATTCTTCATTCCTTCTTCAAGTGTAATTTTGTGTCTTTGAAGAGCCCTGTAATTCTAAGATCATGTACTCCATGGACTATATTTATAGCATCATTTCACTATAAAAGAGGGGTTTCACATAGTGGAAGAGAACTGGGAAAAGTCAGATTAACCACTCTGATTGCATAAAAATTTTTCCTATTATGTGAGTTATATTATAATTGCAAAGTGAACCAAGGAAAACAGAGGCAATCCACATTGATAGTAATCATGGAAGTTTTTCTGTAGTGTTCGTTTGTGGATTTATTGCCAATAAAATTGGAAAAGCCATTCATTGTACACACTATTACATTCAGAAAGTCTACACGTTATGGGTACTACTATAAGTCTTCTAATTCTTCTGGTTAAGAGAGGGTTATATAGATTTGTTCAATGTTCCTATGCCGACAGGGCTTGTATCCATAGTGATAAATGACATATCTATTAAAGAAGATAGCAAATGAAAAGGTTTACCCTGCATTCACAGTCTCATTTTTTGGTTTTCTCATTGAAATATTGTTTAGGGATAAAAGTTTCTCCAGAATAACTTTCTTCACTTTCACAAACTGACTCTCTCACTAAATTTAGCAACATTACTGCAAATATATTAGGAACATGAGCTCTAGTATGACTATTTGTTTATCAGAAGGTTAATGTGTATATCTTCTGCAATATCTAAGTAGTACGAGACTAAAGAGATTAGCAGTTCTACAATCTAGCTCACTATGGTTCAAATGGTGATATCTGTTAATGCGTTGTTTTCTTATCTTCTTTCTTAGAGAAATGACTTACAAAAAATAAATCAGCTACCTGATTTTGAGGCACATGTTTTTGTCAGAATTTCATAATCATTGATACACTTCAAACAGCGCATATTTACACTCTTGCTTTTCTTTAGAACTTAAAAGATGCACTAAAAGTAATTCAGATGCACATTCGTATCAAGTTGCACATGAAAATTACCTTCTATATTTTCTAGAACATTGAAGATTTTCTTCAATGTTATAGTCTTACCAATTGTAACCTAAAATAGAGTACGAGGAAGTGCATGATATATTATTGGAAATTTGGCAAACTTCAGATTACTCTTCAGTTAACCTCTGACATCTGTCTGATTTACCTATCTCAATCATCCTCATCATCAGTTGACATTATAATAAAAAATAACAGCAACAGAGAAACAGTTATCATTAGATTTTTAAAAGCAAATTAAAATTCACAATCCTACCTATGGCAGTGAGGTTCCTGTAGGTCTGAAGCATCACATCTCTATAGAGACTCTTCTGGGCAGGATGCAGCAAAGCTCACTCATCCTGAGTGAATTTCACATCATCATATGTCACTACATTCTATAATATCTCATACAGGTGTGCAAGAGAAAGCATGATAGTGATAAAACTGTAACTGTGTCCTTTATTGACAATATATTTACATAATTCTGTGGCTTCCTCCACTTATTTCCTGACACAGATGTTCTAATGTAATCAAGTCATTTTATAAAGATCCTGAATACTGAGGTCCACTTGTGTCATTCCTCACCCCTTGAATAGGATATAGCCTTGCAAGATAATTGCCAATCATGAGAGAGATGGGGAGGTGGAGAAACAGTTTAGGAGTGCTGGGATCCTGTCAGAGATATTGTATAAAGAATTACTAATGATAAAAATGATTTTTAAACTGAGTGTATTTTTTCATGTCATTAATCTCAGTAGTCAAGAAGATGAAACAGGAGTATCTCATGATTTGATTGCCAGCCATGTCTATGCAATGAATTCCAGGACAGCAAGAGATAGAAATTGTGGTTCTCCTCTCTCTTGGGTGGAGCTGGGTCAACATAGTCAGCGAGAACAAAGGTAAAAAAACTATCTGGTCTTTACTGAAGTTCCTACAAAGTATCAGGCATTCACTCCAGGTCTGTATCATCTTCCAGGAACCTGAAGTGCACCAATTTAAACGGTACCATTCATAAGATCTTACTAATAGAAAATGTATGTTTAAGAAGTTAAAATGGAGAGATGAAAATATTAGCAATATAACAATTGTTTGTGTATAACAAATGAGCAACACAGGGCAGGAGAGATGGTACACTAGAGCTATTGCTGGTCTTGCCAATACTGTAAATCAATTGCCAGTATTCACACTGGAAGTTCACAACTACCCATTATACCAAGTTCAGATTCCTAGGTCTGAATCCATCTTCTGACCACTATGAGGACCAGGCACATTTTCATATACATATTCATGCATAAGGCAAAATGCACACATTGGCTTAAAAACTAAGATAAATGCAACTTGTAGGTAGAATTGCAGATAACTACAATCCAGTGACTTAGAAAGCTCATGTAGTTTAATGTCAAGAATACTTGCTATCCTGAGGAATAGAATATACTCTCTTCCAACTTTACAATTCAAGATGTAGATGAAAATATGCACATTTATGTGCAAGCATACATGCAAATCCTACATCCCAAGCCCATCAGCTCATAATTTAAAGAGAAAACAAGCTATGCATTTCGGCCCAAAGCAAATCTCAGCACTGTTTAGCAAGAGTAAGATGGATCACTAAGTTAAATGTTGCTTGGTATATTTGCCTACTTTCAGGACAGCAAGAGCTACACAGAAAAATGTTTTCTTCAAATTCAAATTAAAAAAACAAAAAACAAAAACAGTTAAAAGAAAAACTAATTCAAACTATAAAAATAGTAAGCTAGCAAAAAAGCTTAGCATTGAATAGCTTCTACTGCATCTTCTATGAAATAGGGAGGGAGTGTATACTAATGAGGGCAAGACAGCACAAGAAGGAAGCTGACTGGTCAGTTCCAACCACAACACAAGAGATACAAGGAACAGGAAAAGGGTTGAGTCTATAGACACTCAAATCCCATCCTCACTGAAGAATCTAGAAAGGCTCCTCCTAGAAAACCTTCCACAATATACGCCCAAACAATGCCACAAATGAGAGACAAGTGTTCAAAGACATCATTCTCCCTGGGAGATTTTTTATTTGGTCACTCCATGATTAAAATATATTTCATTTGAATTCAATGATCCCAATGATCTGCAACAGCACATGCACTGTTCAAAGGCCAAAGATTCATTCGACACTCAAGGCAATCTGTTGACTTCGACATTTTGTAAAATCAGACAACAAGTTATATCCTTCTAACATACAATGGCACAGAAAACTCTTTCCCATTCCAATAGAAAGGAATGTGTACATAGTGATAGAAGAATGGACCAAGGCAGGAAACCCAACAGAGCAAAGAAGAAATCCTGCTGCTCTTTCTCAGAGACATAGGGCTTTGGTTCCCTAGGACTTAAATGGCCCTATCCCTGCACGTTCTCACATATTTCTCAGTTAGGTTCCTTCCCATTCCTATGTGCATCTTCCCTGGGCAGCTTTCTCATAGCTTAGGTATCTGAACCTCTTGCCCTATCAAAATGCAACTCAGGTTTCACACTCAGAGCTTCATGTTATAAATCTCAGAGTATTCTCACTTTGCCCAACACAGACAGCTGGAACAGTGCTGAACTAAAACCACAGAGGAGGGATCCTCTGTGACATGAAATTTTGCATAATTTTTGTTTCCAGACCCAGCGCATATAGTTTGGCTTTGAATTTGGAATGAATCCTTTTCACGTTGGGCCACAGTTGTAGAAGGTTTTATAGGAAGTTCCTTCCTGGGTCTAGAAATCACTTTGCCTACTGCTTCCATTAGCTTTAGCCTGAGGGAGCATTACACTTAGGCCACTTTCTTGGGCTTAAGAAACCAGAACAAAGGGCTTGTTTTGAATGATGATAATATCCTTAAAATCCCTATATCTGTTTCATCATATGGCTGCCTACTGAAATTACCTAGTGCTCTTTTCCTCTACACCAGAGACTTTGCATTTATTTCTACCCCTCCTGTTGATTTTTTTCACTGTAGTACTGAATAAGTCACTAGCAATAACCATTCAAGTGATTCAAAATTCCATCTAAGAAATATGGCCTTTATTCATAAAATTTGCCCTATTCAATTCCTTTGGGCATTGGCAGAATAAAAGATTTGGGGCCAAATATCACACAAATGAGCTCTAGATTGATTTTTTTTCACGGAGTACATTTTACAGTGAAATCCTATGACCTCAACTGCCTCTGTCTGTATTACTCTCAACACTTTCTGCATTACTCTCTTCCAGGACCTACAAAAGCAGCTGGGTAATCTATTTTTGTACAGCTCTCTGTGCCTTTTGTTATTCATGTCCTTAGTTTTCCACCTTCCTCCAAAAGAGAATATTCCAGGTTGTATCCAGCATTAAAATACCTTTTTGTGCAGCATTTTAAATAAATGTCTACTGACTATTTGGCTGTTGTGACTAAATCCTCTAAACAAAAGCATCTTAGGTTATGAATAGGTTTACAGGTTTGGTCCTGTCAGACCACACTCCATCATTTTTGGAGCTATAGGCAGAATCTCAAGTTACAAAATGAAGCCCCAAAAAAATGGATAAACATTGTTTCCTGGCTTGTTCTCTTGCTTTGTCACTGTCTCATGCTCAGTTATTGCTCTTATCCAGTGAAACCACACCTGCTTGAGGATATTGTCACCCTCAAAGGAAGAGCTTTCCCACAGCAGTCAACAATCACCACAATCTCTAACAAACATAGCAACCAGCCATTCTGATGAGGCCACACCATCACTTGAGGCTCCCTTAGATGACTGTATGCTCAGAAGTGTCCAGTACCCAAGCCCATTTGAACACAGACACATTAATACATGAGAAGGCTTTAAATACTCAAATAAACTTGTTAACCACATCACTCACTGAAGTAGCAAAACACCAAACACTGATGATTGCACTAACCGGGAAATGCAGTTTGCCAGGAAATGGGAAGAAGCAGGTCTTTCGGAGCCAGAAGATAAAACTAAAATTGTTTCTCCACAGAACATCACCAAAATTAGGAACACATAACGTAACATATTAAAATTTCTGAAGACAACAATCGGGGAAGTTCTATCATTTTCTAGAGAAACAGAAATATAAGTAGATTATAATTACTAAAATCACACAACATAGATGGCACCACTGATTAAAGCAGGCACAAAGGACGATGTTGAAATATAACAACGTCCTTTAAACAAGAACTACAAGATTACTGTCAACTCAAAATCAAAGAAGTCTCTGTCCAGCACTCCCCCTGTGCTGGTTCTTCTTGCCAACTCAAATGGCAGAGAAAACCTTCCTTGCCATGAGCTCCCTTTCTAAACTTTGTAAGCTTTGTAGACTTGGCAGGAACTGTCCAGGACCCTGCCTGAGGAGTCCTAGCAGCCAAACCCTGCTGCTTCAAATTCTGCCCCTTTGCCCCACTCTATAACTTTCCCCAGGACACCCCTCTTCTGGTCTTCAGCTTCTCTGAGGGCCATCGCTTGTGGGACTCCCCATCCATTTCTGTGCTGTGACTACATTACTTCAAACTTGGTCAGGGTAAATAATTCTTACACAGGTCCCTTTTATTTGTAACTGCCCCCCTCCCCCCGGCAAATCCAAGAAGGTTTGAGGACAATCATTCACTGGTGCCTCTTCCTCCTGAGTCACTAGTTAGAGCTTTGCCTGTAAGGAATTAAAAGACCATCTTCCAAGCAGTGGGAATGAGAGAGTCAGGTGCTCAAAAAAGTCTCAACTACACAGCATGAAGAAAGAGTGAGCTACAGTGATGTTGCTCTAACAAAAAAGAATGTGAAAGCCTTTGAGAAAAAGAATGAATATTTTAATTACTGGGAAACATTGGCATGAGCAGAAACAAATAAAAGATTAGACCAGTGATGCATAAAAAAGTGAATTCTAAATACCATCCATTGCCTTTTTAGAAAGATAAATATAATTTGAAAAACACATAGGCAGACTGATTTTGAAAAAGAGTAGAACCTTCTCTGGTAGAGGGAATGGCATTAATAAGACAGGGATTGACCTTGCCCCTATGTGCAATGTTAGCTGCTGAGATCTGTAAGCTGACACAAACAGCTACAGCCAATGGTCCCTTAACTGAAATTGCAATATTCACTGGCTCCAGCTAACCTAACCATATTATAACCAAACATCTGATCTGCTTTTATTCACATGCATGAATTAATACATGATGGGAAATTACAAACTCTGACACCCTGCTAGAATCATGTCTTTTTTCACAATGGGGATTCCTGGAGCTGAATGTCTCAATCATTAGTCTGTGATCTAGCCATTGTCTTCACAGTTTCTCTGGGCACTTTCTGCAGACCTCCTCTTCCGGTCTGATTGCAGAAGCCATGCTGCAACATGTTTCTAAAGTGGCCAGTTCATTACATTACTCAAATGAGTAATTTTGGTTTTTTTTGTTTGTTTGTTTGTTTTCGAGATAGGGTTTCTCTGTGTAGCCTTGCCATCCTGGACTCACTTTGTAGACCAGGCTGGCCTCGAACTCACAGCGATCTGCCTACCTCTGCCTCCCGAGTGCTAGGATTAAAGACGTGCGCCACCACGCCCGGTTACAAATGAGTAATTTTGTGTGTATGTTTTTTTTTCCGAGACAGTGATTCTCTGTAGGCCTTAGCTGTCCTAGACTCACTTTGTAGACCAGGCTGGCCATGAACTCACAGGGATCCACATGCTTCTGCCTCTTAAGTGCTGGGATTAAAGGTGTGGCCACCAAGCTCAGCTTCAAATGAGTAATTTTAAAACACTGTTGTGGTATAGTCTTTTAACTAGGGAATTTAGAATTTTTCTTTTTTTTCTTTCTTTTTTTTTTTTTTTTTTTTTTTTTGGTTTTTTTGAGACAGGGTTTCTCTGTGTAGCCTTGGCTCTCCTGGACTCCCTTTTTAGACCAGGCTGGCTTTGAACTCACAGCGATCCGCCCACCTCTGCCTCCCGAATGCTGGGATTAAAGGCGTGCTCCGCCACCGCCCGGCTAGAATTTTTCATCAAGAGGAAAACAAGGTCACTGCCTTGGGGAGCAACAGGTTGGTATCCAAGCCACCTGAGTCAACAGAGTTGGTCTCAGAAACATTTTCCAAAAGGATGAAAATACAGCTGTCCTAGAATTAACGTGCCTTTTCAGGAAGAAATCACTCCAAACACAATTGAAAAATTACTCTTAAAAATCTGTTAATGATAGCATGCATCCAGTTCTGGCTAATGCTGCCAACAGATTTGGCATTCCACATAAGCTCTCATGTCTTTTCAGTTCAGGCCCCAGGTTATGTTTGGAACAATTTCAATATGGTCTGAGACTGCAAGTCTGGCCACTTAGACTGATGAGGGATTTACACAGCAAATACAATCCCAGAATCATTTCTGAAATACACTAGTGCCCTGAAAAAGCAGCTTATTCTTCAGTGACAGGGTCCAGAGTTGGAGGTCCCACTAGATGAGAAGATAAAAGAAGAGGAAGGTAGAAACTAGAAGAGCTGAGGTGGGGAGGACTTGCACAAGCTATGACTTATGCCAAGTAAGCTTCTCAAGAATAGCATCTTGTGTACTACATCCATGGAGGAAATGGACCATATGTGAGGCTTCTGTGAAGTCATCAGAAATTTATCATACCATGGCACAAACACAGAACAATTCTTATAAAACAAAACTGCACATCAGGAACACAGGTCTCTCACAAACTACTGACCAAGCCCAGAGTGGATTGGGGACTGATCAACAGAACCCCATGGGGTAGAATCACTTATGTTTTCAGGAGCTGAAGAAACCCCTCACAGAAGGGCAAAGGACCCAGACCATTACCCACTCTCCCAAGCATATTCCTGGCTTTGGAGAAGGAGCCCTATTTTATCCTCAATACATCCCTGCCTTGGAGGAAGATCACAGGCCTAGGCCACAGGCTGTTTCTGTCTCTGTCATATTCTTTCCTAGGCTTGCAAAAGAGCTATAGAAAACTATACTTTTCTCAAGAGGAAACTGGATCTTTTTGGCACATAAGGCCTTCATATTCATTGTGACACTGTAATGCCCCAGTGAGGAATTTATTAGAGGCCTGTTCTTTTGAAGATGAAGATGCGCCAAGTGGCTGGTTTTAAATCAAAGTTGTCCCCTCTGCTATGACTTGGAGCCAAATGTGTTGACAATCCTGGGGAATCAACACGTGTGCCCTAGCATCCTAATCTCTAACAGGCTAACTTCTCTGTGGGGTGTTTTAGACGCAGTTCTTCCTCAGGTAAATTCTACTTCCTGTCATTGGTAAATCCTGTATAATATCAATTATCCTCTTGTACATCACAGCTTAATACTGAAGGGTTACCCAACACATGAGATCACATTTACAACCTTCACAAAATTTATACTTTGTTTGTTTGTTTTTGTTTTTTTCGCGGCACTGTTTTTCTCTGTTGCCCTTGGCTCACATTGCAGACCTGGCTGGCCTTAAGCTCACAGCGAGCCACCTGACTCCTGAGTGCTGGGATTTGGGGGTGTGCCACAATGCCGGGATTCCAAATATATCTTAGACCTAAATGTTACATGCTAAGAACAGAATTTTTAGAAGATGCTAGAGAAACCAGGGATCTGAGTTTGTAATCCTGCCAAGGATGTTTCTACTCACAAGCCCCTGCTCCCAATGCTTTGGGTAGATGTAATCCACACAGTGCAGGTAGTCAGAGACCATCACCAAGTCCAGAAAATTACTAAGACTGAAAAGGACCTCACAGGTGTCCACATCTGGTGCTGCTTATCTCACATCCCTAGGGAAGACCCACTACACCAGTTTCCTCTGCCCAGCTGTCTGTTCCTCCTACTGTGAGCAGTGACTCTGCACTTACCATGTTGTGTCTTCTGACCTTGCCTGAGCTCTCCTCACAGCACCCAGCACAAACACTCAGAGCATATCGCACACAGTCACTCAAGTCCACTCCAGTACAGAGAGGAACTTACATCATGGTACCCGGAAGAACACTCTTTCTCTCTTTCTTGGGTTCCCTGATTGGCCACTGAGGCTTGAGTGACAGGAGCACTTCCCTATGGTTAGAGTGTGCTGATGGGACACAGCACAGTAGTTCCTGGAACAGGCTTCCATTGCAGGACCAGTCTTTTTTCTTAAGAGGAGAGATCTCCATTTCAGTAGCATTCCTACCTGCTCTCCAAGAACCTGCATTTCCACCTTTGCACTCACCCCAGGAGAGAACCAGCCACTCAGGCCACCTGAGCTCAGATGCCGGCCCCTTACCCTCTGCCCTTGAGCTCACCAGGTCCTAACATCTGAGTTTGCCTGAGGTCCCAGCAAAACCTTCAGGCACTTCCCTTCTTCTTCCTTCAATCAGGATGCACAGCTTGCAAAGCCTAGTGCTCAAATTGGAGTGGAGGGATCAGTCTGTCCCACAAGTGAAAAGGTACCCAAAAGATTCCCAATTAAAGAGAGTTTAGGAAACAACATTTTTGTTTTGTGGCTTCATGCTATGTTCTGGTAAACTGCAGCTACCTCTCACCTGATAGATATGAAACAAACCTGGGAGGAAAGCAGGAAAGGGATGACAATCATTTTGGAGGGGCTGGAGAGATGGCTCTGTGCTTAAGAGTGCCGCCTGCTCTTCCAAAGGTCCTGAGTTCAAATCCAGCAACCATATAGTGGCTCACAGTCATCTACAGGGAGATCTAGCGCCCTATTCTGGTGGGCAGGCATACATGAAGGTGAAACACTGTATACTTAAATAAATAAATCTTAAAATGTATATATACGGAGAGATAATCATTTTGGAGCACTACAGTTAATCAACACATCATCCTCAGTGGAAAGGTGATTAAAAAGCAAACAAAGCTGGATGTGGTTGCGCAGGCCTTTAATCCCAGCATTGGGAGGCAGAGGCGGGCAGATTGCTGTGAGTTCAAGGCCAGCCTGGTCTACAAAGCAAGTCTAGGACAGCCAAGGCTACACAGAGAAACCCTGTGTCAAAAAACAAAAAACAACAACAACAACAAAAAAAACCAAAACAAAACCAAAAGCCCACAGTTGTGCTAGGGCTGGGGGTGGGGCTGGGGTAGAGGATGGAGTGGAGGTGTGAAGGGAGGGAGGGGTGGGGGATGAGGGCGCCTTCCCCAGCAAGGAGAGAAGAGTCAGTGGGTCTCTGCTGAGCAGAGGGCTCTTAGAGGACATAGGGAACCAGCAAGGACAGGGAGTGAGCCAGGCATGATGTTCAAGGTAATGTCTCAGGTGACAGACTAGCAATCAGGCTGCTTCCCTGCTGTGACACACAAGCAACCAGGTGCTTTTTAATTATCTAAGTTTCAGATAACATGCCAGTAAACCCAGCACTTTGTAGGCAAATTCATATCCAGGAATTTGACACCGTTGGTTATGTGAGGATAAGAAAGACTGGGAGGTGTTCCCAGCAGTGGTGGAGCATGCCTTTACTCTCAGCAATCCTGAGGCAGAGGTGGGCCAATTGCTGTGAGTTAGAGGCCAGCCTGGTCTATAAAGTGAGTCCATGACAGCCAATGCTACACAGAGAATCCTTATCTCAAAAAAACAAAAACAAAAACAAAAACAAAAAAAAATCCACAAACAAACAAACAAAAAAAAACCACCAATAATAGGGTTTATGGATTTGAAGAAAGTCATGAGGTCATGTAGCCCTGGGCTATGGAGCCTCAGTATAAATTTTGTAGCCAAACCTTGTACCAATCTCTCCCAATACCAGTTAATCCTAATTAGAGTCCTGTTTTGCCAGAATGCATGTCTTTGTACCCTATTCTTACCTGGTGGCCAGGGAGGCCAGGCAATGATGTCAGAATGCCTGGGACCTGAGCAACAGATAGCAATGAAGACGCTTTATGAATTTCCCAGAAGCTCTATGGTAGCTAACAATCTGCTATAACTTCTGCCCCATGAGATCTGGAATCTTCTTGGCTTTTGTACGCACTGTGTACAAATATATACAGGCAAACACCTGTAATCATAAAATAAAAAGAAGGAATGGAATTCTCTACAGTGATGCCACAGGCCTCATTCAGAGCAGCTAAGGCTAGTTAAAATGAACTCTTTCTGATCCTCTATGAAAGCCAATGTGTCCTTCATTTTAGTCAGTCTGCTCAGAGACATTAGCTGCTTTTTTCTGACGTTAAAGTAGCTCAGCATAGGCATTAATCTAAGAGCAGAGTCCACAGTGCAGATAGGTGATGGTTTCTTGATGCTTTTTGTATTTATGTTGTCTGTCCTTCATAGTTGTGAAAACAGGTCATTGGCAGCTTTTTATCTTTTCTACTGTCTGCTCTTCTGGTACTCCCTTGTCAGAACACTGTCCCTGAGAAATGAACTGCTATGTCACTGTTGTACTTAAGAAACAAGTCTGGGAATATCTTTCTGTGTAAATCTTCCATCTGCTTAATTGGCTAGCCTTGCAGACTCCTGTCTCTATTAAATTGTTCAAAGCATAATCTAGAACCCCATCCTAAAAAACATCTAACAATGACAGCATATGTGAAATGCAACATCTCTTCTAGTCTGGTTTCTTTTTTTTGCAATAGCAGGATAGGGTTTCACACTATCATTAAAGAAGTTTTTTTCTTAATCTCCTAAATAGATAGAGTGATTTCTCCCTACGAAGGCTTGTTAATTCTAGAACATCTGTACCTCTAGCTTTTTAGAAAAATGTTTCTGAAATAATGTTTACTCATGTTGTTTCTTTCCTAATCTGTTGCCCTCCATGGCAGTGACCTTGCTGTCTCCTTGATGAAACTATGTAAATCCTTAAATTTAAAGACTGTATCATGACAACATTTTGAAATTATCCATTTGAGTAGTGTAGTCAACTATCCATTGCAGTCAGAGGAAAAGAATCTCCATAAGGAGCATGGTTTTTCTGCCTTCAGAACAGACTAGAAGGAATAATTTATTATCTATTCCACAAGGGTAAATGGGGTAGGCAATCAGCTGCTGCAGCTAAAATTCTGAAAAGTAGGAAGTATCTTATTGTTGATGTGAACGATAGGATCTCTAAAATCAGGTTCTGCTGAGCACGGTGGCACACGCCTTTAATCCCAGCACTTGGTAGGCAGTGGCAGGTGGATCTCTGTGAGTTCAAGGCCAGCCTGGTCTACAAAATGAGTCCAGGACAGTCAAGGGTAGACAGAGAACCCATGTCTTGAAAAAAAACAAAACAAACAAACAAACCAAAAAACAAAAAGCAAACCAAAAACCTCAGTTTCTACCTACTGTGGAGTCCCCTCCTGGCTCCCTGTGGATCAAGTTATATAGCGTACAGCTCCACCAGTACCATGTCTGCCTGGACACTGCTGTGCTTCCTACTATGTTGGTAATGAACTAAAAGTCTAACACCATAAAAAACCCTCAATTAAATGTTACTTTTTAAATAAGGGTTGCCTTGTTCCTGGTGCTTCTTCACATTAATGAAACTGTAACTAAGAAAGAAATTGTTTTCACAGTCAATATAGTTAAAATTTTAAAATATAAGCTGGGCGTGGTGGCGCACGCCTTTAATCCTAGCACTCGGGAGGCAGAGGCAGGCAGATCGCTATGAGTTCCAGGCCAGCCTGGTCTATAAAGCGAGTCCAGAACAGAGAAACCCTGTCTCAAAAAAGAAAAACAAACAAACAAAAATTTTAAATATAAAACAAATAAATTGTTTTTATCTTTTAAGAAGCCATTCAATTGTTGGGATCATTTTTTAGATTTCATTTTATTTTAAATACATTACTGCTGTATTTTCTACTTGTTTCTGTTCCCTGTCATTAAGAATGTCTTTTCTGTTTTCTCAACTGCTATTCATTTCTTTATTTCTGTTTAGAACAATGTATCCTGTAGCTCAATCATGCCTCATGCTAAGTAATTTTTAATTTCTTTAAACACACATTATCTTCCTCTCCTGCCAAGTGCTGGAAAGATAGGCCTGCAACTCTTTCCTAGCTGGACCTTGACTGATCTGTGAGAAGGAAAAATAAACCAGTTCATAAATGTCCTCTAGTCAGGATGCTGAATTGTCAGAGCCTCTGGGATTGGGATGGACAGTGAGCAATGGTGTTTCTGTTGGTTCATGTTGTGACCTGTGAAAATGACATTGACCTATGAGCCTTCCTCGGTCCAGATTTCCTGGGGAGTAGGAGGCTCTGCAGGCCTGTGTATGGGAGGTGGGGATCCTTGTAATGTCACTGTCCAGTGTACACACACAGCCATTAATGTTGATGTGTGATGGGAGGAAACTTTGAAAACTAAAGGTCTATTTTCTAAAGGTTCAGATTTTTGCATTCCAGTTTCAGGTTTGTACTTTACATGTTACAAAATAGTTTGGAAACTGATAGAAAGTGGTGATGGAGATCATCCTACAGCAATACATACTAGAATATTCTAAACTTTCTGCTACTACCAGCCAGCCTGGTATGATCCAGAGAAATTCAGTTCCAGGGGAGAGATGGAGTTTCTGAAGTGCAGATGTTTCTCAGGTCTGGATGGTTTTGGGCGAAGTGGATAGGGGAGACTTCATATCTTTTGCTATAATCCATGTGGAAGGAAACAGAGATTGAATTTTTCTTCTACATTGTTTTGGGTTTGAACATCAATGTGGCTGGCTTTACATGGACCCATGAGGAGGCATGACGGGATGGAGAACCTTAGCAAGAGATTACCCTCCTGTGCAGAGAGAAAACTCCAGAATATGAGGCCTGTTTGTAAGAAATGGAAAGTCCACAACATAACAGGTTAAGGTTCACTTTTAGTTAATTTTATGTGAGTTGTGACTCCATTTATTTAAAATTTATACAAATAGAATCAGAAGTAAATGTGTAATATCAGTGTAATAAACATGTAAGGGCTTGATTCAAAGCCCAGTGTAGAAAGCAGCTGACAGTCCAAAAGCTGACATGTGACCAGATGTGTGAGTGATAGATAAAACCTTAGTAGTAAATTCTGACCTAGGAGCAGCCACGACTGCAAGTTGGTGATAAGTGTGATGCAGAAAGCTCGATGTGTGAATTAGAGATGATAAGGTTAAGTTAAGTATAAAAACCCTGTAAGAAGCAGCCAGTTTCCTCGCTGTCACCATGACTACCTGAAATGCTGCCAGACGACAAGGCGCTCTTCCTGGACGGAGCAGACAGACAAGCTGTCAGATAACAACCCGAGAACTGAATCAAGTCGCAGCAGCGAACCTGTTCGACAGAACATTGCGATATCAGGTCGTATACCCTAATGGCATGAGCTCCCAGAACATTGATATTATAAGATGCTAAATGCTACTCCTATTGGAATTAAGATAGTTTTAAGAGTATAATGGAATGGTATTGGTGGCTTGGCCTTGGAGCCTTAGCCGCCGCCTTTTGCTGTAGTTGTCTTTGTATTGCTAATAAATCTCTCTTGCTAAAACGTACAGCTTGCACTTGGCCTGCCTCCTTTGTTCCGGATTCTGAGTGTAAACTCTGCTCGCGACAATCAGTCAAGTACAAACGTTTCCTGCATGTATTTTCTTAGGTCTTTTGTCAAAAACTTTTGTGTATGTTTCTGCTTTTGTTTTAGGCTTTTTCTCTCCATCCCCTTTATTCTTTCATAGATATTGTACACATTCTTGATTATTCTAATTTCTTGTGATATTAAAGTATTTTCTAGTACTAAACTTTTTTAGTATGGTCAGTGTATATGTCACTCAAAATGAAGTGGCGAGTCAGAGCCTCCAGGCAGAACGCGGAGGCGGGTTCTTCCGGGAGCCTTGCTGAAGAGCTGCACAGGCTTGAGTGGTTCCGCCTGGTGTGCTCTGTCCTCTGCTGCTGGGTGTTGTGAGAGAAGCTCAAGCAAGTTCCGAAGTCCCGACATGGTGAGTGGAGGGTCACTGCTCACAAATGGGAGGAGCTGGCTGCTGTGGAGAGCTAGCTGGAGTGGTGGGGCTGTGTGGGAAGACAGACCAGTAGGCTATTGGAGAATACGCACACGTACTGCTGAAATGCCGATCTCTGCAGTTCTGCAAATGGACTGGAAGCCTGGGCCATGAGCTATTGTGCTGTGTCCCTTCAGGACACTGTAATTCTAAGGGAGGTGCTCATGTCACTGGAGACTTGCTGGCCAATCAGAGCCTCCAGGCAGACCAGCCAGTATGAAGATGAGGCTCTTTCTTCTGGCTGCCATGCACAAGTGCAGCTCTCTAGCTGAGCTTTCTTTAATGGGTCTGTGTGATGTGCTTTGAGCACTGCTGCTGAGTGCTGTGAGGGAAGCTCAGGCAAGCGCCAAAGTGGCAACATGGTGAGCTCAGGGTCACTGCTGACTGATGGGTTATCTCCACAGGTGAAATAAGCCAATGGGGCCAGATTGACAGTACAACGGAGGCAGGTGGATCTCTGTGAGAGGCAGGTGGATCGCTGTGAGTTTGAGGGCAGCCTGGTCTACAAAGTAAGTCCAGGACAGCCAAGGCTACACAGAGAAACCCTGTCTCGAAAAACCAAAAAAAAAAAAAAAAATAGTAAACCGGGCAAGTTTACATAGGAAGTGAAATTCCTTGGCTAGTTCAGGAGCCTCAGTATACAAAGCCTGAAGAAATTGCCCCGCTGGACCCGCCCTCCTCAGCCCCCGCTGTGGCAACTAGGATTACAGGTGAAGGAAGATTAAGTATTGGCCACCTGCTGTACTAGGGAAGCCCTTGGCCCCAGGGGTGGGCTTGGAGCATCACAAGGAATGCTAAGAATGTGCAGAGGCTTTCCTTGCAGTGGGCAGGGTTGGAAAAGAAGTGGCCTCTAACAGACCAGGTAGATGACAACTGAACACCCACATTGGGGAACATCAGAAAAGTGGGCTACAGGAGCTGGTGTGGTGGGTCCTCCCTGAGGTTGTGTGGTCAGCAAAGGCCAGATGTGGCCACATTTGGCCCGTGTTAAGCTTTGATAGAGAAAAGTAGAATTGATGATGTGAAGGATGCAGCAATTCATAGAAATTTAAAAAGCTCAGCTAGAATTTAGCTGAAGGAGGATTGCCTCCAACACACCCCACAGAAAAACAGTATGCTAACCGGCCTGTTAGAAGTCAGGATGCTAGGATACAAGATACAATTCTTTAAAAACTTACTTGATATGAGACATAGCTTGTGCAAAACCTCCTCACCTCAGCCTTTGTACTTTCTATTTTCTACTTCTCCGTTCTTTCTCATCTTCTGAAACCTTCCACTTAGGACTCTGTCACTGATGTTTGAAGGTACTGGGTCCTTAAAAATACTTCTGTCACTATCATTGCTGGGCGAATGTCTTAAGTGGCTAGGCTTGCTGTGTCCAGTCCATATTTAAGTTGTTCAAAACATAACCTGGGGAGTAAATTTAAAGAAACTTAATGGCAGCAGCATGTAGAATGCAAAATCTGTTTTTAGCTGTAATTACAGAGATTTTTTATTAGTTAGTTTTGTATTTGTGTGTATTATATGTATGTATGTATGCATATTAATTCTAGGACAGCTGCCGCTTTGAGCAAAGTCTTTCTGATAAAGTAGGCTAACTCAGGTGGCCTTGAAGCCTGTCTGTTGCTTCCCAGAGAAATGGCCTTGCTTTCTTCTTGACTAAACTTCTTAAGTTCTTTAATTAAAGGATTGTACCACAGCAGAGTTTAAAAATACTCACTTTAGTCATGTAATGAACTTTCCATTTCCATATCAGGAATAAGATTTTCATGTGGATCATGGCTTCTGTCTTCAGAACAGAACAGGATGCACAGTTTACTTTTACACTGCAGAGTGAAGCAGGACAGGTCGTAACTAGCTCACACACTAATGTTTAGGGCGGTCAGCTGCAAGAGTCAATACTATGAAGAAAGACCTGATTGAGGCAAGGTGAATTATGATGTCATCTCCCAGCATGGATTAACTCATGCATGTGAATGGAAACAGACCAGATCGGTGGGTAAATTATTAGTCCATGTAACTAGGATAACTAGTCCATGTAACTAATCTACCGACCAGTCCAGCTGGTCAGTTACTGGGGGGCTGAGGGGGGTCGCAACCTGTATTTAAAGACATGGGCGAGAGAGATGTAGAGCTCAAGCGAACAGTTGCTCATCAAGAGCCGTTTATTGAGGGTAATGGCAGGCTTTTTAAAACCTGCTTTAGTGAGGGCGGGGGTACGCAAGGAGAGTAGTGGAAAAGTACAAAATCTTCTGGGGGTGAGCCCCGGGAACATTTGCAAGGGGAGGGGTCTTCCAGGTGAGACAAAGCAGGATGTCTCTGTGGTTATCTCAGGATCAGATCGCTGTCTTCTCGGGACTAAGCCGGATGCCTTGCATACCTAATGAGTGGCCCAGCAGGATGTTTGCTGCAAATGCTGACTGGGTGGGGGTCGGCCTCAGGCCATTTGGTCCCTGGCATCTCCACCCCTTTTGTTTATTTTGGCCTGAGGGAGACCTTACAGCCCAGCGAATGACTTTTAGGAGGTCACCAGTCATTGTTACAGGATGGCGGTATATTTGAGAATCACTATTGTCCAAGTGTTTCAGGACAACAGTTATTCTGGACCAGCCAAATTCCCAAGGAAAGGGGGCCTCGCGATGGCCTGAGCCTGCTAGAGGATCGATGCTCAATCTTACCACGCCTATGGTCTGTCCTCCCACCAAGGACCGACCGACGTCTGATAACCGAGACTTATTCGATCGCTCCGTCTCTGACTTGCCAGGCACTATCGCGGGTCAGGTCAAGGTGGGCTCAGGCCAAAAGATATAGGGGAGGGCTTGCACAGGTTTACCAAAGGCACCGAGGGCACAACCAGGCTCACCATCCAGCATTCTGCATCCTCGGGAACTGCAAAGGCCGCCCATAGGAACTGCAAAGGCCGCCCATAATTAACCGACTGAGGCGTAGGTGAAATCTCCTGGATGGAAATAGAAGTCTGATTTGGGTCCTCAGTCTCCAGGCGGTGGTAGTGAACCTGGATATTCTTGGTGGCAGCTTCAACCTCACTTTTAACAAACCCTGTAAGACGGTTTAAAGTTCATGGGCCAAAGGATAATAGAAGGAGAACACCAACGAGGGGCCCGAGCAGGGTGGGGAGAAGGGTAGTAAGCCAGGGGGAGGCAAGGTTAGGGTTAGGGAAATTCCCCCTTCCAGAAAATTTAAAAATGAGTCGGGGTCATGAATAGTAAAACGGGGAAAAAGAATAACAAGGACACACCAGTCTTTGGAGGAAAGGAGGGTAGGGGCATAGACGATCGAGGTTAAACCAGAGGAACAAGCAAAATGGGTGTTATTTGGCGCGGGAATGTAGGGGAGGGAGAGGTCGGGAACGACAGTCTGGGCGCAAACGCCGCTGAGGGGAAGAGGAGGGAGCATATGGGGACCCAGGAGGCAAGTACCTATGCCGGAAACGGACTGGAGGGTAATGCGATTGTCGGGAGCTAAGCCGGTGAGGGTGGGGTAACATTAGTAAAGAGCAAGGTGGAAAGAAGAGCAATACCCTCGTAAAAGGGCGGGGAGGGGGAGAAACACATCCAACATTCAGGAAACGACAAGGAGGAGTCATTTTTCAAGGCCCATATGGAGGCATTGGCCAACTGGAGAATGACATCAGCCGAACTGGGGGGGAGGGCCCACGGGGAGGGTAGGTCGGGAGGGAGGGGGTGAAATGGACCGAAGGAGGACGTCCGAGGGGTTGGGCGGGGAGGGAGGCATGGGGGTGGCAGGTTTAGGCGGGGGGCCAGGAGCAGGAACGGGAACAGGATGATGGAAAATATGATTAGGCCCAACCACTGCAGTGCCCTTATTGGGTACCTTTTTCAGGAGGTGTAACCTGAACGTAAGTCCAAAATCGTACTCTGATTTATAAACACGGAGGCCCCATTCAAATCCACGACCCGTCCAACTGGCTCGTTTACCGGGCTCAGTGAAGCGAATGGTCAGGGGGTTGCACCAGCCATTGGTGACTGAACGAGCTGCATTGCAAAGGTCTTTAACGGCCTCACCATAGGGCTGAGGATGAACCCAGGAATCGACAGTGATGTAGTCCCAAGAAGAGGATGGCTTCCAGTACGTGTCGCCAGTGGTCTCACACCCCCAAGAGGCACAGTAAAAATCTTGGGCCCCACCACAGCGGTGGTTATCAGGACGGGGCCGATGAGAGGTTTCCGGGCAAACATAGAGTCCTCCGGCCCAAGCAATCCCATCCTGGTGTAAGGTTTTGTGGAGCATGATGCGCTCAAGGTCATTACGGCAGCCGGGACTGGGACCACCAACCGAGCGAGAGAAAGGGGACGTCTCCTCAGGAGCCTAGGCCAAAAAATGTCTTCCACGCCCCAAGAAGAGGGGCCTCCCAGGGCCAGGGCACAGAGGTCAACCTGTAAATCGGGCTACTGGGGGTTAATGCCCTGAGAGGAGGAGAAATTAACAATATCTCCCGCTTGGTTAATAATGACCCAGGTAAAATTATAGATTGTATAAGGCTGAGGTTGGCGCAGGAATGCGGCGAGAATCACTTCAGGAAGGCAGAGGCAAAGGAGCGACGCGGTGAGTAGCAACATGATGAATCGGCGGTATCTTTTTTATCCTAAAAAAGAGCACAATTACATCTTTTCCTCAGGGGAGTTCCCTGGGAGAGGGGGGTTAAAAGGTTTAATTAGGCGCTCAGGTAACCAGCGCACATTTTGTTCTTTCTGATCATAAATGTAGGCATGACCTTTGCCCCAAATAAGGACTGGGTCGGGTCCATGCCATTGGTGGGTCAGTGGATCCTTCCACAGAGCCTTGGCATAGGTGGAGGAGGTGGAAGAGTGCCAAAGGCGATCGGCCGCCGAATGGCCAAGATCATCCTTTTGTAGAAAATTTAGGACGAACAATGCATGATTGAGAAGCAGGCGGGGCCCTGCTGTAGAGGGATATAGGATTCCTTTGGAAAACTGTAATTTATTAAGCATTGCTTTAAGTGTCTGGTGGGCCCTCTCGACAATTCCTTGTCCTTGGGATTGTAAGGTATCCCCGTAACATGTTTAATCTGCAGTTGGGCACAAAAGGACTTGAAGGCAGAGCTTGTATACCCAGGGCCGTTATCAGTCTTTAAGGTAAAGGGTTTGGGGGCAACAGTAAGGCAATACAAAACATGATCAATAACATCTCTAGTAGCCTCTCCAGTGTGCGGAGAGGTGCAAATAAATCCACTAAAAGTATCTATAGACACATGAATATACTTAAGTTTCTTAAAAGAGGAGAAATGAGTAACATCCATTTGCCAGACCTGTCCAGGCATGAGGCCACGAGGGTTGACTCCCGTATGTGGCTCGGAAAGAAAGGTGACACATGCCTGGCATTCTTTAACAATAGCCCGGGCTTGTTCCCGAGTGATGGAGAACATGTGGTGAAGGCTTTGGGAATTAAGGTGGTGGAGGGCGTGAGCCTCCCTGGCCATAGCAACGGGGTCGCTGGCGGATGGAACGGCCAGCCCTGAAAGCAGGGGGCGCGTGGCTGAGTCCACCTGGGCATTAAGTGTAGTCAGAGGCCCAGGCAGGGTAGAGTGAGCGCGAATATGACCAACGAAAAAAGGCTGAGAGCGCAAAAGAATAAGCTGTTGGATACGGGAGAAGAGAGGGGAGGCATTAGTAGCAGGCTTAATACGAGGAACCATCTCGAGGAGTGGAACAGAGGACGTGACATAGGCACTATCAGTATATAGATTAAAGGGAGTATGGGGAAGCAATGTAAAGGCGTGTGCGACAGCTTCCAGCTCAACAAGCTGAGCAGAGGTATGGGGGGTTTGTTTTTGCAGGATAGCTCCGTCCACAGAGAGGGCAGCAACCCCGGTAGAGGAGCCATCAGTAAAAACCAGGGAAGCTTGGGGGAGGGGTCTGGAGCGGGTGACTCTCGGGAAGATGACAGGTTGTCGCTGCAGGAATTGAATTAGTTTATCTGGGGGATAATGATTATCTAATAGGCCGCAAAAAGAAATACAGGAGACCGCCCAATCATCTGAATTTTGAAAAAGCCACCTTATTTGTGTGGCCGAGTAAGGCGTGATAATAGAGTGAGGGTCCCTTCCGAAGAGCCTGGTAGCCGCTTCCCGCCCCTGCCGAATGAGAGACGCAACCAGAGTAGGATAAGTAGGAAGGACCTTACTGGAGGAGGAGGGGAGATGAAGCCAAAAAAGAGGGGCCCGTTGCCAGAGCAGTCCTGTGGGGGCAAAGAGGGAAGGAAAAATTATGAGCGCGAAAGGCTGGGTAGGGTTTAGTAAGGGGAGGGGGAAGAGTGAGCAAGGTAGAGGAGGGAAAGGTTGGCGCCGCGCGGAGGAGGCCATCATCAGAATGATATCGAGCAGCCTCCTCCTCAAGGGTGGCAGCAGCATCCGGATCCAAGGGCTCATCTGGGGCCTGAGAGAGGAAAATGGCGGAATGGCGGGAGGCGCATGAAGGGGCGACCGACGGAGGGGGAACAGGAGAGGCTGGCGGACCGGACCGGACAGAGGGTGCCCTTTTTGGGGGAAAAACAGGGGCACAAAGTGGTGAACACCCACGTTCCATAGTGGAAATGGGGTCCTCATAGGTGGGAGGAAGTGACGGATAAAGACGGCGGGGAGAAGGGGAAGGGTGGGACACAGGCGCAGGGGAAGGATTTTTTAAGGGCTCCGAGGATGTAGGAGGGACAGAATCGGGGAGCATGTCAATGAGCGTAAGAGAGGAACCCTGCAAAGAGGAACAGGAAGGAACACGAGAAGGAGGGAGAGATTCGCGCAGGCAGAGTTCAGCCACAGAGAGGAGCTGCCTCTGTCCGCTTTCGTTTTCGCTGGACTCAATCATGTCCCGTATAAGGCCCCAATAAGAAAAAATACTGTTCGACACCGCTGTATTACCATCTTTTTTAATAAGTGCATTAAGCTCACTCCCCACCTTTTGCCACTTTTCAGAATGAATAGTAGGTCCATCAATCATGAACCAGGGACAGGTCTGGTCAATAAAAACAAAAAACTCAATCAAATGTTTCTTTTTTACCCTAATACCCCTCTCTCTGAGTACGTCCTTTAAGCCTCTTATGAACTTTGCTTCCTTGGACAGCGAATGGCCCATTCTTGAGATACGCGAACGGATGACTCACCTAATGACGAAGCCAGCCGGGCGAGCTTGGCTGGTCATGAAAACTCCTGTGGACCGGTCCCTTAATCCGTTCGGGGAGAAACCCGCACCTCGAGTCCCTTCGTGGTCGCCAGATAATTAGTCCATGTAACTAGGATAACTAGTCCATGTAACTAATCCACCGACCAGTCCAGCTGGTCAGTTACTGGGGGGCCGAGGGGGGGTCGCAACCTGTATTTAAAGACATGGGCGAGAGAGACGTAGAGTTCAAGCGAACAGTTGCTTGTCAAGAGCCGTTTATTGAGGGTAATGGCAGGCTTTTTAAAACCTGCTTTAGTGAGGGCGGGGGTACGCAAGGAGAGTAGTGGAAAAGTACAAAATCTTCTGGGGGTGAGCCCCGGGAACATTTGCAAGGGGAGGGGTCTTCCAGGTGAGACAAAGCAGGATGTCTCTGTGGTTATCTCAGGATCAGATCGCTGTCTTCTCGGGACTAAGCCGGATGCCTTGCATACCTAATGAGTGGCCCAGCAGGATGTTTGCTGCAAATCCTGAATGGGTGGGGGTCGGCCTCAGGCCATTTGGTCCCTGGCAGGTAAACATTTTGGGTAGGTTAGTTTTAGCCACTGAATATTAAATTTCTATTTAATGGACTCTCCTATGCAGATATGTGCAATCCTCATTGACACAGTTAAGTCAGCTCAGACATTTGAGACTTAGGCTACTGGTTGTTGGTGTCTGTCTGATCTGAGCGGCTAACATTGCCCAGAAGGGCAAAGTCAAACAGTACAAGTTTGGTAGTAGAGTTTTTGGTGTCACTTATATATACTATAGTATCATCTGCCAATTAGCATACATTGAATGCTTCCTTTCCAAATTCCACCCTCTTGACCACTTTTAGTTGCCATATTGGTTAGGTTGGACATCAAGTGTTATATTAAATAGAAATGGAGAAAGAGGAGAGACTTCTCTTTATTTAGATTTTAGTGGAATTGCTTTGAGGTTCTCTCCATTTAAGTTGGTGTTGCTATAGACTTGTGTAAATTGTGTTTAATATGTATAGGTATGTTCCTTGCATTTGTAATCTCTCCAAGACTTTTATCATGAATTGGTGTTGAATTTTTGTGAAGGGCTTGCTTAGTGTCTAATAAGATGACCTTGTGATGTTTTTCCCTATGTCAGTTTATTTATTTTACCATGACTGGTTTTCCTGTCCTGAGCCATTCCTGCATCAATGGGATGAAACTTCGTCAACCATTGTGGGTTATCTTTCTGATATGTTCTTAGATTAAGTTTACATTTATTTTATAGAGTATTTTTGCTTCAATGTTCATGAACAAATTTGGTCTGTAAATCTCCTTCTTTGTTGAGTCTTTACATCCTTCATGTATTAAGGTATTGTGGCCTCATGAAATGAACTGGGTAACTTTCCTTCTGTTTCTATTTTGTAGAGTACTTTGAGCAGTATTGAAACTAAGTCTTCTTTGAAAGACTTGTTGAATTATGCACTAAAAGTGTCCAGTCCTGCATTTCTTTCTATATATGTATATAAAGAGATTTATTTATTATTTATGCAGTATCCTGCTCACTTGTATCCTGCCCACCACAAGATGACACCAGATCTCATGACAGGTGGTTGTGAGCCACCATGTGGTTGCTGGGAATTGAACTCGGGACCTTTGGAAGAGCAGTCGGTGTTCTTAACCTCTGAGCCATCTCTCCAGCCCCAGTCCTGCATTTCTTTTGTTGGAGTCTTTCAATGAATTCTTTCATGTCACTAGGTGTTAGAGGTCTACTTATGGTAAATTGTTATGTCATTTGGGTTTAACTTTGGTAAGTGCTACATGTTGTTATGTTTACCTGTAAGTAATTAACATTATTAGGCCTATACCTGTTATTATTACAACAGTATAACACGCTAGCAATCAGTCAAGACACAGACACCTGTTATATATTAAAATACCCGTAGTTAACCTAGGGCAGGGCAGATATTAATTCTCTAAACTACTTCCCTTAGTGAGGCAGGTATGGGATACCTGTCCCAATCCCACAGCATTTAATGCTAATAATTTCTATCAAGCTACCTCACATCCAGAATCCCATATACTTGCTAATGTTCTTCATCAGGGCCAAATCCTCCATTCATGCTGGCCATGTGCTTCTCCTCCACCTAACTCATGCTGGGAAGACCTCCTTCTCTCCCTTGTCCTCAGATCTGTCTTCATCCCAAGATTCTCTTGGTCTTCCCAAGCCCTAGACCCTTAGCCATGTCTATTCCATTTGCCCTGCCCAGATGTGATGGTCTTATATTAGTTAGCATCAAAATACAGCAGACCAATGGGTACCTATCAAGAAAATTATTCATTTTGTTTAGATTTTTCATTTTGGTGCAATACAGGTATATAAAGTATATCCTTATGATTTTGGAGATTTTCCCATTGTATGGCACCCTGCTCATTTTTTTCTTTTTTCTTTTTTTTCTTTTCTTTCTTTTCTTTCTTTCTTTCTTTTTTTTTGGTAAATGTGACTATTCTTTCCTTGTCTTTTACTTATTTCAATAAGGGTTGTCCATTTTGTTGATTTTTCTCAGTGAACCAACTCTGTGTTTTATAAATCCTTCCATTGTTCTCTTTGTTTTTATTTTTTTATTTCAGCCCTAATTCAATAGTTTCTTCCTGTTTACTACTTTTACTTGTGCTTCCTTCATTTTGTTCTAGACTTTTATATGTGCTGGTAAGTGCTTAGTAAGAAATTCCTGTATATGTTATGTATGCACTTAGTGCTCTCAACTATCCTTTTTTCTTCTTTTTTTTATTAATTAATTTACTCATATTACATCTCAGTTGTTAGCCCATCCCTTGTATCCTCCCATTACTCCCTTCCTCCCACTTCCCCCCTACTCCCCTCCCCTATCTCTGTGTCTGAGGGGGACCTCCTCCCCCTGTATATGCTCATAGGGTATCAAGTCTCTCCTTGGTGACCTATTATCCTTCCTCTGAGTGCCACCAGGCATCTCCATCCAAGGGACATGTTCAAGTATGGGGCACCAGAGTTTGTGTGAAAGTTAGATCTCCTTCTCCACTCAACAGTGGAGAATGTCCTGTCCATCGGCTAGTCTGGGTAGGGGTCCGAGGTTTACTGTCTATATTTTCCTTGGCTATTGCCATAGTTTGCGGAGGACCCCAGAGCCCAGACTTGCCTGTAGTTTTCCAGGACCTGCTGGATCCTTCTATTTCCTCATTCTCCCAGGCTTCTCACACCTAAAGTCTCAATAGGATGTCCTCCCCTCTTACCCACTTTCCTGGTAGGTACAGTTTTTCATGGGGACGTACACCTTGGACTAGTGTCTGGATATAAGTGAGTATATACCATTTAGCTCTTTTTGCTTCTGTGTGAACTCACTCATTATGACAATTTCTAGTTCAATCCATTTGTCTACAAATTTTGGAAATTCCTTGTTTTTAATAGCTGAGTAGTATTCTGTAGTGTAGATGTGCCACAGTTTCTTTATCCATTCTTCTACTGAGGGACACATAGGTTGTTTCCAAGTTCTGGCTATTATGAATAAGGCAGATATGAACATGGTTGAACATATATCCCTGTTGTGTGGTAGTGCATCTTCTGGGTATATTCCAAGGAGTGGGATAGCTGGGTCTTGAGGAAGCCCTATTCCCATTTTTCTGAGAAAGCGTCAGATAGCTTTCCAAAGTGGTTGTACTAGTTTGCATTCCCACCAGCAATGAAGGAGTGTTCCTCTTTCTCCCCACCCTCGATAGCATGTGGTGTCAGTTGAGTTATTGATCTTAGCCATTCTGATGGGTGTAAGATGGAATCTCAGTGTGGTTTTGATTTGTATTTCTCTGATGACTAGGAGGTCGACAATTTCTTTAAGTGTTTCTCAGCCATTTGATATTCCTCTGTTGAGAATTCTCTGTTTAGTTCTGCGCCTCATTTCTCTATTGGGTTATTCGGTTTGGTGGTGTTCAATTTCTTGAGTTCTTTATATATTTTGGATATTAGACCTTTGTCAGATGAAGGGTTGGTGAAGATCTTTTCCCAGTCTGTAGGCTGTCGCTTTGTTCTCTTGACAGTGTCACCTGCCTTACAGAAGCTTCTCAGCCTCATGCGGTCCCATTTATTAATTGTTGATGTTAAGGCCTGGGCTGTTGGTGTTCTGTTCAGGAAGTTGTCTCCTGTGCCTATGTGTTCCAGACTCTTCCCCACTCTTTCCTCTAACTGGGTTAATGTCTGTGGTTTTAGGTTGAGTTCTTTAATCCACTTGGACCTGAGTTTTGTGCATGGTGACGAATCGGGGTCTAACAACTATCCTTTTATCATCACTTTTATTGTGTACTATATGTTTACATATGATGTGCATTCATTTGCATTGAATTCTACAAGGTCTTTAGTATCTTTCTTTATTTCTGTCTTGACCCATTTTCACTCTGGAGAGAGTTATTTAGTTTCCATGAGTTTTAAAGACTTCCTTTGTTTCTGTTGTTGATGATGTGTAGCTTTAGTCTATGCTGGTCAGATAGAATGCAGGGGTTGTTTCAATTACCATGTACCTTTTAAGACTTTCACGGTGTTTGAGTATGTGTTCAATTTGGAGATATTTCCATTTGTTTTTGAGAAGAAGGCAAACTCTTCTGTGTTTGTGTGGAATGTTCTGTAAATATCTGGTGAATTCTTTGGATTTTAATAGCAGTTAGCTGAAGCATATTTCTGTTCATATTATTCATGCAGAATCAAGCAACAGGTAAACCCTTCTCTGCCATGGACTCTTTTTGTGAACTATGCATACTTTGCAAGAAAGTTTCCAGGTCCCCTTCTTTTTTTTTTTATTTTCTTTTTTGTTTATTTATTTATTTATTTATTTTTCCTCCTTTATTAATTTATTCTTGTTACATCCCAATGGTTATCCCATCCCTTGTATCCTCCCATTCTTCCCTCCCACCCAATTTCCCCTTATGCCCCTCCCCTATGACTGTTCCTCAGGGGGATTACCTCCCCCTCTATATGATCATAGGGTATCAAGTCTCTTCTTGGTAACCAGGTCCCCTTCTGAGGATCTCCAGCAGCTAGGCAGGGCTGTTTCAAGTTCTGGCCCTGGAATCCCCCTACATCATTCCCTGGGTGCCCCCTTTTTTACATCTTCTGCTCACCTGGGTGCCAACTACGTGTGTTCCATGAGAAGGGTTCTCAGATGTTCAGCCTGTATTGTTGGCCTCTCCACACCTCCAGACAGCAACACCCCAGGACTGCAGAGCTGCTGTGGCTAAATCTTCACAGTACTGGGATGAGCGATCACACCCCTGGGGTTAACTGAGAAGCTGAAGCCATGGAAAAGGCAGCAGCCCCCAAAGCATCAGTTGTAGTTGCTGCTGACAGGGATCTCACAGGTTGGGAGATTTGTTCAACTGGAGCTACTCTGTGATCTCCAGTCCCAACTCTATTGTAGGTTTAGATTTTTCAAAACCTACTTTACTTAGGGTGTCTAAATCCTATTATCTCCCTTTTAATCTACCAACCAGAGGTAGGGGAGAAAGAAGGTTCATAGAAGAAAGAGGGTGTGAACTAGTTTAGAAGTAGTTCTTTGGGGAGATTCTATTCTTCCTTGGCAGGGTACCAGAAATCCAGTCCAATAGGAAGCACCAAACAATACCATGAATCAGTGACAGCAGATGAAATATGCTTGTTCTGCTTGAGTTAAAGATAAATGTGTCCAGTAAGGTTGCAGTATCCCTTAGCACGTGTGCCTGGGTTGGATAAGAGATCAGCTGCATATAAGAGAGTGCTCAAGTAAGGAAACAAGCCAGGAACAATTTTTGTCCATGGTTTTTGTTATAATTTTCTAGGTTGAGTCCAGGGCAGCGAAGGCTACACAGAGAGACCCTGTCTGGAAAAACCAAAAAATAAATAAATAAATAAATAAATAAAAGATAAATGTGTGTTCTGTTGGAGTTAAGAAATATTACCCTGCATTGTTTCTTTCTCAGGAGAAGAGTAGGGCACTAGAACATCCCCAATATCTCTACCTTATATCCCATCGAATTAGTTTAAAATGCTTTGTCTATCCACCTAGGCACAATGTAGCAGGAATAGAGTTTTTCTTGCCTAAGTAGGAAACAATATACCTGAAATAAAATTGACTCTTCTGATTATCTTTTTTGAATTACTCTGTGAATGGTCTGGGTCACAGTGTCCTTTCTCAAACCCATACTATGTTCTTGACCAGTCAGTTTTTGTTAAATGGTCAGTAAACTATCTCTGACCTGAGTTTGGTGTCCATGTGGTCAGTGTGGGCTATTCCTGAACCCCAAAAGGCCAAAGCTAGCAGGCTTCTAGGCTTAAGAAGGTTTCAGCTGCAGATAAGCCAATTAAAGCAGGCAAAAATGTTAATGATGAGGCATGCCCTCATCAGAATGGATGATTACTATGTCTGTGAGAGATTACATTGATTGATGAGTGCTATGGGTGGCTCTTCCAGTAAGGTTGCAGTATCCCTTAGCACGTGTGCCTGGGTTGGATAAGAGATCAGCTGCATATAAGAGAGTGCTCAAGTAAGGAAACAAGCCAGGAACAATGTTTGTCCATGGTTTTTGTTATAATTTTCTAGGTTGAGTTTCTCTTCTAACCTTACAGAATGTTGGACTGTGCGCTGACAGAACCATCTAAAAAAGGAACAAATGGGGCAGAAGAAAGTGCAGTCTGTGGGTTTAGAGAGAAAACGGAACTAGGTAGTTTTAGATGGCAGTCAAATCCTGAAAGAGAGGAAGGGATTTTCAAGGAGCTTAGCACCAGTGAAGAGAAAGCCCTACTCTGCATTGGAAGCCTAAGATGGGCAACACCCATTCTTGCTACACCTTAAATGAATGGAAAGTATAGGCAAAGTGATTGCAAAGCAGGCACTTAATATAAAACCTACTGCAACCTGCAACTCTGGTCGATGGCTGGCATATTTCATATCAGTTTAGAAACCAAGGTTGGCAGGATCACCCATTGCTGTAGTGGTGTTTTTGTTTTGGTTTTTTAATATTATTTATTATTTATATAGTATTCTGTCTGCAGGCCAGAAGAGGGCACCAGATCTCATTATCAATGGTTGTGAGCCCCCATGTGGTTGCTGGGAATTGAACCCAGGACCTTTGGAAGACAACCAGTGTTCTTAACCTCTGAGCCATTCTCCAGCCCCCATTCCACTGGTTTTTAAAACAAGAAAGATGCACAATTCAAGGTCATGTATTCTGTCTTGTGACTTCAGTTCAACGTTGCTCCAACTATTTGTTTTGCAGAGACACTGCCCTAGTAAGGAAACTATGAGATTTCATTTCACCAGGCTTTGGCTATGTAGCCCGTGTTGCATTTTGAGACCATAAGATGTTGAGATACCTAAGCTCTGAGAATTACATCATGAAGAGATGCATATACTGAGTTAAAGTAACAAAACTGAGTGATGAATGAGACAATGCAGTTAGGGCCATCTACACCCTGTGAAACTGAAGCCCCATGTATCTGAGACAAAGCTAGAGTATTTGGTGTTTGAGTTGCTTGATTTATTTATTTATTTATTTACTTATTGATTTATTTATTTATTTATTTTGTGTCCATCCAATCTTGCCTCACTATATGTACCTTCCTCTCAATTAGAATGGGAAGGTTTATTCTGTGCCATTGTATATTGTAAAGGTATAACCTGTTTTCAGATTTTAGAAAATATAGCTATCAAAAGATTTTCTGGAGTGTCAGAAGTGTCTTTGTACTTTTTTTTTTTTTTTTTTTTTTTTTTTTTTTTGGTTTTCTGAGACAGGGTTTCTCTGTTTAGCCTTGGCTGTCCCGGACTCACTTTGTAGACCAGGCTGCACAGTGATCCACCTGCCTCTGCCTCCCGAATTCTGGGATTAAAGGCGTGCACCACCACGCCCGGCTTGTACTCCTGAATAGTGGATGAGCTATTACAGACTGTTAGGATCATTGACTTTGATTGAAATGCATTTTCACTGTGGGTCAATAATGAACAATATCAGAATTTAATTGATCAAATCAGAATGACTCTGGTTAGTGTCATTTCTTTAAATACTTATCTTCTTCTTCTTTATTTTATTTTATTTTATTTTGAGACAGGGTTTCTCTGTGTAGCCTTGGCTGTCCTGGACTCGCTTTGTAGACCAGGCTGGCCTCGAACTCACAGCGATCGGCCTGCCTCTGCCTCCCAAGTGCTGGGATTAAAGGCGTGCGCCACCACGCCCGGCTCTTATTTTATTTATTTATTTATTTAATTATTATTATTATTTTTTTTTTAATTTGCTTTCTTAGTGGAGCTTTTGTAGTAGGAGTTTATCTAGATGTTTTTTTAGGGAAGAGGTTTGGGTGGCTGTAGACTCAAGCCATTTTATGTTTTTGTTTCTTCTGTGTTGAGTTTGAACCTGTTTGTTCAGCTTCCTTCTCATGCTGTCAAGCATCCATGACTATAGACTGAGCCGCTCATTAATGAACAAATGATTTAAATCACTTTACAGCCTGAGTTGTCCCTCCTCTACTCCCAGTCCCACCATCATTCCCCCTTTCCCCAAGTAGCCCTCCTTCTCCTCAGTGAAGGGGAGGCCCACAAGTGCTGTCAACCTCCCCTGGCATCTCAAGTTGCAGCACGACTAAGAACATCCTTTCCCACTGATGCCTAAGGAGGCAGCCCAGATAGGGAAAAGGGGATCCAAAGTCAGACAGCATAGTTAAGATGGCTCCTATTCCCAATGGTAGGGGACCACATGTTCACCAAACTGCACATCTTCTATATATATGTAGTCAGCCTATGTATGCTCTTTGATTATGGTTCAGTTTCTGTGAGTCCCCATGAGCTCAAGATAGTTGACTGTAGGTTTTCTTGTGGTGTCCTCAACTACCCAGGGTCCCACTATCTTTCTTCCCAACCTTCCCCCAAATTCCCTGTGCTCTGCCTATTGTTTGGCTCTGGGTCTCTGCATCTGTTTTCATCAGCTGCTGGAGGAAGACTCTCAGAAAACACTTATGCTAGAACCCTGTCTGCAAGCATAGCAAAGTATCATTAATAGTGTCAGGGATTGGCTTTTTCTCCTTTGGGTAGGTCTTATGTAGAGTAGCAAGTTATTTGCTTGCCCTTTCTTCAATCTCTGATCCATCTTTATCCCTATACTTTTTGTAGGCAAGATAAATGTTGGGTTGAAGGCCTTAAGGGTGGTTTTGTGTCCCCTTCCCTCCACTGGAAGTCCCACGTGGCTATAGAGGTTGGCAACTTCAGCCTCTTAGAACCTGATGGTACGGGTCTCAGCTAGATTCACCCCCCATAGATTCCAAGGACCCCTCCTTTCCCAGGGATGCCCCCTTCTGCAGAAATGTGTTAATTCAGAACATGGCTGGTCTCGTAAGAGATCACATTCAAAGACTTTCTTAGGCTTCTGTAACCCGACAGGAAAGACATCACATCCAAAGGTCTTTTACATCTGTGTGATTCAGTTGTAATACAAAACATGCCTATAATCCAGGAGACAGAAGCAAACATATTTGGGTCTAAGGCCAGCCTGGGATAGAGCAGGTATCAAGTAAAGAAAAGCTTAGATCCAGGTATGGTGACATAGTCCTTTCATCCTGCTTGAAGGTTAAGTTAATTTAAAGAAGGAAGCAGCACCCAGGCTTGAAAGTGATATGATTGTGTGGAAGAAGAGGTGATGAATCAGAGAAGATGTGGTAGAATAGGATATGGCCAACTCCCACTAGAGAGAGCCAAGGGAAGCTACTTAAGAGGCATTTGTACAGAGAGAGGAAGCAGTTTTAGCAGGAACAAGACCACAAACAAAATGAGATGTCTTTCTCTTGCCAAAAGCTCAATGATGGTTCCATTACTTTAGGGGTTTTCTTCTGCTAAAATCAAATTAAGCTCTTAACAAATGAATAATTATAAAAGGTATAGTCTTCAAGGTAAGTAAAGACTTAAAGAGAAGTGGATCAGGGCATAATGATTCTACAAACAGTATTGCTGTTGGGCCGTGGTAGCATATGCCTTTAATCCCAACACTTGGGAGGCAGAGGCAGGCAGATTGCTGTGAGTTTGAGGCCAGCCTGGTCTACAAAGGGAGTCCAGGACATTCAAGGATACACAGAGAGGCCCTGTGTTGAAAAACAAACAAAAACCAAACAACAACAAAAGTACTATTGCTACCCAGCACATCTGACACAGTGGGCAGATGAAAAACACAGTTTCTTTAGTCAAGGTTCTCAACATGAGCACAACTGGTAGAATGGATCTCATTCTGTGTATTTTGAAAGTAAAATTTTTGAATGTCTCACAACTGTGGCCTGCCAATTCAACCTTGTCTATCCACCAACAGAAATGTAAAGACTCTAGAACTTTTTTTGTCCATGAAGCTGGATGTCTTATCTGGTGCTCAGTATACTCCAGAAGTCCAAAAATTAGGATGTAAAGACACTAGAGGAATGAAAATTTTCTAGACTAGACTAATGAAAACAGGCAGAGAAAGAAAGCTTCCTTCTACAATATCTTCTTTATATGTAGGTTGACACCCATAGCTGTGGCCCGGATTAAAGATCAATATTATTATCTCAAGATCCGCATTAAGGAAAGGTCTTTCCAGTTTGAAAGCCTTATTTCAGAAAACTCTCTCCAAAAAGAAAGCATGGGGTACTATATCGTGAGTCTGGACAAGTTCATATAGAATTCTGCCTATTCCTACTCATGCTCAACTAGCACATCCATGTCTAAAGATGGTCGCAATGTAAAGACAGAGACATCTGCGGCTACTGTGGGGTAAAAATCATGCAGGAACATATACCAATTATAAAAAGAAGGACACACTTGCTTTCATGGAGGACCCGAAAGAGTTCATTTTAACTAGCCCTGTCTGCTCTGACTGAGGCCTGTGACATCACTGTAGAGAATTCCATTCCTTTTTTCTAAGCCTTGTTTTCATTTTATGATTACAGGTGTTTGCCTGTATATATTTGTACACAGCGCCTACAAAGGCCAAGAAGATCCCAGATCTCCCGGGGGCAGAATTTACAACAGATTGTTAGCTACCATAGAACTTCTGGGAAATTCATAAAGCATCTTCATTACTATCTTTTGCTCTAGTCCCAGGCATTCTGGCACTATCTCCTGGCCTCCCTGGCCACCAGGCAAGAATAGGGTACAAAGACATGCATTCTGGCAAAAGAGGACTCTAATTAGGATTAACAGGTATGGGGAGAGTTTGGTGCAAGGTGTGGCTACAAAATTTATACTGAGGATCCATAGCCCAGGGTAAACGACTTCATGACTTCCATCAAAGCCCCAACCCCATTCTTGGTGGTTTTGTTTGTTTGTGGATTTTTTCTTTTTGTTTTTTTGAGACAGGGATTTTCTGTGTAGCCTTGGCTGTCATGGACTCACTTTATAGACCAGGCTGGTCTCTAACTCCCAGCAATTGGCCTGCCTCTGCCTCAGGATTGCTGGGATTAAAGGCATGCTCTACCACACCGGGCCACACCTCCCATTCATTCTGATCCTCACAAAGCCAACGTGTCAAATTCAAGGATATGAATTGGCATCCAATGTGCTGGGGTTGCTGGCATATTATCTGAAACTTGTGTAATTAAAAAGCACCTGGGTACCTGTGTGTCACAGCAGGGAAGCAGCATGACTGCTAGTCTGTCACCTGAGACATTACCTTGAACATCATGCCTGGCTCACTCCCTGTCCTTTCTGATTCCCTATCTCCTCTAAGAACCCTCTGCTCAGCAGAGACCCACTGACTCTTCTCTCCTTGCTGGGGAAGGCGCCCTCATCCCCACCCCTCCCTCCCTTCACACCTCCACTCCATCCTCTACCCCAGCCCCACCCCCAGTCCTAGCACAATTTTGAGTTTTTGTTTTCTTTGTAATCCCCTTTCCACTGAGGATGATGTGTTGATTCAAGTTTTAGTGCTTCAAAATGATTCTCTCTCTCTAATTTTTTAAAAGGCTTATTTAAGTATACAGTGTTTCTCCTTCTTCTATGCCTGCCCACCAGAAGAGGGCGCCAGATCGCCCTGTAGATGACTGTGAGTCACCATATGGTTGCTGGGAATTGAACTCAGGAACGTTGGAAGAGAAGGCAGCGCTCTTAACCACAGAGCCATTTTCCAACCCCTCCAAAATGATTATCATCTCTTGCTTGCTCTTCTCCCAGGTTTTTTTCCTATCTATCATGTGAAAGGTTGCTGCAGTTTTCCTGAACACAGCATGAAGCCACAAAACAACAATCATGATTCCTAAACTCTCTTTAATTTGGAATCTTTTGTGTACTCTTTCACTTGTGAGACAGACTGATAACTCCACTCCAAAATGAGCAATGGCTTTGCAAGTTGTGCCTCCTGATGCCAGGAAGAAGAAGGGAAGTGCCTGAGGGTTTAGCTGGGACCTCAGGCAAGCTCAGAAATTGGGACCTGGTGAGCTCAAGGGCAAATGGGGAGGGGTAGGCATCTGAGCTCAGGAGGCCTGAGTGGCTGGTTCTGTCCTGGGGTGAGTGCAAAGTTGGAAATGCAGGCTCTTGGAGAACAGGTAGGAGTGCTACTGAAATGCAAATCTCTCCACTTAAGGAAAAAACACTGGTCCTGCAATGGAAGCCTGTTCCAGGAACTACTGTGCTGTGTCCCTTCAGCACACTCTAGCCATAGGGAAGTGCTCCTGTCACTCAAGACTCAATGGCCAATCGGGGACTCTAGGAAAGAGAGAAAGAGTGATCTTTTGGGTACCATGCTGTAACTTCCGCTCTGTAGAGAAGTGGACTTGAGTGACCGTGTGCAATATGCTCTGAGTGTTTGTGCTGGGTGCTGTGAGGAGAGCTCAGGCAAGGTCAGAAGACACAACATGGTAAGTGCAGAGTCACTGTTCACAGTAGGAGGAACAGACAGCTGAGCAGAGGAAACTGGTGTAGTGGGTCTTCCCTGGGGATGCGAGATAAGCAGCAGCAGATGTGGCCACCTGTGAGGTCCTTTTCGTTCTTAGTAATTTTCTGGACTTGGTGATGGTCTCTGACTACCTGCACTGTGTGGATTACATCTACCCAAAGCATTGGGAGCAGGGGCTTGTGAGTAGAAACATCCTTGGCAGGATTACAAACTCAGACCCCTGGTTTCTCTAACTTCTTCTAAAAATTCTGTTCTCAGCATTAAACATTCATGTTTAAGATATATTTGGAATCCCGGCATTGTCCCACAGGCCCCAAATCCCAGCACTCAGGAGGCAAGTAGCTCACTGTGTCTTTAAGGCCATCCTGGTCTGCAATGTGAGTCCATCGCAGCCAAGGCTAACACAGAAAAACAATGCCACCAACAAAACAAAAAATAAACAAACAAACAACATATATATATATATATATATATATATGTCATTAATTAATTTTGTCCAGGTTGTAGATGTTATCTCATGTGTTGTGTAACACTTCAGTATTAAGCTGTGAGCTCTTGCTGTCCCGGTATTCATTGCATAGATGTGGCTGGCAGTCACATCATGAGATAGTCCTGTCTCAGCTTCTTGACTACTGAGATTAACAGCATGAAAAAATACACTCACTTTAAAAATCATTTTTATCATTAGTAATTGTTTATATAATTTCTCTGACATGAGCCCAGTATTCCTAAACTGTTTCTCTTCCTCCCCATACCTCTGATGATTGGCGTTTATCTTGCAAGGCTATATCCTATTCAACGGGTGAGGAATGACAGAAGTGGACCTCAGTTTTCAGGATCCTTATAAAATGACTTGGTTACATTAGAACATCTGTATCAGGAAATTAGTGGAGGAAGCCACAGAATTATGTGAATATATTGTCAATAAAGGACACAGTTACAGTGTTATCACTATTATGCTTTCTCTTGCACACCTGTATGAGATATTATAGGATGCAGTGACCTATGATGATGTGAATGTGAAATTCACTGTGGAAGAGTGGGCTTTGCTGGATCCTGCCCAGAAGAGTCTGTACAGAGAGGTGATGCTGGAGACCTACAGGAACCTCACTGCCATAGGTAGGATTGTGAATTTTATGTTGCTTTTTAAAATCTAGTGACAACTGTTTCTCCATTGCTATTATTTGTTATTGTAATGTCAACTGAAAATAAGGATGAATTAGATGAGTAAATCAGGCAGATGTCTGATGTTAACTGAAGGGTAACCTGAATTTTGCCTAATTTCCAATAATATATTATGCATTTTTGGTTCCTCTATTTTAGGTTACAGTTGGGAAGACCATAACATTGAAGAGAATCTTCATACTTCTAGAAGATATAGAAGGTAATTTTCATATGCAAGTTGATACAAATATTCCTGTGAATTACTTTTAGTGCATCCTTTAAGTTGTAAAGAAAAGCAAGAGTGTAAATATGCACTGTTTGAAGTGTATCGATGATTATTAAATTCTGACAAAGACATGTACCTCAAAATCAGGTATCTGGGTTTGTTTAGTTGGTTGGTTGGTTTTTTTTTTTTTTTTTTTTTTTTTTTTTTTTTTTTTTGGTGTTTTGAGACAGGGTTTCTCTGTGTATCCTTGGCTGTCCTACACTCAATTTGTAGACCAGGCTGGCCTCGAACTCATAGCGATCCACCAGCCTCTGCCTCCCTTGTGCTGGGATTAAAGGCATGCACCACCATGCCCGGCTCTGATTCATTTTTGTAAGTCATTTCTCTAAGAAAGAAGATAAGAAAACAATGCATTAACAAATATCACCATTTGAATCATAGTGAGCTAGATTGTACAACTGCTAATCTCTTTAGTCTCGTATTACTTAGATACTGCAGAAGTTGTACACATTAACCCTCTATGGATACAAGCCGTGTTGGCATAGGAACATTAAACAAAGCAATATAACCCTCTCTTACCCAGAAGAATTAGAAGATTTGTAGTGGTACCAATAACGTGTAGACTTTCTGAACGTAATACTGTGTATAATGAATGGCTTTTCCAATTCATTGGCAATACATCCACAAACTCACACTGCAGAAAAGCTTCCATGAGTACTATCAATGTGGATTGCCTCTGTTTGCCTCGGTTCATTTTGCAATTGTAGTATGACTGACATGACAGGAAAAATATTAATGCAACCAGAGTGGTAAATCTGACTTCTCCCAGTTCTCTTCCAACATATGAAAACCCTCTTCTATAGTAAAAGGATGCTATAAACGCGGTCCATGCAATACACGATCTTAAAATCACACGCCTCTTAGGAGAGGCAAAATAAAACTTGAAGAAGGAAGGAAAAATGAAAGTCAATAAATTGACATTACCATGAGATCTGATTACTTTTAAAATTAGACCGAAATGTAAAATTAATTCACAGAGATAAAAAAAAATTAATCAGTGTAATGAATGTGGTATAACTTTAACATGTGCGAATTATCGTTGCAGGAAAGAAAGAAGATACACTAGAGGAAAACCTTCTTTATTTACTCAGTGTGGTAAATCATTGTCATGTCAAAGTCATCCTCAAGGGCAAGAAATAATTCCTGCTGGAGAGAAACCATATGAAGATATTCAGTATGGTGAATCCTTTGGAAGTCACAGTAGTCTCCAAATTCATAAAAGAACAAAAACTAGAGAGAAACCCTATGAATATAAACAATGTTTTATGGTCTTTGAACATCAACGTTCTCTTCAAATTCATGAGAAAATTCATACTGGAAAGGAACCTTATGAATGTCAAAAATGTGGTAAAGTCTTTGCACAGCACAGTTCTCTTGACAGGCATAAAATAATTCATACAGGAGAGAAACTTTATGAATGTAATCAATGTGGTAAAGCCTTTGCACGGCATGAGAGTGTTCAAATGCATGAGAGAATTCATACAGGAGAGAAACCTTATGAATGTAACCAATGTGGTAAAGCCTTTGCAAAGCACAGATATCTTCAAATGCATGAGAGAATTCATACAGGAGAGAAACCTTATGAATGTAATCAATGTGGTAAAGTCTTTGCACGGCACAGGTCTCTTCAAAGGCATGGAAGAATTCATAGAAGAGAGAAACTTTATGAATGTAATCAATGTGGTAAAGCCTTTGCAGAGCACAGTTCTCTTCAAATGCATGAGAGAATTCATACAGGAGAGAAACCTTATGAATGTAGTCAATGCGGTAAAGCCTTCGCATGGCGCAGATCTCTTCGAATGCACACAAGAAGTCATACAGAAGAGAAACCTTATGAATGTAATCAATGTGGTAAAGCCTTTGCACGGCACTGTCATCTTCAAAGCCATGAGAGAATTCATACAGGAGAGAAACCTTATGAATGTAATCAATGTGGTAAAGCCTTTGCACAGCACAGTCATCTTCAAAGCCATGAGAGAATTCATACAGGAGAGAAACCTTATGAATGTAATCAATGTGGTAAAGCCTTTGCACAGCACAGTCATCTTCACATGCATGAGAGAATTCATACAGGAGAGAAACCTTATGAATGTAATCAATGTGGTAAAGCCTTTGCATGGCGCAGTCAACTTCAACCCCATAAGAGAATTCATACAGGAGAGAAACCTTATGAATGTAATCAGTATGGTAAAGCCTTTGCACAGCAGAGTTCTCTTCACATGCATGAGAGAATTCATACAGGAGAGAAACCTTATGAATGTAATCAATGTGGTAAAGCCTTTGCACAGCACAATCATCTTCAAAGCCATGAGAGAATTCATACAGGAGAGAAACCTTATGAATGTAATCAGTGTGGTAAAGCCTTTGCATGGCAGAGTTCTCTTCACATGCATGAGAGAATTCATACAGGAGAGAAACCTTATGAATGTAATCAATGTGGTAAAGCCTTTACATGGCACAGGGATCGTCAAAGGCATGAATGAATTCATACAGGATAGAAGCCTTATGAATGTAACTAATGTTGTAAAGCATTTGCATATCACAATTTTCTTCCGAGCCATGAAGGAATTCATACTGGACAGAAAATTCATGAATATAATGTCTGTGGTAAAGCCTCTGAATGTCATGGTCACCTTCAAAGGCACGAAAGATTTCACACAGGAGAGAATCTTTATGAATGTATTTCATATTTTGTAGTCTTTACTTGCCTTTACATACGAGAGAAATTCATTGAATGTAATTAATGTGAGATAGCATAGCAGTCCAGAGTATCTCATAGACTTGTTCTATGAAGCAGGAATTTTGAAGAACCGGCCCACCTAGTCTCTACAGAGTGTGACATCTGTTTCCCAGTGTCATGCTTGTTCACCATTTAGATAGTCAGTGTGCTCCCAGCAGTAAAGAACAGTGGTTTGATTCAGTGGCTATTTGGCCACATTTGTTTCATAGATGTCCTTCAGCTTAATTGAAGTATATTGGATGTGCCACCTGAAGCAGCTGTGTCTCTCTGTCAGGAAAGGCCTTTCTAATTAAATGCCATATTCTGTAAGTCTCTGAGGTGTTTTGAAGACCATCTATGTATTTACCATAATGAATAACCATACTCATCTATCTACGTATCTATCTATGGGTGAATTACTTTATTTATCTCGGTTTCTCTAAATAGACAAACATTGCTTGTTTCTAGCTATGCACAGTCTGCTGAATCTTGAAAATTTACACAAGAGAGTGAATAAAGCTTTTCCTGTAATTAACTAAAGTAGTATATAACAAGGCTAAAAGTAAGATTTCTAGGTGAGTAACTACTGACGTGCATCTCCAACCATCCTGAGCAGTTTGGAAGAGTTTGCGTTCATAAGACTAGAACTATATCAAAGGGGAAAAGGAGTAGGTGCACAACACGTCAGCAGTAACATGCTGTTGATAATACTGCACCAACTGTGAAAGCCCTTTCCAAGTGTGTATAATCCTTTAAGCACTGTTATTGTCTTAACTCACCACAATGTCCTCCTGGGCCACCTAGTTTGTCTTCGAGAAATGACCATTTATGTTAAAGTCACCATGACTATAACTGCAATGAACATGAGAATTCTGAAACCTCTAAAACTAATTTAAAGTGCATGGAAACTGTTCTCAGAAGATTGCAGGTATCCATAGCAATTCTGTCATTTTATGAGAATTCGAGAATGCTGCAAGAAGACCAGCAGAGCCAACAAGCCTAGATCCATGTGGACTTACAGAGATGGAAGCACCAACCGAAGAGCATACATGGACTGGACCTAGACCCCTGCACATATGTAACCCATAGGCAGTGTGATCATCATATGGGTCCACTAATAATTTGAGTAGGTGCTGTCTAGGACATAGACTGTGTTGGACACTTTCAATCAATGTTCCCTAGCCAGACTGCCTTGCCCTACCTCAGGGGATGTGTGAGGGTTCAGTTCTAATGAGACTTGTAGTGGTGGTATGGGTGTGAGAGCGCATGTGCACGCTCACATGTGCTCTTTGCCTTTTCTGAAGGGATAGAGGGAAAAGGGAGGAAGGGAGGGAAAGGGAGAAGAGGACGGAGGGGGCTGCAATCACAATGTGAAGCAAATATATAAATTTAAAAAAATTTAGTAATGAATTCTGTGTACTGTGTAAGACCTGGAGGCTAGGTCCTACTTCCCAGAGCCCAGTGAGACACAAGAGTCCAGTCCAATGCAAAAAGAAAGGGATGCTTTATTGATCCATCATGATGGGGTCTACCAGGCTCTATTGATCTGGAGACCCCGAATAAACAAAGCTTGGGTCTTTCATACCCTTACAGAAGCAGAGTTGGTGGACCATGATTGGTTCTTAAAAATGCCCTTTAAAATGATTGGTTACTAGATATTTTATCCCTGAGGGGGCAAGAGCTCAGCTTGGGACATCACGTGTTGTGAGGTGTTCAGGACAGGTATGAGGGTGTGGTTTTTCTCAGAACGTATAGAACATCCCTGAAGCCATCTCAGAAAGTACTGAGTTGCTAGGGTTGGAAAACAACTTTCTCTATGTCTCCAACTGTAAACACACAGAAACATGGCTAGAATGAGAGTGTGTGGAGAACACAGTTTACTTTCTTTTTTGTGGTAACGTAGTTGAGTGTGTGTAGGTAATATGTCCAAAGGCATCAGAATTAGTGCACTAAATATGTACAAGTTTATATCAATGACAAGAATACAACATGGTTTTAACTACTTTTTCTTGCTATCTGTGTAAAATCCTAATCCACTGCTTTAAGAGTTCATTTTGTATGCTTCACCGACCTCTGTCACATTCAGATTTATTGTTTAGTTCTGGACCATGCTCTATTTTCTCTTTTGTCTTCTCAGATAAGTCATATCTGGTGCATTAGCTTTTATGTGGCCATATCCATGAACTGTGGGTCACTAAGGTTACACTTAAGTCCACTTTCTATGTCTTTGTGCATTATATTACTCCATTTCCAGGTCGAGAGACTTGCTGTAGTAGAATATCATTTACCCTTGTACACCATAGTATACAACACTGTTTGAAAGATGTGATGTCAAAAAGAGAGAGAGAGAGAGAGAGAGAGAGAGAGAGAGAGAGAGAGAGAGAGAGAGAGAGAAAGAAATGTTCAATTTCCAGCAAAAATTCAATAGGATCCAAACAAAGCTCCTAACAATTCATCAGAGGAAACTTGATTCCAAAGCTATATGATAGGAGAAAACTCATAATTTTCTATGGAAGTGTGAGGAAATAGTATAAACGTTGGTACAGTGTGACTCCTGAACTTACCACAAACATTGCACAATCAATATTTGTGGGAAAAAAAATGAGGGAATGGAGATAAAATGGCAAATACATAAGTTTAAATTTATATTTCAAGTTTCATCAAAATACCTAAGGAAATTCCACCAGGGAAAGTGTGACCTTGACCAAGTTAACTATGATTGTATGTGTAACAAACACAGACTTCACTATGAAAAGCACTCAGTTACCCCTAAACTGTTCTATTTCTGCCTTGTAGCTACTACTAATCTCTCTTACAGAGAGGCTCCATGCTCTAGAGCTCTCTCAAAATGTGATGAGAAAGGTAGTCCTATGGCCCTACAGCCCCTCATGCCCCCTTGTGGTGGCAGACAAATTCAGCCCCACTAAATCCCACAAAGAAAACAATGTTGTAGAATAATTTGTCTGCTTCCTGCCAGATGTATTATGTCACAAGGTGTGAAATCTGCCCTGTCTATGTACTGTGTGCAGCTGAGAACCCTCTGCTTCTCAGAAAGTCCATTTGTACCCTGAAACTGAATTTCCGTGAATCATACCATTGTGGCTGGTGGTATCAGAAAAATAAGTATTGATGAAGCATAATCCGCATCAATTACTTTCTATCAGTTCCACACTATTTATACAATTGACACAAAAATTGACTGTAGAATGTCAGGTTCAGTACTTCTAGAAACTAGGCCTTCAGTTTTCCAGTCTGTCTTCCTACTGCACACGAAAACCAATGCCTGTATGTGTACCCTAGAGAGTGATAGTATAAGCTCTACTGCTTTCCACTGCTTGGGCTTCTAAGCTGAGGCTTCTAAAGGGAATCCACACTCAGGTTTTCCAGAAGCCAAAGACCTCCGCCCAGATCACCACAGAGACCAACACATTCACAGTGTGAACCACAGTCCATCTCAGTCCCAGCAGATCAGACTCTGACATACCACTACACTTTCTCCTCCTGGCCATGGGGCTGCTGCCTCCACAGTCACCATGGTGTGGCATGTGGTATTCCTCACAGTTCCCTACAGCTGCATCAGAGAAGAATCCTGGAAAAGACATGTAAGCTACCTTCCTCTCAGGCTCCTCTTTCCTAAACCTGCCCAGAGTCCCTCATTAGCTTGGAAAATCCATCTTGGCCTTTGGAAGGTAGCAGCTCCTCTACTGGGGGATCAGAGGTCAAATACCTCAGACAGTTGGAGCCTTCCCAGCTCCACCCTTGCTGCCTAGGGCCATACAGAGCACTACTATGGGGAATTTGTTTTTAAAGACTTTTTCAATCTCCCAGAACACTTCTTGTTTCTTTTTCAAGGCACATATGATGTTACACACTCAATATGCAGTACAGCCATTTCTATTCCATCGCTGGGAAGTCCTGCATCTGAACCTCAGTCAAATTCAAAGAGTAACAAAGCAAAAAAGTGAATTTGAATGTAAGGTAAAGTGGAAAGGAGATAACTGTTCATCTGCATGGTGGAGTAAGATAGTTATAGCTGAGAGCCAGAGACACCAGCGAGGGGGAGGGGGTCGTGGGAGGGTATCCAGAGTGTACATGCTCCTGAGTCATATGAAGAAAGGAAGGAGGGGATGATCATGAGGAAGACCTAGAAGTCAGGGTTGTAAATGATAGAGGAAAAGCACCAGGTAACCCCAATGATTGGACTACATAAGGAAGGGAAGCTAGGAGAAGGGCAGCCCAACACTAGGCTAGAGGGTGGGGTATGCCAACCATTACCTTGCAGTAAGTAGGGACAGTGATGCTAGGAGAACCTGACAGCCAGGTTTCTTTCTTTCTTTCTTTCTTCCTTTCTTTTTTTTTTGTTTTTTTGTTATTTTGTTTTTTTGTTTTTTTATAGGCACCCAGAACTTTTTCTCAGGGTTTAAGACTTAACTGTAGGGAGAAATGAAAAGGTTGAAGTAACTTCAGGATAATCTAAATCATTATTTTAAAATTTGGAACAGGTTGTATGGTCCAAAATATTTCAGAGACTAAACATGTAGTAGAGCACACCAAGATTTACTCCCATCTTTTCTCTCACCTTGTACGTTTTCAAACAGGAAAAATTCTTGTCAAGTAGAGCTAGACTAGTCTGCGCATTTATTCTGCGTTGATAGAACTGAACAAATTTCAGAAATTTGGTATTTAGAAATGAGTTCATTTCCTCATGCTTATTCTTGATTGCCTTGGTCTGTGACCCTCCAAAATGAATAGTTGGATTTTCACTGATCATCTTAAATTGACTACTCATTGCTAATACCCATTACTGTGAAATGAGTAAACCTTTCACTTTTCTTCCTCCCCATCCATTTCTGTGCTGTGACTACATCACTTCCAAGTTGGTCAGGGAAAACAATTCTTACTCAGGTCCCCTTTATTTGTAACTCCCCCCCCCCCCCCGCAAATCCAAGGAGGATAGAGGACAATCATTCACTGGTGCCCCTTTCTCCTGATTTCCTTGTTAGGGCCTTGCCTGTAAGGAAGTGAAGGACCGCCTTCCAGGCAGTGGGAATCAGAGGGTTAGGTGCTCAAAGAAATCTTAACTACACAGCATGAAGAAAGGGTGATCTACAGGTGCTGTTGCTCTAAGCAGAAATAAATAAGAAAGCCTCTGAGAAAAAGAATGAGTATTTTAATTATTGGAAAACATTGGCATGAGCAGAAACAAATAAAAAATTAGAGCAGTGATACATAGAAAAGTGAATTGTAAAAACACCATCAATTAACTTTTTAGAAAGATAAATCTAATTTGGAAAACACATAGGTAGATTGACTTTGTAAAAGAGCAGAAACTTCTCTGGTAGAGGGAATGGCATTAATAAGACCGGATTGACCTTGCCCCTATGTGCAATGTTAGCTGCTGAGATCTTTAACCTGACACACACAGCTTCAGCCAATGGCCCCTTAACTGAAATTGCAATAGTCACTAGATCAAGCTAACCTAACCAAATTGTAACCCATCATCCAATCAGCTTTTATTCCCATGCATGAATTAATAAAGCTGGCAAGTTACAAATCCACATACCCTGCTAGAATCAGGTCCTTCTTCACAATGGGGACTTCTGCCTGTAGCTGAGTCTCAAAACTTAGTCTGTGATCTAGCTATTGTCTATTCCGTTCCACTGGGCATTTACTGCAGACCTTCTGTTCTGCTCTGAAAGCAGAAACTCTCCTCCATCTTACTGAAATGGTCAGTTGATTACATTACTCAAATGAGTTACTTTGTTTCTTTCTTTGTTTGTTTTATTTTTAAGACAGTGTTTCTCTGTGTAGCCTTGGGTGTCCTGAACTCACTTTGTAGACCATGCTGGCCTGGAACTCACAGTGATCCCCTGTCCCTGCCTCCTGAGCATTGGGATGAAAGGTGTGTGCCATTACCGCCAGGCCCCTACTGGGCAGCCACCCTGAGCTGACCAGGTCACAACTGCTGAACCTGTCTGTTCTCCCTTCACCGTGTTCAGGCACATCCCTTCTTCCTGGAATCGGGGTGCATAGCTTGCAAAGCCTATCCTTCAACATGGAGCGGAGTATTCAATCTGTGCCACAACTGAAAGGGTACCCAAATATTCAAAATTAAGGAGAGAGTTTAGTAAACAAAAGTTTTGTTTTTGTGGCTTCATGCTGTGTACAGCTACCTTTCACATGATAGATATGAAAAACAGCTGGGACCAAAGAAAGATTCCTTCTATCAGTCCATTCATCTAGAGACCCGTGACTAACATAGCTGTGCAATTTTTTTTCACTTTCCCACTCGGGAAGAGTTGTAGGCTAACAACAGTGTTTCCCAGTGTTTGTCATCTGTTTCCTGCTTTTCTCCCAGGGTTGTCTCATAACTCCCTGGTAAAAAGAAGCAGTAGTTTGCCTGTACCCAGCCTGAAGACACAAAACTAAAGTCTTGTCTCCTAACATTGCTCTTTACCAGTGGGACATATGGATGACTCCACTGCAAGTTGAGAAATGGGCTCTTCATTTACCGACCTACATACAGGAGGAAGCAGGGGAAGTGGCTACTGGCTGTGTGAGTTGTTGATGTCAGGGTCACTGTCCACAGAGGGGAGGAGCAGGAGGCTGTGCTGAGGAAGCACAAGCAGTGTGTCCTCCCCGGGTTAGTTGGGAAGACAGATGTTGAGGCCATTGGAGGACAGTGCTACTGAAATGCAAGTATCTACAGCTCTGGAAAACGTTTAGCCGTGGGTAGGAAGCTTGGGCCAGCAACCATGATTCTGTGCCCCTCCAGAGCATGCTAACCTGGAGAGGTGTATATGTCACTCAAGACAAAGTTGCCAATCAGGACCTCCAGCTAGAGACACGCCCCAGGTCAGATGGGGAGGCGGGTTCTTCCCGTAGTCTTGCTGAAGAATCAGCTTTGTGACTGTGCAGACTTGGGTGGTTCCTCGTAGTGTGCTCTGTCCTCTGGTGCTGGGTGTTGTGAGAGAAGCTCAAGCAAGTTCCGAAGTCCCGACATGGTGAATGGAGGGTCACTGCCCAGAAATGGGAGGAGCAGGCTGCTGTGGAGAGCTAGCTGGAGTGGTGGGGCTGTGTGGGAAGACAGACCAGTAGGCTATTGGAGAATATGCACACGTGTTACTGAAATGCCAATCTCTGCAGTTCTGCAAATGGACTGGTAGCCTGGGCCATGAGCTATTGTGCTGTGTCCCTTCAGGACACTGCAATTCTAAGGGAGGTGCTCATGTCACTCAAGACTCGCTGGCCAATCAGAGCCTCCAGGTGGACCAGCCAGTATGAAGATGAGACACTTTCTTCTGGCTGCCATGCACAAGTGCAGCTCTTTAGCTGAACTTTCTTTAATGGTTCTGTGTGATGTGCATTGAGCACTGCTGCTGAGTGCTGTGAGGGAAGCTCAAGCAAGGTCCAAAATGACAACCTGGTGAGCTCAGGGTCACTGTGGGCTGATGGGTTATCTCCACAGGTGAAATAAGCCAGTGGAAGCCAGATAGAATGTAAAAATGGCAAGTTTACTTGGGAACTGAAATTCCTGGGCTAGTTCAGTAGCCTCAGGGGACAGGACCGGAAGAAATCGCACCCCACCCCCCAAGTATGGCAACAAGGATTGCAGGTGAAGGAAGATGAAGTATCTGCCACCTGCTGTACTAGGGAAGCCCTTGGCCCCAGGGGTGGGGCTTGGAGCATCTGAAGGAATGCTAAGAATGTGCAGAGGCTTTCCTTGCAGGGGGCAGGGTTGGAGAAAGAGGTGGGATGTCACAGAGCATTTAGGGGAGTGGGAGGGCAACTGCAGGTGCCACCTGACCACCCACAATGCGGAGGATCAGAAAGGTGAGCTGCAGGAGCAGGTGTGGTGGGTCTTCCAGGGGGCTGTGTGATAAGCAAAGGCCAGATGAGGCCAACTTTGGGGTCCTATCTGACCCTAGTGACTTCTTGGATCTGGACCTGGCTCTGGCCACTGAATAACTTCCTATGGGGCTGCATTTGGGCAATTCTTTTGGAGCTTGGGCTGGTGTATAGAAATGCTCTAGGAAGGATGCCAACCTTGAAAAGCCTTATTTTCTGTGGGATCTTCTACAAGTTCTGCCCTTAGCATTTAACATTTAGGTGTAAGATCCTCTCTCTCCTCTCGAGTTTGTCTCATTGTATGAAGCGTCACTTGACCTCATAAACATCTCCCTTTTATTTCATTTCCCCCTGTGAGCGGTATACAAGATGCTATTCTTAAAAACCTTATTAGACATGAGACATAACTTGTCCAAAACCTCCTGACCTCAGCTTTTGTACTTTCTATCTTCTACTTCTCCTTTCTTTCTCATCCTCTGGAACCTTCCACTTAGGACTCTGTCACTGATGTTTGAAGGCACTGGTGTCCTTATGAAATACTTCTGTCACTATCATTGCTGGGTAACTGTCTTAAGTGGCTAGGCTTGCTGTGTCCAGTCCATATTTAAATTGTTCAAAACATAACCTGCAGACTAAATTTAAAGAAATTTAAGGGCAGCAGCATGTAGAATGCAAAATCTGTTTTTAGCTGTCATTACAGAGATTTTTTATTAGTAATTTTTTATTTGTTTGTATTATGATGTCTGGGTGACAAGGCATAGTATTCTAGGACCGCTGCATCTAATGTCTTGGAGAAAAGTCTTTCCAATAAAGCTATGCTAACTCAGGGGGGCCTTGACGGCTGTCTGTTTCCCAGAGAAATGGCCTTGCTTTCTTCTTGACTAAACTTCCTAAGTTCTTTAATTAAAGGAGTGTACCAAAGCAGTGTTTTGAAATAACTTATTTGTCTCAATTTGAGAACTGTCCATTTCCATATCAGGAATAAAGATTTTCATGTGGATCATGGCTTCTGTCTTCAGAACAGAACAGCATGCACAGTTTATGTTTACATTGCAGGGTGAAGCAGGACAGGCCATAACTAGCTCACAGACTAATGTTTAGGACAGTCAGCTGCGAGAGCCAATAATATGAAGAAAGACCTGATTGGGCAAAGATGAGTGATGATGTCATTTCCCAGCATTTGAATGGAAACAGACCAGATCGGTGGGTAAACATTTTCATATCAGTTAGCTGAAGCAGTTTTTTATTCATATTATTCATGCAGAATCAAGCAATAGGTAAACCCTTCTCTGCCGTAGACTCTTTTTGTGAACTGTGTATACTTTGCAAGAAAGTTTCCAAGTCCCTTTCTGAGGATCTCCAGCAGCCAGGCAGGGTTGTCTCAAGTTTTGGCCCTAGAATCCCCCTACATCATTCCCTGGGTGCCCCCTTTTTACATCTTCTGCTCACCTGGGTGCCAACTACATATGTTCCATGAGAAGGGTTCTCAGATGTTCAGCTTGTGGTGTTGGGCTCTCCACACCTCCAGACAGCAACACCCCAGGACTGCAGAGCTGCTGTGGCTAAATCTCCACAGTGCTGGGATGAGCGATCACACTCCTGGAGAAACTGAGAAGCTGAAGCCATGGAAAAGGCAGCAGCACCCAAAGCATCAGTTGTAGTTGCTGCTGACAGGGAACTCACATGGTGGGAGATTTGTTCAACTGGAGCTACTCTGTGAGCTCCAGTCCCAACTCTATTGTAGGTTTAGATTTTTCAAAACCTACTTTATTTAGGGTTCCTAAATCCTTTTATCTTCCTTTAATGTACCAACCAGAGATAGGAGAGAAAGAAGGTTGATAGAAAAAGTGGGTGTGAAGTTGTTTAGAAGCAGTTCCTTGAGGCGATTCTGTACTTCCTTGGCAGGGTACCAGAAATCCAGTCTAATAGGAAGCACCAAACAATACCATGAGTCAGTGACAACAGATGATAAATGCTTGTTCTGCTTGAGTTAAAGATACTTGTGTGTTCTGTTGGAGTTAAGCAATATTACCCTGCATTGTTTCTTTCTCAGGAGAAGAGTAGGGTTCTAGAACATCCCCAGTGTCCCCTACCTTATATCCCATCGAATCAGTTTAAAATGCTTTGTCTATCCACCTAGGCACAGTGTAGCAGGAATAGAATTAATTCTTCTTACCTGGGTAGGACACAATATACCTGAAATAAAATTGATTCTTCCTGATTATCCTTTTAAATTACCCTGTGAATGGTCTGGGTCACAGTGTCCTTTCACAAACCCATACTTTGTTCTTAACCAGTCAGTCTTTGTTAAATGGTCAGTAAACTATCTCTGATCTGAGTTAGGTGTCCACGTGGTCAGTGTGGGCTATTCCTGAACTCCAAGAGGCCAAAGCGAGCCGGCTTCTAGGATTAAGAAGGTTTCAGCTGCAGATAAGCCAATTAAAGCAGGTAAAAATGTTAATGATGAGGCATGCTCTCATCAGAATGGCTGACTGCTATGTCTGTGAGAGATTATATTGATTGATGATTGATGTGGGAGGCTCTTCCACTAGGGTTGCAGTATTCCTTATCAAGTGTGCTTTGGTTGGAAAAGAGATCAGGCTGCAAATAAGAGAGTGCTCAAGTAAGCAAGCAAGCCTTGGAACAATTTTTGTCCATAGTTTTTGCTGTAATTTTCTAGGTTGAGTTTCTATTCTAACCTTATACAGTGTTGGACTGTGAACTGAAAGAACCATCTAAAAAAAGCAACAAGTGGGGCAAAAGTAAATGCAGTCTGTGGGTTTAGAGAAAAAACAGAACTAGGTAGTTTTAGATGGCATTCAAATCCTGAAAGAGAGGAAGGGATTTTCAAGGAGCTTAGCACCAGTAAATAGACAGCCCTACATCTGCATTGGGAGCCTAAGATGGGCAACATCCATTCTTGCTACACCTTAAATGAATGGAACGTATAGGCAAAGTGATTGCAAAGACGGAACTTCATATAAAACCTGCTGCAACTCTGCTCCATGGGTGGCATATTTCATCTCAGTTTAGAAACCAAAGTGTCAGGATCACCCATTGCTGTACTGTTTTTTTAAAATTATTTATTCATTATTGATACAGTAGCTGTCTGCAGGCCAGAAGAGGGCACCAGTTCTCATTATCGATGGTTGTGAGCCACCATGTGGTTGCTAGGAATTGAACCCAGGACCTTTGGAAGAACAACCAGTGTTCTTAACCTCTGAGCCATCTCTCCAGCCCCCATTGCACTGGTTTGTAAGACAAGAATGATGCATAATTCAAGGTCATGTATTCTGTCTCTGTGATTTCAGTTCAGCCTTACTCCAGCTATTTATCTTTTGCAGAGCCAGTGCCCCAGTAAGGAAACTGTGAGTTTTCATTTCACGAGGCTTTAGATATGTACCCCGTGTGGCATTTTAAGGCCATAAGATGTTGAGATACCTAAGCTCTGAGAAATATGTCATGGAGAGAAGCATATACCGAGTTAAAGTAACAAAACTGAGTGATGAATGAGAAATTGCAGTCATAGGGCTATCTACACTCTGTGAAACTGAAGCCCCATGTATCTGAGACAAAGCTAGGGTACTTGGTGTTTGAGTTGCTGGATTTTTTTTTGTCTCCGTCCAATCTTGCCTCACTATATGTACATTCCTCTCAATTGGAATGGGAAGGTTTATTATGTTCCATTGTATATTGTAAAGATATAACCTGTTTCCAGATTTTAGAAAATATAGCTATCAAAAGATTATCTGGAATGTCAAAAGGGTCTTTGTTCTCTTGAATACTCTATGACCTGTTGCAGACCAATAGGATCATTGAAGTTGATTAAAATGCATTTTCACTGTGAGTCCCTAATGACCAATATCAGAATATAATTTGTCAAATCAGAAAGACTCTAGGTAACGTCATATCTTTAAACACATATCTCCCCTTTTTGGGCCATCTTAAGGGAGCTTTTGTACTAGGAGTTTACCTAATTTTTTGTGGATGAGATTTGAGTGTCTGTTGACTCAACCCATTTTATGTTTTGTTTCTACTGTGTTGAGTTTGAAATTGTTCAGCTTCCTTCTTATGCTGTCACACATTCACAACTATAGGCTGTACCCCTAAATCACATAAGATATAGTAAAAACCGGTAGTAATCAATGTTAAGCTATTTTGCTCACCGTATTTTAATTAATTTTTAAATTAATTTTAATTTTAATTAATTAATTTTAATTACTGTACTAAATAATTAAATCACTTTACATCCTGACCTGTCCCTCCTCTAATCCCAGTCCCACGACCATTCCCCCTTTCCCCAAGTAGCCCTCCTTCTCCTCAGTGAAGGGGAGGCCCACAAGTGTTATCAACCTCCCCTGGCATCTCAAGTTGCAACAGGACTAAGAACATCCTTTCCCACTGATGCCTAAAGAGGCAGCCCAGATAGGGAAAAAGGGATCCAAAGTCAGACAGCATAGTCAAGATGGCTCCTATTCCCGTTGTTAGTGGACCCACACGTTCACCAAATTGCACATCTTCTATATATGTGTAGTCAGCCTATGTATCTCTTTGATTATGGTTCAGTTTCTGTGAGTCTCCATGAGCTCATGATAGTTGACTGTAGGTTTTCTGTGGTGTCCTCAATCACCCAGGATACCTCTATCTTTCCTCCCAACCTCCCCCAAATTCCCTGCGCTCTGCCTATTGTTTGGCTCTGGGTCTCTGAATTTGTTTCCATTAGGCGCTGGAGGAAGACTCTCAGAAAACACTTATGCTAGGAACCTGTCTGCACATACAACAGAGTGTCATTAATAGTGTCAGAGATTGGCTCTTTCTCCTTTGGATAGGTTTTATGTTGAGCAGTAAGTTATTTGTTTGCCATTTCTTCAATCTTTAATCCATCTTTTTTTTTTTTTTTTTTTTGGTTTTTTGAGACAGGGTTTCTCTGTGTAGCCTTGGCTGTCCTCGACTCGCTTTGTAGACCAGGCTGGCCTCGAACTCACAGCGATCCGCCTGCCTCTGCCTCCCGAGTTCTGAGATTAAAGGTGTGTGCCACCACGCCCGGCTCTAATCCATCTTTATCCATATAGTTTTTATAGGCAAGATAAATTTTGGGTCAGAGGCTTTAAGGGTGGCTTTGTGTCCCCCTCCCTCCACTGGAAGTCCCTCCTGGCTATAGTCTTGGCAACTTGAGAGTCTTAACTCCTGATGCTACAGGTCTCAGTTAGAGTCACCCACATAGACTGCAAGGACCCTTCCTTTCGCAAAGATGCCCCCTTCCCCAGAAGAGTGTTAATTCCTAACATGGCTGTTCTCTTAAGAGATCACATGCAAAGACTTTCTTAGGCTTATGTAACCCAGCAGGAAAGAGATCACATCCAAAGGTCTTCGACATCTGTGTGATCCAGTTGTAATACAAAACATGCCTATAATCCAGGAGACAGAAGCAAACAGATTTGAGTTTAAGGCCCGCCTGGTATAGAGCAAGTATCTAGTAAAGAAAAGTAGATCCATTTATGGTAATATAGTCCTTTAATCCTAATTGAAGGTTAAGTGAATTTAAAGAAGGAAGCAGCACCCAAGCTCGATCGTGATTTCATTGTGTGGAAGAAGAGGTGATGAATCAGAGAAGATGTGGTAGAATAGGATATGGCCAACTCCCACTAGAGAGAGCCCAGGGAAGCTACTTAAGAGGCATTTGTGCAGAGAGAGGAAGCAGCTTTACCAGGAACCAGACCACAAACAAAATGAGATGTCTTTCTCCTGCCAAAAGCTCAATGATGGTTCCATTACTTTAGGGGTTTTCTTCTGCTAAAATCAAATTAAGCTCTTAACGAATGAAGGATTATAAAAGGTGTAGTCTTCGAGGTAAGTAAATACTTTTATAGAAGTGGATCAGGGAATAATGCTTTTACAAACAGTATTGCTGCTGGGCAGTGGTGGCATATGCCTTTAATCCCAGCACTTGGGAGCCGAGGCAGGCAGATTGCTGTGAGTTCGAGGCCAGTCTGGTCCTTAAAGGGAGTCCAGGACAGTCAAGGATACAGAGAGACCCGGTCTTGAAAAACAACACACAAAAAAACCCCAAACAAACAACAAAACCAAACGATAACAAAAATACTATTGCTACCCAGCACATCTTCCACAGTGGGCAGATGAAAAACACAGTTTTATTAGTCAAGGTTCTCAACATGAGCACAACTGGTAGAGTGGATCTCATTCTGTGTATTTTGAAAGTAAATTTTTTGAATGTCTCACAACTGTGGCCCAGCTAATTCAACCTGGGCTATCTACCAAAAGATGTAAAGACTCCAGAACTTGTTTGATCCATGAGGCTGGATGTCTTATCTGGTGCTCAGTATACCCCAGAAGTCCAAAAATTAGGATCTAAAGACACTAGAGGAATGAAAATTAACTAGCCAAGACTACTGAAAACAGGCAAAGAAAGAAAGCTTCCCTCTTCAGTATTTTCTTTATATGTAGGTTGACACCCATAGCTGTGGCCCTGATTAGAGATCAATATTATCATCTCAAAACATCCACATTAAAGAAAGGTCTTTCCAGTTTGAAAGCCTTATTTCAGAAAACCCTCTCCATTAAGAAAGCATGGGGTACTATATTGTGATTCTGGACAAGTTCATATAGAGTTCTGCCTACTTCTACTCATGCCCAACTAGCACATCCATGTCTAAAGATGGTCGCAATGTAAAGGCAGAGACATCTGAGGCCACTGTTGGGTAAAAATCATGCAGGAACATATATAAATTACAAAAAGAAGGACACACTTGCTTTCATGGAGGACTCAAAAGAATTCATTTTAACTAGCCCTGTCTGCTCTGACTGAGGCCTGTGACATCACTGCAGAGAATTCCATTCCTTCTTTTTTTTCTAAGCCTTGTTTTTATTTTATGATGACAGGTGTTTGTCTGTATATATTTGTACACAGTGCCTACAAAGGCCAAGAAGATCTTAGATGTCCTGGGGCACAAATTACAGCAGGTTGTTAGCTACCATAGAGCTTCTGGAAATTCATAAAGCATCTTCGTTACTATCTGTTGCTCTAGTCCCAGGCGTTCTGACACCATCTCCTGGCCTCCCTGGAGCCAATCCTAAATCGCATACAAAGACGTGCATTCTGGCAAAACAGGACTCTGACTAGAATTAACCTGTATGGGCAAAGGTTGATGTAAGGCGTGGCTACAAAATTTATACTAATTTGATATATATTCAAGGATAGTAACAGGCCTCGAAAGTGCTGGGGTTACTGGCATGCTACCTGAAACTTGTATAAATAAATCACTTGATAGCCTGTGTGTCACAGCAGGGAAGCAGCATGATTGCTAGTCTGTCACCTGAGACATTACCTTGAACATCATGCCTGCCTCACTCCGTCCTTGTTGATTCCCTATCTCGTCTAAGAGCCCTCTGCTCAGCAGAGACCCACTGACACTTCTCTCCCTGCTGGGGAAGGCGCCCTCATCCCCACCCCTCCCTCCCTTCACACCTCCACTCCATCCTCTACTCCAGCCTCACCCCCAGCCCTAGCACAACTGTGGGTTTTTGTTTTCTTTTTAATCACCTTTCCACTGAGCATGATGTGTTGATTAACTACAGTGCTCTAAAATGATTATCATCTCTTTCCTGCTTTCCTCCCAGGTTTGTTTCATATCTATCAGGTGAAAGGTAGCTGCAGTTTCCCTGAACATAGCATGAAGACAGAGAACCAAAATGTTGTTTCCTACACTCTCTTTAATTTGGAATCTTCTGTGTACCCTTTCACTCTGGGACAGACTGATAACTCCACTCCAAAATGAGCAAAGGCTTTGCAAGTTGTGCATGCTGATTCCAGTAAGAAGGGAAGTGCCTGACGGTTTAGCTGGGACCTCAGACAAGCTCAGAAGTTGGGACCTGGTGAGCTCAAGGTCAAAGGGGGGAGGGGCTGGCATCTGAGATCAGGCAGCCTGAGTGGCTGGTTCTGCCCTGGGGTGAGTGCAAATGTGGAAATGCAGGCTCTTGGAGAACAGGTAGGAGTGCTACTGAAATGCAAATCTCTCCACCTAAGAAAAAAACACTGGTCCTGCAATGGAAGCCTGTGCCAGGAACTACTGTGCTGTGTCCCTTCAGCACACTCTAGCCATAGGGAAGTGCTCCTGTCACTCAAGACTCAATGGCAAATCAGGGACACCAGGAAAGAGAGAAAGAGTGTTCTTCCGGGTGCCATGTTGTAAGTTCCTCTCTGTACTGGAGTGGACTTGAGTCACTGTGTGAGATATCCTCTGAGTGTTTTTGCTGGGTGCTGTGAGGAGAGCTCAGGCAAGGTCAGAAGACACAACATGGTAAGTGCAGAGTCACTGCTCACAGTAGGGAGGAACAGGCAGCTGAGCAGAGGAAACTGGTGTAGTGGGTCTTCCCTGGGGCTGCGAGATAAGCAGCAGCAGATGGGGCCAACTGTGAGGTCCTTTTCGTTCTTAGTAATTCTCTGGACTTGGTGATGGTCTCTGACTAACTGCACTGTGTTGATTACATCTACCCAAAGCATTGGGAGCAGGGCCTTGTGAGTAGAAACATCCTTGGCAGGATTACAAACTCAGACCCCTAGTTTCTCTAACTTCTTCTAAAAATCTGTTCTTAGCAAGTCACATTTAGGTCTAAGATATATTTGGAAGCCCGGCATTGTGGCCATCGCCCCAAATCCCAGTACTCAGGAGGCAAGTGGCTCGCTGTGAGTTAAGGCCAGCCTGGTCTACAGTGTGAGTCCCTGGCAGCCAAGGCTAACACAGAGAAGCAATGCCTCGAAAGAAAGAAACAAACAATATATATATGTATATTTATACATATGTATATATGTATGTATATATGTCTGTGTGTGTGTATGTGTGTAATTAATTAACGTTAATTCATTTTAACTAGCCCTGTCTGCTCTGACTGAGGCCTGTGGCATCACTGCAGAGAATTCCCTTCCTTTTTTTAATTTTATGATTACAGGTGTTTGCCTGTATATATTTGTACATAGTGCCTACAAAGGCCAAGAAGATTCCAGATCTCATGGGGCAGAAGTTATAGAAGATTGTTACCTACCATAGAGCATCTGGGAAATTCATAAAGCATCTTCATTACTATCTGTTGCTCTAATCCCAGGCATTCTGACACCATCTCCTGGCCTCCCTGGCCACCAGGCAAGGATAGGGTACAAAGACATGCATTCTGGCAAAACAGGACTCTAATTAGGATTAACTGGTATGGGGAGAGATTGGTACAAGGTTTGGCTATAAAATTTATGTTGAGGCTCCATAGCCCAGGGCTACATGACTTCATGACTTTCATCAAATCCATAAACCCTATTTATTCTTGGTGCTTTTGTTTGTTTGTGGATTTTTTTGGTTTTGTTTTTGGTTTTGGTTTTTGAGACAGGGTTTCTCTGTGTAGCATTGGCTGTCGTGGACACACTTTATAGACCAGGCTGGCCTCTAACTCCCAGCAATTGGCCTGCCTCTGCCTCAGGATTTCTGGGATTAAAGGCATGTTCCACCACTCTATAAATGCTTTCATGCCTTTGAAGATCCCTGTGCCATGCAAAGGCTTTACCACATTGTTTACATTCATAAGGTTTCTCTCCTGTATGAATTCTTTTATGCATTTGAAGATATCTGTGCTGCCCAAAGGCTTTACCACATTGATCACATTCATAAGGTTTCTCTCCTGTATGAATTCTTTTATGCATTTGAAGATATTTGTGCTGCCCAAATGCTTTACCACATTGATTACATTCATAAGGTTTCTCTCTAGTATGAGTTTTCTCATGAATTTGAGGAGAACTTTGATGGTCAAACATCATAAAACATTGTTCACATTCATAGGGTTTCTCTCTAGTTTCTGTTCTTTTATGAATTTGGAGACTACTGTGACTTACAAAGGCTTCACCATACTGAATATCTTCATATGTTTTCTCTCCAAAAGGAATTATTTCTTGCCTTTGAGGATGACTTTGACCTGACAAAGATTTACCAAACTGAGTAAAGAGAGGGGGTTTTCTTCTATTATATCTTCTTTGATTCCTGCAAAGATAATGGGCACATGTCAAAGTTATATCACATTCATTACACTGAGGAATCTTTTTATCTGTGTGCTTGAATTTTACATTTTTGTTTAATTTTAAAAGTAATCAGATCTCATGATACTATCACTTTATTGACTTTCATTTTTCTCCTGTCTTCATGTGTTATTTTGTATCTTTGAATAGCCCTGTGATTGTACGTTCATGTATTGCATGGACCACATTTATAGCATCCTTTTACTATAGAAGAGGTTTTTCACATATTGGAAGAGAACTGGGAGAAGTCAGATTTACCACTCTGATTGCATTAAAATTTTTCCTATCACGTGAGTCATACTACAATTGCAAAGTGAACCGAGGCAAACAGAGGCAATCCATGTTGATAGTGTTCATGGTAGCTTTTCTGCAGTGTGAGTTTGTGGATATATTGCCAATAAAATTGGAAAAGCCGTTAATTTTAAACACATATTACATTCAGAAATTCTACAAGTTATAGGTACTACTACAAGTATTCTAACTCTTCTGAGGAAGAGGGGGTTATATTGGTTTTTTCAACGTTCCTATGCCGATAGTGCCTGTATCCATTGTGATAAATGACATATCTATTAAAGAAGATAACAAATGAAACGGTTTACCCTGCATTCACAGTCTCACTTTTTGTTTTTTTCAGTGAAACACTGCATAGGGATTAGAGTTTCTACACAACAACATTCTTCACTTTCATAAATTGTCCCTCTCACTAAACTTAACAACATTACTGCAAATATAATATGAACACACAGCTTTATGATGGACTACTTGTTTATTAGAAAGTTTTGGACATAGACTTATCGCCTACTTAATGTGGATATCTTCTGCATGATCTAAGTGGTGTGAGACAGAGACTAGCAGTTCTGTCTATCACTATAATTCAAATGGTGATATCTGTTAATGCATTGTTTTCTTATCTTCTTTTTTAGAGAAATGTCTTACAAAAAATAAATCAGCTACCTGATTTTGAAGTACATGGTTTTGTCAGAATTTAATAATCATTGATACACTTCAAACAGTGCATATTTCCACTCTTGCTCTCTTTAGAACTTAAAGGATGCACTAAAAGTAATTCAGAGGCATATTTGTATCAACTTGCACATGAAAATTACCTTCTAGATCTTCTAGAACTTTCAAGATTCTCTTCAATCTTATGATTTTCCCAATTGTAACCTAAATTAGAGTATGAGAAAATGCATGATATATTATTGGAAAGTAGGCAAAATTCAAGTAACTTTTTAGTAAAAATGAGATTTACTCATCTCATTCATCCTCATTTTCAGTTGACATTACAATAACAAATAACAGCAACGGAGAAAGAGTTATTGCTAGATTTTTAAACCAACATAAAATTCACAGTCCTACCTATGGCAGTGAGGTTCCTGTGGGTCTCCAGCATCACGTCTTTGTAGAGACTCTTCTGAGCAGGATCCAGCAAAGCCCATTCTTGCTGTGTGAATTTCACATTCACATCATCATAGGTCAAAGCATCCTATAATATGTCATACAGGGGTGCAAGAGAAAGCATGATAGTGATAACAGTGTAGCTGGATCCTTTACTGACAATATATTCATATAATTCTGTGGCTTCCTCCATTTATTTCCTGATACAGATGTTCTAATGTAACCAAGTCATTTTAAAAGGATCCTGAATACAGAGGTCCACATCTGTCATTCTTCAGCCCTTGAATAGTGTATAGGCTTGCAAGATAAATGCCAATCAACAGAGAAGAGGGGAGGGAGGTAGAAAAACAATTTAGGAATCCTGGGCTCATGTCAGAGAAATTGTATAAACAATTACTAATGATAAAAATAAAATTTAAGCTGAGTATATTTTCCCATGCCTGTAATCTCAATAGGCAAGGTGCAAAGCCTTCAGTAGCACTTTTTAATTCAATCTGTAAATGGTATGAGAAAACACTATAGATACAATACCCTGTACAATAGCCACAAAAAATTTAAAACACCATGGTGTAAAACCTAATAAGCAATTGAAAGACTTGTATGACTATAATCTTAGGCTCTGATAAAAGAAACAATAAGAAATCAGAAGATGGAAAGATCTCCCATGCTCATGGTTGGATGGAATAAAGAAGTAGAAACTGCCATCTCACCTAAAGCAATCAATAGTTTTAATGTAATGCCCATAAAAGTTACAACACAATTCTTTGTAAACCTTGAAAGAGAAAACCTAACGTCATATAGAACAACAAAAAACCCAGCAGAGTTAAAATTTTTTCTGCGTAATAAAGAAACTTCTGGAGGTGTCAAATAAAAGAACACATGGTACTGGCATTAAAAACAGACCAGCTGATCAATGGAATTGAATCAAAGACCCACAAATAAACCCAAACTCCTACTGACACTCGATTTTTGATCAAGAAACCAAAACTGCACAATGGAAAAAACAAAGCATCTTCAGCAAATGGTCCCGGCCAATCTCGATGTCTGCATCTAGCAGAAGACATGGAGATCTGTGTTTCTCACCTTTCACAAAACTCAAGTCTAAATGGATCAAAGACCTCCACATAAAACTGGATAGTGTAAATCTAATAGAAGAGAAAGTGAAGAATAGCCCTTAACACATTGGTAAAGGAGACAACTCTCTGAATGTCACAGGCACTAAAATCAACAACTATAAATGGGCCCTTATAGGACTGAAATCTCCTGGAAGGCAAGGGATACTGTCAATAGGAAAAAATGGCAGATAGCTGACTGGAAAAGACCTTCACCAATGCTATGCCCGACAGAGGGATAATTTCAAAAACACAGAAAGAACCCAAGAAATCAGACACCAATAAATCAAATCATCCAAGTACATAATGGGGATAAGAGCTAAACAGAGAATTCTTAACAGATGAATCTCTAATCTCCAAGAAGCTGTTAAATAGACGTTCAACATCCTGACTCATCAGGGAAATGCACATCAAAATGACTCTGATTTCCATCTTACACCTGTCAGAATGGCTAAGATCATGAACCTCAGTGACAGGACACGATGGTGGGGAAGTGGAACAAGGACAACATGCCTCCATTTCTGGTGAGAAAGACAACTTGTACAACCATGTTGGAAATCAATCTGGAGGTTTCTCAGAAAATTGTTACTAGACATACTTAAAGATCTACCTACCTCAACAGCTATACCACTCCTGGGCACATAAATAAAATAAGCTACACCATAACACAAGGACACTTGCTCAACTATGTTCACAGAAATTTAATTTATAATAGACAGAAAGTGGAAAAAACACAGATGTCCCACAACTGAAGAATGGATAAAGAAAGTTGGAACAGTTACAAAGGCAATACCACTCAGCTATTTAAAATTAAAAAAAAAAAACAACTTACTTTGATTACCAGGAAAACTAGATGGATGAAACTAGAAAAGATGGGTGGACATACTAAAGATCTTAATGAGTGAAGTAACATAGATCCAAAAGATGTGAATGGTGTGTACTTACTTATAAGTGGATATTAACCATGGATATGGAATAGCCATAGTGTAATCCACAGAACCAAAGAAGCCAAGAAGATCTTAAGGGAGGATGTTTGAAGTCCACTCAGAAACTAAACTAAAATAGATATCTGAAATAGATGAAGGGAAGGAACTAGGTGGGAGAAGAGAGGAGAGGTAACAGGGGTGGCATCAGCTGTGGGGAGAGTAGGGGAAGTGGGACCAGGAGAGAGAGCAGACATCAGTAGAAGGGTGTAAAAGTAACTTTTATTCTCCTGAATCAGTCGTTGTCTAGGAGGCTTACTACCTCCTCTGATGTCCTAGGTCTAGACCTGGAAGCTTTTAGCCTCTATACAATCTAACCTAGGCCTAGAATATTTTCAGCCTCTGAGATACACTGGTTTTTGTTGGTGTTGTAGGTTTTCTTTTTGGTTGTTGTTGTTTGTTCTTGTTATTTTGTTTTTGCCAGACAGGGTTTCTCAGTGTAGCCTTGGCTATCCTGGACTCACTTTGTAGACCAGCCTGGCCTTGAACTCGCAGCAATCTGCATGCCTCTGCCCTCTGAGTGCTGGGATTAAAGGCAGGAGCCACAACACCCAGCTTGAGATAGACTGCTTAAAGAGCGCACCCTTACTTGTTCTTTCTGAGCTCTGGGCTGGCTGGTTCAACTCAGCTGTTCTGGCTCAAACTCTTCTCACAGCTGACTTACTTAATCTAGTTTCTCTCAGCCCAGAATTGCTCTGCTTAGCCTCAAACTAACTCAGCAATCTGCTCTAATCTTCGGGATTATTCACATTATCTGCCTTATTCTCGGCAATCCATCTCTCTATTGCTGTCCTGGTAAAACTGCTTCCTTTCTCTGTACAAATGCCTCTTGAGTAGCTTCCCTTGGTTCTCTCTCCTGGGAGTCGGCCATATCCTCTTCTACCAAATCTTCTCTGATTCATCACCTCTTCTTCCACACAATCATATCACTTTCAAGCATGGGTGCTGCTTCCTTCTTCAAATTAACTTAAACTTCAGTTAGGATTAAAGGACTATATCACCATGCCTGGATCTAAGCTTTTCTTTACTTGATGCTTGTTGTATAACAGCTGTCTTTAAACTCAAGTCTGTTTGCTTCTGTCTCCTGGATTAAAGGCATGTTTTGTATTACAACTGGATCACACAGAGGTTGAAGACCTTTGGATGTGATCTCTTGACTGCTGGGTTACATACACCTAAGATAGTCTTTGCATGTGATCTCTTACGAGACCAGCCATCTTCTGAATTAACATTCTTCTGCAGAAGGGGGCATCTCTGGGAATGGAAGGCTCCTTGAAATCTACGGGTGTGACTCTAGCTGAGACCTGTACCATCAGGGGTTAAGAGCCTGAAGTTGCCAATTACTATAACCAGGTGGGACTTCCACTAGAGGTTGAGGGACACAAAAGACACAAAACCACCCTTAATGCCATCGACCCAAAATTTATCTTGCCTATTAATATTAAAGAGATGAAGTTGGATCAAAGATTGAAGAATTGCCAAACAAATAACTTCCTGCTCAACATAAGACCTACCCAAAGGAGAAAGAGCCAATCTCTGACACTATTAATGACACTCTGCTGTACTTGCGACAGGTTCCTAGGATGAGTGTTTTCTGAGAGTCTTCCTCCAGCAGCTGATGGAAACAGATGCAGAGACCCAGAGCCAAACCATAGGCAGAGAGCAGGGAATTTGGGGGAAGGTTGGGAGAAAAGATAGAGGGATCCTCGGCAGTTGAGGACACCTGAGAAAACCTAAAATCAACTATCTTGAGTCCATGGGGACTCACAGAAACTGAACCATAACCAAAGAGGATACATAGGCTGAACCTAGATCCCCTATATATATAAGATGGACACTTTGGTTAACATGAGGGTCCCCTAACAATGGGAATAGGAGCCGTCTTGACTATGCTGTTTGACTTTGGAACCCTTTTTACCTATCTGGGCTGCCTCCTTAGGCATCAGTGGGAAAGGATGTTCTTAGTCATGCTGCAACGTGAGATGCCAGGGGTGATTGATAACACTTGTGGGCCTCCCCTTCACTGAGGAGAAGTAGGGCTACTTGGGGAAAGGGGAAATAATGGTGGGACTGGGAGTAGAGGAGGGAAAAGTTACGCTGTAAAGTAACTTAATTGATTAGTTCATTAATTAAAAAGAAGGCTAGCAAAATAGCTTAACATTGAATACTAACTGCTTCTACTATATCCTATGTGACTTAGGGGCAGGTCTATAGTCTGGGACGCATGACAGCATGAGAAGGCAGCTAAACAGTTTCAAACACAGCACAGTAGAAACAAAAACATAAAATGGGTTGAGTCTACAGACACTCAAATCCCATCCCCAGAAAGACATCTAGGTAAACTCCTACTACAAAAGCTCCCCTAAGATAGCCAAAAAAGGGGAGATAAGTGTTTAAAGATATGACGTTACCTAGAGTCTTTCTGATTTGATAAATTATATTCTGATATTGGTCATTATTGACTCACAGTGAAAATGCATTTTAATCAACTTCAATGATCCTAACGGTCTGCAACAGGTCATACACTATTCAAGAGTACAAAGACTCTTCGGACACTCCAGAAAATCTTTTGATAGCTATATTTTCTAAAATCTGGAAACAGGTTATATCTTTACAATATACAATGGCACAGAATAAACCTTCCCATTCCAATTGAGAGGAAGGTACATATAGTGAGGCAAGATTGGATGGAGACAAAAAAAAAATCCAGCAACTCAAAAAACAAGTACCCTACTTTTGTCTCAGATATATGGGGCTTCAGTTTCACAGGGTGTAGATGGCCCTATGACTGCAATTTCTCATTCATCACTCAGTTTTGTTACTTTAACTCAGTATATGCATCTCTCCATGATATATTTCTCAGAGCTTAGGTATCTCAACATCTTATGGTCTCAAAATGCAACACGGGCTACATATCCAAAGCCTGGTGAAATGAAATCTCATAGTTTCCTTACTGGGGCACCGTCTCTGCAAAACATAAATAGCTGGAGCAATGTTGAACTGAAATCACAGAGACAGAATACATGACCTTGAATTGTGCATCTTTCTTGTTTTAAAAACCAGTACAATTGGGGCTGGAGAGATGGCTCAGTGGTTAAGAACACTGGTTATTCTCCCAAAGGTCCTGGGTTCAATTCCCAGCAACCACATGGTGGCTAACAAGCATCTATAATGAGATCTGGTGCCCTCTTCTGGCCTGCAGACAATACTGTATCAATAATGAATAAATAATTTTAAAAAAAAACAAAAACAGTACAGCAATGGGTGATCCTGCCTACTTTGTTTTCTAAACTGAGATGAAATATGCCAGGCTTCCTGGGCATGGTGGCGCACGCCTGTAATCCCAGCATTTGGGAGGCAGAGGCAGGCAGATCGCTGTGAGTTCGAGGCCAACCAGGTCTACGAAGTGACTCCAGGACAGCCAAGGCTAACACAGAGAAACCTTGTCTCAAAAAATGGAAAAAAAAAAAAAAAAAAAAAACAAAGAAAGAAAGAAAGAAAGAAAGAAAGAAAGAAAGAAAGAAAGACACCAGGCATGGACCAGAGTTGCAGCAGGTTTTATATGAAGTGCCTGCTTTGCAATCACTTTGCTCATACTTTCCATTCATTTAAGGTATAGTAAGAATGGATGTTACCCATCTTAGGGTTCCAATGCAGAGTAGGGCTTTCTCTTTGCTGGTGCTAAGGTCCTTGAAAATCCCTTCCTCTCTTTCAGGATTTGACGGCCATCTAAAACTACCTAGTTCTGTTTTTTCTCTAAACCCACAGACTGCACTTTCTTCTGCCCCACTTGTTGCTTTTTCAGATGGTTCTGTCAGCCCACAGTCCAACATTCTCTAAGGTTAGAATAGAAACTCAACCTAGAAAATTATAGCAAAAACCATGGACAAACATTGTTCCTGGCTTGCTTGCTTACTTGAGCACTCTCTTATATGCAGCCTGATCCCTTTTCCAACCCAGGCACACTTGCTAGGGAATACTGCAACCCTAGTGGAAGAGCCTCCCATATCACTCATCAATCAATATAATCTCTCACAGACATAGCAATCAGCCATTTTGATGAGGGCATGCCTCATCATTAACATTTTTGCCTGCTTTAATTGGCTTATCTGCAGGTCAAAGTTTCTTAGGCCTAGAAGTCGGCTAGCTTTGGCCTCTTGGGGTTCAGGAATAGCCCACACTGACCACATGGACACATAACTCAGGTCACAGATAGTTTACTGACCATTTAACAAAGACTGACTGGTCAAGAACAAAGTATGGGTTTGAGAAAGGACACTGTGACCCAGACCATTCACAGGTTAATTTAAAAAGATAATCAGGAAGAATCAATTTTATTTCAGGTATATTGTATCCTACCCAGGCAAGAAGAATTAATTCTATTCCTGCTACATTGTGTCTAGGTGGATAGACAAAGTATTTTAAACTGATTCCATGGGATATAAGGTAGGGGGTACTGGGGATGTTCTTGTGCCCTACTCTTCTCCTGAGAAAGAAACAATGCAGGGTAATATTGCTTAACTCCAACAGAACACACAAGTATCTTTAACTCAAGCAGAACAAGCATTTATCATCTGTTGTCACTGACTCATGGTATTGTTTGGTGCTTCCTATTGGACTGGATTTCTGGTATCCTGCCAAGGAAGTATAGAATCTTCCACAAAGAACTGCTTCTACACTAGTTCACACCCCTTTTTTCTATCAACCTTCTTTCTCTCCTACCTCTGGTAGGTACATTAAAAGGAAGATAAAAGGATTTAGGAACCCTAAATAAAGTAGTTTTGAAAAATCTAAGCCTACAATAGAGTTGGCACTGGAGATCACAGAGTAGCTCCAGTTGAACAAATCTCCCATCCTGTGAGTTCCCTGTCAGCAGCAACTACAACTGATGCTTTGGAGCTACTGCCTTTTCCATGACTTCGGCTTCTCAGTTTCTCCAGGAGTGTGATCGCTCATCCCAGCACTGTGGAGATTTAGCCACAGCAGCTCTGCAGTCCTGGGGTGTTGCTGTCTGGAGATGTGGAGAGCCCAACACCACAAGCTGAACATCTGAGAACCCTTCTTATGGAACACATGTAGTTGGCACCCAGGTGAGCAGAAGATGTAAAAAGGGGGCACCCAGGGAATGATGTAGGGGGATACCAGGGCCAAAACTTGAAACAGCCCTGCCTGGCTGCTGGAGATCCTCAGAAGGGGACCTGGAAACTTTCTTGCAAAGTATACATAGTTCACAAAAAGAGTTCATGGCAGAGAAGGGTTTACCTGTTGCTTGATTCTGCATGAATAATATGAATAGAAAACTGCTTCAGCTAACTGATATGAAAATGTTTACCCACCGATCTGGTCTGTTTCCATTCACAGGCATGAGTTAATACATGCTGGGAGATGACATCATCACTCACCTTTCCCCAATCAGGTCTTTCTTCAGCTTTTGCAGCTGGCTGCCTTAAACATAGTTTCTGAGCTAGTTATGGCCTGTCCTGCTTCACCCTGCAGTGTAAATATAAACTGTGCATCCTGTTCTATTCTGAAGACAGAAACCATGATCCACATGTAAATATTTATTCCTGATATAGAAATGGACAGTTCACAAATTGACTAAAATGAGTGATTTTAGAACTCTCCTCGGGTACACTCCTTTAATTAAAGAACTTAGGAAGTTTAGTCAAGAAAAAAGCAAGGCCATTTCTCTGGGAAATAGACAGCCGTCAAGGCGCCCCTGAGTTAGCAGAGCTTTATCAGAAAGAGTTTTCTCAAATACAGATGCAGCTATGCTAGAATTAATATGCCTTGTCACCCAGACATCATAATACAAACAAATAAAAAATTACTAATAAAAAATCTCTGTAATGACAGCTCAAAACAGATTTTCATTCGACATGCTGCTGCCATTAAATGTCTTGAAATTTAGTCCCAAGGTTATGTTTTGGACAATTTAAATATGGACTGGACACAGCAAGCCTAGCCACTTAAGACAGTTACCCAGCAATGATAGTGACAGAAGTATTTCTTAAGGACACCAGTGCTTCCAAACATCAGTGACAAACTCCTAAGTGAAAGGTCGCAGAGGATGAAAAAGAAAGGAAAAGTAGAAGATAGAAAGTACAAAAGCTGAGGTCGGAAAGTTTTGCACAAGCTATGTCTTATGTCTAGTAAGGTTTGTAAGAATTGCATCTTGTATACTTCTCACAGAGGGAAATGAAATGAAAGGGAGATGTTTATGAAGTCAAGTGAAGCTTCATACAATGAGACAAACTCGAGAGGAGAGAGAGGATCTTATACCAAAATGTTAAATGCTAAGGGCAGAACTTGTTGAAGATCCCACAGAAATTAAGGCTTTCCAAGATTGGCATCCTTCCTAGAACATTTCTATACACCAGCCCAAGCTCCAAAAGAACTGCCCAAATGCAGCCCCATAGGAAGTTATTCAGTGGCCAGGTCCAGGTCCAGGTTCTGGAAGGCACTAGGGTCACATAGGACCCCAAAGCTGGCCTCATCTGGCCTCTGCTTATCACACAGCCCCAGGGAGGACCCACCACAACAGCTCATGCAGCTCACCTTTCTGATCCTCCCCATTGTGGGTGTTCAGTTGGCATCTGCAGTTGCCCTCTGCCTCCCCTGCATGCTCTGTTCAATCCCACTTCTTTCTCCAACCCTGCCCCCTGCAAGGAAAGCCTCTGCACATTCTTAGCATTCCTTCAGATGCTCCAAGCCCCACCCCTGGGGCAAAGGGCTTCCCTAGTACAGCAGGTGGCAGATACTTCATCTTCCTTCACCTGCAATCCTTGTTGCCATACTTGGGGGGTGGGGTGCCATTTCTTCTGGCTTTCTCCCCTGAGGCTACTGAACTAGCCCAGGAATTTCAGTTCCCAAGTAAACTTGCCATTTTTACATTCTATCTGGCTTCCACTGGCTTATTTCACCTGTGGAGATAACCCATCAGCCCACAGTGACCCTGAGCTCACCAGGTTGTCATTTCAGACCTTGCTTGAGCTTCCCTCACAGCACTCAGCAGCAGTGCTCAAAGCACATCACACAGAACCATTAAAGAAAGTTCAGCTAAAGAGATTCACCTATGCATGGCAGACAGAAGAAACTGTCTCATCTTCATACTGGCTGGTGGACCTGGCGGCTCTGATTGGCCAGCTAGTCTCGAGTGACATGAGCACCCCCCTTAGAATTACAGTGTCCTGAAGGGACACAGCACAATAGCTCATGACCCAGGCTTCCTGTCGAGGGCCATACATTTCCTGATATGCAGAGATTGGCATTTCAGTAGCACGTGTGCATATTCTCCAATAGCCTACTGGTCTGTCTTCCCACACAGCCCCACCACTCCAGCTAGCTCTCCACAGCAACCTGCTCCTCCCATTCTGGGCAGTGGCCCTCCACTCACCATGTCGGGACTGAGGAACTTGCTTGAGCTTCCCTCACAACACCCAGCAGCAGAGGTCAGAGCACACCACGGGGAAACATCTAAGCCTGCACAGCCACAAAGGTGACTCTTCAGCAAGATTCCCAGAAGTACTCACCTCCCCATCGGACCTGGGGCGTGTCTCTAGCTGGAGGCCCTGATTGGCCACTTCGTCTTGGGTGACATAGCCACCTCTCCAGGTTAGCATGCTCTGTTAGGGGCACAGAATCATGGTTGCTGGCCCAAGCTTCCTTCCCAAGGGCAAACTTTTTCCAGAGCTATAGAGACTTGCATTTCAGTAGCACTGTCCTCCAATAGCCTCAACATCTGTCTTCCCAACTAACGCGGGGAGGACATACTACTTGTGCTTCCTCAGCACAGCCTCCTGCTCTTCTCCTCTGTGGACAGTGACCCTGACCTCAACAAGTCACACACCCAGTAGCCACTTCCCCTGTTTCCTCCTCTATCTAGGTGGGTAAATGAAGAGCCCATTTCTCAACTTGCAGTGGAGTTATCCATATGTCCCACTAGGTAAGAGCAATGTTAGGAGACAAGACTTTAGTTTTGTGTCTTCAGGCTGGGTACAGGCAAACTACTGCTTCTTTTTACCAGGGAGTTATGAGACAACCCTGGGAGAAAAGCAGGAAACAGATGACAAACACTGGGAAACACTGTTGTTAGTCTACAACTCTTGCCGAGAGGGAAAGTGAAAAACAATTGCACAGCTGTGTTAGTCAAGGTTCTCTAGGTGAATGGAACTGATAGAAGGAATCTTTCTTTGGTCCCAGGTTTTTTTCATATCTATCATGTGAAAGGTAGCTGTACACAGCATGAAGCCACAAAAACAAAACTTTTCTTTAGTAAACTCTCTCCCTAATTTTGACTATATGGGTACTCTTTCAGTTGTGACACAGATTGAATACTCCACTGCAAGTTGAATGATAGGCTTTGCAAGCTATGCACCCTGATCCCAGGAAGAAGAAGGGAAGTGCATGAACATTTTGAAGGGAGAACAGACAGGCTCAGCAGTTGTGACCTGGTGAACTCAGGGTGGCTGCCCAGTAGGGGCCTGGCGGTCATGGCACACACCTTTCATCCCAATGCTCAGGAGGCAGGGGCAGGGGATCACTGTGAGTTCCAGGCCAGCATGGTCTCCAAAGTGAGTTCAGGACAGCCAAGGCTACATAGAGAAACACAGCCTTGAAAAATAAGACAAACCAACAAACAAACACACAAAATTCCTCATGTGAGTAAGGTAATGAACTGACCATTTCAGTAGCATGTGCAGCACAGCTTCTGCTTTCAGAGCAGACCAGAAGGTCTGCAGTAAATGCCCAGTGAAACAGGGCTGATAGTAGCTAGAGCACAGACTACGTTTTGAGACTCAGCTACAGGCAGAGTCCCCTTGGTGAAGAAGGACCTGACTCTAGCAGGGTGTGTGGATTTGTAACTTGCCAGCTTTATTAATTCATGCACGTGAATAAAAGCTGATCGGATGTTGAGTTCCAGTTTGGTTAGGATAGCTTGAGTCAGTAAATATTACAATTTAGGTTAAGGAGCCGTTGTCTGTAGCTGTGTGTGTCAGAATACAGATCTCAGCAGCTAACATTGCACATAGGGGCAAGGTCAATCCCTGTCTTATTAATGCCATTCCCTCTACCAGAGAAGTTTCTGCACTAACTGTGAAATGCAGATTTGCTAAGAAATGAGAAGAAGCAGGTCTTTAGGGGCAAGAAGACAAAACTAAAATTGTTTCTCCACAGAAAGTCCCCCAAATTAGGAACTTATAACATATTAAAATTTCAGAAGACAACAATTGGGGAAGCACTATCATTCTCTAGAGAAACAGCAATATAAGTAGATTATACTTACTAAAATCACACAACATAGATGGCACCACTGATTAAAGCAGGCACAAAGGACAATGTTGAAATATAACAATGTCCTTTAAAGAAGAACTACAGGATTACTGTAAACTCAAAATCAAAGAATTCTCTGTCCAGCACTCCCCCTGTGCTGGTTCTTCTTGCCAACTCAAATGGCAGAGAAAACCTTCCTTGCCATGAGCTCCCTTTGTAAACTTTGTAAGCTTTGTAGACTTGGCAGGAACTGTCCAGGACCCTGCCTGAGGAGTTCTAGCAGCCAAACCCTGCTGCTTCAAGTTCTGCCCCTTTGCCCCACTCTATAACTTTCCCCAGGAGACCCCTCTTCTGGTCTTCAGCTCCTCTGAGGGCCACCTTTGTAGGCACTGTGTGCAAATATATACAGGCAAACACCTTTAATCATAAAATAAAAAGAAGAAATGGAATTCTCTACAGTGATGTCATAGGCCTCAGTCAGAGCAGCTAGGGCTAGTTAAAATGAACTCTTTCTGATCCTCTATGAAAGCCAATGTGTCCTTCATTTTAGTCAGTCTGATCAGAGACATTAGCCGCTTTTTTCTGACATTAAAGTAGCTCAGCGCCATTAATCTAAGAGCAGAGTCCACAGTGCAGATAAGTGATGGTTTCTTGATGCTTTTTTGTATTTATGTTGTCTGCATTTCATAGTTGTGAAAACAGGTCATTGGCAGCTTTTTATCTTTTCTACTGTCTGCTCTTCTGGTACTCCCTTGTCAGAACACTGTCCCTGAAAAATGAACTGCTATGTCACTGTTGTACTTAAGAAACAAGTCTGGGAATATCTTTCTGTGTAAATCTTCCATCTGCTTAATTGGCTAGCCTTGCAGACTCCTGTCTCTATTAAATTGTTCAAAGCATAATCTAGAACCCCATCCTAAAAAACATCTAACAGTGACAGCATATGTAAAATGCAACATCTCTTCTAGTCTGGTTTCTTTTTTTGCAATAGCAAGATATGGTTTCACACTATCATTAAAGAAGTTTTTTTCTTTTTTCTTTTTTTTTTTTTTTGGTTTTTCGAGACAGGGTTTCTCTGTGTAGCCTTGGCCATCCTGGACTCACTTTGTAGACCAGGCTGGCCTCAAACTCACAGCGATCCGCCTGTCTCTCCCGAGTGCTGGGATTAAAGGGGTGCGCCACCACACCCGGCATTTTTTTTTTTTTGGTAGAAGTTTTTTCTTAATCTCCTAAATAGATAGAATGATTTCTCCCTATGAAGGCTTGTTAATTCTAGAACATCTGCATCTCTAGATTTTTAGAAAAATGTTTCAAAATAATGTTTACTCATGTTGTTTCTTTCCTAGTCTGTTGCCCTCCATGACAGTGACCTTGCTGTCCCCTTGGTTAAACCATGTAAATCCTTAAATTTAAAGACTGTATCATGAGCCAGGTGGTGGTGGCGCATGCCTTTAATCCCAGCGCTTGGGAGGCAGAGGCAGGAAGATCGTTGTGCGTTCGAGGCCAGCCTGGGCTACAAAGTGAGTCCAGAACAGTAAAGGATACACAGAGAGACCCTGACTTGAAAAACTAAAAAAAAAAAAAAAAAAAAATTACCCATTTGAATCGTGTAGTCAACTATCCATTACAGTCAGAGGAAAAGAATCTGCATAAGGAGCATGGTTTTTCTGCCTTCAGATCAGATTAGAAGGAATAATTTATTATCTATTCCACAAGGGTAAATGGGGTAGGCAATCAACTGCTGCAGCTAAAATTCTGAAAAGTGAGTATTGTGAGGTGTGACCTTGTAGGATCTCTAAAATCAGGTTCTGCCGGGCATGGTGGCACATGCCTTTAATCCCAGCAGTTGGTAGGCAGTGGCAGGTGGATCTCTGTGAGTTCAAACCCAATTTGGTCTATAGAGTGAGTCCAGGACAGCCAAGGCTATACACAGAACCCATGTCTTGAAAAAAAAAACAAACCAAAAAAGAAAAAGCAAACCAAAAACCTCAGTTTCTACCTACTGTGGAGTCCCCTCCTGGCTCCCTGTGCATCTAGTTACATAGTGTACAGCTCCTCCAGTACCATGTCTGCCTGGACACTGCTGTGCTTCCTACTATGTTGGTAATGGACTAAAAGTCTAACACCATAAAAAAAAAACCTCAATTAAATGTTACTTTTTACATAAGAGTTGCCTTATTCATGGTGCTTCTTCATAGCGATGAAACTGTAACTAAGAAAGAAATTGTTTTCACAGTCAATATAGTTAAAATTTTAAAATATAAATCTAATAAATTGTTTTTATCTTTTCAGAAGCAACTCAATTTTTGGGATCATTTGTAAAATTTCACTTTATTTAATGCATTACTGGGGTATTATCTAATTGCTCTGCTCTGTTCTCCATCATTAAGAATTTCGTTTCTGAGCTGGGCATGGTGGCTTTTAATCCCAGCACTTGAGAGGCAGAGGCAGATGGATCTCTGTAGGTTCGAGGCCAGCCTGGTCTACAAAGCGAGTCCAGGGCAGCCAAGGCTACACAGAGAGACCCTGTCTCAAAAAACCAAAAAAAAAAAAAAATTTTGTTTCTCTTTTCTCAACTGCTATTGGTTTCCTTATTTCTGTATTTCTGTTTAGAACTCATGTAGCTCAATCTTGCCTGGTGCTAAGTAATTTTTAATTTCTTTAAACACACATTATCTTGCCTCTCCTGCCAAGTGCTGGAAAGACAGGCCTGCAACTCTTTCCTAGCTGGGCCTTGACTGATCTGTGAGAAGGAAAAATAAACCAGTTCATCAATGTCTTCTAGTCGGGATGCTGAATTGTCAGAGCCTCTGGGATTGGGATGGACAGTGAGCAATGGTGTTTCTGTTGGTTCATGTTGTGACCTGTGAAATTGACATTGACCTATGAGCCTTCCTCGGTCCAGATTTCCTGGGGAGTAGGAGGCTCTGCAGGCCTGTGTATGGGAGGTGGTGATCCTTGTAATGTCACTGTCCGGAGTACACACACAGCCATTAATGTTGATGTGTGATGGGAGGAAACTTGAAAACTAACGGTCTATTTTCTAAAGGTTCAGATTTTTGCATTCCAGTTTTATGTTTGTACTTTACATGTTACAAAATAGTTTGGAAACTGATAGAAAGTGGTGATGGAGATCATCCTACAGCAATACATACTTAGAATATTCTAAACTTTCTGCTACTACCAGCCAGCCTGGTATGATCCAGAGAAATTCAGTTCCAGGAGAGAGATGGAGTTTCTGAAGTGCAGAGGTTTCTCAGGTCTGGATGGTTTTGGGCGAAGTGGATAGGGGAGACTTCATATCTTTTGCTATAATCCATGTGGAAGGAAACAGAGATTAAATTTTTCTTCTACATTGTTTTGGGTTAGAACATCAGTGTGGCTGGCTTTACATGGACCCATGAGGAGGCAAGACGGGATGGAGAATCTCAGCAAGAGATTACTTCCTGTGCAGAGAGAGAACTCCAGAGTATGAGGCCTGTTTGTAAGAAATGGAAAGTCCACAACATAACAGGTTAAGGTTCACTTTTAGTTAATTTTATGTGAGTTGTGACTCCATTTATTTAAAATTTATACAAATAGAATCAGAAGTAAATGTGTAGTATCAGTCAAGTACAAACTTTTCCTGCATGTATTTTCTTAGTGTAATAAACATGTAAGGACTTGATTCAAAGCCCAGTGTAGAAAGCAGCTGACAGTCCAAAAGCTGGCATGTGACCAGATGTGTGAGTGATAGATAAAACCTTAGTAAATTCTGACCTAAGAGCAGCCATGACTGCAAGTTGGTGATAAGAGTGACGCAGAAAGCTAGATGTGTGAATTAGAGAGGATAAGGTTAAGTTAAGTATAAAAACCCTGAGAAGAAGCAGCCAGATCTCTTGCTGTCACCATGACTACCTGAAATGCTGCCAGAGGACAAGGCGCTCTCCCCAGACGGAGCAGACAGACAAGCTGTCAGATAACAACGCGAGAACTGAATCAAGTCGCAGCAGCGAACCTGTTCCACAGAACATCGTGATATCAGGTCGTATACCCTAATGGCATAAGCTCCTAGAACATTGATATCATAAGAAGCTCCTAGAACATTGATATTATAAGATGCTAAATGCTACTCCTATTGGAATTAGGATAGTTTTAAGAGTATAATGGAATGGTATTGGTGGCTCAGCCTTGGAGCCTTAGCCGCCGCCATTTGCTGTAGTTGTCTTTGTATTGCTAATAAATCTCTCTTGCTAAAACGTACCGTTTGCACTTGGCCTGCCTCCTTTGTTCCGGATCCTGAGTGTAAACTCTCTGCTCGCGACACTTAGGTCTTTTGTCAAAAACTTTTGTGTATGTTTCTGCTTTTGTTTTAGGCTTTTTCTCTCCATCCCCTTTATCCTTTCATAGATATTGTACACATTCTTGATTATTCTAATTTCTTGTGATATTAAAGTATTTTCTAGTACTAAACTTTTTTAGTAAGGTCAGTGTATATGTCACTCAACATGAAGTGGCCAATCAGAGCCTCCAGGCAGAGACGCGGAGGCAGGTTCTTCCGGGATCCTTGCTGAAGAGCTGCGCAGGCTTGGGTGGTTCTGCATGGTGTGCTCTGACCTCTGCTTCTGGCTGTTGTGAGAGAAGCTTCAGCAAGTTCCGAAGTCCCGACATGGTGAGTGGAGGGTCACTGCCCACAAACGGGAGGGGCAGGCTGCTGTAGAGAGCTAGCTGGAGTGGTGGGGCTGTGTGGGAAGACAGACCAGTAGCCTATTGGAGAATGCGCACACGTGCTACTGAAATGCCCATCTCTGCAGTTCTGCAAATGGACTGGAAGCCTGGGCCATGAGCTATTGTGCTGTGTCCCTTCAGGACACTGTAATTCTAAGGGAGGTGCTCATATCACTGGAGACTTGCTGGCCAATCAGAGCCTCCAGGCAGACCAGCCAATATGAAGATGAGGCTCTTTCTTCTGGCTGCCACGCACAAGTGCAGCTCTCTAGCTGAGCTTTCTTTAATGGTCTGTGTGATGTGCTTTGAGCACTGCGGCTGAGTGCTGTGAGGGAAGCTCAGGCAAGCGCCAAAGTGGCAACATGGTGAGCTCAGGGTTACTGCTGACTGATGGGTTATCTCCCCAGGTGAAATAAGCCAATGGGGCCAGATTGAAAGTAAAACAGAGGCAGGTGGATCTCTGTGAGTTTGAGGGCAGCCTGGTCTACAAAGTGAGTCCAGGACTGCCATAGCTACACAGAGAAACCCTGTCTCGAAAAACAAACAAACAAAAAGAAAGTGAAACGGGCAAGTTTACTTAGGAACTGAAATTCCTTGGCTAGTTCAGGAGCCTCAGTATACAAAGCCTGAGGAAATCCCCCCCGCTGGACCTGCCCCCCCCCCCCCCGCCCCGGGGGCAACTAGGATTACAGGTGAAGGAAGATTAAGTATTGGCCACCTGCTGTACTAGGGAAGCCCTTTGCCCCAGGGGTGGGCTTGGAGCATCTCAAGGAATGCTAAGAATGTGCAGAGGCTTTCCTTGCAGGGGGCAGGGTGGAGAAAGAAGTGGGCTCTAGGGCTGGAGAGATGGTTCAGTGGTTAAGAGCGCCGCCTGCTCTTCCAAAGGTCCTGAGTTCAATTCCCAGCAACCACATGGTGGCTCATAACCATCTGTAATGTGATATGGTGCCCTCTTCTGGCTTGCAGGAGTTGATGCAAACAAAGCACTGTATACATAATAAAAAATAAATCTTTAAAAAAAAAAAAAGAAGAAGAAGTGGGCTCTAACAGACCAGGTAGATGACAACTGAACACCCACATTGGGGAACATCAGAAAAGTGGGCTACAGGAGCTGGTGTGGTGGGTCCTCCCTGAGGTTGTGTGGTTAGCAAAGGCCAGATGTGGCCACATTTGGCCCGTGTTAAGCTTTGATGGAGAAAAGTAGAATTGATGATGTGAAGGATGCAGCAATTCATAGAAATTTAAAAAGCTCAGGTAGAATTTAGCTGAAGGAGGATTGCCTCCAACACACCCCACAGATAAACAGTATGCTAACCGGCCTGTTAGAAGTCAGGATGCTAGGATACAAGATGCAAGTCTTTAAAAACTTACTTGATATGAGACATAGCTTGTGCAAAACCTCCTCACCTCAGCCTTTGTACTTTCTATCTTCTACTTCTTTCTTTCTCATCCTCTGGAACCTTCCACTTAGGACTCTGTCACTGATGTTTGAAGGCACTGGGTCCTTAAAAATACTTCTGTCACTATCATTGCTGGGCGAATGTCTTAAGTGGCTAGGCTTGCTGTGTCCAGTCCATATTTAAGTTGTTCAAAACATAACCTGGGGAGTAAATTTAAAGAAATTTAATGGCAGCAGCATGTAGAATGCAAAATCTGTTTTTAGCTGTCATTACAGAGATTTTTTATTAGTTAGTTTTGTATTTGTGTGTATTATGTGTGTGTGTATTATGTGTATGTATGTATGCATATTAATTCTAGGACCACTGCATTCAATGTCTTTGGGAAAAGTCTTTCTGATAAAGTAGGCTAACTCAGGTGGCCTTGAAGCCTGTCTGTTGCTTCCCAGAGAAATGGCCTTGCTTTCTTCTTCACTAAACTTCTTAAGTTCTTTAATTAAAGGATTGTACCACAGCAGAGTTTAAAAATACTCACTCACTTTAGTCATGTAATGAACTGTCCATTTCCATATCAGGAATAAGATTTTCATGTGGATCATGGCTTCTGCCTTCAGATCCGAATAGGATGCATAGTTTACGTTTACACTGCAGGGTGAAGCAGGACAGGCCATAACTAGCTCACAGACTAATGTTTAGGGCAGTCAGCTGCAAGAATCAATACTATGAAGAAAGACCTGATTGAGGCAAAGTAAATTATGATGTCATCTCCCAGCATGGATTAACTCATGCATGTGAATGGAAACAGACCAGATCGGTGGGTAAACATTTTGGGGAGGTTAGTTTTAACCACCGAATATTAAATTTCTTTTTAATGGACTCTCCTATGCAGATATGTGCAATCCTCATTGACACAGTTAAGTCAGCTCAGACATATGAGACTTAGGCTACTGGTTGTTGGTGTCTGTCTGATCTCAGCGGCTAACATTGCACAGAAGGGCAAAGTCAAACAGTACAAGTTTGGTAGTAGAGTTTTTGGTGTCACTTATATATACTATAGTATCATCTGCCAATTAGGATACATTGAATGCTTCCTTTCCAAATTCCACCCTTTTGACCACTTTTAGTTGCCATATTGGTTAGGTTGGACATCAAGTGTTATATTAAGTAGAAATGGAGAAAGAGGAGAGACTTCTCTTTATTCAGATTTTAGTGGAATTGCTTTGAGGTTCTCTCCATTTAAGTTGGTGTTGCTATAGACTTGTGTAAATTGTGTTTAATATGTATAGGTATGTCCCTTGCTATTGTAATCTCTCCAAGACTTTTATCATGAATTGGTGTTGAATTTTTGTGAAGGGCTTGCTTAGTGTCTAATAAGATGACCTTGTGATGTTTTTCCCTATGTCAGTTTATTTATTTTACCATGACTGGTTTTCCTGTCCTGAGCCATTCCTGCATCAATGGGATGAAACTTCGACAACCATTGTGGGTTATCTTTTTGATATGTTCTTTGATTAAGTTTACATTTATTTTATAGAATATTTTTGCTTCAATGTTCATGAACAGATTTGGTCTGTAAATCTTCTTTGTTGAGTCTTTTTTTTTAAAGATTTATTTATTTATTTATTTATTAAGTATACAGTGTTTTGCCTGCATTTACACCAGAATAGGGCACCAGATCTCATTATAGATGGTTGTGAGCCACCATGTGGTTGCTGGGAATTGACCTCATGACCTTTGGAAGAGCAGTCAGTGCTCTTAACCTCTGAGCCATCTCTCCAGCCCTTGTTGAGTCTTTATATCCTTCATGTGTCAAGAAGGTATTGTGGCCTCATAAAATGAACTGGGTAACTTTCCTTCTGTTTCTATTTTGTAGAGTACTTTGAGCAGTATTGAAACTAAGTCTTCTTTGAAAGTCTCATTGAATTATGCACTAAAAGCGTCCAGTCTGCATTTCTTTCTTTATATATATAAAGAGATTTATTTATTATTTATACAGTATTCTGCTCACTTGTATCCTGCCCACCGCAAGAAGACATCAGATGTCATGACAGGTGGTTGCGAGCCACCATGTGGTTGCTGGGAATTGAACTCGGGACCTTTGGAAGAGCAGACGGTGCTCTTAACGTCTGAGCCATCTCTCCAGCCCCAGTCCTGCATTTCTATTGTTGGAGTCTTTTAATGAATTCTTTCATGTCACTAGGTGTTAGAGGTCTACTTATGGTAAATTGTTATGTCATCTGGATTTAACTTTGGTAAGTGCTACATGTTGTTATGTTTACCTGTAAGTAATTAACATTATTAGGCCTATACCTGTTATTATTACAACAGTATAACCCGCTAGCAATCAGTCAAGACACAGACACCTGTTATATATTAAAATACCCGTAGTTAACCTAGGGCAGGGCAGATATTAATTCTCTAAACTACTTCCCTTAGTGGGGCAGGTATGGGATACCTGTCCCAATCCCACAGCATTTAATGCTAATAATTTCTATCAAGCTACCTCACATCCAGAATCCCATATACTTGCTAATGTTCTTCATCAGGGCCAAATCCTCCATCCATGCTGGCCATGTGCTTCTCCTCCACCTAACCCATGCTGGTGAGACCTCCTTCTCTCCCTTGTCCTCAGATCTGTCTTCATCCCAAGATTCTCTTGGTCTTCCCAAGCCCTAGAACCTTAGCCGTTTCTAGTCCATTTGCCCTGCACAGAGGTGATGATCTTATATTAGTTAGCATCAAAATACAGCAGACCAATAGGTACCTGTGAAGAAAATTATTCATTTTGTTTAGATTTTTCATTTTGGTGCAATACGGGTATTTAAAAGTATATCCTTATGATTTTGGAGATTTTCCCATTGTATGGCACCCTGCTCATTTTTTTCTTTTTTTCTTTTTTTCTTTTTTTTTTTTTTTGGTAAATGTGATTATTCTTTCCCTGTCTTTTAGTTATTTCAATAAGGGTTGTCCATTTTGTTGATTGTTCTCAGTGAACCAACTCTCTGTTTTATAAATCCTTGTATTGTTCTCTTTGTTTTTTTGATTTCAGCCCTAATTCAATAGTTTCTTCCTGTCTACTACTTTTAGTTGTGCTTCCTTCATTTTGTTCTAGACTTTTTTTTTTTTTAATATGGAACGCTTACGAATTTGCGTGTCATGCTTGCGCAGGGGCCATGCTAATCTTCTCTGTATCGTCCAATTTTAGTATATGTGCTGCCGAAGCGAGTACTGTTCTAGACTTTTATATGTGCTTGTAAGTGCTTAGTAAGAAATTCCTGTATATGTTATGTATGCACTTAGTGCTCTCAACTATCCTTTTTTTCCTTTTTTTTATTAATTAATTTATTCATATTACATCTCAGTTGTTAGCCCATCCCTTGTATCCTCCCATTCCTCCCTTCCTCCCACTTCCCCCCTACTCCCCTCCCCTATGTCTGTGACTGAGGGGGACCTCCTCCCCCTGTATATGCTCATAGGGTATCAAGTCTCTCCTTGGTGACCTATTATCCTTCCTCTGAGTGCCCCCAGGCATCTCCATCCAAGGGACGTGTTCAAGTATGGGACACCAGAGTTTGTGTGAAAGTTAGATCTCCTTCTCCACTCAACAGTGGAGAATGTCCTGTCCATCGGCTAGTCTGGGTAGGGGTTCGAGGTTTACTGTCTATATTTTCCTTGGCTGTTGCCATAGTTTGCGGAGGACCCCAGAGCCCAGACTCACCTGTAGTTTTCCAGGATCCGCTGGATCCTTCTATTTTCTCTCTCTCTTTTTTTTTTTTTTTTTTTTTTGGTTTTTCGAGATAGGGTTTCTCTGTGTAGTCTTGGCTGTCCTAGACTCGCTTTGTACTCCAGGCTGGCCTCGAACTCACAGCGATCCGCCTGCCTCTGCCTCCCAAGTGCTGTGATTAAAGGCGTGCGCCACCACGCCTGGCCCATTTAGCTCTTTTTGCTTCTGTGTGAACTCACTCATTATGACAATTTCTAGTTCAATCCATTTGTTCACAAATTTTGGAAATTCCTTTTTTTTAATAGCTGAGTAGTATTCCATAGTCTAGATGTACCACAGTTTCTTTATCCATTCTTCTACTGAGGGACACGTAGGTTGTTTCCAAGTTCTGGCTATTATGAATAAGGCAGCTATGAACATGGTTGAGCATATATCCCTGTTGTGTGGTAGTGCATCTTCTGGGTATATTCCAAGGAGTGGGATAGCTGGGTCTTGAGGAAGCCCTATTCGCATTTTTCTGAGAAAGTGCTAGATAGCTTTCCAAAGTGGTTGTACTAGTTTGCATTCCCACCAGCAATGAAGGAGTGTTCCTCTTTCTCCACACCCTCGCTAGCATGTGGTGTCAGTTGAGTTATTGATCTTAGCCATTCTGATGGGTGTAAGATGGAATCTCAGTGTCGTTTTGATTTGCATTTCTCTGATGACTAAGGAGGTCGAGCATTTCTTTAAGTGTTTCTCAGGCATTTGATATTCCTCTGTTGAGAATTCTCTGTTTAGTTCTGCGCCCCGTTTCTCTATTGGGTTATTCGGTTTGGTGGTGTTTAATTTCTTGAGTTCTTTATATATTTTGGATATTAGACCTTTGTCAGATGAAGGATTGGTGAAGATCTTTTCCCAGCCTGTAGGCTGTCGCTTTGTTCTCTTGACAGTGTCACCTGCCTTACAGACACTTCTCAGCCTCATGAGGTCCCATTTATTAATATTTGATGTTAAGGCCTGGGCTGTGGGTGTTCTGTTCAGGAAGTTGTCTCCTGTGCCTATGTGTTCCCGACTCTTCCCCACTTTTTCCTCTAACTTGGTTAATGTCTGTGGTTTTATGTTGAGGTATTTAATCCACTTGGACTTGAGTTTTGTGCATGGTGACAAATAGGGGTCTAACAACTATCCTTTTATCATCACTTTTTTTGTGTACTATAGGTTTACATATGATGTGCATTCATTTGCATTGACTTCTACAAGGTCTTTAATATCTTTCTTTATTTCTGTCTTGACCCATTTTCACTCTGGGGAGAGGTATTTAGTTTGCATGAGTTTTAAAGACTTCCTTTGTTTCTGTTATTGATGACATGTAGCTTTAGTCTATGCTGGTCAGATAGAATGCAGGGGTTGTTTTGATTACCATGTACCTTTTGAGACTTTCACGGTGTTTGAGTATGTGTTCAATTTGGAGATATTTCCATTTGTTTTTGAGAAAAAGGCAAACTCTTCTATGTTTGTGTGGAATGTTCTGTAAATATCTGGTGAATTCTTTGGATTTTAATAGCAGTTAGCTGAAGCATATTTCTTTTCATATTATTCATGCAGAATCAAGCAACAGGTAAACCCTTCTCTGCCATGGACCTTTTTTGTGAACTATGTATACTTTGCAAGAAAGTTATCAGGTCCACTTCTGAGGATCTGCAGCAGCCAGGCAGGGCTGGTTCAAGTTTTGGCCCTGGAATCCCCCTACATCATTCCCTGGGTGCCCCCTTTTTACATCTTCTGATCACCTGGGTGCCACCTGCGTGTGTTCCATGAGAAGGGTTCTCAGATCTTCAGCTTGTGTTGTTGGCCTCTCCACATCTCCAGACAGCAACACCCCAGGACTGCAGAGCTGCTGTGGCTAAATCTCCACAGTGCTGGGATAAGTGATCACACCCCTGGAGAAACTGAGAAGCTGAAGCCATGGAAAAGGCAGCAGCACCCAAAGCGTCAGTTGTAGTTGCTGCTGACAGGGATCTCACAGGGTGGGAGGTTTGTTCAACTGGAGCTACTCTGTGAGCTCCAGTGCCAACTCTACTGTAGGTTTAGATTTTTCAAAACCTACTTTACTTAGGGTGCCTAAATCCTTTTAATCTACCATTGAGAAGTAAAGGAGGAAGAAGGTTCATAGAAAAAAGGGGTATGAACTAGTTTAGAAGTAGTTCTTTGGGGAGATTCTATTCTTCCTTGGCAGGGTACCAGAAATCCAGTCCAATAGGAAGTACCAAACAATACCATGAATCAGTGACAACAGATGATAAATGCTTGTTCTGCTTGAGTTAAAGATAAATGTCTGTTCTGTTGGAGTTAAGCAATATTACCCTGCATTGTTTCTTTCTCAGGAGAAGAGTAGGGCAATAGCTCATCCCTAATACCTCTACCTTATATCCCATGGAATTAGTTTAAAATGCTTTGTCTATCCACCTAGGCACAATGTAGCAGGAATAGAGTTTTTCTTGCCTAGGTAGGATACAATGTACCTGAAATAAAATTGACTCTTCCTGATTATCTTTTTTAATTACTCTGTGAATGGTCTGGGTCACAGTGTCTTTTCTCAAACCCATACTATGTTCTTGACCAGTTTTTGTTAATTGGTCGGTAAACTATCTCTGACCTGACTTTGGTGTCCACGTGGTCAGTGTGGGCTACTCCTGAACCCCAAGAGGCCAAAGCTAACAAGCTTGTAGGCTTAAGAAGGTTTCAGCTGCAGATAAGCCAATGAAAGCAGGCAAAAATGTTAATGATGAGGCATGCCCTCATTAGAATGGCTGATTGCTATGTCTGTGAGAGATTACATTGATTGATGAGTGATGTGGGAGGCTCTTCCTGTAAGGTTGCAATATCCCTTAGCAAGTGTGCCTGGGTTGGAAAAGAGATCAGGCTGCATATAAGAGAGTGCTCAAGTAAACAAGCAAGCCAGGAAACAATTTTTGTCCATGTTTTTTGTTATAATTTTCAAGGTTGAGTTTCTCTTCTAACCTTACAGAATGTTGGACTGTGAGCTGACAGAACCATCTGAAGAAGCAACAAGTCAGGCAGAAGTAAATGCCGTCTGTGGTTTTAGAGAAAAAACAGAACTAGGTAGTTTTAGATGGCAGTCAAATCCTGAAAGAGAGGAAGGGATTTTCAAGGAGCTTAGCACCAGTAAAGAGAAAGCCCTACTCTACATTGGAAGCCTAAGATGCGCAACACCCATTCTTGCTACACCTTAAATGAATGGAAAGTATAGGCAAAGTGATTGCAAAGCAAGCACTTCATATAAAACCTGCTGCAACTCTGGTCCATGGCTGGCATATTTCATCTCAGTTTAGAAACCAAGGTTGGCAGGATCACCCACTGCTGTAGTGGTGTATTTTTTTTAAATATTATTTATTATTGATACAGTATTCTGTCTGCAGCCAGAAGAGGGCACCAGATCTCATCATAGATGCTTGTGAGCCACTATGTCATTGCTGGGAATTGAACCCAGGACCTTTGGAAGAACAACCAGTGTTCTTAACCTCTGAGCCATCTCTCCATCCCCCATTGCACTGGTTTTTTAAACAGGATTGATGCCCAATTCAAGGTCATGTATTCTGTCTCTGTGATTTCAGTTCAGCGTTGCTCCAGCTATTTATGTTTTGCAGAGCCAGTGCCCCAGTAAGAAAACTATGAGATTTCATATCACCAGTCTTAGGCTATGTAGCCCATGTTGCATTTTGAGACCATAAGATGATGAGATATCTAAGCTGTGAGAAATATATCATGGAGAGATGCATATACTGAGTTAAAGTAACAAAACTGAGTGATGAAAGAGAAATTGCAGTCATAGGGCCATCTACACCCTGTGAAACTGAAGCCCCATGTATCTGAGACAAAGCTAGGGTCCTTGGTGTTTGAGTTGGTTGATCTATCTATCTATCTATCTATCTATCTATCTATCTATCTATCTAACTATCTATCTATCTATTTATTTATTTATTTATTTTGTCTCCATCCAATCTTGCCTCACTATATGTACCTTCCTCTCAATTGGAATGGGAAGGTTTATTCTGCGCCATTGTATATTGTAAAGTTATAACCTGTTTCCAGATTTTAGAAAATATAGCTATCAAAAGATTTTCTGGAGTGTCAGAAGAGTCTTTGTACTTTTTTTGTTCGTTTGTTTGTTTTTGGTTTTGTTTTTTGTTTTTTGAGACAGGGTTTCTCTGTGTAGCCTTGGCTGTCCTTGACTCACTTTGTAGACCAGGCTGCACAGTGATCCACCTTCCTCCGCCCCCGAGTGCTGGGATTAAAGGCTTGTGCCACGACACCCAGCTCGTACTCCTGAATAGTGGATGAGCTATTGCAGACTGTTAGGATCATTGAAGTTGATTGAAGTGCATTTTCACTGTGGGTCAATAATGACCAATATCAGAATTTAATTGATCAAATCAGAATGACTCTGGTTAGTGTCATTTCTTTAAATACTTATCTTCTTCTTCTTTTTTTTTTTTAATTTAATTTAATTTAATTTTTTTTTTTTTTGAGACAGGGTCTCTCTGTGTAGCTTTGGTTGTCCTGGACTCGCTTTGTAGACCAGGCTGGCCTCGAACTCACGGCAATCCGCCTGCCTCTGCCTCCCAAGTGCTGGGATTAAAGGCGTGTGCCACCACGCCCGGCTCTTCTTTTTTTTTTATTTTATTTTATTATTATTATTTTTTTATTGGCTTTCTTAGGGGAACTTTTGTAGTAAGAGTTTACTTAGATGTCTTTTTAGGGATGAGATGTGAGTGGCTGTAGACTCAAGCCATTTTATGTTTTTGTTTCTTCTGTGTTGAGTTTGAACCTGTTTGTTCAGCTTCCTTCTCATGCTATCAAGCATCCATGACTATAGACTGAGCCGCTCATTAATGAACAAATTAATTAAATCACTTTACAGCCTGACCTCTCCCTCCTCTACTCCCAGTCCCACCATCATTCCCCCTTTCCCCAAGTAGCCCTCCTTCTCCTCAGTGAAGGGGAGGCCCACAAGTGCTATCAACCTCCCCTGGCATCTCAAGTTGCAGCAGGACTAAGAACATCCTTTCCCACTGATGCCTAAGGAGGCAGCACAGATAGGGAAAAAGGGATCCAAAGGCAGACAGCATAGTGAAGATAGCTCCTATTCCCATTGTTAGGGGACCACATGTTCACCCAAGTGCACATCTTCTATATATGTGTAGTCAGCCTATGTATGCTCTTTGATTATGGTTCAGTTTCTGTGAGTCCCCATGCGTTCAAGATAGTTGACTGTAGGTTTTTTGTGGTGTCCTCAACTACCCAGGATCCCACTATCTTTCTTCCCAAGCTTCCCCCAAATTCCCTGCTCTCTGCCTGTTATTTGGCTCTGGGTCTCTGCATCAGTTTCCATCAGCTGCTGGAGGAAGACTCTCAGAAAACTCTTATGCTAGAAACCTGTCTGCAAGCATAGCAAAGTATCATTAATAGTGTCAGGGATTGGCTCTTTCTCTTTTGGGTAGGTCTTATGTTGAGCAGCAAGTTATTTGCTTGCCATTTCTTCAATCTCTAATCCATCTTTATCCCTATACTTTTTGTAGGCAAGATAAATGTTGGGTCAAAGGCTTTAAGGGTGGTTTTGTGTCCCCCTCCCTCCACTGGAAGTCCCACGTGGCTATAGAGGTTGGCAACTTCAGGCTCTTAGTCCCTATGCTACAGGTCTCAGCTAGATTCGCCCACATAGATTCCAAGGACCCCTCCTTTCCCAGGGATGCCCCCTTCTGCAGAAAAGTGTTAATTCAGAACATGGCTGTTCTCATAAGAGATCACATTCAAAGACTTTCTTAGGCTTATGTAACCCAGCAGGCAAGAGATCACATCCAAAGGTCTTCTACGTCTGTGTGATTCAGTTGTAATAAAAAACATGCCTTTAATTCAGGAGACAGAAGCAAACAGATTTGAGTAAGGCCAGCCTGGTATAGAGCAAGTATCTAGTAAAAAAAAGTAGATCCATATATGGTGATATAGTCCTTTAATCCTAATTGAAGGTCAAGTTAATTTAAAGAATGAAGCAGCACCCAGGCTTGAAAGTGATATGATTGGGAGGAAGAAGAGGTGATGAATCAGAGAAGATGTGGTAGAATAGGATATGGCCAACTCCCACTAGAGAGACCCAAGGGAAGCTACTGAAGAGGCATTTGTACAGAGAGAGGAAGCAGTTTTACCAGGAACCAGACCACAAACAAAATGAGATGTCTTTCTCTTGCCAAAAGCTCAATGATGGTTCCATTACTTTAGGGGTTTTCTTCTGCTAAAATCAAATTAAGCTCTTAGCAAATGAATATTTATAAAAGTGTAGTCTTGAAGGCAATAAATACTTAAATAGAAATGGATCAGGGAATAATGCTTTTACAAACAGTATTGCTGCTGGGCAGTGGTGGCATATGCCTTTAATCCCAGCACTTGGGAGGCAGAAGCAGGCAGATTGCTGTGAGTTCGAGGCCATTCTGGTCTAAAAAAGGGAGTCCAGGACAGTCAAGGATACACAGAGAGGCCCTGTGTTGAAAAACAAACAAAAACCAAACAACAACAAAAGTACTATTGCTACCCAGCACATCTTCCACAGTGGGCAGATGAAAAACACAGTTTTATTAGTCAAGGTTCTCAACATGAGCACAACTGGTAGAGTGGATCTCATTCTGTGTATTTTTAAAGTAAATTTTTTGAATGTCTCACCACTGTGGTCCAGCTAGTACAACCTTGGCTATCTACCAAAAGAAACGTAAAGACTCCAGAACTTGTTTGGTCCATGAGGGTGGATGTCTTAACTGATGCTCAGTATACTCCAGAAGTCCAAAAATTAGGATGTAAAGACACTAAAGGAATGAAAATTTCCTAGCCTAGACTAATGAAAACAGGCAAAGAAAGAAAGCTTCCTTCTACAATATTTTCTTTATATGTGGGTTGACACCCATAGCTGTGGCCCTGATTAAAGATCAATATTATCATCTCAAAAGATCCGCATTAAGGAAAGGTCTTTCCATTTCGAAAGCCTTATTTCAGAAAACTCTCTCCAAAAAGAAAGCCTGGGGTACTATATCGTGAGACAGATACATCTGAGGCCACTGTTGGGTAAAAATCATGCAGGAACATATATAAATTACAAAAAGAAGGACACACTTGCTTTCATGGAGGACTCAAAAGAGTTCATTTTAATTAGCCCTGGCTGCTCTGGCTGAGGCCTGTGACATCACTGTAGAGAATTCCATTCCTTCTTTTTTTTTTAAACCTTGTTTTTATTTTATGATTACAAGTATTTGTCTGTATATATTTGTCCACAGTGCCTACAAAGGCCAAGAAGCTCTCAGATGTCCTGGTGCAGAAATTACACCAGGTTGTTAGCTACCATAGAGCTTCTGGGAAATTCATAGAGCATCTTCATTACTATCTTTGGCTCTAGTCCCAGGCATTCTGACACCAACTCCTGGCCTCCATGGCCACCAATCGTGAATGGGGTACAAAGACAGGCATTCTGAGGCCGAGCTTGGTGGCGCACGCCCTTAATCCCAGCACTTGGGAGGCAGAGGCAGGCGGATCTCTGTGAGTTCAAGGCCAACCTGGTCTACAAAGTGAATCCAGGACAGCCAAGGCTACACAGAGAAACCCTGTCTCGAAAAACCAAAAAAAAAAAAAAAAAAAAAAAAAAAAAAGACATGCATTCTGCCAAAATAGGACTCTAACTAGGATTAATGGGTATGGGGAGAGGTTGATGTAAGGCGTGGCCACAAAATTATATATATTCAGGGATATGAATTGGCCTCCAAAATACTGGGGTTACTGGCATGCTATCTGAAACTTGTATAAATAAATCACCTGGTAGCCTGTGTGTCACAGCAGGGAAGCAGCATGATTGCTAGTCTGTCACCTGAACATCATGCCTGGCTCACTCCCTGTCCTTGCTGATTTCCTATCTCATCTAAGAGCCCTCTGCTCAGCAGAGACCCACTGACTCTTCTCTCCTTGCTGGAGAAGACACCCTCATCCCCCATGCCCCCTCCCTTCACACCTCCACTCCACCCTCTACCTGCCACCCCCACCCGCAGCCCTAGCACAACTGTGGGTTTTTGTTTTCTTTTTAATCACCTTTCCACTGAGGATGATGTGTTGATTAACTACAGTGCTCTAAAATGATTATCATCTCTTTCCTGCTTTCCTCCCAGGTTTGTTTCATATCTATCAGGTGAAAGGTAGCTGCAGTTTACCTGACCATAGCATGAAGCCACAAAACAAAAATGTTGTTTCCTAAACTCTCTTTAATTTGGAATCTTTTGTGTATCCTTTGACTTGTGGGACAGACTGATAACTCCACTTCAAAATGAGTAATGGCTTTGCAAGCTGTGCACCCTGATTCCAGGAAGAAGGGAAGTGCCTGAGGGTCTTGCTGGTGCCTCAGACAAGCTCAGAAGTTGGGACCTGGTGAGCTCTGGGGCAAAGGGGGAGGGGCAGGCATCTGAGCTCAGGAGGCCTGAGAGGCTGGTTCTCCCCTGGGGTGAGTGCAAAGGTGGAAATGCAGGGTCTTGGAGAACAGGTGGGAGTGCTACTGAAATGCAGATCTCTCCACATAAAAAAAAGAGACTGGTCCCATAATGGAAGCCTGTTCCAGGAACTACTGTGCTGTGTCCCTTCAGCACACTCTAGCCATAGGGAAGTGCTCCTGTCACTCAAGACTTAATGGCCAACCAGGGACTCCAGGAAAGAGAGAAAGAGTGTTCTTCTGGGTACCAAGCTGTAAGTTCCTCTCTGTACTGGAGCGGACTTCAGTGGCCATGTAAGATATGCTCCAAGTGTTTTTGTTGGGTGCTGTGAGGAGAGCTCAGGCAAGGTCAGAAGACACAATATGGTAAGTGTAGAGTCACTGCTCACAGTAGGAGGAACAGACAGCTGGGCAGAGGAAACTGGGAATGTATTTGCTATGTAATCCCTCATCAGCTCCCTGGGGCTGCGAGATAAGCAGCAGAAGATGTGGCCATCTGTGAGGTCCTTTTCGGTCTTAGTAATTTTCTGGACTTGGTGATGGTCTCTGACTAACTGCACTGTGTGGATTACATCTACACAAAGCATTGGGAGCAGGGGCTTGTGAGTAGAAACATCCTTGGCAGGATCACAAACTCAGACCCCTAGTTTCTCTAACTTCTAAAAATCTGTTCTTAGCATGTAACATTTGGTCTAAGATATATTTGGAAGCCCGGCATTATGGCACACGCCCCAAATCCCAACACTCAGGAGGCAGATGGCTCGCTGTGAGTTTAAGGCCAGCCTGGTCTGCAATGTGAGTCCCTGGCAGCCAAGGCTAAAACAGAGAAGCAATGCCTTGAAAGAAAGAAAGAAACAAACTATATATATATATGTGTGTGTGTGTGTGTGTGTGTGTGTGTGTGTGTGTGTGTGTATGAGAAGCCTCACATATGGTCCATTTCCTCCATGGATGTAGTACACAAGATGCTATTCTTGAGAAGCTTATTTGGCATAAGTCATAGATTGTGCCAGTCTTCCCCACCTCAGCTCTTCTAGTTTCTACCTTCTACTTTAATCTTCTCATCTTGTGGGACCTCCAACTCTGGACCTTGTCACTGAAGAATAAGCTGCTTTTTCAGGGCACTAGTGTATTTCAGAAAGGATTCTGGGAATGTATTTGCTGTGTAATCCCTCATCAGTCTAAGTGGCCAAACTTGCAGTCTCAGACCATATTGAAATTGTTCCAAACATAACCTGGGGCCTGAACTCAAAAGACATGAGAGCTTATGTGGAATGCCAAATCTGTTGGCAGCATTAGCCAGAACTAGATGCATGCTGTCATTAACAGATTTTTAAAAGTAATCTTTCAATTGTGTGTAGAGTGTTTTCTTCCTGAAAAGGCACGTTAATTCTAGGACAGCTGTATTTTTATTCTTTTGGAAAATGTTTCTGAGACCAACTGTGTTGACTCAGGTTGCTTGGATACCATCCTGTTGCTCCCCAGGGCAGTGACCTTGTTTTCCTCTTGGTGAAAAAGTCTAAATTCCCTAGTTAAAAGACTATACCACAACAGTGTTTTAAAATTACTCATTTGAAGCTGAGCTTGGTGGCCACACTTTAATCCCAAGCACTTAAGAAGTAGAAGCAGGTGGATCCCTGTGAGTTCAAGGCTAGCCTGGTCTACAAAGTGAGTCTAGGACAGTCTCGAAAACACAGACAAACATAATTACTCTTTTGAGCAATGTAATGAACTGGCTATTTTAGAAACATGTGCAGCATGGCTTCTGCTGTCATACCGGAAGAGGAGGTCTGTAGAATGTGCCCAGTGAAACTGGGTAGACAATGGCTAGATCACAGACTAATGATTGAGACATTCATCTCCAGGGGTCCCCATTGTGAGGAAAGACCTGATTCTAGCAGGGTGTCAGAGTTTATAATTTCCCATCATGTATTAATTCATGCATGTGAATAAAAGAAGACCAGATGTTTGGTTACCTTTTACTTAGGTTAGCTTGAGTCAGTAAATATTACAATTTAGGTTAAGGAGCCATTGTCTGTAGCTGTGTGTGTCAGAATACAGATCCCAGCAGCTAACATTGCACATAGGGGCAAGGTCAATCACTCTTACTAATGCCATTCCCTCCAACAGAGAAGTTTCTGCTCTTTTTAAAAATCAGTCTGCGTATGTGTTTTTCAAATTATATTTATCTTTCTAAAATGGCAGTGGATGGTATATTTAGAATTCACTTTTTTATGCATCACTGATTTAATCTTTTATTTGTTTCTGCTCATGCCAATGTTTCCCAGTAATTAAAATATGCATTCTTTTTCTCAAAGGCTTTCATATTCTTTTCTGTTAGAGTAACATCTCCTGTAGCTCACCCTTTCTTCATGCTGTGTAGTTAAGACTTTTTTGAGCACCTAACCCTCTCATTCCCACTGCTTGGAAGATGGTCTTTCAAATCCTTACAGGCAAGGCTCTAACTAGTAACTCAGGAGAAAGAGGCACCAGTGAATGATTGTCCTTGAACTTCCTTGGATTTGGGGGGGGGGGAGTTACAAATAAAGGGGACCTGTGTAACTTTGAAGTGATGTAGTCACAGCACAGAAATGGATGGGGAGTCCCACAAGGGGTGGTCCTCAGAGAAGCTGAAGACCAGAAGAGAGGTCTCCTGGGGAAAGTTATAGAGTGGGGCAAAGGGGCAGAACTTGAAGCAGCAGGGTTTGGCTGCTAGAAATCCTCAGGCAGGGTCCTGGACAGTTCCTGCCAAGTCTACAAAGCTTACAAAGTTTACAAAGGGAGCTCATGGCAAGAAGGTTTTCTCTGCCATTTGAGTTGGCAAGAAGAACCAGCACAGGGGGAGTGCTGGACAGAGTCTTCTTTGGTTTTGAGTTGACAGTAATCCTGTAGGTCTTGTTTAAAGGACATTGTTATATTTCAACATCATCCTTTGTGCTTGCTTTGATCAGTGGTGCCATCTCTGTTGTGTGATTTTAGTAAGTATAATCTACTTATATTGCTGTTTCTCTAGAGAATGATAGAGCTTCCCCGATTGTTGTCTTCTGAAATTTTAATATGTTATAAGTTCCTAATTTGGGGGATTTTCTGTGGAGAAATAATTTTAGTTTTGTCTTCTTGATCCTAAAGATCTGCTTCTTCTCATTTCTTAGCAAATCTGCATTTCCCAGTTAGTGCAATCATCAGTGTTTGGTGTCTTGCTACTTAAATGACTGATGTGGTTAACAAGTTTATTTGAGTGTTTAAAACATTCTCATGTTTTATTGTGTCTGTGTTCAAATGGATTTGGGGACTGGACATTTCTGAGCTTCAAGTGATGGTGTGGCCTCATCAGGATGGCTGGTTGCTATGTTTGTTAGAGATTGTGGTGATTCTCGACTGCTGTGGGGACGCTTTTCCATTGAGGTTGAAAATATCCCCAAGTAGGTGTAACTTCACCAGATAAGAGATATAACTGAGCATGAAACAGTAACAAAGCAAGAGACCAAGCCAGGAAACAATGTTTATTAATTGTTTTGGCTTCATTTTCTAGCTTGAGATTCTGCCTATAGCTCCAAAATGATGGAGTGTGATCTGACAGGACCAAACATGTAAACCTATTCAGACCTAAAATACTTTTGGTTAGAGGATTTAGTCACAACAGCCAAGTAGTAAGTAGAAATTTATTTAAGATGGTGCACAACAAGTTATTTTAATGCTGGATACAACCTGGAATATTCTCTTTTGGAGGAAGGTGGAAAACTAAGGACATGAATAACAAAAGGCATAGAGAGCTGTACAAAAAGAGATTACCCAGCTGCTTTTGTAGGTCCTGGAAGAGAGTAATGCAGAGAGTGTTGAGAGTATTATAGGCAGAGGCAGTTGAGGTCATAGGATTTCACTGTAAAATGTACTCCATGAAAAAATTAATCTAGATCTCATTTGTGTGATATTTTGGCCCAGAAGCTTTTATTCTGCCCATGCCCAGAGTAATTGAATAGGGCAGAATTTATGAATAAAGGCCAGATTTCTTAGATGGAATATTGAATCACTTGGGTGGTTATTGCTAGTGACTTATTCAGGACTACAGTGAAAAAAATCAACAGGAGGTGTAGAAATAAATGCAAAGTCTCTGGTGTAGAGAAAAAGAGCACTAGGTAGTTTCAGATGGTAGCCACATGATGGAACAGACATAGGGATTTTAAGGATATTATCATCATTCAAAAGAAGCCCTTTGTTCTGCTTTTTAAGCCCAAGAAAGTGGCCTAAGTGTAATGCTCCCTCAGGCTAAACCTAATGGAAGCAGTAGGCAAAGTGATTTCTAGACCCAGGAAGGAACTTCCTATAAAACCTTCTACACCTGTGGCCCAACTTGAAAAGGATTCATTCCAAATGAGAAGCCAAACTTGACCATATCATCTATATGTGCTGGTTCTGGAAACAAAAATTATGCAAAATTTCATGTCATGGATCCCTCCTCTGTGGTTTTAGTTCAGCACTATTCCAGCTATTTGTGTTTGGCAAAGTGAGAATATTGTGAGATTTATAGCTTCAAACTCTGAGTATGAAGCCTGAGTAGCATTTTGATAGGACAAGATGTTCAGATACCTAAGCTATGAGAAAGCTGCCCAGGGAAGATGCACATAGGAATTGGAAGGAACCTAACTGAGAAATATGTGAGACCTTGTAGGGATAGGACCATCTAAGTCCTTGGGAACCAAAGCCCTATGTCTCTGAAAAGAGCAGCAGGAGTTGGTGTTTGCTCTGTTGGGTTTCCTGCCTTGGTCCATTCTTTTATCTCTTTGTACACATTCCTTTCTATTGGAATGGGAAAGAGTTTTCTGTGCCATTGTATGTTGAAGGATATAACTTCTTTTCTGATTTTACAAAATGTCGAAGTCAACAGATTGCCTTGAGTGTCGAATGAATCTTTGGACATTTGAACAGTGTATGTGCTGTTGCAGACCATTAGGATCATTGAATTGAGACGAAATATATTGTCTTCAGGAGAGACCAAATAAGAAAATCTCTCGGGTAGAATGCTGTCTTTGAACACTTGTCTCCCATTTGTGGCATTGTTTGGGGAATATTATGGAAGCTTTTCTAAGAGGAGCCTTTCTAGATTCTTTAGTGAGGATGGGATTTGATGTCTATAGACTCAACCCTTTTCCTGTTCCTTGTGTCTATGGTGTTGTGGTTGGAACTGACCAGTCAGCTTCCTACTTGTACTGTCTTTCCCTCATTAGTATACACTCCATCCCTATTTCATAGAAGATGCAGTAGAAGCTATCCAATGCTAAGCTTTTTTGATAGCTTACAATTTTTATAGTTTGAATTAGTTTTTATTTTAACTGTTTTTGTTTTTCATTTTTTATTTTGAATTTTGACTTTAAAGAAAATGTTTTTTGTGTAGCTCTTGCTGTCTTGAAAGTGGGAAAATATACCAAGCCAACTTTTAACTTAGTGATCCATCTTACTCTGGCTACACAGTGCTGAGATTTGATGTGGCACAAAATGCCTAGCTTGTTTTATTTTTATATTACAAGCTGATGGGCTTGGGATGTAGTATTTGCATGTATGCTTGCACGTAAATGTGCTGTGGTGCATATTTTCATCCACATCTTGAATTGTAAAGTTGGAAGAGAGTATATTCTATTCCTCAGGATGGCATGAATTCATGACATGAAACTACATGAGCTTTCTGGGTCACTGGAATATAGTTGTCTGTAATTTTACCTACAAGTAGCATTTATCTGAGTTTTTAAACGAATATGTGCATTTTGCCTTGTGCATGAATATGTACATGAAAATGTGCCTGGTCCTCATCGCGGTCAGAAGATGAACTCAGACTCAGGAGTCTGAACTTGGTATAATGAGTAGTTGTGAACTTCCAGTGCGAATACTGGCAATTGACTTACATTATTGGCAAGACCAGCAATAGCTCTAGTGTACCATCTCCCCTGCCCTATGTTGTTCATTTATTATCAACATCTATATTGCTAATATTTTCATCTCTCCATTTTTAACTTCTTATACATATATTTTCTATTAGTAAGATCTTATTTATGATACCATTTAAATTGGGGCACTTCAAGTTTCTGGAAGATGATACAGAGTTGGAGGGAATGCCTGATACTTTGTAGGAACTTCAGTAAAGACCAGATAGTTCGTTTGTTTCAGACTTCTGGGCCCTACCTCTTGTCTTCTGATCCTCTTGCTTTGGTGGGATAATTGCCAAACCCTACCACCCAAGGGAGAGGAGAACCACAATTTCTATCTCTTGCTGTCCTAGAATTTATTGCATAGACTTCGCTGGCAGTCAAATCATGAGCTACTCCTGCCTGAACTTCTTGACTACTGAGATTAACGGAATGAGAAAATACACTCAGTATAAAAATCATTTTTATAATTAATACTTGTTTATACAACTTCTGACATGAGCCCAGTTCTCCTCAACTGTTTCTCTATGTCCCCATTCCTCTATGTTGATTGGCATTTATCTTGAAAGGTTATATCCTATTCAAGGGCTGAGGAATGTAACACAAGTAGACGTCAGTATTCAGGATCCTTATTAAATGACTTGGTTACATTAGAACATCTGTATCAGGAAATAAGTGGAGGAAGCCACAGAATTATGTAAATATATCGTCAATAAAGGATACAGTTACAGTGTTATCACTACCATGCTTTCTCTTGCACACCTGTATGAAATGTTATAGGATGCAGTGACCTATGATGATGTGAATGTGAAATTCACTCAGGAAGAGTGGGCTTTGCTGGATCCTGCCCAGAAGAGTCTCTACAGAGAGGTGATGCTGGAGACCTACAGGAACCTCACTGCCATAGGTAGGACTGTGAATTTTATGTTGCTTTTTAAAATCTAGTGATAACTGTTTCTCTGTTGCTGTTATTTGTTATTGTAATGTCAACTGAAACTGAGGATGAATGAGATGAGTAAATCAGCCAGATGTCTGAGTTTAACTGAAGGGTAACTTGAATTTTGCCTAATTTGCAATAATATATCATGCACTTTCTGGTACTCTATTTTAGGTTACAATCGGGAAGACCATAACATTGAAGACAATCTTCAAAGTTCTAAAAGATCTAGAAGGTAATTTTCAGGTGCCAGTTGATACAAATGTGCACCAGAATTACTTTTAGTGCATCCTTTAAGTTCTAAACAGACGCAAGAGTGTAAATATGCACTGCTTGAAGTGTATCGATGATTATTAAATTCTGACAAAACCATGTACCTCAAAATCAGCTATCTGGTTTATTTTTGTAAGTCATTTCTCTAAGAAAGGAGATAAGAAAACAATGTATTAACAGATATCACCATATGAATCATAGTGAGCTAGCATATAGAACTGCTAATCTCTTTAGTCTCATACTACTTAGATACTGCAGAAGATATATACAGTAACCTTCTAATAAACAAATAGACCATAATAAAGGTCGGTGTTCCTAATATATTTGCAGTAATGTTGCTAAGTTTAGTGAGAGGGGTAGTTTGTGAAAGTGAAGAAAGTTATTCTGGAGAAACTTTTATCCCTATGCAATATTTCAACGGAAAAAAAAAGTGAGACTGTGAGTGCAAGGTAAACCTTTTCATTTGTTATCTTCTTTAATACAAATATCATTTGTTACAATAGATACAAGCCCTATCAGCATAGGAACATTGAAGAAAGCAATATAACCCTCTCTTACCCAGAAGAATTAGAAGATTTGTAGTAGTACCCATAATGTGTAGACTTTCTGAATGTAATAGTGTGTACAATGAATGGCTTTTCCAATTTTATTGGCAATACATCCAGCAAAACTTCCATGAGTACTACCAGTATAGATTGCCTCTGTTAGCCTTGGTTCACTTTCCAATTATAATATGACTCACATGATTGGAAAAAATTTAATGCAATCAGAGTAGTAAATCTGACTTCTCCCAGTTCTTTTCCAATATGTGAAAAACCCTCTTCTGTAGTAAAATGATGCTATAAATGTGGTCCATGGAATACATAGTCTTACAATCATAAGGCTCTTGAAAAATGCAAACGAATACTTGAAGAAGGAAGGAAAAATGAAAGTCAATAAAGTGATATTACCATGATATCTGATTACTTTTAAAATTAGACCAAATGGTAAAATTCATTCACACAGATAAATAGATTCATCAACGTAATGAATGTGGTATAACTTTGACATGTGCCCATCATCTTTGCAGGAATCAAAGAAGATATAATAGAGGAAAACTCCGTCTCTTTACTCAGTGTGGTAAATCTTTCTTATGTCAAAGTCATCCTCAAAGGCATGAAATAATTGGTACTGAAACGAAACCATATGAAAATATTCAGTATGGTGAAGCCTTTTTAAATCACAGTAGTCTTCAAATTCATAAAAGAACAGAAACTAGAGAGAAACCCTATGAATGTGAAAAATGTTTTATGGTCTTTGACCATCAACGTTATCTTTAAATTCTTGAGAAAATTCATACTGGAGAGAAACCTTATGAATGTAATCAGTGTGGTAAAACCTTTCCACGGAAAAGTTCTCTTCAAAGACATGAAAGAATTCATACAAGAGAGAAACCTTATGAATGTAATCAATGTGGTAAAGCCTTTGCAGTGTACAGATATCTTCAAAGTCATGAAACAATTCACAGAGGAGAGAAACCTTATAAATGTAACCAATGTGGTAAAGCCTTTACATGGCACACTTCTCTTCAAAGGCATGAAATAATTCATACAGGAGAGAAACCTTATGAATGTAATCACAGTGGTAAAGCCTTTGTGCAGCAAAGTCATCCTCAAAGTCATGAAATAATTCATACAGGATAGAAGCTTCATGAATATAATTAATGTTGTAAAGCTTTTGCGTATCACAATTTTCTTCAGAGCCATGAAAGAATTCATACAGGACATAAATGTCATGAGTATAATGAGTGCGGTAAAGCCTTTGAATGTCGTGGTCATTTTCAAAGGCATGAAAGGATTCACGCAGGAGAGAATCTTTATTAATGTACTTCATATTTTGAAGTCTTTACATGCCTTTACATATAAAGAGAAAATCTGTGAATGTAATTAATGTAAGATAGCTTAGCAGTCCATAGTATCTCACAGACTTGTTCTATGAAGCCGGAATTTTGAAGGACCGGCTCCCCAAGTCTTTGCAGAGTGGGACATCGATTTTCCAGTGCCATGCTTGTTCAGCATTTTGGTAGTCAATGTGCTCTCAACAGTAAAGAACAGTTGTTTGATTCAGTGGCTATTTTGCCACAGGTGTTTCATAGACGTCCATTAGCTTAATTGAAGTATATTGGATGTGCAGCCCGAAGCAGCTGTGTCTCTCTGTCAGGAAAGGCCTTTCTTCTTGAATGCCATATTCTGTAAATCTCTGAAGTGTTTGAAGACCATCTATGTATTTCCCATAGTGAATAACCATGCATGTCTATCTATGTATGTATCCTGAACAATCAGTTTATCTCAGTTTATGTAAATAGACAAACATTGTTTGTTTCTAGCTATGCACATTCTTCTTAACCTTGAAAGCATATAGAAGAGACTAAATAAAGCTTTTCCTGTAATTAACTAAACTAGTATATAACAAGACGACAAGTAAGTTTTCTAGGTGAGCAACTACTGACCTGCATCTCCAGCCATCGAGAGCAGCTTGGAAGAGTTCACCTTCATAAGACTAGAACTACATCAAATGGGATAAAGGAGTAGGTGCACAACACGTCAGCAGTAACTTGCTGTTGATAATACAGCACCAACTGTGAAAGCCCTTTCCAAGTGTGTATAATTCTTTAAGCATTGCTATTGTCTTATTTTGTTTTGTTTTGTTTTTTAATGGGTTTTTCTACAAGGTTTCTCTGTGTAGCCTTGACTGTCCTGGACTCACTTTGTAGACCAGGCTGACCTTGACTCACAGCCATCCACCTGCCTCTGCCTCCCGAGTGCTGGGATTGAAGGCGTGCGCCACCACGCCCAGCTTTTTTTAGTTTATGTTTTGTTTTGTTTTTAGCATTGCTATTGTCTGAATTTACCACAATGTCCTGCTGGGGCACCTAGCTTGTCTTCAACAAATGAGCATTTAGTTTTTTTTTTTTTTTAATTTAGGTCACCTTGAATATAACTGCAATGAACATGAGAATTCTGAAACCTCTAAAACTAATTAAAGTGCATGGGAACTGTTCTCAGAAGATTGCAGATATCCATAACAATTCTGTCATTTTATGAGAATCAGAGAATGCTGCAAAGAGACCAGCAGAGCCAACTAGCCTAGATCCATGTGGACTTACAGAGATGGAAGCACCAACCGAAGAGCATACATGGACTGGACCTAGACCCCTGCACATATGTAACCCATAGGCAGTGTGATCATCATATGGGTCCACTAATAATTTGAGTAGGTGCTGTCTAGGACATAGACAAAGTGTTGGACACTTTCAATCAATGTTCCCTAGCCAGACTGCCTTGCCCTACCTCAGGGGATGTGTGAGGGTTCAGTTCTAATGAGACTTGTAGTGGTGGTATGGGTGTGAGAGCGCATGTGCACGCTCACATGCGCACTTTGCCATTTCTGAAGGGATAGAGGGAAAAGGGTGGAAGAGAGGGTATGGGAGGAGAGGAGGGAGGGGGCTACAATCACAATGTGAAGCAAATATATAAATTAAAAGAAATTTAGTAATGAATTCTGTGTACTGTGTAAGACCTGGAGGCTAGGTCCTACTTCCCAGAGCCCAGTGAGACACGAGGGTACAGTCTGAGGCAAACAGCAAGGGATGCTTTATTGATCCATCATGATGGGGTCTTCCAAGCTCTATTGATCTGGAGACCCCGAATAACCAAAGCTTGGGTCATTCATACCCTTACAGAAGCCGAATTGGCGGTTAAGCAGAGTTGATGGAGCATGATTGGTTCTTTATTTATTTATTTTTTTAGATTTATTTATTATGTATGTATAGAATGTTCTGCCTGCATGTATACCTGTGGGCCAGAAGAGGGCTGTCCATTCATATTACAGATGGTTGTGAGCCACCATGTGAGTGCGGAATTGAAGTCAGTACCTCTGGAAGAGCAGATAGTGCTCTTAACCTCTAAGCCATCTCATCAGCCCCCTATGATTAGTTGTTAAGATTACCGTTTAAAATAATTGGTTACTAGTTATTTTATCCCTGAGGGGACAAGTCTCAGCTTGGGACATCACGTGCTGTCAGGTGTTCAGGACAGGTATGAGGGTGTGGTTTTTCTCTGATAGTATACAATAGCCATGAAACCATCTCAGGTAGTTTCTAGTGGCCAGGGTTGAAAAACAACTTTCTCTATCTCTTCAACTGTAAACACACAGAAACAAGGCTAGAGTGAGTGTGTGTGGAGAAGACAGTTCACTCTATTTATTGTGGTAATGGAGTTGAGTGTGTGTAGGTAATAAATCCAAAGGCATCAAAATTAATGCACTAAATATGTGCAATTTTATACCAGCGACAACAATGCAATATGGTTTTACCTAATTTTTCTTGCTATCGGTGTGAAATCCAAACGCTCTGCTTTTAGAGTTCATTTTGTATGCTTCACAATCCTGTGTCACATTCAGATTTATTGTTCAGTTCTGGACCATGCTCTATTTTCTCTTTTGTCTTCTCAGGCAAGTCATATCTGGTGCATTAGCTTTTATGTGGCCACATCCATGAACTGTGGGTCACTAAGGTTACACTTAAGTCCACTTTCTATGCCTTTGTGCGTTATATTCCTCCAGTTCCAGGTCGACAGACTTGCTGTAGTAGAATATCATTTACCCTTGTACACCATAGTATACAACACCATTAAAACCATGTATTGTCAAAAAAAAAAAAAAAGAAAGAAAGAAAGAAAAGAAACATTCATGTTGCAGCAAAAATTCAATAGAATCCAAAGAAAGCTCCTAACAATTTATTACAGGAAACTTGATTCCAAAGCTATATGGTATGAGAAAACTCTTAATTTTCTATGGGGCTGTGAGGAAATAGTATAAACATTGGTACAATGTGACTCCTGAACTTACCACAACATAGAACAATCAAGAATCTGTACAATATTTGTGAAAAAAATGAGGGAATGGAGATAAAATGCCAAAAACATAAGCCTAAATTTATATTTAAGTTTCATCAAAATACCTAAGGACACTCCACCAGGGAAAGTGTGACCTTGACCGAGTTACCTATGACAGTATGTGTAACAAACACAGACTTCACTATGAAAATCACTCAGTACCCCTAAACTGCCTTCTAGCTACTACTAATCTCTCTTGCAGAGAGGCTCCATGCTCTAGAGCTCTCTCAAAATATGGTGATCAGAAAGGTAGTTCTATGGCCCTACAGCCCCTCATGCCCCCTTGTGGTTGCAGACAAACTCAGCCCCCACTGAATCCCACAAAGAAAACAATGTTGTAGAATAATTTATGTCTGCTTCCTGCCAGATGTATTATGTCACAAAGTGTGGAAACTGCCCTGTCTATGTACCGTGCACAGCTGAGAACCCTCTGTGTCTCAGAAACTCCATTTGTACCCTGAAAATGATTTTCCATGAATTTTGCCATTGTGGCTGGTGGTATTGGAAAAAAAAAAAGATTATCAAGTATTGCTGAAGCATAATCCCCATCAATTGCTTTCTATCACTTTCCACACTATTTATACAATTTGACACAAAAATTGACTATAGGATGTCAGGTTCAGTACCTCCAGAAACTAGACCTTCAGTTTTCCAGTCTGTCTTCCTACTGCACACGAAAACCAATGCCTGTATGTGTACCCTGGAGAGTGATAGTATAAGCTCCATAGCTTTCCACTGCTTGGGCTTCAAAGCTGAGGCATCTAAAGGGAATCCACACTCAGGAAATTCAGAAGCCAAAGACCTCTGCCCAGATCACCACAGAGACCAACACATTCACATTGTGAACCACACTCCATCTCAGTCCCAGCAGATCAGACTCTGACATACCACTACACTTTCTCCTCCTGGCCATGGGGCAGCTGCCTCCACAGTCGCCATGGTGTGGCATGTGGTCCTTCTCACAGTTCCCTACAGCTGCATCAGAGAAGAATCCTGGAAGAAACATGTAAGCTACCTTCCTCTCAGGCCTCTCTTTCCTAAACCTGCCCAGAGTCTATCATTAGCTAGGAAACTCCATCTTGGCCATTGGAAGGTAGCAGCTCCTCTACTAGGGGATCAGAGGTCAAATACCTCAGACTGTTGGAGCCTTCCCAGCTGCACCCTTCCTTCCTAGGGCCAGACAGAGCACTACTCTGGGGAATTCGTTGTTAAAGAATTTTCCCATCTCCCAGAACAGTTCTTTCTTTTTCAAGGCACATACACCTTTGTTTACATATGATGTTACACACTCAATACGCAGCACAGCCATTTCTATTTCATAGCTGGGAAGTCCTGCATCTGAACCTTAGTCAAATTCAAAGACTAACAAAGCAAAAAAGTGAATTTGGATGTAACATAAAGTGGAAAGGAAATAACTGTTCCTTTGCAGAGCGGAGTAAGATATTTATAGATAAGAGCCAGAGACACAAGTGAGAGGGAGGGGGTCATGGGAGGGTATCCAGAGTGTACATGCCCATGAGCCATATTAAGAACGGAAGGAGGGGAGAATCATGAGCAAGACCTAGAAGTCAGGATTGTAAATGATAGAGGAAAAGCACCAGGTAACCCAAATGATTGGATTCCATAAGGAAGGGAAGCTAGGAGAAGAGCAGCCCAACACTAGGCTAGAGGATGGAGTTTGCCAACCATTACCTTGCAGTAAGTAGGGACTGAGTGATGCTAGGAGAACCTGACAGCCAGGTTTCTATTGATTTGTTAAATAGGCACCCAGACTTTGTCTCAGGCTTTTCATTTCTAGGGAGAAATGTAAAGGTTGAAGTAACTTAAGGATAATCTATATCGTTATTTTAAAAGTTGGAAGAGGTTTTAGGGTCGAAAATAATTCAGAGACTAAACATATGTAGTAGAACACACCAAGATTTACTCCCATGTTTTCTCTCACCTTGTACGTTTTCAAACAGGAAAAATAACATTCTTGTCAGGTAAAACTAGACTACTGTGCGCATGTTTTCTGGGTTGGTGGAACTAAACAAACTTCAGAAATTTGGTTTTTAGAAATGAGTTCATGGGGCTAGAGGGATGGCTCAGTGGTTAAGAGCACTGCCTGCTCTTCCAAAGGACCCGGGTTCAATTCCCAGCACCCACATGGCAGTTCATAGCTGTCTGTAACTCCGAGACCTGGCACTTCTACACTGACACATGCACATAAATTAAAATTAAACAAACAAACAAACAAAAAAATATATATATATATAAAAGAAATTAGTTCATTTTCTCATGCATATTCTTGATTGCCTTGGCCTGTGACCCTCCAAAAATGGATAGTTGGACTTTCACTGATCATCTTAAATTGAATACCTGACTACTCATTGCTAATACCAATTACTGTCAAATGAGTAAACCTCTCACTTTTCTTCCTCCCCATCCATTTCTGTGCTGTGACTACATCACTTTAAAGTTGGTCAGGGAAAACAATTCTTACACAGGTCCCCTTTATTTGTAAACCACCACCCCCCCACCCCCAATCCCCCCAACCCCCCACCCCCGCCTATCCAAGCTGGAGAGAGGACAATCATTCACTGGTGCCTCTTTCTTCTGAATTACTAGTTAGGGCCTTGCCTGTAAGAAAGTGAAGGACTGTCTTCCAGGCAGTGGGAATCAGAGAACTAGGTGCTCAAAAATGTCTTAACTATACAGCATGAAGAAAGGGTGATCTACAGGTGCTGTTACTCTAAGCAGAAATACTTATGAAAGCCGCTGAGAAAAAGAATGAATATTTTAATTATTGGAAAACATTGGCATGAGCAGAAACAAATAAAACATTAGAGCAGTGATACATAAAAAAGTGAATTCTAAAAACACCATCAATTGACTCTTTAGAAAGATAAATATAATTTGAAAAACATATAGGTAGACTGATTTTGTAAAAGAGCAGAAACTTCTCTGGTAGAGTGAATGGCATTAATAAGACAGGGATTGACCTTGCCCCCGTGTGCAATGTTAGCTGCTGAGATCTTTAACCTGACACACACAACTATAGCCAATGGCCCCTTAACTGAAATTGCAATATTCACTGGCTCAAGGTAACCTAACCAAATCGTAACCAAACATCCGATCTGCTTTTATTCACATGCATGAATTAATAAAGCTGGCAAGTTACAAATCCACACACCCTGCTAGAATCAGGTCCTTCTTCACAATGGGGACTTCTGCCTGTAGCTGAGTCTCAAAACTTAGTCTGTGTTCTAGCTACTGTCTACCCCATTTCACTGGGCATTTACTGCAGACCTTTTGGTCTGCTCTGAAAGCAGAAGCTGTGCTGCACATGTTACTGAAATGGTCAGTTCATTACATTACTCAAATGAGTAATTTTGTTTGTTTGTTTGTTTGTTTTATTTTTAAGACAGTGTTTCTCTGTGTCTCACTTTGGAGACCATGCTGGCCTGGAACTCACAGTGATCCCCTGCTCCTGCCTCCTGAGCATTGGGATTAAAGGTGTGTGCCATGACTTCCTGGCCCCTACTGGGCAGCCACCCTGAGCTGACCAGGTCACAACTGCTGAACCTGTTTGTTCTCCCTTCAAAACGTTCAGGCACTTCCCTTCTTCTTCCCTAGCTTGCAAAGCCTATCACTCAACTTGGAGTGGAGTATTCAATCTGTGCCACAACTGAAAGGGTACCCAAATATTCAAATTTAAGGAGAGAGTTTACTAAACAAAAGTTTTGTTTTTGTGGCTTCATGCTGTGTACAGCTACCTTTCACATGATAGATACGAAAAAAAACCTGGGACCAAAGAAAGATTCCTTTTATCAGTTCCATTCACCTAGAGAACCTTGACTAACCTAGCTGTGCAATTGTTTTTCGCTTTCCCACTCGGGAAGAGTTGTAGGCTAACAACAGTGTTTCCCAGTGTTTGCCATCTGTTTCCTGCTTTTCTCCCAGGGTTGTCTCATAACTCCCTGGTAAAAAGAAGCAGTAGTTTGCCTGTACCCAGCCTGAAGACACAAAACTAAAGTCTTGTCTCCTAACATTGCTCTTTCCTAGTGGGACATATGGATAACTCCACAGCAAGTTGAGAAATGGGCTCTTCAAGTTACCCACCTAGATAGAGGAGGAAGCAGGGGAAGTGGCTACTGGCTGTGTGACTTGTTGAGGTCAGGGTCACTGTCCACAGAGGGGAGGAGCAGGAGGCTGTCGTGAGGAAGCGCAAGCAGTGTGTCCTCCCCGGTTAGTTGGGAAGACAGATGTTGAGGCCATTGGAGGACAGTGCTACTGAAATGCATGTCTCTACAGCTCTGGAAAAAGTTTGTTCCTGGGTAGGAAGCTTGGGCCAGCAACCATGATTCTGTGCCCCTTCAGAGCATGCTGACCTGGAGAGGTGTGTATGTCACTCAAGACGAATTGGCCCATCAGGGCCTCCAGCTAGAGACACGTCCCAGGTCAGATGGGGAGGCAGGTTCTTCTGGGAGCCTAGCTGAAAAGTCAGCTTTGTAGCTTTGCAGGCTTGTGTGGTTCTGCATGGTGTGCTCTGACCTCTGCTGCTGGGTGTTCTGAGAGAATCTCAAGCAAGTTCCAAAGTCCCGCCATGGTGAGTGGAGGGTCACTGCCCAGAAATGGAAGGAGCAGGCTGCTGAGGAGAGCTAGCTGGAGTGGTGGGGCTGTGTGGGAAGACAAACCAGTAGGCTATTGGAGAATATGCACACGTGCTACTGAAATGCCAGTCTCTGCAGACCTGAAAATGTATGGCCCTTGACAGGAAGCCTTGGCCTTGAACTATTGTGCTGTGTCCCTTTAGGATACTGTAATTCTAAGGGAGGTGCTCATGTCACTCGAGACTCACTGGCCAATCAGAGCCTCCAGGCGGACCAGCCAATATGAAGATGAGGCTCTTTCTTCTGGCTGCCATGCACACGTGCAGCTCTCTAGCTGAGCTTTCTTTAATGGGTCTGTGTGAATTGCTTTTAGCACTGCTGCTGAGTGCTGTGTAGGTAGTTCAGGCAAGGTTGGAATTGACAAAGTGGTGAGCTCAGGGTCACTGCTGACTGATGGGTTATCTCCACAGGTGAAATAAGCCAGTGGAAGCCAGACTGAACATAAAAAGGCAAGTTCACTTGGGAACTGAAACTCCTGGGCTAGTTCAGTAGCCTCAGGTGACAAGGCCAGAAGAAATCATACCCCACCCCCCAAGTATGGCAACAAGGATTGCAGGTGAAGGAAGATGAAGTATCTGCCACCCGCTGTACTAGGGAAGCCCTTGGCCCCAGGGGTGGGTGTGGGAGCATCTCAAGGAATGCTAAGAATGTGCAGAGGCTTTCCTTGCAGTGGGCAGGGTTGGAGAGAGAAGTGGGATGTAACAGAGCATGCAGGGAGGGGGAGGGCAACTGCAGATGCCAACTGAACACCCACAATGGGGAGGATCAGAAAGGTGAGCTGCAGGAGCTGGTGTGGTGGGTCCTCCCTGGGGCTATGTGATAAGCAAAGGCCAGATGTGGCCACCTTTTGTGTCCTATGTGATGCTAGTGCCTTCCTGGACCTGGCCACTGAATAACTTCCTATGGGGCTGCATTTGGGCAATTCTTTTGGAGCTTGGGCTGGTGTATAGAAATGTTCTAGGAAGGATGCCAGCTTTGGAAAGCCTTATTTTCTGTAGGATCTTCTACAAGTTCTGCCCTTAGCATTTAACATTTAGGTGTAAGATTCTCTCTCTCCTCTCGAGTTTGTCTCATTGTATGAAGCTTCACTTGACTTCATAAACATCTCCCTTTTGGGCTGGAGAGATGGCTCAGTGGTTAAGAGCACTGACTGCTCTGACAGAGGTCCTGAGTTCAATTCCCAGCAACCACATGTTGGCTCACTACCATCTATAGTATAATCTGATGCTCTCTTCTGGCCTGTGAGTGTATATGCATGCAGAGCACTGTATACATAATAAATAAGTCTTTAAAAAAACAAAAACAAAAACATCTCCCTTTTATTTCATTTCCCTCTGTGAGCGTTATACAAGATGCAATTCTTACAAACCTTACTAGACATAAGACATAACTTGTGCAAAACCTCCTCACCTCAGCTTTTGTACTTTCTATCTTCTACTTTTCCTTTCTTTCTCATCCTCTAGGACCTTCCACCTAGGACTTTATCACTGGTGTTTGAAAGCTCCGGTGTCCTAAAGAAATACTTCTGTCACTATCATTGCTGAAGAAATGTCTTAAGTGGCTAGGCATGCCGTGTCCAGTCCATATTTAAATTGTTCAAAACATAACCTGGGGAGTAAATTTAAAGAAATTTAATGGCAGCAGCATATAGAATGCAAAATCTTTTTTTAGCTGTCATTACAAAGATTTTTTATTAGTAATTTTTTATTTGTATTAGGATGTCTCTGTGACAAGGCATATTAATTCTAGCACAGCTGCATCTAATGTCTTGGAGAAAAGTCTTTCTGAAAAAGCTATGCTAACTCAGGGGGTCTTGACGGCTGTCCGTTTCCCAGAGAAATGGCCTTGCTTTCTTCTTGACTAAACTTCCTGTGTTCTTTAATTAAAGGAGTGTACCACAGCAGAGTTTTAAAATAACTCATTTTAGTCGATTAGTGAACCGTCCATTTTCATATCTGGAATAAGATTTTCATGTGCATCATGGCTTCTGCCTTCAGATCAGAACAGGATGCACAGTTTATGTTTACACTGCAGGATGAAGATAGACAGGCCATAACTAGCTCACAAACTAATGTTTAAGGCAGTGAGCTGCAAGAGCCAATATTATGAAGAAAGACCTGGTTGGGGAAAGGTGAGTGATGATGTCATTTGCCAGCATGTATTAACTCATGCAGAATCAAGCAACAGGCAAACCCTTCTCTGCCATGGACTCTTTTGTTTTTAAAACAAGAAAGATGCACAATTCAAGGTCATGTATTCTGTCTCTGTGATTTCAATTCAGCGTTGCTCCAGCTATTTATGTTTTGCAGAGACAGTGCCCCAGTAAGGAAACTATGAGATTGCATTTCACCAGGCATTGGATATGTAGCCTGAGTTGCATTTTGAGACCATAAGATGTTGAGATACCTAAGCTGTGAGAAATATATCATGGAGAGATGCATATACTGAGTTAAAGTAACAAAACTGAGTGATGAATGAGAAATTGCAGTCATAGGGCCATCTATACCCTGTGAAACTGAAGCTCCATGTATCTGAGACAGAGCTAGGGTACTTGGTGTTTGCCCTGCTGGGTTTCTTTTTTCTTTTCATGTTTTTTTTCATGCCTCCATCAATCTTGCCTCACTATATGTACATCCCTCTCAATTGGAATGGGAAGGTTTATTCTGTGCCATTTTATATTGTAAAGATATAACTTGTTTCCAGTTTTTAGAAAGTATAGCTATCAAAAGATTTTCTGTAGTGTCAGAAGAGTCTTTGTTCTCTCTCTCTCTTTTTTTTTTTTTTTTTTTTTTTGGTTTTTTGAGACAGGGTTTCTCTGTGTAGCCTTGGCCATCCTGGACTCACTTTGTAGACCAGGCTGGCCTCGAACTCACAGCGATCCGCTTGCCTTTGCCTCCCGAGTGCTGGGATTAAAGGCGTGCGCCACCACACCCGGCCTGAGTCTTTGTTCTCTTAAATAGCATAAGAGCTGTTTCAGACCGTTAGGATCATAGAAGTTGAGTAAAATGCATCTCACAAATGGCAAATATCACAATATAATAAATCAAATCAGAAAGACCCTAGGTAGTGTCATATCTTTAAACACTTATCCCCCTCCCCTTATTTGGCTTTTAGGGGTGCATTCATAGTAGGAGTTTTCCTAGATTTCTTTTTAGGGATGAGATTTGAGTGTCTGTAGACTGAACCATTTTGTGTTTTTGTTTCTCCTGTGTTAAGGTTAAATCTGTTTGTTAAGCTTTCTTCTCATGCTGTCATGCATCCACAACTATAGACTATGCCCGTAAATCACATAAGATATAGTAGAAGCAGTTAGTATTCAATGATTAGCTATTTTGCTAGCCTTATTTTAATTAATTATTTTTAATTAATTTTCATTTTAATTAACTAATTTTAATTACTGTACTAATTAATTAAATCCCTTTACAGCCTGACCTCTCCCTCCTCTACTCACAGTCCCACCATCATTCCCCCTTTCCCCAAGTAGCCCTCCTTCTCCTCAGTGAAGGGGAGGCCCACAAGTGTTATCAACCTCCCCTGGCATCTCAAGTTGCAGCAGGACTAAGAACATCCTTTCCCACTGATGCCTAAGGAGGCAGCCCAGATAGGGGAAAAGGGATTCAAAGTCAGACAGCAATCAAGATGGCTCCTATTCCCATTGTTAGGGGACCCACATGTTCACCAAACTGCACATCTTCTATATATGTGTAGTCAGCCTATGTATGCTCTTTGATTATGGTTCAGTTTCTGTGAGTCCCCATGGACTCAAGATAGTTGACTGTAGGTTTTCTTGTGGTGTCCTCAACTGCCCAGGATCCCACTATCTTTCTTCCCGACCCTCCCCCTAGAGAGAGCCAAGGGAAGCTACTTAAGAGGCATTTGTACAGGGAGAGGAAGGAAGCAGTTTTACCAGGAACCAGACCACAAACAAAATGATATGCCTTTCTCCTAACAAAAGCTCAATGATAGTTCCATTAATTTAGGGTTTTCTTCTGCTAAAATCAAATTAAGCTCTTAACAATTTAATAATCATAAAATGTGTAGCCTTTGAGGTAAGTAAATACTTAAATAGAAATGGATCAGGGAATAATGCTTTTACAAACAGTATTGCTGCTGGGCAGTGGTGGCATATGCCTTTAATCCCAGCACTTGGCAGGCAGAAGCAGGCAGATTGCTGTGAGTTCGAGGCCAGCCTGGTCTACAAAGGGAGTCCAGGACAGTGAAGAATACACAGAGAGACCCTAACTTGAAAAACAAACAAAAAAACGAAAACAAATAAAAAAAACCAAACAGAAAACTAAACAACAACAAATATACTATTGCTACCCAGCACATCTTCCACAGTGGGCAGATGAAAAACACAGTTTTATTAGTCAAGGTTCTCAACATGAGCACAACTGGTAGAGTGGATCTCATTCTGTGTATTTTGAAAGTAAATTTTTTGAATGTCTCACAACTGTGGTCCAGCTAGTTCAACCTTGGCTATCTACCAAAAGAAACGTTAAGACTCCAGAACTTGTTTGGTCCAGGAGGCTGGATGTCTTATCTGGTGCTCAGTAAACTCCAGAAGTCCAAAAATTAGGATGTAAAGACACTAAAGGAGGAGCCAGGCGTGGTGGCGCACGCCTTTAATCCCAGCACTCGGGAGGCAGAGGCGTGCGGATCGTTGTGAGTTCGAGGCCAGCCTAGTCTATAAAGTGAGTCCAGGACAGCCAAGGCTAACACAGCGAGACCCTGTCTCGAAAAACCAAAAACCAAAAAGAAAAAAAAAAGAAAAAAAAAGACACTAAAGGAATGAAAATTCCTTAGCCAAGACTAATGAAAACAGGCAAAGAAAGAAAGCTTTCCTCTTCAATATCTTCTTTATATGTAGGTTGACACCCATAGCTGTGGCCGGGATTAAAGATGAGTATTATCATCTCAAAAGATCCACATTAAAGGAAGGCCTTTCCAGTTCAAAAGCCTTACTTAAGAAAACTCTCTCCAAAAAGAAAGCCTGGGGTACTCCATAGGGACTCTGGACAAGTTCATTTAGAGTTCTGCCTATTCCTACTCATGCTCAACTAGCACAACCATTTCTGAAGATTCTCACAATGTAACAGCAGAGACATCTGCGGCTATTGTTGGCTAACAATCATGCAAGAATATATATAAATTATATAAAAAAGGACACACTTGCTCATAGAGGACCAGAAAGAGTTCATTTTAACTAGCTCTGGCTGTTCTGACTGAGGCCTGTGACATCACTGTAGAGAATTCCATTCCTTCTTTTTTCTAAGCCTTGTTTTTATTTTATGATTACAGGCATTTGTCTGTATATATTTGTACACAGTGCCTACAAAGGCCAAGAAGATTCCAGCTTTCCTGGGGCAGAAGTTACAGGGATTGTTAGCTACCATAGAACTTCTGAGAAATTCATAAAGCATCTTCATTACTATCTGTTACTCTAGTCCCAGGCGTTCTGACACCAATCGTGAATGGGGTACAAAGACTTGCATTCTAGAAAAACAGGACTCTAACTAGGATTAATTGGTGTGGGGAGAGGTTGGTGCAAGGTGTGGCTAAAAAATTTACACTGAGGCTCCATAGCCCAGGGCTACATGATTTCATGACTTCCATCAAAGCTACAACCCCTATTCTTAGTGGTACTTTTGGTTTTGGGTTTTTTCTTTTTGTTTTTGTTTTTTTGAGACAAGGTTTCTCTGTGTAGCCTTGGCTGTCCTGGACTCACTTTATAGACCAGGCTGACCTCTAACTCCCAGCAATTGGCCTGCCTCTGCCTCAGGATTTCTGGGATTAAAGGCATGCTCCACCACTGCTGGTGTTGGACTCTCATGCCCAACTCGGGAAGCGGGGTCGCCGTGAGACACCACGCGAGGCACAACACACTGATGCAAAAGCAAAGGTTTATTGTTATTGCTGACGCGCCAGGGTCCCTCAGCCCTCAGGAGTTGAAGGACCCCGAGTAGCTGTTACACACTAGTTTTTAAAGGTTAAAACCACAAAGCACGTGGGGTTCCTTATCAAGCTTAAACCATATGGACATTGGCAGTGGGAGACTTCTTGTGGGGACTTGGGTGTGGGTCCCTAGGGCGGTTACTAGAAACCATATGGGACCTCTGATACAGGGAGCTCGCATGTAGCTATTCTGGGAACTAGGGTGGAACTCTGAGTCTAGTAGTAACGAGAACTGGGAGAAGCCTCTGGGCAGGGCAAGCAAGCCTCTTACATTTTATAATTTTACAATTTCTCACTGGGAACACCTCCCATTCTTTCTGATCCTCACATAACCAAGGTCTCAAATTCAAGGATATGACTTGGCCTCCAAAGTGCTGGGGTTATTGGCATGTTATCTGAAACATGAGTAATTAAAAAGCACCTGGTTGCTTGTGTGTTACAGCAGGGAAGCAGCATGACTGCTAGTCTGTCACCTGAGACATTACCTTGAACATCATGCCTGGCTCACTCCCTGCCCTCCCTGATTCCCTATCTCCTCTAAGAGCCCTCTGCTCAGCAGAGACCCACTGACTCTTCTCTCCTTGCTGGGGAAGGCGCCCTCACCCCCCACCCCTCCCTCACTTCACACCTCCACTCCATCCTCTAACCCCACCCCACCCCGAACTCTACTACAGCTGTGGGTTTTTGGTTTCTTTTTAATCACCTTTCCACTGAGCATGATGTGTTGATTAACTACAGTGCTCCAAAATGATTATCATCTCTTTCCTGCTCTCCTCTTAGGTTTGTTTTGTATCTATCAGGTAAAAGGTAGCTGCAGTTTACCTGAACATAGCATGAAGCCACAAAACAAAAATGTTGTTTCCTAAACTCTCTTTAATTTGGAATCTTTTGTGTACCCTTTGACTTGTGAGACAGACTGATAACTCCACTCCAAAATGAGCAATGGCTTTGCAATCTGTGCACCCTGATTCCAGGAAGAAGAAGGGAAATGCCTGAGGGTTTTGCTGGTGCCTCAGGCAGCTCAGAAGTTAGAACCTGGTGAACTCAAGGTCAAAGGGGGAGGGGCAGGCATCTGAGCAGCAGGGGGCCTGAGTGGCTGGTTCTGCCCTGGGGTGAGTGCAAAGGTGGAAATTCAGGGTCTTGGAGACAGGTAGGAGTGCTACTGAAATGCAAATCTCTCCACCTAAGAAAAAAACACTGGTCCTGCAATGGAAGCCTGTTCCAGGAACTACTGTGCTGTGTCCCTTCAGCACACTCTAACCATAGGGAAGTGCTCCTGTCACTCAAGGCTCAGTGGCCAATCAGGGAATCTAGGAAAGAGAGAAAGAGTGTTCTTCCGGGAGCCATGCTGTAAGATCCTCTCTGTACCTGAGCGTACATTGAAAAACTGCATCACAGGGAAGAAGCATCCTCGATCATTGTGTATGATCCATTTCATACATCCTAGAGTTCAGTTTGAAAGTATGTTATTGAGTATTTTTGCATCTATTTGTATGTAATATGTAATGCTTTTTTCATTTTTAAATCTTTATGTGCTTTGGTTACCAAGGAAATATGACTTCATAAAATCGATTTGGTAATGTTAGTTATGTTTCTATTTTATAGACTGCTTTGAGCAGACTGGTCATTAAGTCTTCTTGGAAACTCTGGTCAAATTCTGCTCTAAAACCACTCAGCCCTGATTTTTTGGTTCTAAATCTTTTATAATGAGTTAGATTTCACTAGGGGTTATAGGTCTACTTAAATTTTCTATATTATTGTGATTTAATCTTCATAAGTTGAACACACTGAGAAGATTATCCTCTTTTGGTATTTAGATTTTCCAATTTGGTGAAGTATACTATTTCATTTTAAATGTGCTTCTGATTTTTCAGACTTTTTTCCTTGTCTTTTACTTTGTTTCCCTTTTTGCTCCTTATTTTATTAATTTGCATATTATCTCTTTTTCTTTTAGTTACCTTGAATAACGGTTTGCTATTTTCTTGGTTTTCTAAGGGAAACTTCTCTTTGTTTCACTGATTTTTTATCTCATTCTCTTTGTTTCTATTTCATTGATTTTATTTTCAATGTGATAATCTTGCTGCCTTCTTTAGGTGAATGCATGCCATAGCATGGGTATAGAAGTCAGTGGACAAACTATGAGAGTCAATTTGTTCGAACATTTGGAGTTCCAGGGATTGAAGTTGGTCATTTAGCTTGTTAATAAGAGATTTACACACTGACCCTTCTTGCTGGCTCTGATTTCTGAGAGACTTATGGAGCCCAGGTTGGTGGTCAACTCCTAGTCTTCCTGCCTCAAATGTAGCACTCTTTAATTCATGAAAGAACTGGGTTTTTGGAGGAGGGGGGCTGGAGTGGAGCAGCTACAGGAGCAAGTCTAAAGCTTTCACTGCTCAGTGGCATGCGTTCTGGGACTTGTGGGTTTTCATCACTAAGTTGTAATTTGACCACAATGGTACTTTAGAGGCTTGGAGTGGGTTTTGACATGTCATCAGGCTCTCAGGACAGGTCCCTTCAAGCGTCTTGGGGGCAGGACTTCACAAGCTTCAGTTCCCATTGTGAATGGGCACTGGTGGTCCAGGGCTACTTATCAAAGTTCCACCCTGAAACCTGATGAGCCATTGTTTGTGGGTTCTGGGAAACAAATTCAGGTCCCCTGCAAGACCAGGAAGTGCTTTTCATACCCATAGTCTTGTTTTTCTTAATTAAATTTTGGAGGTGGGTGGCAGCATGCATGGAATACATGTGGGGATTGAGAGCAACTTGGGATAATTGTTTCTCTTCTTTACCATAAGTTCCTGAGTTTCAAACTCAGACCCTCAGAGTTGACATTGATGACTGGACCTGGTGGGTTGTGTGAGGATGTGGAAATCACATATGTTATGTAAGTGCCCAAACCTTGAGCCAACTCCTCAGCAGATGGTTGTTTGACTGTAGTGGCAGGGGTGGAACTTGGGATCTCACAATGCCAGGGGAGTACCCTACCACTGAGTGGCCTCCAGGATCTCAGTCTTATGTGTAACTCCAGACCTCTTTGTAGGTTGCCAGATTTTCTTTTAACAAGATGACTGTGTGTTCATGGAGACTCCCACTGTCAGACATAGTCCAAGATGTTTGGAAATGCAAAACTCTAGTATCCTCATTGTTGGAAGCATCCAGGGCCTCAGATCAGGGTCTCATATCAAAGACAAATGATATTTTGAACCAAAGAACTCACTGGGTCTAGAACTCATGTAGGGAAAGTACATAACAGACAGCAATAAGTTGTCCTCTCACTGCTACATGCATACCATGGTACAGATGGATACACATGAACACAGCTCAAATATTTTTAAAAGAATATGTATTTATTATGTATACAACACACTGCCTGCACATTACTGGTATATCATATAATCCTACAGGACAAGCAGTTGTAGAAAGAACCAATAATACCTTAAAAGGGATGCTCATTTAAGAAAAAGGAAGGGTAAAGCCCCCCAGGAACAGATTAAATAATGCATTATTGACTCTGAATTTTCTTAATGTTGATGAAAAAGGAACAAAAGCAGTTGAGAGACATTGGGTTATAGAAAAAACCTGAGGAACTAGGACAACCAATATATTATTAAGGATCAGTGGACAATGGAAGTGAAACCTGCAATAGTTTTGAGATGGGGACAAGGTTATCCTTATGTATCTACAGGGAATGAAAAAAATATAGTTACCACCAAAACTTATAAAGATTAGATATGAATAGGGAAGACATCCCACTACCTGAAACATGAATATCTTCACACAGTAAGGGATACTTATGGGTTACCTGACCCTCATGACATGACATTCTTTCAAACAACATGGCTATCACAGCTCAAACAGACATATAAAGTTGATCCCTTACACCTGCTCAAAAATAGGGCAGAAATGAAATGTACCTATACTAAGACTATGTAAAGTTTGTTTATTTTCAGTGCAAAAGACCAACATAATAATGAGGAAAAAGCAAGTAGCTTAGGTGATTTAATCTCATAGACTGCCTCCGCAGTTTCCTCACAAATTGGTATGCATATCAACTTCAAAATGTTAGCCCAGGGCATCGATTTCAAAAAGCCTGGATAGAAAAACATACAGCTAGCTTTTCTAGTACTGGAACGACATCCTAATTTTCTATGCATACACAAAAGATGACCTCCTCATAGACAGCAAAAAAGGAATTTTAAGAACATGACACCGTGATTCCCAAAAGGTTGGATGGATGTTGTTGTTGGGTTACCCATGTTTGTTATTGTCTAGGGGGGTTGGTTATCAGTTAGTAAAGGTTACATTTGGGGATTTATTTCTCACCTCTATCCTCCTTTCCTTCCTATCTTCTATCCTATCTAGTGTTAAGGAAAAAGGGGGAAAGGGAAAGATAAAAAGGCAGATACAGAATTGTAGTATAGAAGGTAGATTATTGAATCTACTAGCCTCAAATATTTTACATCACTATTGTATATTGATAGAAATTTATGATTATTTGTTTAACTTTTGTGTAATGTATTGTACATCAGATGCATCTCATTTGAAAATGGGATGTATAGTTCTGGTCTTATGAAAGCTACCTCTTCCAAACTGCTCAGGATGGTTGGAGATGCAAGTCAGGAGTTATTCACATGTAAATCTTGTAGTCTTGTTAAAGACTAGTTTAGTTAATTATAGGAAAAGCTATATTTAGCTTCTTGTATATGTTTTCCAGGTTAAGGAGCTTGCAAATAGCTAGAAACAAGCAATGTCTATTTAGATATACTCAGATAGATAAATCGACTGATCGATAGATAGATACATAGATCAGTATAGTTATTCACTATAGTAAATACATAGATGGTCTTCAAACACTTCAGAGATTTACAGAATAAGGCATTTAATTAGGAAGGGCTCTCCTGACAGAGAGATTCGTCTGCTTCTAGCAGCACACCCAATCTACTTCAATGAAGCTGATGGGCATCTATGAAACAAATGTGGCAAAATAGCCACTGAATTTGAAAAAAAACTGTTCTTTACTGCTGAGAGCAGATTGACTATCAAAATGGTGAACGAACATGACACTGGAAAATTGAGTGTCGACCTTGCAGAGACTAGGTGGGCCAGTCCTTCAAACTTCCTGCTTCATAGAACAAGTCTGTGAGATACTCTGGACTGTTGGGCTGAAGACTGAATGCCCCAACAATGTATCCTTTGGTGACACTCCAGGCAGTCAACTGTCTCTCTCATGTCTATACTTTTGGATGCTGCTTGCCTGCACTCCTACATATTAGGCAATATTTTCTTTTTATGTCTCTGATGGGGTTAAAGACTAAATAGTCATAGGATTACTACAATGAAGGTTTAGTTGTTTAAGTCAGAAGGGCATGTTTTTAGGTTGATAAATGGGAGTTATGACAAGAAAGTGACTTAAGAAACTTTGTACACTAAGCTAGGATTCACTAAGAAAGGAAAGATAGTGGAATACTTTCTCCAGGACTGTCAAAGACAAATGGAGTGGACCTTGTAAATGTAACTTTTACCAGCTAATTCTCATAATTATTCTTATTGAATATAGTTTATCTTAATAGAAGGGGAGATAAGAACTGGATGTAAATATGTTTTTGTTTTGATACCCAGTGTGGGATGTAAAATAGACTCGTGTGAGAGCGCTCACTTCCCCACGCCCCACCCCTTCCCTGCTGGAAACAGACTTGGGAGAGAACAGGTAATGTTAGTCCACTAGATGAGGAACCTTCGCTTGCAGGGGCATGGTCTTTGCAAACTGATAAACATCCTACTATGGACTCTGAGCAGATATATTTGCCCCTAAACAAGAGGCTTGGTTTTTTGGCTGTTTGGTCTTGGCTTTTCATCACTCCATTTTGAGAGGCTCCTAGAGAGAACCACTCCAGAGAATGGTTTGCAGTTCTGGCTGCTCCTCTGTTTTCCAGCTGTTGTGCTTGCAGTCAGCTTTACTGAATTCCTGGTTGGGGTTTAACAGGTGCCCTGGAATTCTGTTGACTATACCAGTGGAATCACTCCAAGGAACTGAGTCTGAAAAGGTCTGCTACTATTTGTATAAACCTCTTTTCTTTCCTATCTAGGATAGATGGGCTGGAAGGGAGGTATAAGCATTAAAGAAACTCCTATAATGTAAGTTTTCAGAAAGTTCAAAGCCTACAGTTCACCATGTTAAACAGTCTCAGGGTTTCTTTCCAGTATAATTTCTTCCATGTCCACACAGATGACTGTGATATGAAAAGGCTTTACCACATTGCTCATATTCAAAGAGTTTCTCCATAGAATGGACTGCTCATGTATGAAAAGAAGACCATTACATGCAAAGGCTTTTCCACATTGCTTATATTCAAATGGTTTCTCTCCAGAGTAAATTCTTTTATGTATTAGATGATGTGAGGTGAAAAGGCTGTATAACATTAATTGCATTCATAGAATTTCTTTCCAGTATGAAAAGGCATGTAAAGGCTAAGACATATTAAACACATTCATAAAGATTCTCTCCTGTATGAATTCTTACATGTCGTCGAAGAGACCTTTGCCATGCAGAGGCTTTACCACATTGGTTACATTAATAAGGTTTCTATCCTGTATGAGTTCTCTCATGCATTTAAGGATGTCTGGAGTGTACAAAGGCTTTACCATATTGATTGCATTCATAAGGTTTCTCTCATTTATGAATTATTTTATGCCTTTGTAAATGGCTGTGCCATGCAAAGTCTTTACCAAATTGATTACATTCATAAGGTTTCTCTCTTGAATGAATTCTTTCAAGCATTTGAAGAGAACTGTGCTGTGAAAAGGCTTTACCACATTGACTACATTCATAAGGTTTCTCTCCTGTATGAATCCTTTCATGAATTTGAAGATGTCCGGGGTATGCAAAGGCTTTACCACATTGATTACATCCATGAGGTTTCTCTTCTGTATGAATTCTTTTATGCCTTGGAAGATTCCAGTGCCGTGCAAAGGCTTTACCACATTGATTACATTCAGAAAGTTTCTCTCCTGTATGAATTCTATCATGAACTTGAAGATCATTTTGATGTTCAAAGACCATAAAACATTGTTTACAATCATAGGCTTTCTCTGCAATTTCTGTTCTTTTATGAATTTGGAGACGACTGTGATTTACAAAGCCTTCACCATACTGAATATCTTCATATGTTTCCTCTCCAGTAGGAATTATTTCTTGCCTTTGAGGATGACTTTGACATGACAAAGATTTACCACACTGAGTAAATAGAGAGGATTTTTCTCCAGTATATCTTCTTTCATTCCTGCAAAGATAATTAGCACATGTCAAAGTTATACCACAATCATTACACTGATAAATCTTTTTATCTCTGTGAACTAATTTTACAATTTGGTCTAATTTTAAAAGTAATTAGAACTCATGGTATTATCATGTTATTGACTTTCAGTTTTCTTTCATCTTCATGTGTCATTTTGCATCTTTGAAGAGCCCTGTGATGACAAGATCATGTAGTGCATGGACCACATTTATAGCACCTTTTTACTATAGAAGAGGTTTTTCACATATTGGAAGAGAACTGGGAGAAGTGAGATTTACCACTCTGATTACATAAAATTTTTCCTATCATGTGAGTCATACTACAATTGCAAAGTGAACCGAGGCAAACAGAGGCAATCCATGTTGATATTATTCATGGAACTTTTTATGCACTCAGAGTTTATGGATGTATTGCCAATTAACATTGGAAAAGCCATTAATTGTAAACACGAATTACATTCAGAATTTCTCCAAGTTATAGGTACTACTACAAATCTTCTAATTCTTCTGAGGAAGAGAGGGTTATATTGCTTTGTTCTAAGTTGCTATGCTGACAGGGCTTGTACCCATTGTGATAAATGATATATCTATTAAAGAAGATAACAAATGAAAAGGTTTGCCCTGCATTCACAGTCTCACTTTTTGTTTTTTTTTTTCACTGAAACACTGTACAAGGATTAGAGTTTCTCCATAACAACAGTCTTCACTTTCATAAATTGCCCCTCTCACTAAACTGAACAACATTACTGCAAATTTCTTATGAACACACAGCTTTATGATGGACTACTTGTTCATTAGAAAATTTTTGACATAGACTTATCACCGATTTAATGTGTATACTTTCTGCAATATCTAAGTGGTGTGAGACTAAAGAGATTAGCTATTCTATAGTCTAGCTCACTATGTGTCAAATGGTGATATCTGTTAATGCATTGCTTTCTTATCTTCTTTTTTAGAGAAATGACTTCGAAAAAATAATTCAGCTACCTGATTTTGAGGTATATATTTTTATCAGAATTTAATAATCATCGATACACTTCAAACAGTGCATACTTACACTCTTGCTTTTCTTTAGAACTTAAAGGATGCACTAAAAGTAATTCAGAGGCATATTTGTATCAACTTGCATATGAAAATTACCTTCTACATCTTCTAGAACTTTGAAGATTCTCTTCAATGTTATGGACTTCCCAATTGTAGCCTAAAATTGGATACGAGAAAATGCATAATATATTAGTGAAAATTAGGCAAAATTCAAGTTACCCTTCAATTAACCTCAGACATCTGGCTAATTTATTCATCTAATTCATCCTCATTTTGAGTTGACATTACAATAACAAATAACAGCAACAGAGAAGCAGTTGTCACTAGATTTAAAAAAGCCACATAAAATTCACAGTCCTACCTATGGCAGTGAGGTTCCTGTAGGTCTCCAGCATCACCTCTCTGTAGAGACTCTTCTGGGCAGGATCCAGCAAAGCCCACTCTTCCACAGTGAATTTCACATTCACATCATCATAAGTCAATGCATCCTATAATATGTCATACATGGGTGCAAGAGAAAGCATGATAGTGATGACAGTGTAGCTGTATCCTTTATTGACAATATATTCACATAATTCTGTGGCTTCCTCCATTTATTTCCTGATACAGATGTTCTAATGTAACCAAATCTTTTTATAAGGATCCTGAATACTGAGGTCCACTTCTGTCATTCCTCACCCCTTGAATGAGCTATAGCCTTGCAAGATAAATGCCAATCACCAGAGAAGGGGGCGGGAGGTAGAAACACAGTTTAGGAATACTGGGCTCATGTCAGAGAAATTGTAGAAACAATTACTAATGATAAAAATGATTTTTAAACTGAGTGTATTTTCTCATGCCTGTAATCACAGTAGTCAAGAGGCAAAGCCTTCCGTAGTTGTCTTCAAACTATAAGTGGTACGGTAAACACTATAGACACAATACCCTGCACAGTAGCCACTAATAATTTAAAATATCCAAGTGTAACTCTTAACAAGCAAGTGAAAGACTCTTATGACTATAATGCAAGGCTCTGATAAAAGAAACTGAATAAGATATCAGAAGATGGAAAGATCTCCCATGCCTGTGTTTAGTAGAAAGAAAGAAGTAGAAACTGCCATCTCACCTAAATTAATCAATAGTTTTAATGTAATTCCCGTAAAAGTTACAACACAATTCTTTGTAAACCATGAAAGAGCAATCCAAACTTGATATGTAAAAACAAAACAAAACAAAACAAAAAAAAAACCCAGCATAGTTTGAAAAAGCAACTTCCAGAGGTATCACCATCCCTGATCCCAAGCTGTATTACAGAGCAACAGTAATACAAAAGCAACCAACCAAACAAACAAAAAGACACAAGGTATTGGCATTAAAAACAGACCAGCTGATCAAAAGAATTGATTCAAACCCACAAATAAAACCACACCCCTACTGACATTTGAATTTTGATAAAGAAACAAAAACCATTCAAGGGAAAAAACAAAGCATTTCAGCAAATGGTCCTGGCCAATCTCAATGTCTGCATGCAGATAGAATGCATAGAGTTCTAGATTTCTCACCTTTCACAAAACTTAAGTCTAAGTGGACCAAAGACCTCAACATAAAACTAGATAGTGTAAATCTAATAGAAGAGAAAGTGGGGAATAGCTTTAACTCATTGGTATAGGAGACAACTCTCTGAACATCACAGGCACTAAGATCAACAACTATAAATGGGCCCTCATAGGACTGAAAATCTCCTGGAAGGCAAGGGATACTGTTAATAGGACAAAATGGCAGACAGCTGACTGGAAAAGACCTTCACCAATGCTATGTCTGACGATGGATAATATCCAAAATACAGAAAGAACCCAAGAAATTTGAAACCAATAAAAGAAATCATCCAAGTAAATAATGGGGATAAGAGCTAAAGAGAGAATTTCTAACAGATGAATCTCTAATCTCCAAGAAGCTATTCAATGAATGTTCAACATCCTTAGTCACCAGGTATTTGCACATCAAAATGACTCTGATTTCCATCTTACACCTGTCAGAATGGCTAAGATAATGAACCTAAGTGACAGGACACGATGGTGGGGAAGTGGAACAAGGGCAACATGCCTCCATTTCTGGTGGGAAAGACAACTTGTACAACCATGTTGGAAATCAATCTGGAGGTTTCTCAGAAAGTTGTTACTAGACATACATAAACATCTACTTCCTTCAACAGCTATACTACTTCTAGGCATATATACAAAATATGCTCCACCATAACACAAGGACACTTGCTCAACTATGTTCTCAGAAATTTAATTCATAGTAGGCAGAAACTGGAGAAAACGCAGATGTCCCGCGACTGAAGAATGGATGAAGAAAGTGTGGTACAGTTACACAGGGAATACCACTCAGCTAATTAAAACAGAAAACAAACTTAATATGATTACCAGGAAAATGTGTGGAACTAGAAAAGATGGATGGACCTAGAAAAGATCTTAATGAGTGAAGTAACACAGATCCAAAAGATGTGCATGGTGTGTACTTCCTTATAAGTGGATATTAACCATGGATATAGAATAGCCATGGTGTAATCCACAGAACCAAAGAAGCCAAGAAGATCTTAAGGGAGGATGTTTGATGTCCACTCAGAAACTAAACTAAAATAGATATCTGAAATAGATGAAGGGAAGGAACTAGGTGGGAGAAGAGAGGAGAGGTAACAGGGGTGGCATCAGCTGTGGGGAGAGTAGGGGAAGTGGGACCAGGAGAGAGAGCAGACAACAGTAGAAAAGTATAAAAGTAACTTTTATTCTCCTGGCTCAATCATTGTCTGGGAGGCTTACTACCTCCTCTGATGGCCTAGGTCTAGACCTGGAAGCTTCTACCCTCTGTATATGTAACCTAGGCCTAGAATGTTTTCAGCCTCTGAGATACACTGTCTGTCTTTGTTGTTGAGATTGTTGTTGTTATTTGTTTGTTTTTGGTTTTTTGTTTTTCCGAGACAGGGTTACTCTGTGTAGCCTCGGCTATCCTGGACTCACTATGTAGACCAGCCTAGCCTTGAACTCACAGTGATCTGCCTGCCTCTGCCTCCTGAGTGCTGGCATTAAAGGCGTGAGCCACCACGGCCGGCTTGAGATACACTATTTAAAGTGCACACCATTACTTGTTCTTTCTGAGCTCTAGGCAGGCTGGTTCAAATCAACTGTCCTGGCTCAAACACTTCTCACAGTTGACTTACTTAACCTAGTTTCTCTCAGCACAGAATTGCTCTGCTTAGCCTCAAACTAAATCAGCAATCAGTTCTAATCTTCTGGATTCTTCTCATTTTCTGCCTTATTTTCACCAACCCATTTCTCTATTACTGTCCTGTTATACTGCTTCCTCTTTCCGTAAAAATGCCTCTTAAGTAGCTTCCCTTGGCTCTCTCTAGTGGGAGTTGGCCATATCCTACTCTACCAAATATTCTCTGATTCATCACCTCTTCTTCCACACAATCATATCACTTTCAAGCATGGATGCTGCTTCCTTCTTTAAATTAACTTAATCTTCAATTAGGATTAAAGGACTATATCACCATATATGAACCTAAGCTTTTCTTTACTTGATACCTGCTCTATACCAGGCTGGCCTTAAATTCAAATCTGTTTGCTTCTGTCTCCTGGATTACAACTGGATCACACAGATGTAAAAGACCTTTAGATGTGATCTCTTGCCTGCTGGGTTACATATACCTAAGAAAGTCTTTGCATGTGATCTCTTACGAGAACAGCCATGTTATGAACTAACATTCTTCTGCAGAAGGAGCCATCTCTGAGAAAGGACGGGTCCTTGGAATCTATAGGGGTGAATCTAGCTGAGACCAATAGCACCAGGGGTTAATTGCTGGAAGTTGCCAACTACTATAGCCAGGTAGGACTTCCAGTGCAGGGAGGGGGACACAAAACCACCCATAAAGCCTTCAACCCAACAGTTATCTTGCCTACAAAAAGAATAGAGATAAAGATAGATTAGATACTGAAGAAATGGCAAACAAATAACTTGCTGTTCAACATAAGACCTACCCGAAGGAGAAAGAGCCAATCCCTGACACTATTAATGATAGGTGCAGACAAGGTCCTAGCATAAGAGTTTTCTGAGAGTCTTCCTCCAGCAGTTGATGGAAACAGATGCAGAGACCCAGAGCCAAACAATAGGCAGAGAGCAGGGAATTTGGGGGAAAGTTGGGAGGAAAGATAGAGAGACCCTGGGCAGTTAAAGACACCACAGAAAACCTACAGTCAACTATCTTGAGCGCATGGGGACTCACAGAAACTGAACCATAATCAAAGAGCATACATAGGCTGAATACACATATATAGAAGATGTGCAGTTTGGTGAACATGTGGGAGCCCTGACAATGGGAATAGGAGCCATCTTCACTATGCTGTCTGACTTTGGATCCCTTTTTCCCTATCTGCGCTGCCTCCTTAGGCATCAGTGGGAAAGGATGTTCTTAGTCCTGCTGCAACTTGAGATGCCAGGGGAGGTTGATAGCACTTGTGGGCCTCCCCTTCACTGAGCAGAAGGAGGGCTACTTGGGGAAAGGGGGAATGATGGTGGGACTGGGAGTAGAGGAGGGACAGGTCAGGCTGTAAAGTGATTTAATTAATTGGTTCATTAATTAAAAATAAGGCTAGCAAAATAGCTTAGCATTGAATACTAACTGCTTCTACTATATCTTATGTGATTTAGGGGCACAGTCTATAGTCGTGGATGCATAACAGCATGAGAAAGAAGCTGAACAAACACTTACAAACACAACACAGTAGAAACAAAAATATAAAATGGGTTGAGTCTACAGACTCTCAAATCCCATCCCCAATAAAAAATCTACGAAAACTTCTACTATAAAAGCTCCCCAAAGAGAGCAAAAATAAATAAATAAATAAATAAATAAATAAATAAATAAATAAATAAATAATCGGCAGATAATAAAGACATGATTCTACCTAGAGTCTTCCTGACTTGACCAACTATATTCTGATATTGGTCATTATTGACTCACAATGAAAATATATTTTACTTAACTTCAATGATCCTAATGGTTGGCAACAGCTCATACACTATTCAAGAGTGCAAAGAGTCTTCTGACTATCCAGAAAATATTCTGATTGCTATATCTTCTAAAATCTGGAATCAAGTTATATCTTTCCAATATACAATGGCACAGAATAAACCTTCCCATTCCAATTGAGAGGAATGTATATAAATTGAGGCAAGATTGATGGAGGCAAACAAACAAACAAACTAACTAAACAAACCAAACACCCGCAGTGCAAACACCGAGTGCCATAGCTCTATCTCAGATACATGAGGCTTCAGTTTCACAGGGTATAGATGGTCCTATGATCCATCACTCAGTTTGTTACTTTAACTCAGTATATGCATCTCTCCATGATATATTTCTCATAGCTTAGGTGTCTCAACATCTTATGCTCTCAAAATGCAACTTGTTCTACATATCCAAAGCCTGGTGAAATGAAATCTCATAGTTTCTTTACTGGGGCACTGTCTCTTCAAAACATAAAGAGCTGGAGCAACGTTGAACTGAATTCACAGAGACAGAATACATGACCTTGAATTGTGCATCTTTCTTGGTTTAAAACCAGTACCACAATGGGTGATCCTGCCATGTTTGGTTTCTAAACTGAGATGAAATATGCCAGCCATCGACCAGAGTTGCAGCAGGTTTTATATGAAGTGCCTGCTTTGCAATCACTTTGCCTATCGTTTCCATTCATTTAAGGTGTAGCAAGAATGGGTATTGCCCATCTTAGGCTTCCAATGCAGAGTAGGGCTTTCTATTTACTGGTGCTAAACTCCTTGAAAATCCCTTCCTCTCTTTCAGGATTTGACTGCCATCTAAAACTATCTAGTTCTGTTTTTTCCTAAACCCACAGATTGCACTTTCTTCTGCCCCATTTGTTGCTTTTTCAGATGGTTCTGTCAGCTCACAGTCCAACATTGTGTAAGGTTAGAATAAAAACTCAATCTTGAAAATTATTTAAAAAAAAAAAAGAAAGAAAGAAAAAAAAGAAAACATGGACAAAAATTGTTCCTGGCTTGCTTGCTTACTTGAGCACTCTCTTATTTGCAGTCTGATCTCTTATCCAACCCAGGCACACTTGCTAAGGGATACTGCAACCTTACTGAAAGAGCCACCCATGTTATTCATCAATCAATATAATCTCTCAAAGACATAGCAAGCAGTCATTCTAATGAGGGCATGCCTCATCATTAACATTTTTGCCTGCTTTAATTGGCTTATCTGCAGCTGAAAGGTTCTTAAACCTAGAAGCCTGCTAGCTTTGGCCTCTTGGGGTTCAGGAAGAGCCCACACTGACCACTTGGACACCAAACTCAGGCTAAAGAAAGTTTACTGATCATTTAACAAAGACTCACATGTCAAGAATGTACTATGGGTTTGAGAAATAAGACTGTGACTCAGAGTCATTCACTGAGTAATTAAAAAAGATCATCAGGAAGATTCAATTTTATTTCAGGTATTGTGTCTAACTCATACAAGAAGAATTAGTTCTATTCCTGGTACACTGTGCCTATGTGGATAGACAGAGCATTTTAAACTGATTTGATGGGATATAAGGTAGGGGATATTGGGGACGTTCTAGTGCCCTACTCTTCTCCTGAGAAAGGAACAAAACAGCGTAATATTGCTTAACTCCAACAGAACAGACATTTATCTTTAACTCAAGCAGAACAAGCATTCATCCTCCGTTGTTCTATTCTAAGCAGCAAGTATTGAACTAGGCAGCAAGTACTGAACTGAAACAGCAAGTACTGAATTGTGCACCATAGGCTTCACTTCATAGAGAGCCTCTTGCCACAACATCTTGTGGTATTCTGGCTGATTCTGGCCAGTTCTGCTGACTCATACCTATTAGGTGGAGACTTGCTGGCTCTGGTGGATTGTGTCACTGTCACTGATTCATTGGACTTGATTTCTGGTATTCTGCCCGGAAGGATAAAATCTCCCTAAAGAACTGCTTCTATATTAGTTCACATCCCCTTTTTCTATGAAACTTCTTTCTCCCCTACCTCTGGTTGGTAGATTAAAAAGGAAGATAAAAGGATTTAGGAACCCTAAATAGAGTAGGTTTTGAAAAATCTAAACCTACAATAGAGTTGGCACTGGAGCTCACAGAGTAGCTCCAGTTGAACAAATCTCCCACCCTGTGAGATCCCTGTCAGGAGCAACTACAACTGATGATTTGGGTGCTGCTGCCTTTTCCATGGCTTCAGCTTCTCAGTTTCTCCAGGAGTGTGATCGCTCATTCCAGCACTGCGGAGTTTTAGCTACAGCAGATTTGCAGTCATGAGGTGTTGCTGTCTGGAGGGGTAGATCAGCCAACAACACAAGCTGAAGATCTGAGAAACCTACTCATGGAACACATGTAGATGGCACCCATGTGAGCAGAAGATGTAAAAAGGGGGCACCCAGGGAATGATGTAGGGAGATTCCAGGGCCAAAACTTGAAACAGCCCTGCCTGGCTGCTGGAGATCCTCAGAAGGGGACCTGGAAACCTTCTTGCAAAGTATACATAGTTCACAAAAAGAGTCCATGGCAGAGAAGGGTTTACCTGTTGCTTGATTCTGCTTGAGTTAATCCATGCTGGGAAATGACATCATCACTCAAATTTCCCCTACCAGGTCTTTCTTCATATTATTGGCTCTTGCAGCTGACTGCCCTAAACATTAGTCTGTGAGCTAGTTAGGGCCTGTCCTGCTTCACCCTGCAGTGTAAACAGATCCTGTTCTGATCTGAAAGCAGAAACCATGATCCACATGAAAACCTTTATTCCTGATATGGAAATGGATGGTTCACTAATTGGCTAAAATGAGTTATTTTAAAACTCTGCTGTGGTAGAGTCCTTTAATTAAAGAACTTAGGAAATTTAGTCAAGGAGAAAGCAAGGCCATTACTCTGGGAAACAGACAGCCATCAAGGCCCCCCTGAGTTAGCAAAGCTTTATCGGAAAGACTTTTCTCAAAGACATTAGATGCAGTTGTGCTAGATTTAATATGCTTTGTCATACATACATCGTAATATAAACAAATAAAAAATTGCTAATAAAAAATCTTTGTAATGACAGCTAAACACAGATTTTTGCATTCTACATGCTACTGCCATTAAATTTCTTTAAATTTAGTCTACAGGTTATATTTTGAAGAATTTTAATATGGACTGGACACTGCATGCCTAGCCACTTAAGACATTTACCCAGCAATGATAGTGACAGAAATATTTCTTAAGGACACTAGTGCTTCCAAACATCAGTGACAGAGCCCTAAGTGGAAGGTCTCAGAGAATGAGAAAGACAGAAAAGTAGAAGATAGAAAGTACAAAAGCTGAGGTCAGGAAGTTTTTCACAAGCTATGTCTTATGTCTAGTAAGGTTTGTAAGAATTGCATCTTGTATACTGCTCACAGCGGGAAATGAAATAAAAGGGAGATGTTTATGACGTCAAGTGAAGCTTCATACAATGAGACAAACTCGAGAGGAGAAAGAGGATCTTACACCTAAACGTTAAATGCTAAGGGCAGAACTTGTGGAAGATCCTACAGAAATTAAGGCTTTCCAAGGTTGGATCCTTCCTAGAACATTTTTATACACCAGCCCAAACTCCAAAGGAACTGCCCAATTACAGCCCCATAGGAAGTTATTCAGTGGCCAGGGCCAGGGCCAGGTCCAAGAAGGCACTAGGTCACATGGGAATCCAAAAGATGCTGCATCTGGCCTTTGCTTATCACACAGCCCCAGGGAGGCCCCACCACACCAGCGCCTGCAGCTCACCTTTCTGATCCTCCCCACTGTGAGTGTTCAGTTGGCATCTGCAGTTGCCCTCCCCCTCCCCTACATGCTCTGTTCAGTCCCACTTCTCTCTCCAACCCTGCCCCCTGCAAGGAAAGTCTCTGCACATTCTTAGCATTCCTTGAGATGCTCCAAGTCCCACCCCTGGAGCCAAGGGCTTCCCTAGCATAGCAGGTGGCAGATACTTCATCTTCCTTCACCTGCATTCCTTGTTGCCATACTTGGCGGTGGCATGGGAGTTAATCTGGCATTGTCACCTGAGGCTACTGAACTAGCCCAGGAGTTTCAGTTCCCAAGTAAACTTGCCCTTTTATGTTCAATCTGGTTTCCACTGGCTTATTTCCCCTGTGGAGATAACCCATGAGTCAGCAGTGACCCTGAGCTCACCACTTTGTCATTTCAGGCCTTGCCTGAGCTTCCCTCACAGCACTCAGCAGCAGTGCTCAAAGCACATCACACAGAACCATTAAAGAAAGCTCAACTAAAGAGCTGCACCTGGGCATGGCAGCCAGAAGAAAGAGCCTCATCATCATACTGGCTGGTCCACCTGGAGGCTCTGATTGGCCAGCAAGTCTCGAGCGACATGAGCACCTCCCTTAGAATTAGTGTCCTGAACTGAGACAGCAAAAGGGTTCATGGCCCAGGCTTACTGTTGAGGGCCATACATTTCCAGGTTTGCAGAGAATGGCATTTCAGTAGCACGTGTGCATATTCTCCAATAGCCTATTGGTCTGTCTTCCCACACAGCTCCACCACCCCAGCTAGCTCTCCACAGCAGCCTGCTCCTCCCATTACTGGGCAGTGACCCTCCACTCACCATGTCGGAACTTGGGGACTTGCTTGAGCTTCTCTCACAACACCTAGCAGCAGAGGTCAGAGCACACCACGCAGAACCACCCAAGCCTGCACAGCCACACAGCTGACTCTTCAGCAAGATTCCCAAAGGTACCTGCCTCCCCATCTGACCTGGGGCGAGTCTCTAGCTGGAGGCCCTGATTGGCCACTTCGTCTTGATGACATATACACCTCTCCAGGTTGGCATGCTCTGGAGGGGCACAGAATCATGGTTGCTGTCCGAAACTTTCTACCTAGGGCCAAACGTTTTCTACAGGTGTAGAGACTTGCATTTCAGTAGCACTGTCCTCCAATGGCCTCAACATCTGTCTTCCCAACTAACCCGGGAGGACATACTGCTTGTGCTTCCTCAGCACAGCCTCCTGCTCCTCTCCTCTGTGGACAGTGACCCTGACCTCAACAAGTCACACACCCAGTAGCCACTTCCCCTGCTTCCTCCTCTATCTAGGTGGGTAACTTGAAGAGCCCATTTCTCAACTTGCAGTGGAGTTATCCATATGTCCCACTGGTAAAGAGCAATGTTAGGAGACAAGACTTTAGTTTTGTGTCTTCAGGCTGGGTACAGGCAAACTACTGCTTCTTTTTACCAGGGAGTTATGAGACAATCATGGGGGATAAGCAGGAAACAGATGGCAAACACTGGGAAACACTGTTGTTAGCCTTCAACTCTTCCCGAGTGGGAAAGTGAAAAACAATTGCACAGCTATGCTAGTCAAGGTTCTCTAGGTGAATGGAACTGATAGAAGGAATCTTTCTTTGGTCCCAGGTTTTTTTCATATCTATCATGTGAAAGGTAGCTGTACACAGCATGAAGCCACAAAAACAAAACTTTTGTTTAGTAAACTCTCTCCCCAATTTTGAATATTTGGGTACCCTTTCAGTTGTGGCACAGATTGAATACTCCACTGTAAGTTGAATGATAGGCTTTGCAAGCTATGCACCCTGATTCCAGGAAGAAGAAGGGAAGTGCCTGAACGTTTTGAAGGGAGAACAGACAGGTTCAACAGCTCTGACCTGGTGAGATCAGGGTGGTTGCCCAGTAGGTGCCAGGTGGTCATGGCACACACCTTTAATCCCCAATGCACAGGAGGCAGGAGCAGGGGATCACTGTGAGTTCGAGGCCAGCATGGTCTCCAAAGTGAGTTCAGGACACCCAAGGCTACACAGAGAAACACTGCCTTGAAAAATAAGACAAAGAAAGAAACAAAATTACTCATGTGAGTAATGTAATCAACTGACCATTTCAGTAACATGTGGAGCACAGCTTCTGCTTTCAGAGGAGACCAGAAGGTCTGCAGTAAATGCCCAGTGAAACGGGGTAGGCAGTAGCTAGAGCACAGACTAAGTTTTGAGACTCAGCTACAGGCAGAAGTCCCCATTGTGAAGAAGGACCTGATTCTAGCAGGGTGTGTGGATTTGTAACTTGCCAGCTGTATTAATTCATGCAGGTGAATAAAAGCTGATTGGATGTTTGGTTACAATTTGGTTAGGTTAGCTTGAGTAAGTGAATATTGCAATTTCACTTAAGGGGCCATTGGCTGTAGCTGTGTGTGTCAGGTTAAAGATCTCAGCAGCTAACATTGCTCATAGGGGCAAGGTCAATAACTGTCTTATTAATGCTATTCCCTCTACCAGAGAAGTTTCTGCTCTTTTCCAAAATCAGTTTACCTATGTGTTTTTCAAATTATATTTATCTTTCTAAAAGGTCAATTGATGGTGTTTTTAGAATTTTCTTCTTTATGTATCACTGCTCTAATCTTTTATTTGTTCCTCCTCATGCCAATGTTTTCCAATAATTAAGCTATTCATTCTTTTTCTCAGAGGCTTTCATATTTATTTCTGCTTAGAGCAACAGCACCTATAGCTCACCCTTTCTTCATGCTGTGTAGTTAAAAAATTTTTGAGCACCTAATGCTTTGATTGCCACTGCCTGGAAGACAGCCCTAACTAGTAATTCAGAAGAAAGAGGCACCAGTGAATGATTGTGCTCTATCCTTTTGGGATAATTGGGGTGGAGGGAACAAATAAAGGGGATCTGTGTAAGAATTGTTTTCCCTGACCAACTTAGAAGTTATGTAGTCACAGCACAGAAATGAATGGGGAGGAAGAAAAGTGAGAGGTTTACTCATTTGACAGTAATTGGTATTAGCAATGAGGAGTCAGGTATTCAGTTTAAGATCATCAGTAAAAGTCCAACTATCCACTTTTGGAGGGTCACAGGCCAAGGCAATCAAGAATAGGCATGAGGAAATGAACTCATTTCTAAAAACCAAATTTCTGAAGTTTGTTTAGTTCCACCAACCCAGAATACATGCGCACACTAGTCTAGCTTTACCTGACAAGAATGTTATTTTTCCTATTTGAAAATGTGCAAGGTGAGAAAAAAGATGGGAGTAAATCTTGGTGTGCTCTACTACATATGTTTAGGCTCTGAATTATTTTGGACCATAAAATGTTTTTCAACTTTTTTTTTTAAAAGGATTTATTTATTTATTACATAGACAGTGTTCTGCCTGTATGTAGGCCTGCACACCAGAAGAGGGCACCAGATCTCCTTATAGATGGTGGTAAGCCACCATGTGGTTGCTGGGAATTGAACTCAGGACCCTTGGAAGAGCAGCCAGTGTTCTTAACTACAGAGCCATCTCTCCAGCCCCTGTTCCAACTTTTGAAATAACGATATAGATTATCCTTAAGTTACTTCAACCTTTACATTTCTCCCTAGAAATGAAAAGCCTGAGACAAAGTCTGGGTGCCTATTTAACAAATCAATAGAAACCTGGCTGTCAGGTTCTTCTAGCATCACTCAGTCCCTACTTACTGCAAGGTAATGGTTGGCATACCCCACCCTCTAGCCTAGTGTTGGGCTGCCCTTCTCCTAGATTCCCTTCCTTATGGAATCCAATCATTTGGGTTACCTGGTGCTTTTCCTCTATCATTTACAATCCTGACTTCTAGGTCTTGCTCATGATTCTCCTCTCCTTCCTTTCTTCCTATGGCTCATGGGCATGTACACTCTGGATAACCTCCCACGACCTCCTCCCCCTCGCTGGTGTCTCTGGCTCTTATCTATAAATATCTTACTCCACCCTGCATGGGAACAGCTATTTCTTTTCCACTTTACCTTACATTTAAATTCACTTTTTTGCTTTGTTACTCTTTGAATTTGACTGAGGTTCAGATGCAGGACTTCCCATCTATGAAATAGAAATGGCTGTACTGCATATTGAGTAAACAAAGGTATGTGTGCCTTGAAAAAGAAACAAGAAGTGTTCTGGGAGATTGGAAAATTCTTTAAAAACAAATTCCCCAGAGTACTGCTCTGGCTGGCCCTAGAGAGCAAGGGTGGAGCTGGGAAGGCTCCAACTGTCTGAGGTATTTGACCTCTGATCCCCCAGTACAGGAGCTGCTACCTTCCAATGGCCAAGATGGAGTTTCCTAGCTAATGAGAGACTCTGGGCAGGTTTAGGAAAGAGGGGCCTGACAGGAAGGTAGCCTAATTATTTTTTTCAGGATTCTTCTCTGATGCAGCTGTAGGGAACTGTGAGGTATACCACATGCCATGCCATGGCGACTGTGGAGGCAGCTGCCCCATGGCCAGGAGTGGAAAGTGTAGTGGTATATCACAGTCTGATCTGCTGGGACTGAGATGGAGAGTGGTTCACACTGTGAATGTGTTGGTCTCTGTGGTGATCTGGGCAGAGGTCTTTGACCTCTGAATTTCCTGAGTGTGGATTCCCTTTGGATGAGTGGGCTTTGAAGCCCAAGCAGTGGAAAGCTGTGGAGATTATACTATCACTCTCTAGGGCACACATACAGGCATTGGTTTTCGTGTGCAGTAGGAAGACAGACTGGAAAACTGAAGGTCTAGTTTCTAGAAGTACTGAACCTGAACTCTACATTCAATTTTTGTGTCAAATTGTATAAATAGTGTAGATACTGATAGAAAGTAATTGATGGTTCTTCAGCAATACTTGATAATCTTTTTATTTTTCCAATACCACCAGCCACAATGGCATGAATCACAGAAATTCAATTTTAGGGTACAAATGGAGTTTCTGAGACACAGAGGGTTCTCAGCTGTGCACGGTACATAGACAGGGCAGTTTCCACACCTTGTGACATAATACATCTGGCAGGAAGCAGACATAAATTATTCTACAACATTGTTTTCTTTGTGGGATTCAGTGAGGCTGAGTTTGTCTGCAACCACAAGGGGGCATGAGGGGCTGTAGGGCCATAGAACTACCTTTCTGCTCACCATATTTTGAGAGAGCTCTAGAGCATGGAGCCTCTCTGCAAGAGAGATTAGCAGTAGCTAGAAGGCAGAAATAGAATAGTTTAGGGGTAACTGAGTGATTTTCATAGTGAAATCTGTGTTTGTTACACATACAATCTAGGTTTACTTGGTCAAGGTTACACTTTTCCTCAGGGAGTTTCCTTAGGTATTTTGATGAAAATTTAACGATAAATTTAGGCTTATATTTTTGACAATTTACCTCCATTCCCTCATTTTTTCACAAATATTATATAGATCTTGATTGTTCTAAGTTTGTGGTAAGTTCATGAGTCACATTGTACCAAGGTTTTCAAGGTTAAGCAGATTGTGCATAGCTAGAAACAAGCAATATTTATCTACTTAGATAAACTGGAATAGATAAGTTGATTGTTCAGTATACGCACATAGATAGACAAGCATGGTTACTCACTATGCTCAATACAAAGATGGTCTTCAAAACACTTCAGAGATTTACAGAATATCTCAGTCAATCAGAAAGGCCTTTCCTGACAGAGAGACACAGCTGCCTCTGACGGCACATCCAATATACTTCAATTAAGCTGATGGACATCTATGAAACAAATGTGGCCAAATAGCCACTGAATCAAACAACTGTTCTTTACTGCTGAGAGCACATTGACTCTCGAAATAGTGAACAAGCATGACACTGGAAAATTCATGTCCCATTCTGAATAGACTAGGTGGGCTGGTTCTTCAAATTTCCTGCTTCATAGAACAAGTCTGTGAGATACTCTGGACTGCTAGGCTATCTCACATTAATTACATTCAATGAATTTCTCTCTAATAGGTAATTGCATGTAAAGACTACAAAATATTAAATACATTCATAAAGATTCTCTGCTATGTGAACTTTTTCGTGCCTTTGAAGATGACCATGACATTCAAAGGCTTTGCCACAGACATTATATTCAGGACTTTTCTGTCCTGTATGAATTCCTTCATGGCTCTGAAGAAAATTCTGATATGCAAAGGCTTTACAACACTAATTACATTCATAAGGTTTTGCTCCTCTATGAATTCTTTCATGCATTTGTAGATAACTGTGCTGGGGAAAAGGCTTTACCTGATTTATTACATTCATTAGGTTTCTCTCCTCTATGAATTCTTTCACGCATTTGAAGAGACCTGTGCTATGGAAAGGCTTTACCACATTGATTACATTCAAAAGGTTTCTCGACGAATTGTCTCATGGCTTTGAAGATGACTGTGCTCTGCAAAGGCTTTACCACATTGGTTACATTCATAAGGTTTCTCTCCTGCATGAATTCTCTCATGTCTTTGAAGATGACTGCGCCGTGCAAAGGCTTTACCACATTGATTACATTCATAAGGTTTATCTCCTGTATGAATTCTTTCATGCATCTGAAGAGAACTGTGCCGTGCAAAGGCTTTACCACATTGACTACATTCATAAGGTTTCTCTCCTGTATGAATTCTTTCATGCATCTGAAGAGAACTGTGCCGTGCAAAGGCTTTACCACACTGATTACATTCATAAGGTTTTACTCCTGTATGAATTCTTTCATGCATCTGAAGAGAACTGTGCTGTGTAAAGGCTTTACCACATTGACTACATTCATAAGGTTTCGCTCCTGTATGAATTCTTTCATGCATTTGAAGATTAATATGATGTGCAAAGGCTTTACCACATTGATTACATTCATAAGGTTTATCTCCTGTATGAATTCTTTCATGCCCTTGAAGAGAACTGTGTCGTGCAAAGGCTTTACCACATTCATTGCATGCATACGGTTTCTCTCCTGTATGAATTCTTTCATGCCTGTAAAGAGAACTGTGCCATGCAAAGGCTTTACCACATTGACTACATTCATAAGGTTTCGCTCCTGTATGAATTCTTTCATGCATCTGAAGAGAACTTTTCCGTGTAAAAGCTTTACCACATTGATGACATTCATAAGGCTTCTCTCCTGTATGAATTCTTTCATGCCTTTGAAGATATCTGTACTTTGCAAAGCTTTTACCACGTTGATTACATTCATAAAGTGTTTCTCCTGTATGAAATCTTTCATGCCTTTGAAGATAACTGTGCTGCGCAAGGCTTTTACCACATTGATTACATTCATAAGGTTTCTCTCCAGTATGAATTTTCTCATGAATTTGAAGATAACTTTGATGGTCAAAGTCAATAAAACATTGTTTACATTCATATGGTTTCCCTCGAGTTTCTGTTCTTTTATAAGTTTGGAGACTACTGTGATTTACAAAGGCTTCACCATATTGAATATCTTCATTTGGTTCCTCTCCAGGAGGAATTATTTCTCGCCTTTGAGGATGACTTTGACATGTCAAATATTTGCCACACTGAGTAAATTGAGAAGGTTTTCCTCTAGTATATCTTCTTTGATTCCTGCAAAGATAAATGGCACATGTCAAAGTTACACCACACCCATTACACTGAGAATCTTTTTTATCTCTGTGAACTAATTTTACATTTTGGTCTAATTTTAAAAGTAATCAGATCTGATCGGATATCAGTTTATTGGCTTTCATTCTTCCTTTCTTCTTCAAGTGTTATTTTTGTCTTTGAAAAGCTCTGTGATTGTAAGACCATGTATTCCATGGACCACATTTAAAGCATCCTTTTAGTATAGAAGAGGGTTGTTCACATATTGGAAGACAACTGAGAATCAGAATTACCTCTCTAGTTGCATTGAAATTTTTCCTATCATGAGTATCATACTACAATTGGAAAGTGAACCATGGCAAAGAGACGCAATCCACATTGATAGTATTCATGGAAGTTTTTCTGTAGTGTGAGTTTGTGGATACATTGGCAATAAAATTGGAAAAGCCATAATTGTACACACTATTACATTCAGAAAGTCTACACGTTATGGGTACTACTACAAATCTAATTTTTCTGGGTTAGTGAGTGTTTTATTGCTTTCTTCAATGTTCCTATGCTGACGGAGCTTGTATCCATTGTGATAAATGACATATCTATTAAAGAAGATAACAAATGAAAAAGTTTACCCTGCATTCACAGTCTCACTCTTTTTTTCTCATGAAATCTTGTATAGGGATAAAAGTTTCTCCAGATTAACTTCCTTTACTTTCACAAACTGCTCTTCCTACTAAACTTAGCAATGTTCCTGCATATATATTAGGAACATGAGCTTGATGTATTTGTTTATTTATTTACTTATTTGGTTTTTCGAGACAGGGTTTCTCTGTGTAGCCTTGGCTGTCTGGACCTGGTTTGTAGACCAGGCTATCCTTGAACTCACAGCGATCCACCTGCCTCTGGCTCCCGTGTGCTGGGATTATAGGCGTGTGCCACCACACCCGGCTAGGAACATGAGCTTTATTATGGACAATTTTTTATTAGTAGGTTAAGGTGTATATCTTTTGCAATATCTAAGTAGCGTGAGACTAAAGAGATTCGCAGTCCTACAATCTAGCTCGCCATGATTCAAATGGTGATATGTTATTGCATTGTTTTCTTATCTTCTTTCGTAGAGAAATGAATTACAAAAATAAATCAGATACCTGATTTTGAGGTACATGTTTTTGTCAGAATTTAATAACCATCGATACATTTCAAACAGTGCATATTTACACTCTTGCTTTTCAATAGACCTTAAAGGATGCACTAGAAGTAATTCAGACGCATATTCGTACCAACTTGCACATGAAAATTACCTTCTAGATCTTCTAGACCTTTGAAAATTTTCATCAATGTTATGGTCTTCCCAACTGTAACCTAAAATAGAGGAATCAAAAATGCATGATATATTATTGGAAATCAGGCAAAATTCAAGTTACCCTTCAGTTAACCTCAGACATCTGGTTGATTTATTCAACTCATTCATCCTCATTTTCAGTTGACATTACAATAACAAATAACAGCAACAGAGAAACAGTTGTCACTAGATTTAAAAAAGCCACATAAAATTCACAGTCCTACCTATGTCAGTGAGGTTCCTGTAGGTCTCCAGCATCACCTCTCTGTAGAGACTCTTCTGGGCAGGATCCAGCAAAGCCCACTCTTCCTGAGTGAATTTCACATTCACATCATCATACGTCACGGCATCCTATAATATCTCATACAGGTGTGCAAGAGAAAGCATGATAGTGATAACAGTGTAGCTGTGTCCTGTATTGACAATGAATTCATATAATTCTGTGGCTTCCTCCACTAATTTCTTGATTCAGATATTCTAATGTAACCAAGTCATTTTATAAGGATCCTGAGTACTGAGGTCCACTTCTGTCATTCCTTGTCCCTTGAATAGGATATAGACTTGCAAGATAAACGCCAATCATCAAAGAGGGATGGGGAGGTAGAGAAATAGTTCACAAGTAGTGGGCTCATGTCAGAGAAACTGTATAACAATTACTAGTGATAAAAATGGTTGGCATACCCCACCCTCTAGCCTAGTGTTGGGCTGCCCTTCTCCTAGCTTCCCTTCCTTACGGAATCCAATCATTTAGGTTACCCAGTGCTTTTCCTCTATCATTTACAATCCTGACTTCTAGGTCTTCCTCATGATTCTCCTCTCCTTCCTGTCTTCATATGGCTCATGGGCATGTACAGTCTGGATACCCTCCCACAACCTCTTCCCCTTTGCTGGTGTCTCTGGCTCTTATCTATAAATATCTTACTCCACCCTGCCTAGGAACAGCTATTTCCTTTCCACTTTACCTTACATTCAAATTCACTTTTTTACTTTGTTACTCTTTGAATTTGACTGAGGTTCAGATGCAGGACTTCCCACATATGAAATAGAGATGGCTGTGCTGCATATTAAGTGTGTAACATAATATTTAAACAAAGATATATGTGCCTTGAAAAAGAACCACAAACTGTTCTAGGAGATTGGAAAAGTCTTTAAAAACAAATTCCCCAGAGTAGTGCTCTGTCTGGCCCTAGGGAGCATGGGTGGAGTTGAGAAGGCACAATGTCCACAAATAATTTAAAATATCCAGGTGTGACTCTTAACAAGCAAGTGAAAGACTTGTATAATTATAATCCAAGGCTCTGATAAAAAAAGAAAAAGCTGAATATGATATCAGAAAGATCCCCCATGCTCGTGGTTGGTAGGAAGAAAGAAGTAGAAACTGCCATCTCACCTAAATCAATCAATAGTCTTAATGTAATTCCCATGAAAGTTACAACACAATACTTTGTAAACCTTGAAAGAGCAATCCTAACTTCATATCGAAGAAAAAAAAACTATCATAGTTAAAAAGATTCTCTGTATTAAAGCAACGTCTGGAGGTATCACCATCCCTGATCCCAAGCTGGATTACAGAGCAACAGTAATACAAAACCAACCAACCAACCAACCAAACAAACAAACAAACAAACACACACACATGGTATTGGCATTAAAAACAGACCAGCTGATTAATGGAACTGAATCAAAGACCCACAAATAATCCCATACACCTACTGACAATGATTTTTGATAAAGAAACAAAAACCGTACAATGGAAAAAACAAATCATCTTCGGCAAATGGTACTAGCCAATCTCGAAGTCTGCATGTAGTAGAAGACATGGAGATCTGTGTTTTTCACCTTTCAGAAAACTCAAGTCTGATTGGATCAACGACCTCAACATAAACTGGATAAAGTAAATCTAATAGAAGAGAAAGTGGGGAATAGCTTTAACTCATTGGTATAGGAGACAACTCTCTGAACATCACAGGCACTAAGATCAACAACGATAACTGGGCCCCCATACAACTGAAAAATCTCCTGGACGGCTAGGGGTACTGTCAATAGGACAAAATATCAGACAGCTGACTGGAAAAGACCTTCACCAATGCTATGTCTGACAGAGGGATAATATCCAAAATACAGAAAGAACCCAAGAAATTAGACACCAATAAATCAAATCATTCAAGTAATTAATGGGGATAAGAGCTAAACAGAGAATTCTTAACAGATGAATCTCTAATCTTCAAGAAGCTATTAAATAAATGTTCAACATCCTTAGTCATCAAGGAATTGCACATCAAAATGACTCTGATTTTCATCTTACACCTGTCAGAATGGCTAAGATCATGAACCTAAGTGACCGGAGACGATGGTGGGGAAGTGGAACAAGGGCAACATGCCTCCATTTCAGGTGGGAAAGACAACTTGTACAACCATGTTGGAAATCAATCTGGAGGTTTCTCAGAAAGTTGTGACTAGATATACCTAAACATCTTCATACCTCAACAGCTATACCACTCTTGGGCACATACACAAATTGTGCTCCACCATAACACAAGGACACTTGCTCAACTATGTTCATAGAAATTTAATTCACAATAGGCAGAAACAGGAAAAAACACAGATGTCTCTCAATTGAAGAATGGATAAAGAAAATGTGGTACAGTTACACAGTGGAATACTACTCAGCTAATAAAAAAACTTGAAAATTTAACAGGAAAATGGATGGGAGTAGAAAAGATGGATGGACCTAGAAAAGATCTTAATGAGTGAAGTAACACAGATCTAAAAGATGTCCATGGTGTGTACTTATATATAAGTGGATATTAACCATGGATATAGAATGGCCATGGTATAATCCACGGAACCAAAGAAGCCACGAAGATCTTAAGGGAGGATGTTTGATGTCCACTCAGAAGAGAAACTAAAATAGATAAAGAGAAGGAACTAGGTAGGAGAAGAGATGGGAGGTAACGGGGTGGGCATCAGCTGTGGGGAGAGTAGGGGAAGTGGGACCAGGAGAGAGAGGACATATATCAGTGGAAGGGTATAAAGGTAACTTTTATTCTCCTGGCTCAATCATTGTCTGGGAGGCTTGCTACCTCCTCTAGTCCTGGAAACTTCGACCCTCAGTATAATCTAACCTAGGCCTAGAATGTTTTCAGCCTCTGAGACATACTACGTAATGAGCTCACCCTTACTTGTCCTTTCTGAGCTCTGGGCTGCCTGATTCAAATCAGCTATTCTGGCCCAAACTCCTCTACCAGCTTATTTATTTGTTTGTTTGTTTGTTTATTTATTTATTTTTAACAGATGACAACTCACTCTGTAGACCAAGCTGGCCTTGAACTCAAAAGATCTGCATGCCTCTGCCTCTGAGTGCTGGGATTAAAAGCATGCACCAGTACACCTGGATAAAATTGATGGTTTCTAAGGACTTAAGCAAAGGGAAAATTAAAATGATAGAATTGTGGATTTCTATTTTGGATGATGGTAAAGTTAGGAAACTAAATAGTATTCACAGTTATACAATATTATAAATATTACATATCAGATAATATAATTTTATGTATTGAATATTAAAAATTATGAATAATGCACCTCAAAGTGCCAGAGAAAGTTACTAGTATCTCATACCCCTGAGTCTAAGGCATGACCTAGCCTACTCATACTGTAGCAATGACCAATGAGGAGTCTGATAACATCTTCTCACATCAACATACATTGCCACAAACCCATTTTATAAGGCAGAAGATGATACCTGTGAGACTATGCAGTTCCTCAAAGAGACAGGGAGAGATTTCACCATATCAAAGGGCTATATTTGCTTTATGTTTCTGATATAGACTTTTTAAACATTTTCCAGTAGATGAGGATTCTTTTTTAAAATATATTTCATTAATTTATTCATATTACATCTCAATTGTTATCCCATCCCTTGTATCCTCCCGTTACCCCCTAGCTGATTTATTCAAACTAGATTCTCTCAGCCAGGATTTGCTCTGCTTAGCCTCAAACTAATTTAGCAATCTGCTCCAATCTTCTGGATTCTTCTCATTTTCTGCTTTATTCTCTGCAACCCATCTCACTATTACTGTCCTGGTAAAACTGCTTCCTCTCTCTGTACAAATGCCTCTTAAGTAGCTTCCCTGGGCTCTCTCTAGTGGGAGTTGGCCATTTCCTATTCTACCAAATCTTCTCTGATTCATCAGCTCTTCTTCCACACAATCATATCACTATCAAGCCTCGGTGCTGCTTCCTTCCTTATTTTAACTTAACCTTCAATTAGGATTAAAGGACTATGTCACCATGCCTGGATCTAAGCTTCTCTTTCCTTGATGCTTGCTGTACAACAGGCTGTGTTTAAATTCAAATGTGTTTGCCTCTGTCTCCTGGATTAAAGGCATGTTTTGTATTACAACTGGATCACACAGACATAGAACACCTTTGGATGTGATCTCTTTCCTGCTGGGTTACATACACCTAAGATAGTCTTTGCATGTGATCTCTTAGGAGACCAGCCATCTTCTGAATTAACATTCTTCTGCAGAAGGGGGCATCCCTAGGAAAGGAAGACTCCTTGAAATCTATGGGGGTGACTCTAGCTGAGACCTGTAGCATCAGGGGTTAAGAGCCTGAAGTTGCCAATTACTATAGCCAGTTGGGACTTCCACTGGAGGGAAGGGGACACAAAACCACCCTTAAAGCCATCGACCCAAAATTTACCTTGCCTATTAATATTAAAGAGATAAAGTTGGATCAGAGATTGAAGAATTGCCAAACAAATAACTTCCTGCTCAACATAACACCTACCCAAAAGAGAAAGAGCCAATCTCTGACACTATTAATGATAGTCAGCTATACTTGCAGACAGGTTCCTAGGATGAGTGTTTTCTGAGAGTCTTCCTCCAGCAGCTGATGGAAACAGATGCAGAGACCCAGAGCCAAACCATAGGCAGAGAGCAGGGAATTTGGGGGAAGGTTGGGAGAAAAGATAGAGGGATCCTCAGCAGTTGAGGACACCAGAGAAAACCTAAAGTCAACTATCTTGAGTCCATGGGGACTCACAGAAACTGAACCATAACCAAAGAGCATACATAGGCTGAGCCTAGATCCCCTATATATATAAGATGGGCAGTTTGGTTAACATGAGGGTCCCCTAACAATGGGAATAGGAGCCGTCTTGACTATGCTGTTTGACTTTGGAACCCTTTTTACCTATCTGCACTGCCTCCTTAGGCATCAGCGGGAAAGGATGTTCTTATTCCTGCTGCAACGTGAGATGCCAGGGGAGGTTGATAGCACTTGTGGGCCTCCCCTTCACTGAGGAGAAGGAGGGCTCCTTGGGGAAAGGGGGAATGATGGTGGGACTGGGAGTAGAGGAGGGACAGGTCAGGCTGTAAAGTAACTTAATTGATTAGTTCATTAATTAAAAAGAAGGCTAGCAAAATAGCTTAACATTGAATACTAACTGCTTCTACTATATCCTATGTGACTTAGGGGCAGGTCTATAGTCTGGGACCCATGACAGCATGAGAAGGCAGCTAAACAGTTTCAAACACAGCACAGTAGAAACAAAAACATAAAATGGGTTGAGTCTACAGACACTCAAATCCCTTCCCCAAAAAGACTTCTACGTAAACTCCTAGTACAAAAGCTCCCCTAAGATAGCCAAAAAAAGGGAGATAAGTGTTTAAAGATATGACATTACCCAGAGTCTTTCTGATTTGACAAATTATATTCTGATATTGGTCATTATTGACTCACAGTGAAACTGCATTTTAATCAACTTCAATGATCCTAACGGTCTGCAACAGGTCATACACTATTAAAGAGAACAAAGACGCTTCTGACACTCCAGAAAATCTTTTCATAGCTATATTTTCTAAAATCTGGAAACAGGTTATATCTTTACAATATACAATGGCACAGAATAAACCTTCCCATTCCAATTGAGAGGAAGGTACATATAGTGAGGCAAGATTGGATGGAGACAAAAAAAAAAAAATCCAGCAACTCAAACACCAAGTACCCTAGCTTTGTCTCAGATACATGGGGCTTCAGTTTCACAGGGTATAGATGGCCCTATGACTGCAATTTCTCATTCATCACTCAGTTTTGTTACTGTAACTCAGTATATGCATCTCTCCATGATATATTTCTCAGAGCTTAGGTATCTCAACATCTTATGGTCTCAAAATGCACCCTGGGCTACATATCCAAAGCCTGATAAAATGAAATCTCATAGTTTCTTTAGTGGGGCACTATCTTGCAAAACATAAATAGCTGGAGCAACGCTGAACTGAAATCACAGAGACAGAATACATGACCTTGAATTGTGCATCATTCTTGTTTTAAAAACCAGTGCAATGGGGACTGGAGCGATGGCTCAGAGGTTAAGAACACTGGTTGTTCTTCCAAGGTCCTGGGTTCAATTCTCAGCAACCAAATCCCTTCCTCTCTTTCAGGATTTGACTGCCATATAAAGCTACCTAGTTCTATTTTTTCCCTAAACCCACAGAGTGCATTTCCTTCTGCCCCACTTTTTGCTTTTTTAGATGGTTCTTTCAGTTCACAGTCCAACATTGTGTAAGGTTACAATAGAAACTCAACCTAGAAAATTATAGCAAAAACTATGGACAAACATTGTTCCCTGGCTTGCTTGCTTACTTGAGCACTCTTGTTTGCAGCCTGATCTCTTTTCGAACCAAAGCACACTTGATAAGGAATACTGCAACCCTAGTGGAAGAGCCCCCTACATCTATCATCAATCAATATAATCTCTCACAGACATAGCAATCAGCCATTCTGATGAGGGCATGCCTCATCATTAACATTTTTACCTGCTTTAATTGGCTTATCTGCAGCTGAAACCTTCTTAAGCCTACTAGCCTGCTAGCTTGGGCCTCTTGGGGTTCAGGAATAGGCCACACTGACCACGTGGACACCAAACTCATGTCAGAGATAGTTTACTAACCATTTAACAAAGGCTCACTGTTCAAGAACAAAGTATGGGTTTGAAAAAGGACACTCTCAGCCGGGCGTGGTGGCGCACGCCTTTAATCCCAGCACTCGGGAGGCAGAGGCGGGCGGATCGCTGTGAGTTCCAGGCCAGCCTGGTCTACAAAGTGAGTCCAGGACAGCCAAGGCTACACAGAGAAACCTTGTCTCGAAAAACCAAAAAAAAAAAAAAAAAAAAAAAAAAAAAAAAAAGGACACTCTGACCCAGACCATTCACAGGGTAATTTAAAAGGATAATCAGGAAGAATCAATTTTATTTCAGGTATATTGTATCCTACCCAGGCAAGAAGAATTAATTCTATTCCTGCTACATTGTGCCTAGGTGGATAGACAAAGCATTTTAAACTGTTTCTCGATGTGATATAAGGTAGGGGATATTGGGGATGTGCTATTGCCCTACTCTTCTCCTGAGAAAGAAACAATGCAGGGTAATATTGCTTAACTCCAACAGAACACACATTTATCTTTAACTCAAGCAGAACAAGCATTTATCATCTGTTGTCACTGACTCATGGTATTGTTTGGTGCTTCCTATTGGACTGGATTTCTGGTATCCTGCCAAGGAAGTATAGAATTGCCTCAAGGAACTGCTTCTCAACTAGTTCACACCCACTTTTTCTATCAACCTTCTTTCTCCTCTACCTCTGGTTGGTAGATTAAAAGGAAGATAAAGGGATTTAGGAACCCTAAATAAAGTAGGTTTTGAAAAATCTAAACCTACAATAGAGGTGGCACTGGAGCTCACAGAGTAGCTCCAGTTGAACAAATCTCTTAACCAGTGAGTTCCCTGTCAGCAGCAACTACAACTGATGCTTTGGGTGCTGCTGCCTTTTCCATGGCTTCAGCTTCTCAGTTTCTCCAGGAGTGTGATCGCTCATCCCAGCACTGTGGAGATTTAGCCACAGCAGCTCTGCAGCCCTGGGGTGTTGCTGTCTGGAGGTGTGGAGAGGCCAACACCACAAGCTGAAGATCTGAGAACCCTTCTCATGGACACACGCAGGTGGCACCCATGTGAGCAGAAGATGTAAAAAGGGGGTACCCAGGGAATGATGTAGGGGGATTCCAGGGCCAAAACTTGAAACAGCCCTGCCTGGCTGCTGGAGATCCTCAGAAGGGGACCTGGCAACTTTCTTGCAAAGTACACAAAGTTCACAAAAAGAGTCCATGGCAGAGAAGGGTTTACCAGTTGCTTGATTCTGCATGAATATAGAAAACGGCTTCAGCTAACTGATATGAAAATGTTTACACACAGATCTGGTCTGTTTCCATTCACATGCTGGGAAATGACATCATCACTCACTTTTCCCCAATCAGGTCTTTCTTCATGGTATTGGCTCTTGCAGCTGACTGTCCTAAACATTAGTCTGTGAGCTAGTTAGGACCTGTTCTGCGTCACCCTGCAGTGTAAACATAAACTGTGCATCCTGTTCTGTTCTGAAGACAGAAGCCAGGATCCACATGAACATCTTTATTCCTGATATGGAAATGGACAATTCACAAATTGAGTAAAATGAGTTATTTCAAAACTCTGCTGTGGTACACTCCTTTAATTAAAGAACTTAGAAAGTTTAGTCAAGAAGAAAGCAAGGCCATTTCTCTGGGAAACAGACAGCTGTTAAGGCCCCCCTGAGTTAGCATAGCTTTACTTGAAAGACTTTTCTCCAAGACATTAGATGCAGCTGTACTAGAGTTAATATGCCTTGTCACACAGACATCATAATACAAACAAATAAAAAATTACTAATAAAAATAATCCCTGTATCCGGGCGTGGTGGCACACGCCTTTAATCCCAGCACTCGGGAGGCAGAGGCAGGTGGATCACTGTGAGATCGAGGCCAGCCTGGACTACAAAGTGAGTCCAGGACAGTCAAGGCTACACAGAGAAATCCTGTCTCGAAAAAAACAAAAAAAAAAAAAAAAAAAAAATCACTGTAATGACAGCTAAAAACAGATTTTGTATTCTACATGCTGCTGCCATTAAATTTCTTTAAATTTAGTCTGCAGGTTATGTTTTGAACAATTTAAATATGGACTGACCACAGCAAGCCTAGCCACTTAAGACATGTACCCAGCAATGATAGAGAGAGAAGCATTTCTTAAGGGCACCAGTGCTTCCAAACATCAGTGAACGAGTCCTAAGTGGAAGGTCCCAGAGGATTAAAAAGAAAGGAGAAGTAGAAGATAGAAAGTACAAAAGCTGAGGTGAGGAGGTTTTGGACAAGTTATGTCTCATGTCTAGTAAGGTTTTTAAGAATAGCATCTTGTATACCGCTCACAGGGAGAAATGAATTAAAAGGGAGATGTTTATGAAGTCAAGTGAAGCTTCATACAATGAGACAAACTCGAGAGGAGAGAGAGGATCTTACACCTAAATGTTAAATGCTAAGGGCAGAACTTGCAGAAGATCCTACAGAAAATAAGGCTTTCCAAGGTTGGCATCCTTCCTAGAGCATTTCTATACACCAGCCCAAGCTCCAAAAGAATTGCCCAAATGCAGCCCCACAGGAAGTTATTTAGTGGCCAGGGCCAGGGCCAGGGTCAGGTCCAAGAAGGCACTAGGGTCAGATAGGACCCCAAAGTTGGCCGCATCTGGCCTCTGCTTACCACACAGCCCCAGGGAGGACCCACCACACCAGCTCCTGCTGCTCACCTTTCTGATGCTCCCCATTGGGGATGTTCAGTTGGCATCTGCAGTTGCCCTCTGCCTCCCCTAAATGCTCTGTTACATCCCACTTCTTTCTCCAAGCCTGCCCCCTGCAAGGAAAGCCTCTGCACATTCATAGCATTCATTCCCTGAGATGCTCCCACACCCTCCCCTGGGGGCAAGGGCTTCCCTAGTACAGCAGGTGGCAGATACTTCATCTTCCTTCACCTGCAATCCTTGTTGCCATACATGGGGGGTGGGGTGTGATTTCTTCTGGCTTTGTCCCCTGAGGCTACTGAACTAGCCCAGGAATTTCAGTTCCCAAGTAAACTTGCCCTTTTTACATTCTATCTGGCTTCCACTGGCTTATTCCACATGTGGAGATAACCCATCAGCCCACAGTGATCCTGAGCTCACCAGGTTGTCATTTTGGACCTTGCCTGAGCTTCCCTCACAGCACTCAGCAGCAGTGCTCAAAGCACATCACACAGAACCATTAAAGAAAGCTCAGCTAAAGAGCTGTACCTGTACATGGCAGCCCGAAGAAAATGTCTCATCTTCATACTGGCTGGTCCACCTGGAGGCTCTGATTGGCCTGCGAGTCTCGAGTGACATGAGCACCTCCCTTAGAATTACAGTGTCCTGAAGGGAAACAGCACAATAATTCATGGCCCAGGCTTCCTGTCGAGGGCCATACATTTCCAGATCTGCAGAGATTGGCATTTCAGTAGCACGTGTGCATATTCTCCAATAGCCTACTGGTCTGTCTTCCCACACAGCCCCACCACTCCAGCTAGCTCTCCACAGCAGCCTGCTCCTCCCATTCTGTGCAGTGACCCTCCACTCACCATGTCGGGACTTCGGAACTTGCTTTAGCTTCTCTCACAACACCCAGCAGCAGAGGACAGAGCACACCACGAGGAACCACCCAAGTCTGCACAGTCACAAAGCTGACTCTCCAGCAAGACTACCGGAAGAACCCGCCTCCCCATCTGACCTGGGGCGTGTCTCTAGCTGGAGGACGTGAATGGCCACTACGTCTTGAGTGACATATACACTTCTCCAGGTTAGCATGCTCTGGAGGGGCACAGAATCATGGTTACTGGCCCAAGCTTCCTACCCACGGCCAAACGTTTTCCAGAGCTGTAGAGACTTGCATTTCAGTAGCACTGTCCTCCAATGGCCTCAACATCTGTCTTCCCAACTAACCCGGGGAGGACACACTGCTTGTGCTTCCTCAGCACAGCCTCCTGCTCCTCCCCTCTATGGACAGTGACCCTGTGTCATAAACATTTAAGGGACACTAGCAGGTGCCCAGAGTAGATAAGATAATGACGTCAGCCATATGCTGAACGAGCGTGATAAGAGTGATGTAGAAAGCTAGATTAACAGAAACGTGTGAATTAGAAATGATAAGGTTAATTTAAGTATAAAAACCCTGAGAAGAAGCAGCCAGTTATCTCGCCTTAACCATGACTGCCTAAACACGGCCAGTTTGTGAATGAGATCCACCGATGCAGACACGGACCTAACCTCTGACAGTCTGAAACCGGAAGCCAGAAACCACATAACTTCGGACTAGCACCGAGCGGTCAAGCAAACAACGTCACGGCTCCGAACCTGACGAGCTGGACACGACTCTTCGATCAGGTCTTATACCCTTATGCTATGAAATGTTAGATGCCACTCCTATTAGGATTAAGATAGTGTTAAATATAAGATTGAAATGGAATGGTATTGGTGGTTTGCACTAGAGGTGGCCACCATAGCTTTAGTGTGGTGTTGTTTTTGCATTGCTTTCTTACTGGAACACCCAGTGAGTTTCAATAAACGCCTTTGCTCCACTATCACTAACGTGTCACAGACTGAGTCTCTTCGGGATCCTGAGTGCGGAGTGCTCAGTGCTCGCGACACCCTGACCTCAACAAGTCACACACCCAGTAGCCACTTCCCCTGCTTCCTCCGCTATCTAGGTGGGTAACTTGAAGAGCCCATTTCTCAACTTGCAGTGGAGTTATCCATATGTCCCACTGGTAAGAGCAATGTTAGGAGAAAAGACTTTAATTTTGTGTCTTCAGGCTGGGTACAGGCAAACTACTGCTTCTTTTTACCAGGGAGTTATGAGACAACCCTGGGAGAACAGCAGGAAACAGATGACAAACACTGGGAAACACTGTTGTTAGCCTACGACTCTGGCTGAGTAGGAAAGTGAAAAACAATTGCACAGCTATGCTAGTCAAGGTTCTCTAGGTGAATGGAACTGATAGAAGGAATCTTTCTTTGATCCCAGGTGTTTTTCATATCTATCATGTGAAAGGTAGCTGTACACAGCATGAAGCCACAAAAGCAAAACTTTTGTTTACTAAACTCTCTCCTTAATTTTGAATATTTGGGTACCCTTTCAGTTGTGGCACAGATTGAATACTCCGCTCCAAGTTGAAGGATAGGCTTTGCAAGCTATGCACCCTGATTCCAGGAAGAAGGGAAGTGCCTGAACACGGTGAAGGGAGAACAGACAGGTACAGCAGTTGTGATCTGGTCAGCTCAGGGTGGCTGCCCAGTAGGGGCCTGGCAGTCATGGCACACACCTTTAATCCCAATGCTCAGGAGGCAGGGACAGGGGATCACTGTGAGTTCCAGGCCAGCATGGTCTACAAAGTGAGTTCAGGACAGCCAAGGCTACACAGAGAAACACTGTCTTAAAAATAAAACAAACAAAGAAAGAAACAAAGTAACTCATTTGAGTAATGTAATCAACTGACCATTTCAGTAACATGTGGAGCACAGCTTCTGCTTTCAGAGCAGACCAGAAGGTCTGCAGTAAATGCCCAGTGAAACGGAGTAGACAATAGCTAGATCACAGACTAGGTTTTGAGACTCAGCTACAGGCAGAAGTCCCCATTGTGAAGAAGGACCTGATTCTAGCTGGGTGTGTGAATTTGTAACTTGCCAGCTTTATTAATTCATGCAGGTGAATAAAAGCTGATTGGATGTTTGGTTACAATTTGGTTAGGTTAGCTTGAGTAAGTGAATATTGCAATTTCACTTAAGGGGCCATTGACTGTAGCTGTGTGTGTCAGGTTAAGGATTTCAGCAGCTAACAGTGCTCATAGGGGCAAGGTCAATCCCTGTCTTATTAATGCCATTCCCTCTACCAGAGAAGTTTCTGCTCTTTTACAAAGTCAATCTACCTATGTGTTTTCCAAATTATATTTATCTTTTTTTTTTTTGGTTTTCGAGACAGGGTTTCTCTGTGTAGCCTTGGCTGATCTGGACTCACTTTGTAGTCCAGGCTGGCCTCGAACTCACAGCGATTCACCTGCCTCTGCCTCTCGAGTGCTGGGATTAAAGGCGTGCACCACCACCGCCCGGCTTATCTTTCTAAAAAGTCAATTGATTGTGTTTTTACAATTCACTTTTCTATGTATCACTGCTCTAATCTTTTATTTGTTTCTGCTCATGCCAATCTTTTCCAATAATTAAAATACTCATTCTTTTTCTCAGAGGCTTTCATATTTATTTCTGCTTAGAGCATCAGCACCTGTAGATCACCCTTTCTTCATGCTGTGTAGTTAAGATTTTTTTGAGCACCTAACCCTCTGATTCCCACTGCCTGGAAGGCGGTCCTTCACTTCCTTACAGGCAAGGCCCTAACTAGGAAATCAGGAGAAAGGGGCACAAGTGAATAATTGTTCTCTATCCTTCTTGGATTTGCGGGGGGAGTTACAAATAAAGGAGACCTGTGTAAGAATTGTTTTCCATGACCAACTTTTAAGTGATGTAGTCACAGCACAGACATGGATGGGGAGGAAGAAAAGTGAGAGGTTTACTCATTTGACAGTAATTGGTATTAGCAATGAGTAGTCAGGTATTCAGTTTAAGATGATCAGTAAATGTCCAACTATCCATTTTTGGAGGGTCACAGACCAAGGCAATCAAGAATATGCATGAGGAAATGAACTCATTTCTAAAAACCAAATTTCTGAAGTTTGTTTAGTTCTATCAACGCAGAATAAATGCGCACACTAGTCTAGCTCTACCTGACAAGAATGTTATTTTTCCTGTTTGAAAAAAATGGGAGTAAATCTTGGTGTGCTCTACTACATATGTTTAGTCTCTGAATTATTTTGGACCATACAACCTGTTCCAAATTTTAAAATAATGATTTAGATTATCCTGAAGTTACTTCAACCTTTTCATTTCTCCCTACAGTTAAGTCTTAAACCCTGAGACAAAGGTCTGGGTGCCTATTTAACAAAATAAATAAATAAATAAATAAATAAATAAAGAAAGAAAGAAAGAAAGAAAGAAAGAAACCTGGCTGTCAGGTTCTCCTAGCATCACTGTCCCTACTTACTGCAAGGTAATGGTTGGCATACCCCACCCTCTAGCCTAGTGTTGGGCTGCCCTTCTCCTAGCTTCCCTTCCTTATGTAGTCCAATCATTGGGGTTACCTGGTGCTTTTCCTCTATCATTTACAACCCTGACTTCTAGGTCTTCCTCACAATCATCCCCTCCCTCATTTCTTCATATGACTCATGGGCATGTACACTATGGAGACCCTCCCATGACCCCCTCCCCCTTGCTGGTGTCTCGGGCTCGTATCTATAAATATCTTATTCCACCCTGCATAGGAACAGCTATCTCCTTTCCACTTTACCTTACATTCAAATTCACTTTTTTGCTTTGTTACTCTTTGAATTTGACTGAGATTCAGATGCAGGACTTCCCAGCTATAACATAGCAATGGCTGTAATGCATATTGAGTGTGTAACATCATATGTAAACAAAGGTGTATGTGCCTTGAAAAAGAAACAAGAAGTGTTCTGGGAGATTGGAAAATTCTTTAAAAACTAACTCCCCAGAGTACTGCTCTGTCTGGCCCTAGGGAGCAAGGGTGGAGCTGGGAAGGCTCCAACTGTCTGAGGTATTTGACCTCTGATCCCCCAGTAGAGGAACTGCTTCCTTCCGAAGGCCAAGATGGAGTTTCCTAGCTAATGAGGGACTCTGGGCAGGTTTAGGAAAGAGGAGCCTGACAGGAAGGTAGCTTACATGTTTTTTCCAGGATTCTTCTCTGATGCAGCTGTAGGGAACTGTGAGGAATACCACATGCCACGCCATGGCGACTGTGAAGGCAGCTGCCCCATGGCCAGGAGGAGAAAGTCTACTGGTATGTCACAGTCTGAGCTGCTGGGACTGAGATGGAGTGTGGCTCACACTGTGAATGTGTTGGTCTCTGTGGTGATCTGGGCGGAGGTCTTTGGCTTCTGAATTTCCTGAGTGTGGATTCCCTTTAGATGCCTCAGCTTTGAAGCCCAAGCAATGGAAAGCTGTGGAGCTTATACTATCACTCTCTAGGGTACACATACAGGCATTGGTTTCCATGTGCAGTAGGAAGACAGACTAGAAAACTGAAGGTCTAGTTTCTAGAAGTACTGAACCTGACATTCTACAGTCAATTTTTGTGTCAATTGTATAAATAGTGTAGATACTGATAGAAAGTAATTGATGAGGATTATGCTTCATCAATACTTATTTTTCTGATACCACCAGCCACAATGGTATGATTCACGGAAATTCAGTTTCAGGGTACAAATGGACTTTCTGAGAAGCAGAGGGTTCTCAGCTGCACAGTACATAGACAGGGCAGATTTCACACCTTGTGACATAATACATCTGGCAGGAAGCAGAAATAAATTATTCTACAACATTGTTTTTTTTGTGGGATTCAGTGGGGCTGAATTTGTCTGCAACCACAAGGGGGCATGAGGGGCTGTAGGGCCACAAAACTACCTTTCTGCTCACATTTTGAGAGAGCTCTAGAGCATGGAGCCTCTCTGCAAGAAAGATTAGTAGTAGCTAGAAGGCAGAAATAGAACAGTTTAGGGGTAACAGTGCTTTTCATAGTGAAGTCTGTGTTTGTTACACATACAATCATAGTTAACTTGGTCAAGGTCACACTTTCCCTGGTGGAATTTCCTTAGGTATTTTGATGAAAACTTAAATATAAATTTAAACTTATGTATTTGGCATTTTATCTCCATTCCCTCATTTTTTTTCCCCACAAATATTGATTGTGCAATGTTTGTGGTAAGTTCAGGAGTCACATTGTACCAACGTTTATACTATTTCCTCACAGTTCCATAGAAAATTATGAGTTTTCTCATATCATATAGCTTTGGAATCAAGTTTCCTGTGATGAATTGTTAGGAACTTTGTTTGGATCCTATTTAATTTTTGCTGGAAATTGAACATTTCTCTCTCTCTCTCTCCTTTCTTTTTCTTTTTCTTTTTCTTTTTCTTTTTTTTTTTTTTTGACATCACATCTTTCAAACAGTGTTGTATACCATGGTGTACAAGGGTAAATGATATTCTACTATAGCAAGTCTGTCAACTGGGAACACGAGGAATATAATGCACAAAGACATAGAAAGTGGACTTCTGTGTAACCTTAGTGACCCACAGTTCATGGACATGGCCACATAAAAGCTAATGCACCAGATATGACTTGCCTGAGAAGACAAAAGAGAAAATAGAGCATGGTCCAGAACTGAACAATAAATCTGAATGTGACAGAGGTCGGTGAAGCATACAAAATGAACTCTTAAAGCAGTGGATTAGGATTTTACACAGATAGCAAGAAAAAGTAGTTAAAACCATGTTGTATTCTTGTCATTGATATAAACTTGTACACAGTTAGTGTAGTAATTCTGATGCCTTTGGACATATTACCTACACACACTCAACTACGTTACCACAAAAAAGAAAGTAAACTGTGTTCTCCACACACTCTCATTCTAGCCATGTTTCTGTGTGTTTACAGTTGGAGACATAGAGAAAGTTGTTTTCCAACCCTAGCAACTCAGTACTTTCTGAGATGGCTTCAGGGATGTTCTATACTTTCTGAGAAAAACCACACCCTCATACCTGTCCCGAACACCTGACAGCACGTGATATGGCAAGCTGAGCTCTTGCCTCCTCAGGGATAAAATAACTAGTAACCAATCATTTTAAAGGGCATTCTTAAGAACCAATCATGGTCCACCAACTCTGCTGAACTGCCAATTCTGCTCCTGTAAGGGTATGAAAGACCCAAGCTTTGCTTATTCGGGGTCTCCATCAATAGAGCTTGGAAGACCCCATCATGATAGATCAATAAAGCATCCCTTGCTGTTTGCCTCAGACTGTACTCTCATGTCTCACTGGGCTCTGGGAAGTAGGACCTAGCCTCCAGGTCTTACACAGTACACAGAATTCATTACTAAGTTTCTTTTAATTTATATATTTGCTTCACATTGTGATTGTAGCCCCCTCCCTCCTCTCCTCCCATACCCTCTCTTCCACCCTTTTCCCTCTATCCCTTCAGAAAAGGCCTAGTGCGCATGTGAGCGTGCACATGCGCTCTCACACCCATACCACCACTACAAGTCTCATCAGAACTGAACCCTCACACAACCCCTGAGGTAGGGCAAGGCAGTCTGGCTAGAGAACATTGATTGAAAGTGTACAACACAGTCTATGTCCTAGACAGCACCTACTCAAGTAATTAGTGGACCAATATGATGATCACACTGCCTATGGGTTACATATGTGCAGGGGTCTAGGTCCAGTCCATGTATGCTCTTTGGTTGGTGCTTCCATCTCTGCAAGTCCACATGGATCTAGGCTAGTTGGCTCTGCTGGTCTCCTTGCAGCATTCTTGGATTCTCATAAAATGACAGAATTGCTATGGATACCTGCAATCTTCTGAGGACAGTTTCCGTGCACTTTAGTTTAAGAGGTATCAGAATTCTCATGTTCATTGCAGTTATATTCATGGAGACCTAAATGCTCATTTGTTGAAGACAAGCTAGGTGCCCCAGCAGGACATTGTGGTAAATTAAGAGAATAGCAATGCTAAAAACAAAACAAAACAAAACAAAAACTAAAAAAAGCTGGGCATGGTGGCGCACACCTTCAATCCCAGCAATTAGGAGGCAGAGACAGGTGGATGGCTGTGAGTTCAAGGTCAGCCTGGTCTACAAAGTGAGTCCGGGGCAGTCAAGGTTACACAGAGAAACCCTGTTGAAAAACCCATTAAAAAACAAAACAAAACAAAATAAGACAATAGCAATACTTAAAGGATTATACACACTTGTAAAGGGCTTTCATAGTTGGTGCAGTATTATCAACAGCATGTCGTTACTGTTGAAGTGTTGTGGACCTACTCCTTTGTCCGATTTGATATAGTTCTAGTCTTATGAAAGCAAACTCTTCCAAGCTGCTCAGACTGGCTGGAGATGCAGGTCAGTAGTTACTCACATAGAAATCTTACCTGTAGTCTTGTTATATACTAGTTTAGTTATTTGCAGGAAAAGCTTTATTTAGTCTCTTGTATACATTTTGAAGGTTAAGAAGATTGTGCATAGCTAGAAACAAACAATGTTTGTCTATTTACATAAACTGAGATAAATTGTTCAGTATACATACATAGATAGACACGCATGGTTATTCACTATTGGAAATACATAGATGGTCTACAAACACTTCAGAGATTTACAGAATATGCTACTCAATAAGAAAAGCCTTTCCTGACAGAGAGACACAGCTGCTTCGGGCTGCACATCCAATATACTTCAATTAAGCTAATGGACGTCTATGAAACAACTGTGGCAAAATAGCCACTGAATCAAACAACTATTCTTTACTGCTGTGAGCACACTGACTATCAAAATGGTGGACAAGCATGACACTGGAAAATCGATGTCCCACTCTGCATAGACTAGGTGGGCCAGTCCTTCAAAATTTTGGCTTCATAGAACAAGTCTGTGAGATACTATGGACTGCTAGGCTATCTCACATTAATTACATTCACAGAACTTCTCTTTATATGTAAAGGCATGTAAAGACTTGAAAATATGAAGTACATTAATAAAGATTCTCTCCTGCGTGAATTCTTTCATGCCTTTGAAAATGACCACGACATTCAAAGGCTTTACCACAGTCATTATATTCATGACGTTTATGTCCTGTATGAATTCTTTTATGGCTCTGAAGAAAATAGTGATATGCAAAAGCTTTACAACATTAATTATATTCATGAAGCTTCTATTCTGTATGAATTCTTTCATGTCTTTGAAGAGACCTGTGCCATGCAAAGGCTTTACCACACTGGCTACATTCATAAGCTTTCCCTCCTGTATGAATTCTTTTATGCATTTGAAGATCCCTGTGTGGTGCAAAGGCTTTACCACATTTGGTACATTCTTAAGGTTTCTCTCCTCTATGAATTATTTCATGACTTTGAGGATGACTTTGCTGCACAAAGGCTTTACCACTGTGATTACATTCATAAGGTTTCTCTCCTGTATGAATTCTTACATGCCTTTGAAGAGACTTATGCCATGCAAAGGCTTTACCACATTGGTTACATTTATAATGTTCCTCTCCTCTGTGAATTCTTTCATGCGTTTGAAGATCCCTGTCACATGCAAAGGCCTTGCCACATTGGTTACATTCATAAGTTTTCTCTCCAGTATGAAATCTTTCATGACTTTGAAGATGACTTTGCTGCGCAAAGGCTTTACCACATTGATTACACTCATAAGGTTTCTCTCCTGTATGAATTTTTTCATGCCTTTGAAGAGAAGTATGCCATGCAAAGGCTTTAACACATTGGTTACATTTATAAGGTTTCTCTCCTCTGTGAATTGTTTCATGACTTTGAAGATATCTGTACACTGCAAAGGCTTTACCACATTGATTACATTCATAAGGCTTCTCTTCTGTATGAATTCTTTCATGCCTTTGAAGAGAGTTGTGCCATGCAAAGGCTTTACCACATTGGTTACATTTATAAGGATTCTCTCCTCTGTGAATTGTTTCATGACTTTGAAGATATCTGTACACTGCAAAGGCTTTACCACATTGATTACATTCATAAGGCTTCTCTCCTGTATGAATTCTTTCATGCCTTTGAAGAGAGTTGTGCCATGAAAAGGCTTTACCACACTGGTTACATTTATAAGGTTTCTCTCCTCTGTGAATTCTTTTATAATTTTGAAGATATCTGTACAGTGCAAAGGCTTTACCACACTGATTACATTCATAAGGTTTCTCTCCTTTATGAATTCTTTCATGTCTTTGAAGAGAACTTTTCCATGTAAAAGCTTTACCACACTGATTACATTCATAAGGTTTCTCTCCAGTATGAATTTTTTCAGGAATTTGAAGATAACGTTGATGGTCAAAGACCATAAAACATTTTTCACATTCATAGGGTTTCTCTCTAGTTTCTGTTCTCTATGAATTTGAAGACTACTGTGATTTAAAAAGGCTTCACCATACTGAATATTTTCATATGGTGTCATTTCAGTACGAATTATTTCATGCTTTTGAGGATGACTTTGACATAAGAAAGATTTACCACACTGAGTAAAGAGACGGAGTTTTCCTCCATTATATCTTCTTTGATTCCTGCAAAGATGATGGGCACATGTCAAAGTTATACCACATTCATTACACTGATGAATGTATTTATCTGTGTGAATGAATTTTACCATTTGGTCAAATTTTAAAAGTAATCAGCCGGGCGTGGTGGCGCACGCCTTTAATCTCAGCACTCGGGAGGCAGAGGCAGGTGGATCGCTGTAAGTTCGAGGTCAGCCTGGACTACAAAGCGAGTCTAGGACAGCCAAGGCTACACAGAGAAACCCTCTCTTGAAAAACACACACACACAAAAAAAAAGTAATCAGATCTCGTGGTAATATCACTTTATTGACTTTCATTTTTCCTTCCTTCTTCAAGTATTCTTTTGCATTTTTCAAGAGCCTTGTGATTGTAAGACCATGTATTCCATGGACCACATTTATAGCATCATTTTACTACAGAAGAGGGTTTTTCACATATTGGAAAAGAACTGGGAGAAGTCAGATTTAACACTCTGATTGCATTAAATTTTTCCAATCATGTGAGTCATATTATAATTGGAAAGTGAACCAAGGCAAACAGAGGCAATCTATATTGATAGTGCTCATGGATGTTTTTCTGGATGTATTACTAATAAAATTGGAAAAGCCATTCATTGTACATACTATTACATTCAGAAAGTCTACACATTATGGGTACTACTACAAATCTTCTAATTCTTCTGGGTAAGAGAGGGTTATATTGCTTTGTTCAATGTTCTTATGCCGACAGGGCTTGTATCCATTGTAATAAATGATATATCTATTAAAGAAGATAACAAATGAAAAGGTTTACCTTGTACTCACAGTCTCACTTTTTATTTTTTCCATTGAAATATTGTATGGGGTATAAGTTTCTCTAGAATAACTTTCTTCACTTTCACAAACTGCCCCTCTCACTAAACTTAGCAACATTACTGCAAATATATTAGGAACACGACCTTTATTATCGTCTATTTGTTTATTAGAAGGTTAAGGTGTATATCTTCTGCAGTATCTAAGTAGTATGAGACTAAAGAGATTAGCAGTTCTATATGCTAGCTCACTATGATTCATATGGTGATATCTGTTAATACATTGTTTTCTTATCTTCTTTCTTAGAGAAATGACTTACAAAAATAAACCAGATAGATGATTTTGAGGTACATGTTTTTGTCAGAATTTCATAATCACTGATACACGTCAAGCAGTGCATATTTACACTCTTGCGTCTGTTTAGAACTTAAAGATGCACTAAAAGTAATTCAGGTGCACATTTGTATCAACTTGCACATGAAAATTACCTTCTAGATCTTTTAGAACTTTGAAGATTTTCATCAATGTTATGGTCTTCCCAATTGTAACCTAAAATAGAGTACCAGAAAATGCATGATATTTTATTTGAAATTAGGCAAAATTCAAGTTACCCTTCAGTTAAACTCAGACATCTGGCTGATTTACTCATCTCATTCATGCTCAGTTTCAGTTGACATTACAATAACAAATAACAGCAACAGAGAAACAGTTATCACTAGATTTAGAAAGCAAGATAAAATTCACAGTCCTACCTATGGCAGTGAGGTTCCTGTAGGTCTCCAGCATCACCTCTCTGTAGAGACTCTTCTGGGCAGGATCCAGCAAAGCCCACTCTTCCTGAGTGAATTTCACATTCACATCATCATAGGTCACTGCATCCTATATCATCTCATACAGGTGTGCAAGAGAAAGCATGGTAGTGATAACACTGTGACTGTGTCCTTTATTGACGATATATTTACATGATTCTGTGGCTTCCTCCACTTATTTCCAGATACAGATATTCTAATGTAACCAGGTCATTTAATAAGGATCCTGAATACTGAGGTCCACTGGTATCATTCCTCAGCCCTTGAATAGGATATAGCCTTTCAAGATAAATGCCAATCAACATAGAGGAATGGGGACATAGAGAAACAGTTGAGGAGAACTGGGCTCATGTCAGAGAAGTTGTATAAACAAGTATTAATTATAAAAATGATTTTTATACTGAGTGTATTTTCTCATTCCGTTAATCTCAGTAGTCAAGAAGTTCAGGCAGGAGTAGCTCATGATTTGACTGCCAGCCAAGTCTATGCAATAAATTCTAGGACAGCAAGAGATAGAAATTGTGGTTCTCTTCTCCCTTGGGTGGTAAGGTTTGGCCGTCATCCCACCAAGGCAAGAGGATCAGAAGACAAGAGGTAGGGCCCAGAAGGCTGAAACAACGACGGAGATTAAATACTCTGGGAACCACTTTAGGAGCTAGGTCAGCATAGTCAGCGAGAACAAAGGCTATGTAGATTTTCAAGAACGGATGGGGAGCTTCCATGATAGGTGTACAGAATTGGTTGAAAGCAGGCACTTTTAGGATGCTTATTTCACAGGTGGCAGCATGTTCCTGTCATATGAAGAGGAACACAGTGCCTAATTATCCTATAGGTGCAGGGAGGGGAGAGCTAGCAGGGAGCTTTGTCAAGGGCCATATATCAAATACAATTGGTGCATCTACATCTAAAGACACTCTCTAGGTGGAGTATGGAGAGAGCTGGAGGCCATGAAGGAGAGAGGGAGGCCTGGACCTAACACCGACTTCACAAAGGCTATCTGGACTGGGAGGACTGCAGCCCCAAATGGCAGGGCCCTTCCAACACATATTAAGACCCTGAATCCTGTGTAGAACACACAACCAAACAAAATAGATAAAAAGAACTATCTGGTCTTTACTGAAGTTCCTACAAAGTATCAGGCATTCCCTCCAGCTCTGTATTATCTTCTAGAAAGTTGAAGTGCACCAATTAGAACGGTACCATAAATAAGATCTTACTAATAGAACATATATGTTTAAGAAGTTAAAAATGGAGACAGGAAAACATTAGCAATATAGATGTTGATAATAAATGAACAACATAGGGCAGGGGAGATGGTACACTAGAGCTATTGCTGGTCTTGCCAATAATGTAAGTCAATTGCCAGTATTCACACTGGCAGTTCACAACTACCCATTATACCAAGTTCAGATTCCTGAGTCTGAGTCCATCTTCTGACCACAATGAGGACCAGGCACATTTTCATATACATATTCATGCACAAGGCAAAATGCACATATTCGTTTAAAAACTCAGATAAATGCTACTTGTAGGTAGAATTACAGACAACTACATTCCAGTGACCCAGAAAGCTCATGTAGTTTAATGTCATGAATACATGCCATCCTGAGGAATAGAATATACTCTCTTCCAACTTTACAATTCAAGATGTGGATGAAAATATGCACAACAGCACATTTACGTGCAAGCATACATGCAAATACTACATCCCAAGCCCATCAGCTTGTAATATAAAAATAAAACAAGCTAGGCATTTTGTGCAACATCAAATCTCAGCAGTGTGTAGTCAGAGTAAGATGGATCACTAAGTTAAAAGTTGGCTTGGTATATTTTCCCACTTTCAAGACAGCAAGAGCTACACAAAAAACATTTTCTTCAAAGTCAAAATTCAAAATAAAAAATGAAAAACAAAAGCAGTTAAAATAAAAACTAATTCAAACTATAAAAACAGATAGCTAGCAAAAAAGCTTAGCATTGGATAGCTTCTACTGCATCTTCTATGAAATAGGGATGGAGTGTATACTAATGAGGGAAAGACAGTACAAGTAGGAAGCTGACTGGTCAGTTCCAACCACAACACAGAAGACACAAGGAACAGGAAAAGGGTTGAGTCTACAAACACTCAAATCCCATCCTCACTAAAGAATCTAGAAAGGCTCCTTTTAGAAAAGCTTCCATAATATTCCCCCAAAGAATGCCACAAATGGGAGACAAGTGTTCAAAGACAGCATTCTACCCGAGAGATTTTCTTATTTGGTCACTCCTGAAGAAAATATATTTCGTCTAAATTCAATGATCCTAATGGTCTGCAACAGCACATACACTGTTCAAATGTCCAAAGATTCATTCGACACTCAAGGCAATCTGTTGACTTCGACATTTTGTAAAATCAGAAAAGAAGTTATATCCTTCAACATACAATGGCACAGAAAACTCTTTCCCATTCCAATAGAAAGGAATGTGTACATAGTGAGAGAAGAATGGACCAAGGCAGGAAACCCAACAGAGCAAACACCAACTCCTGCTGCTCTTTCTCAGAGACATAGGGCTTTGGTTTCCAAGGACTTAGATGGCCCTATCCCTGCAAGATCTCACATATTTCTCAGTTAGGTCCTTCCAATTCCTATGTGCATCTTCCCTGGGCAGCTTTCTCATAGCTTAGGTATCTGAACCTCTTGTCCTATCAAAATGCAACTCAGGCTTCATACTCAGAGCTTCATGCTATAAATCTCACATTATTCTCACTTTGCCAATCACAGATAGCTGGAACAGTGTTGAACTAAAACCACAGAGGAGGAATCCATGACATGAAATTTTGCATAATTTTTGTTTCCGCAATCAGCACATATAGATGATATTGTCAAGTTTGGCTTCTCATTTGAATCCTTTACAAGTTGGGCCACAGGTGTAAAAGGTTTTATAGGAAGTTCCTTCCTGGGTCTAGAAATCACTTTGCCTACTGCTTCCATTAGGTTTAGCCTGAGGGAGCATTACACTTAGGCCACTTTCTTGGGCTTAAAAAGCAGAACAAAGGCTTTTTTTTGAATGATGATAATATCCTTAAAATCCCTACATCTGTTCCATCAGGTGGCTGCCATCTGAAACTACCTAGTGCTCTTTTTCTCTACACACAGACTTTGCATTTATTTCTACCCCTCCTGTTGATTTTTTTCACTGTAGTCCTGAATAAGTCACTAGCAATAACCACCCAAGTGATTCAATAGTCCATCTAAGAAATCTGGCCTTCATTCATAAATTCTGCCCTATTCAAATCCTCTAGGCATGGGCAGAATAAAAGGTTCTGGCCAAAATATCACACAAATGAGATCTAGATTAATTTTTTCATGGAGTACATTTTACAGTGAAATCCTATGACCTCAACTGCCTCTGCCTATAATACTCTCAACACTCTCTGCATTACTCTCTTCCAGGACCTACAAAAGCAGCCAGGTAATCTCTTTTTGTACAGCTCTCTATGCCTTTTGTTATTCATGTCCTTAGTTTTCCACCTTCCTCCAAAAGAGAATATTCCAGGTTGTATCCAGCATTAAAATAACTTGTTGTGCACCATCTTAAATAAATTTCTACTTACTACTTGGCTGTTGTGACTAAATCCTCTAACCAAAAGCATCTTAGGTCTGAATCGGTTTACATGTTTGGTCCTGTCAGATCACACTCCATCATTTTTGGAGCTACAGGCAGAATCTCAAGCTAGAAAATGAAGCCAAAACAATTAATAAACATTGTTTCCTGGCTTGATCTCTGGCTTTGTCACTGTCTCATGCTCAGTTATATCTCTTATCTGGTGAAGTTACACCTACCTGGGGATATTTTCAACCTCAATGGAAAAGCGTCCCCACAGCAGTCGCCAATCACCACAATCTCTAACAAACATAGCAACCAGCCATTCTGATGAGGCCACACCATCACTTGAGGCTCAGAAATGTCCAGTACCCAAATCCATTTGAACACAGACACAATAAAACATGAGAAGGCTTTAAACACTCAAATAAACTTGTTAACCACATCACTCATTTAAGTAGCAAGACACCAAACACTGATGATGCACTAACCGGGAAATGCAGATTTGCTGAGAAATGAGAAGAAGCAGGTCTTTAGAAGCAAGAAGACGAAAGTAAAATTGTTTCTCCACAGAAAGTCCCCCAAATTAGGAACTTATAACATATTAAAATTTCAGAAGACAACAATCGGGGAAGCTCTATCATTCTCTAGAGAAACAGCAATATAAGTAGATTATACTTCCTAAAATCACACAACATAGATGGCACCACTGATTAAAGCAGGCACAAAGGATGATGTTGAAATATAACAATGTCCTTTAAACAAGACCTACAGGATTACTGTCAACTCAAAACCAAAGAAGACTCTGTCCAGCACTCCCCCTGTGCTGGTTCTTCTTGCCAACTCAAATGGCAGAGAAAACCTTCCTTGCCATGAGCTCCCTTTGTAAACTTTGTAAGCTTTGTAGACTTGGCAGGAACTGTCCAGGACCCTGCCTGAGGATTTCTAGCAGCCAAACCCTGCTGCTTCAAGTTCTGCTCCTTTGCCCCACTCTATAACTTTCCCCAGGAGACCATTCTTCTGGTCTTCAGCTTCTCTGAGGGCCACCCCTTGTGGGACTCCCCATCCATTTCTGTGCTATGACTACATCACTTCAAAGTTGGTCAGGGAAAACAATTCTTACACAGGTCCCCTTTATTTGTAACTCCCCCCCCCCCCAAATCCAAGGAAGTTCAAGGACAATCATTCACTGGTGCCTCTTTCTCCTGAGTTGCTAGTTAGAGCCTTGCCTGTAAGGAATTGGAAGACCATCTTCCAAGCAGTGGGAATGAGAGGGTTAGGTGCTCAAAAAAGTCTTAACTACACAGCATGAAGAAAGGGTGAGCTACAGGAGATGTTACTCTAACAGAAAAGAATATGAAAGCCTTTGAGAAAAAGAATCAATATTTTAATTACTGGGAAACATTGGCATGAGCAGAAACAAATAAAAGATTAAAGCAGTGATGCATAAAAAAGTGAATTCTAAAAATACCATCCATTGCCTTTTTAGAAAGATAAATACAATTTGAAAAACACATAGCAGCCTTATTCATAATAGCCAGAACATGGAATCAGCCTACGTATCCCTCAGTAGAAGAATGGATAAAGAAACTGTGGTACATATACACTATGGAATACTATTCAGCTATTAAAAACAAGGAATTCCCGAAATTTGTGGATAAATGGATTGAGCTAGAATGATCATAATGAGTGAGTTAACCCAGAAGCAGAAAGACTCAAATGGTATATACTCACTTATATCTGCATATTATCCCAAGGGGCATGTCCCACAAAAGCCTTCACTTACCCAGAAACTGATCAGAGGGGAGGACATTCTAGTGGGACTCTAGATGAGAGAATCATGGGAGAATGGCAAAGTAGAAGGATCCAAAGGGTCCTAGAAGCCTACAAGTAGAACATTATGATAGGTAGATTTGGGCACAGGGGTCCCACTCAAACTAAGGCACCAGCCAAGGACAATACAGGCCGTAAACCTTAAACTCTTACCCAGATCTAGACAATGGACAGAACACTCTCCACAGTAGAGTGGAGAGTGGGATATTACTTTCTCACATACTATGGTGCCTCAGCTTTGACCATGTCCCCTGGAGGGGGAGACCTGGTGGCACTCGGAGGAAGGACAGCAGGTTACCAAGAAGAGACTTGATACCCTATGAACATATACAGGGGGAGGTAATCCCCCTCAGGAACAGTCATAGGGGAGGGGAATAAGGGGAAAATGGGAGGGAGGGAAGAATGGGAGGATACACGGGATGGGATAACCATTGAGATGTAACAAGAATAAATTAATAAAGGAGAAAAAAAAAGAGCAGAAACTTCTCTGGTAGAGGGAATGGCATTAATAAGACAGAGATTGACCTTGCCCCTATGTGCAATGTTAGCTGCTGAGATCATTAACCTGACACACACAGCTACAGCCAATGGCTTCTTAATCTAAATTGTAATATTTACTGACTCAAGCTAACCTAAGTAAAAGGTTACCAAACATCTGATCTGCTTTTATTCACATGCATGAATTAATACATGATGGGAAATTATAAATTCTGACACCCTGCTAGAATCAGGTCTTTCCTCACTATGGGGACCCCTGGAGCTGAATGTCTCAATCATTAGTCTGTGATCTACCCATTGTCTACCCAGTTTCACTGGGCACTTTCTGCAGACCTTCTCTTCCAGTATGACAGCAGAAGCCATGCTGCACATGTTTCTAAAATAGCCGGTTCATTACATTGCTCAAAAGAGTAATCATGTTTGTCTGTGTTTTCGAGACTGTCCTAGACTCACTTTGTAGACCAGGCTGGCCTTGAACTCACAGGGATCCACCTGCTTCTGCCTCTTAAGTGCTGGGATTAAAGGTGTGGCCACCAAGCTCAGCTTCAAATGAGTAATTTTAAAACACTGTTGTGGTATAGTCTTTTATCTAGGGAATTTAGAATTTTTCATCAAGAGGAAAACAAGGTCACTGCCCTGGGGAGCAACAGGGTGGTATCCAAGCAACCTGAGACAACAGAGTTGGTCTCAGAAACATTTTCCAAAAGAATAAAAATACAGCTGTCCTAGAATTATCGTGCCTTTTCAGGAAGAAAACACTCTACACACAATTGAAAGATTACTTTTAAAAATCTGTTAATGACAGCATGAATCCAGTTCTGGATAATGCTGCCAACAGATTTGCCATTCCACATAAGCTCTCATGTCTTTTCAGTTCAGGCCCCAGGTTATGTTTGGAACAATTTCAATATGGTCTGAGACTGCAAGTCTGGCCACTTAGACTGATGAGGGATTACACAGCAAATACATTCCCAGAATCCTTTCTGAAATACTCTAGTGCCCTGAAAAAGCAGCTTATTCTTCAGTGACAGGGTCCAGAGTTGGAGGTCCCACTAGATGAGAAGATTAAAGTAGAAGGTAGAAAGTAGAAGAGCTGAGGTGGGGAGGACTTGCACAAGCTATGACTTAAGCCAAGTAAGCTTCTCAAGAATAGCATCTTGTGTCCTACATCCATGGAGGAAATGGACCATATGTGAGGCTTCTATGAAGTCATCAGAAATTTATCATACCATAGCACAAACACGGAACAAGTCTTATAAAACAAAACTGCATATCAGGAACACAGGTCTCTCACAAACTACTGACCAAGCCCAGAGTGGATTTGGGACTGATCAACCCAAGCCTGTATGGTAGAATCAGTTAGGTTTTCAGGAGCTGAAGACCCCTCACCCCAAGGACAATGGACCCAGATCAATGCCAGCTCTCCCAAGCATATTCCTGGCTTTGCAGAAGGAGCCCTATTCTATCCTGAGTACATCCCTGCCTTACAGGAAGCTCACAGGCCTAGGCCACAGGCTGTTTCTGTCTCTGTCAAATATTTTCTTAGGTTTGCGAAACAGCTGTGCATAACTATGCTTTTCTCAAGAAGAAAACTGGACTTTTATGCCACATGAGGCCTTAAAGTTCATTGTGACACTGTAATGCCCCAGTGAGGAATTTATTAGAGGCCTGTTCTTTTGAAGATGAAGATGGGCCAAGTGGCTGGTTTAAAATCAAAGTTGTCTCCTCTGCTATGACTTGGAGCCAAATGTGTTGACAATCCTGGTGAATCAACACGTGTGCCCTAGCATCCTAATCTCTAACAGGCTAACTTCTCTGTGGGGTGTTTTAGACACAGTTCTTCCTCAGGTAAACTCTACTTGCTGTCATTGGTAAATGCTGTACGATATCAATTATCATCTTGTACATCACAGCTTAATACTGAAGTGTCACCCAACACATGAGATGACATTTACAACCTCCACAAAATTATATACATATATATACACACACACATATATACATATATATATACATATATGTACATGTATATATATATTGTTTGTTTGTTTCTTTCTTTCGAGGCATTGCTTCTCTGTTTTAGCCTTGGCTGCCAGGGACTCACATCCCAGACCAGGCTAGCCTTAAACTCACAGCGAGCCACCTGCCTCCTGAGTGCTGGGATTTGGGGCTCGTGCCATAATGCCGGGCTTCCAAATATATCTTAGACCAAATGTTACATGCTAAGAACAGATTTTTAGAAGTTAGAGAAACTAGAGGTCTGAGTTTGTAATCCTGCCAAGGATGTTTCTACTCACAAGCCCCTGCTCCCAATGCTTTGTGTAGATGTAATCCACACAGTGCAGTTAGTCAGAGACCATCACCAAGTCCAGAAAATTACTAAGACCGAAAAGGACCTCACAGATGGCCACATCTGCTGCTGCTTATCTCGCAGCCCCAGGGAGCTGATGAGGGATTACACAGCAAATAAATTCCCAGTTTCCTCTGCCCAGCTGTCTGTTCCTCCTACTGTGAGCAGTGACTCTGCACTTACCATATTGTTCTTCTGACCTTGCCTGAGCTCTCCTCACAGCACCCAACAAAAACACTGGGAGCATATCTCACATGGCCACTCAAGTCCGCTCCAGTACAGAGAAGAACTTACAGCATGGTACCCGGAAAAACACTCTTTCTCTCTTTCCTGGAGTCCCTGGTTGGCCATTGAGTCTTGAGTGACAGGAGCACTTCCCTATGGCTAGAGTGTGCTGAAGGGACACACCCAGTAGTTCCTGGAACAGGCTTCCATTCCAGGACCAGTCTTTTTTTTTTTTTAAATGTGGAGAGATTTGCATTTCAATAGCACTCCTACCTGTTCTCCAAGACCCTGCATTTCCACCTTTGCACTCACCCCAGGGGAGAACCAGCCTCTCAGGCCTCCTGAGCTCAGATGCCTGCCCCTCCCCTTTTGCCCCAGAGCTCACCAGGTCCCAACTTCTGAGCTTGCCTGAGGCACCAGCAAAACCCTCAGGCACTTCCCTTCTTCCTGGAATCAGGGTGCACAGCTTGCAAAGCCATTACTCATTTTGAAGTGGAGTTATCAGTCTGTCCCACAAGTCAAAGGATACACAAAAGATTCCAAATTAAAGAAGTTTAGGAAACAACATTTTTGTTTTGTGGCTTCATGCTATGGTCAGGTAAACTGCAGCTACCTTTCACCTGATAGATATGAAACAAACCTGGGAGGAAAGCAGGAAAGAGATGATAATCATTTTAGAGCACTGTAGTTAATCAACACATCATCCTCAGTGGAAAGGTGATTAAAAAGAAAACAAAAACCCACAGTTGTGCTAGGGCTGCGGGTGGGGGTGGCAGGTAGAGGGTGGAGTGGAGGTGCGAAGGGAGGGGGCATGGGGGATGAGGGTGTCTTCTCCAGCAAGGAGAGAAGTGTCAGTGGGTCTCTGCTGAGCAGAGGGCTCTTAGATGAGAGAGGGAATCAGCAAGGACAGGGAGTGAGCCAGGCATGATGTTCAGGTGACAGACTAGCAATCATGCTGCTTCCCTGCTGTGACACACAGGCTACCAGGTGATTTATTTATACAAGTTTCAGACAGCATGCCAGTAACCCCAGCATTTTGGAGGCCAATTCATATCCTTGAATATATATAAATTTTGTGGCGACACCTTATATCAACCTCTCCCCATACCCATTAATCCTAGTTAGAGTCCTTTTTGGCAGAATGCATGTCTTTGTACCCCATTCACGATTGGTGGCCAGGGAGGCCAGGAGTTGGTGTCAGAACGCCTGGGACTAGAGGCAAAGATAGTAATGAAGATGCTCTATGAATTTCCCAGAAGTTCTATGGTAGCTAACAACCTGCTATAATTTCTGCACCAGGACATCTGAGAGCTTCTTGGCCTTTGTAGGCACTGTAGACAAATATATACAGGCAAATACCTGTAATCATAAAATAAAAACAAGGTTTAAAAAAAAAAGAAGGAATGGTATTCTCTACAGTGATGTCAAAGGCCTCAGTCAGAGCAGACAGGGCTAGTTAAAATGAACTCTTTCGGGTCCTCTATGAAAGCAAGTGTGTCCTTCCTTTTATAATTTGTATATGTTCTTGCATGATTTTTACCAAAAAGTGGCCGCAGATGTCTCTGTCTGCGGTTACATTGCCACCATCTTTAGATGTGGATGTGCTAGTTGAGCATGAGTAGGAATAGGCAGACCTCTATATGAACTTGTCCAGACTCACGATATAGTACCCCAGGCTTTCTTTTTGGAGAGAGTTTTCTGAAATAAGGCTTTCGAACTGGAAAGATCTTTCTTTAAGGTGGATCTTTTGAGATGATAATATTGATCTTTAATCAGGGCCACAGCTATGGGTGTCAGCCCACATATAAAGAAGATATTGTAGAAGGAAGCTTTCTTTCTTTGCCTGTTTTCATTAGTCTTGGATAGGAAATTTTCATTCCTTTAGTGTCTTTACATCCTAATTTTTGGACTTCTGGAATATACTGAGCACCAGATAAGACATCCAGCCTCATGGATCAAACAAGTTCTGGAGTCTTTACGTTTCCTTTGGTAGATAGCCAAGGATGAACTAGCTGGACCAAGTTGTGAGACATTCAAAAAATTTACTTTCAAAATACACAGAATGAGATCCACTCTACCAGATGTCCTCACGTTGAGAACCTTGACTAATAAAACTGTGTTTTTCATCTGCCCACTGTGGAAGATGTGCTGGGTAGCAATAGTACTTTTGTTGTTGTTTGGTTTTTTGTTTGTTTTTCAACACAGTGCTTCTCTGTGTATCCTTGACTGTCCTGGACTCCCTTTGTAGACCAGAATGGCCTCGAACTCACAGCAATCTGCCTGCCTCTGCCTCCCAAGTGCTGGGATTAAAGGCATATGCCACCACTGCCCAGCAGCAATACTGTTTGTAAAATCATTATGCCCTGATCCACTTCTATTTAAGTATTTACTTGCCTTCAAGACTACACTTTTATAAATATTCATTTGCTAAGAGCTTAGTTTGATTTTAGCAGAAGAAAACCCCTAAAGTAATGGAACCATCCTTGAGCTTTTGGCAAGAGAAAGACATCTCATTTTGTTTGTGGTCTGGTTCCTGGTAAAACGGCTTCCTTTCTCTGTACAAATGCCTCTTAAGTAGCTTCCCTGGGCTCTCTCTAGTGGGAGTTGGCCATATCCTATTCTACCAAATCTTCTCTGATTCATCACCTCTTCTTCCACACAATCATATCACTATCAAGCCTGGGTGCTGCTTCCTTCTTTAAATTCACTTAACCTTCAATTAGGATTAAAGGACTATATCACCATATATGGATCTACTTTTTTTACTAGATACTTGCTCTATACCAGGCTGGCCTTAAACTCAAATCTGTTTGCTTCTGTCTCCTGGATTAAAGGCATGTTTTGTATTACAACTGGATCACACAGACGTAGAAGACCTTTGGTTGTGATCTCTTGCCTGCTGGGTTATATAAGCCTAAGAAAGTCTTTGAATGTGATCTCTTATGAAAGCAGCCATGTTCTGAATTAACACTTTTCTGCAAAAGGGGTCATCCCTGGGAAAGGAATCTATGTGGGTGAATCTAGCTGAGACCCGTACCATCAGGTTCTAAGAGCCTAAAGTTGCCAACCTCTATAGCCTCGTGGGACCTCCAGCGGAGGGAGGGGGACACAAAACCACCCTTAAAGCCTTTGACTCAAAATTTATCTTGCCTACAAAAAGTATAGGGATGAAGATGGATTAGAGACTGAAGAAATGGCAAATAACTTGCTGCTCAACATAAGACCTACCCAAAGGAGAAAGAGCCAATCCCTGACACTACTAATGATACTTTGCTATGCTTGCAGACAGGTTTTTAGCATAAGTGTTTTCTGAGTCTTCCTCCAGCAGCTGATGGAAACAGATGCAGAGACCCAGAGCCAAACAACAGGCAGAGAGCAGGGAATTTGGGGGAATGTTGGGAAGAAAGATAATGGGATCCTGGGTAGTTGAGGACACCACAAGAAAACCTACAGTCAACTATCTTGAGTGCATGGGGACTCACAGGAACTGAACCATAATCAAAGAGCATACATAGGCTGACTACACATATATAGAAGATGTGCAGTTTGGTGAACATGTGGTCCCCTAACAATGGGAAAAGGAGCCATCTTCACTATGCTGACTGCCTTTGGATCCCTTTTTCCCTATCTGGGCTGCCTCCTTAGGCATCAGTGGGAAAGGATGTTCTTAGTCCTGCTGCAACTTGAAATTCCAGGGGAGGTTGATAGCAATTGTGGGCCTCCCCTTCACTGAGGAGAAGGAGGGCTACTTGGGGAAAGGGGGAATGATGGTGGGACTGGGAGTAGAGGAGGGACAGGTCAGGATGTAAAGTGATTTAATTAATTTGTTCATTAATGAGCAGCACAGTCTATAGTCATGGATGCTTGATAGCATGAGAAGGAAGCTGAACAAACGGTTTCAAACTCAACGCAGAAGAAACAAAAACATAAAATGGCTTGAGTCTACAGCCACTCAAATCTCATCCCTAAAAAGACATCTAGGTAAACTCCTACCTCAAAAGCTCCCCTAAGAAAGCCAATTAAAAAAAAAAGAAGAAGAAGATAAGTATTTAAAGAAATGACACTAACTAGAGTCATTCTGATTTGACCAATTAAATTGTGATATAGGTCACTATTGACCCACAGTGCAAATGCATTTTAAACAACTTCAATGATCCTAACAGTCTACAGTAGCTCATCCACTATTTAGGAGTACAAAGACTTTTCTGACACTCCAGAAAATCTTTTGATAGCTATATTTTCTAAAATCTGGAAACAGGTTATATCTTTACAATATACATTGACACAGAATAAAACTTCCCGTTCTAATAGAGAGGAATGTACATATAGTGAGGCAAGATTGGATGGAGACAGATAAATAAATAAATAAATAAATAAATAAATAAATAAATAAAAATCCAGCAACTCAAACACCGAGTGCCATAGCTCTGTCTCAGATACATGGGGCTTCAGTTTCACAGGGTATAGATGGCCCTATGACTGCAATTTCTCTTTCATCACTCAGTTTTGTTACTTTAACTCAGTATATGCATCTCTCCATGATATATTTCTCAGAACTTAGGTATCTCAACATCTTATGGTCTCAAAATGCAATACGGGCTACATATCCAAAGCCTGGTGAAATGAAATCTCACAGTTTCCTTACTGGGGCACTGTATCTTTACACATAAATAGCTAGAGCAATGTTGAACTGAAGACACAGAGACAGAATACATGACCTTGAATTGTGCATCATTCTTGTTTTAAAAACCAGTACAATGGGGGCTGGAGAGATGGCTCAGAGGTTAAGAACACTGGTTGTTCTTCCAAAGGTCCTGGGTTCAATTGGCAGAAACCACATGGTGGCTCACAACCATCTATGATGAGATCTGGTGCCCTCTTCTGGCCTGCAGACAGAATACTGTATAAATAATAAATAATTAAAAAACAAAACAAAACAAAACACTACAACAATGGGTGATCCTGCCACTTTGGTTTCTAAACTGAGATGAAATATGCCAGCCATGGACCAGAGTTGCAGCATGTTTTATATGAATTTCCTGCTTGGCAATCACTTTGCCTATACTTTCCATTCATTTAAGGTGTAGCAAGAATGGGTGTTGCCCATCTTAGGCTTCCAATGCAGAGTAGGGCTTTCTCTTTACTGGTGCGAAGCTCCTTGAAAATCCCTTCTTCCCTTTCAGGATTTGACGGCCATCTAAAACTACCTAGTTCTGTTTTTTCTCTAAACCCACAGACTGCACTTACTTCGGCCCCACTTGTTGCTTTTTTAGATGATTCTTTCACAGTCCAACATTGTGTAAGGTTAGAATAGAAACTCAACCTAGAAAATTATAGCAAAAACTATGGACAAACATTGTTCCCTGGCTTGCTTGCTTACTTGAGCACTTTCTTATTTGCAGCCTGATCTCTTTTCCAACCCAGGCACACTTTCTCTGTGTTAGCCTTGGCTGTCCTGGACTCACTTTGTAGACCAGGCTGGCCTCAAACTCACAGCAATCTGCCTGCCTCGGCCTCCAGAGGGCTGTGATTAAAGGCATGCACCACCACGCCCGGCATCATTAACAGTTTTGCCTGCTTCAATTCACTTATCTGCAGCTGAAACCTTTTTTAGCCTAGAAGCCTGCTTGCTCTGGCCTATTGGGGTTCAGGAACAGCCCACACTGACCTCGTGGGCACCAAACTCAGGTCAGAGAAAGTTTACTGATCATTTAACAAAGATTCACTGGTTAAGAATATACTATGGGTTTGAGAAAGGACACGGTGACCCAGACCATTCACAGAGTAATTAAAAAAGATAATCAGGAAGAATCAATTTTATTTCAGGTATAATGTGTCCTACCCAGGCAAGAAGAATTAATTCTATTCCTGCTACACTGTGCCTAGGTGGATAGACAAAGCATTTTAAACTGATTCCATGGGCTATAAGGTAGGGGATACTGGGGATGTGCTAGTGCCCTACTCTTCTCCTGAAAAAGAAACAAAGCAGGGTAATATTGCTTAACTCCAACAGAACACACATTTACCTTTAACTCAAGCAGAACAAGCATTTATCATCTGTTGTCACTGACTCATGGTATTGTTTGGTGCTTCCTATTGGACTGGCTCTGGTACCCTGCCAAGGAAGAATAGAATCTCCCACAAAGAACTGCTTCTAAACTAGCTCCTACCCCTTTTTTCTATGACCCTTCTTTCTCTTCTACTTCTCGATGGTAGATTAAAAGGAAGATAAAAGGATTTAGGAACTCTAAGTAAAGTAGGTTTTGAAAAAGCTAAACCTACAATAGAGGTGGCACTGGAGCTCACAGAGTAGCTCCAGTTGAACAAATCTCCCCGTGAGTTCCGTTTCAGCAGCAACTACAACTGATGCTTTGGGTGCTGCTGCCTTTTCCATGGCTTCAGCTTCTCAGTTTCTCCAGGAGTGTGATCGCTCATCCCAGCACTGTGGAGATTTAGCCACAGCAGCTCTGCAGTCCTGGAGTGTTGCTGTCTGGAGATGTGGAGAGGCCAACAACACAAGCTGAAGATCTGAGAACCCTTCTCATGGAACACACGCAGGTGGCACCCATGTGAGCAGAGGATGTAAAAAGGGGGCACCCAGGGAATATGTAGGGGGATTCCAGGTCCAACACTTGAAACAGCCCTGCCTGGCTGCTGGAGATCCTCAGAAGGGGAACTGGAAACTTTCAGGCAAAGCATACATAGTTTGCTAAGAGTCCATGGCAGAGAAGGGTTTATCTGTTGCTTGATTCTGCATGAATAACATGAATAGAAAACTGCTTCAGCTAACTGATATGAAAATGTTTACCACTGACCTGGTCTGTTTCCATTCACATGCATAAGTTAATCAATACTGGGAAATGACATCATCAATCACCTTTCCTCAATCAGGTCTTTCTTCATAGTATTGGTTCTTGCAGCTGACTGTCTTAAACATTAGTCTGAGAGCTAGTTATGGCCTGTCCCACTTCACCCTGCAGTGTAAACATAAACTGTGCATCCTGTTCTGTTCTGAAGACAGAAGCCTCGATCCACATGAAAATCTTTATTCCTGCTAATCGACTAAAATGAGTTATTTCAAAAGTCTGCTGTGGTACACTCCTTTAATTAAAGAACTTAGAAAGTTTAGTCAAGAAGAAAGCAGGGCCATTTCTCTGGGAAACAGACAGCCATCAAGGCTCCCTTGAGTTAGCATAGCTTTATCAAAAAGACTTTTCTCCAAGACATTAGATGAAGCTGTGCTAGAATTAATATGCCTTGTCACCCAGACATCATAATACAATCAAATAAAAAATTACTAATAAAAAATCTCAGTAAGGACAGCTAAAACCTGTTTTGCATTCTATATGCTGCTGCCATTAAATTTCTTTAAATTTAGTCCCAGGTTATGTTTTGAACAATCAAAATATGAAATTGACACAGCAAGCCTAGCCACTTAAGGCATTTGCCCAGCAATGATAGTGACAGAAGTATTTCTTAAGGACATCAGTGCTTTCAAACATCAGTTACAGAGTCCTAAGTGGAAGGCTCCAGAGTATGAAAAAGACAGAAAAGTAGAAGATAGAAAGTACAAAAGCTGAGGTGAGGAGGTTTTGTACAAGCTGTGTCTTATGTCTAGTAAGGTTTGTAAGAATTGCATCTTGTACACTGCTCACAGGGGGAAATGAAATGAAAGGGAGATGTTTATGACGTCAAGTGAAGCTTCATACAATGAGACAAACTCGAGAGGAGAGAGAGGATCTTACACCTAAATGTGAAATGCTAAGGGCAGAACTTGTAGCAGATCCTACTGAAAATAAGGCATTCCAAGGTTGGCATCCTTCCTAGAGCATTTCTATACACCAGCCCAAGCTCCAAAAGAATTGCCCAATTACAGCCCCGTAGGAAGTTATTCAGTTGCCAGGTCCAGGTCCAGGAAGGCACTAGGGTCATATAGGACCCCAAAAGGTGGCCACATCTGGCCTTTGCTTATCACACACCCCCAGGGAGCACCCAGCACACCAGCTCCTGCAGCTCACCTTTCTGATCCTCCCCATTGTGGGTGTTCAGTTGGCATCTGCAGTTGCCCTCCCCCTCCCCTACATGCTCTGCTCAATCCCACTTCTCTCTCCAACCCTGCCCCCTGCAAGGAAAGCCTCTGCACAATCTTAGCATTCCTTCAGATGCTCCAAGCCCCACCCCTGGGGCCAAGGCTTCCCTAGTACAGCAGGTGGCAGTTACTTCATCTTCCTTCACCTGCAATCCTTCCTTGCCATACTTGCATAGGGAGCTGGGGGAGGGGGCATTTCCTCTGCTATTGTATGCTGGGGCTACTGAACTAGCCTAAGAGTTTTAGTTCACCTGCATTCCTTGTTGCCATACTTGGGGGGCGGAGTGTGATTTCCTCTGGCCTTGTCCCCTGAGGCTACTGAACTAGCCTAGGATTTTCAGTTCCCAAGTAAACATGCCCTTTTATGTTCAATCTGGCTTATTTCACCTGTAGAGATAACCCATCAGTCAGCAGTGACCCTGAGCTCACCACTTGGTCATTTTGGACCTTGCCTGAGCTTCCCTCACAGCACTCAGCAGCAGTGCTCAAAGCACATCACACAGACCCATTAAAGAAAGCTCAGCTAAAGAGATGCAGCTGGGTATGGCAGCCAGAAGAAAGAGCCTCATCTTCAGACTGGCTGGTCTGCCTGGAGGCTCTGATTGGCCGGCTAGTCTCGAGTGACATGAGCACCTCCCTTAGAATTACAGTGTCCTGAAGGGACACAGCAAAAGAGTTCATGGCCCAAGCTTCCAGTCCAGGTCCATACATCTCCAGGTCTGCAGAGATTAGAATTTCAGCAGCACGTGTGCGTATCTTCCAATAGCCTCCTGGTCTGTCTTCCCACACAGTCCCACCACTCCAGCTAGCTCTCCACAGCAGCCTGCTCCTCCCATTTGTGGGCAGTGACCCTCCACTCACCATGTTGGGACTTTGGCAGTTGCTTGAGCTTCTCTCACAACACCCAGCAGCAGAGGTCACAGCACACCACGCGGAACCATCCAAGCCTGCACAGCCACACAGCTGACTCTTCAGCAAGATTCCTGGAAGAACCCGCCTTTGCATATGACCTGGGGCGTGTCTCTGGCTGGAGGCTCAGAATGGCCACTTCTTCTTGAGTGACATATACAACTCTCCAGATTGGCATGCTGTGGTAGGGGCACAGAATCATGGTTGCTGGCCCAAGCCTCCTACCCATGGCCAAACGTTTTCCAGAGCTGTAGAGACTTGCATTTCAGTAGCACTGTCCTCCAATGGCCTCAACATCTGTCTTCCCAACTAACCCGGGGAGGACACACTGCTTGTGCTTCCTCACGACAGCCTCCTGCTCCTCTCCTCTGTGGACAGTGACCCCGACCTCAACAACTCACACAGCCAGTAGCCACTTCCCCTGCTTCCTCCTCTATCTAGGTGGGTAACTTGAAGAGCCCATTTCTCAACTTGCAGTGGAGTTATCCATATGTCCCACTAGGAAAGAGCAATGTTAGGAGACAAGACTTTAGTTTTGTGTCTTCAGACTGGGTACAAGCAAACTACTGCTTCTTTTTACCAGGGAGTTACGAAACAATCATGGGGGAAAAGCAGGAAACAGATGACAAACACTGTGAAACACTATTTTTAGTCTACACCTCTTCCCAGTGGGAAAGTGAAAAACAATTACACAGCAATGTTAGTCAAGGTTTTCTAGATGAATGGAACTGATAAAGGAATCTCTCTCTCTATGTAGAGAGTGGATTTATTCGAATGTCTCACAGGCTGTTGTCCACCTAGTCTATCAATGTCTGACTAACACTGGAAAGTTAAAGAATTCAGTAGTTGTTGAGTCCAATTGGCTGAATGCCTGAGATTTTCTTTGGTGTATACCAGAATTGCCAAGAAGTAGGCTTTAATGCCAGTAAGAAAATGAACTTGCTAGCCGGAGGCAGGGCAATAAGATGAAGGGAAGGCGCTATGTTCTTCATGCCCTTCATATATGTAGGCTGCAATGAGAAGCCATGGCCTAGATTAAAGCTGAATCTTATCCCCTCAAGAGATCTACATTAAATAAGGGTTTTCCCACTTCAAAAGGTTGTAATTAAGAAAAATTCCCACAGTGCCCAACCCTGGCTTTTAGTTAATTCTAGATGTCGGGAAAACAAGTATAGCCATCCTAACAGCTAAAACAGAAGAGCTGAAAAAGATTATTTCCCCTATGGCAGGCAAGGAGAGCATGAGATTTGTTTCTAATATAATGGCTTTCTTCAACAAAGGAAGCATTGGGGTTTTACTTAAGGAATTTGGATATGTTCCAATGTAGTTTTGCCTATTCCAAGGCATGCAAAAAGTAAATGCTGTTTTAATGTGGTCACAATGTAAAATCAGTGATATTTCAGGAATTTTTTTTTTTGAGACGGGGTCTCTCTGTGTAGCCTTAGCTGCCCTGGACTCGCTTTGTAGACCAGGCTGGCCTTGAAGTCACAGCGATCCGCCTGCCTCTGCCTCCCAAGTGCTGGGATTAAAGGCGTGCGCCACCACGCCCGGCTTATTTAAGGAATTCTTACACAAAGTGATGCATAGACATATGTAAATTATAAAAATTATCTACATAAATGCCTCTGGAAAGTTTATCTTATACAAGTTCCAAGCTGAAAACAAAGTACATGGCAGTTTGAAAGTATATTGCTCAGGAGGCAATGATACTGGGTAATCATCTTGTAGGTTCTAGCAGAGAGATGTTTCAATGCTACAAATCTCACTTACACAAAGAACAAATTTAGAAAACATCAAGAAAAACACATCTGTCAGTACTGTGGACACTGTTTGCAAGGAACACCTTTGCTGAGCAATTCAAACGTCACAATAAGGCTGCTTAAACCTCTAAGCAGACTGTCTCAGAGAAAAGCCAAAGCTGCCTCTATGCAGTACCAGTAGAATTTCATTTTAGCTTGCCCTGACTGTGGTCTTTCTCAGGCCTATGACATCACTAAAGAGATATCCACATTTTAAACTTTATTTTTCTTTTATGTTTGTGGGAGTTTTGTTTGATTGTGTCTGTATGCTATCGCAACAGTGGCCAGAAGAAGGCAGAAGATGCCTGGGATTGCAGTTACAGCAAAAGGTGTGGTTTTCCTCTTCCCTTAGAGGTGGGGGGCCAGAGGGCTGTTGGCCACCAGCCCACCAAGGCAGGAGGAGCAGAAGATGAGATGAAGGGTCTGCAAGCCTTAGAAAGAAAGTTAAATAGACTTATAAACAGAAAAACACTCAGACACACGTGCACGAATTTAGACAAGACAGAAAGATCGATAAATGACATGAAGGAAAATTCTCAGACAGAGACAAAGGGATTGAAATAGCCCTAGAATGAGCTAAAACAAGAATAAGGAAAATTCTCAGACACAGACATAGGATTTTAATCAAGGACCTACCACACTTCTACACAATGAAGCTGAAAGTGGAAGCTCAAGGTTGTTAGAAACCCAACCTTAGTTTATCCAGTTACTATACAAGTCCTAACAGGAGGTGATAGGCACCTCCAAGATTATAATAAAGTTAAATAGACTACTATGGACATATTATAATTGAGGAGATTTAAGAAAGTGCTTGTGTCCTGTAGTGTGCATCCATCTTTTTGTTGTAAGGTGCTTAACCAGCTTAAACACAATAGCCCCTCCAATGAGGATTACTTTAGATCCTACCATAAATCTAGCTCTTCTGTCAACACCAGCTCTTAGCCTATCAGAAGCTCCTTAAATCCAAGTTCCCATTTGGATTGTAAGATGAAATTCAGTTCAAGTTCTAAGGCCCTATAGGACTGAAACCAGGAAGATTCAATGCTTGCTGCTTAGAATAAAACAATACATGATATAAATGAATGTTCTGCTTAGGGTAAAGATAAATAATGTTCTATTAGAATCAAGACCACAACATCCTGCTATATTCTTCACTCCTGGTGATCTGGAAAGGTCCCAAGAGCTCCACTGCCACAAATCCTACTCAATCAGGTTGAAATGCCTTGTCTAGCTGGCTGGTTACATTGTTCTCAGAACAAAATGGATTCCTCTTGTGCTTAGCCAAACAAAATGATGTAATGATGCTCTTCCCCTTGCTTCCCACCTGGTTACCTGGTTGTTCCCTGGTTACAGTTTTCATATAAGAAAACCCTGCCTTAGAAACACACCGTCATCACAGTTTGGCTCTGGAGACCGCTGTGGCCCTGTCCAGTCAGTAATTGTTCACCGTTCAAATGAACTTCAATCAATCTGAGTCTGGCATTTGAATGGTTAGTGTATGGCTGTTCCTGAACCCTAACACTCCGAGAAGATTGCTTCTAAATTCATAGGCGACTCAGAACAGCATTATCCCTCAAGATTGGAAAGAGTTGGTGGCAGCAGTATTAGAACAGGGTCAGGAGTTACAGTGGCAATCATGTTGGAAAGTGCAAGTGAAGGCATAGAACATCAAAATCAGGGGAGGGTATTGATAGGAGCAGTTCCTAGGTGAAGGTCAATATGCTGATTTACAAGGACAGCTTGAATTTGATGATCACAATTTGGCACTACCAGTTTAAATGCTTGAGATAAGGGTGAAGAATCAGGAAAGACATCTGAATCATTTACTAAAGTAATTCAAGGCCATAACGAATCCTTTATGTTTTTTTTTCATAGATTAATTTCAGGTTTAAAAAGAATAGCATCAGAATTGGAAGTCAGAAAAATATTAACTGAATCTTTTGCTGTAGAAAATGCTAATTCAGAATGCCATGGACTTATTAGAGCTTTAAATGCAAGATGAGAACCAATCAAGAACTGGGTTGGGGATACAGCTGTTACTAGATCTCATGTTTATGATGCTAATGTTATAGAAGTGATTTCTAAAAATACTAAGATAAAAAGGAAATGGAAGATATTTTAGTTATGAGAAGGAAACCCTTTTGAAAAGGGACCGTAGGGAAGGCATTTCTAGAAACAATGGTTTGGTTTTCCTAGAGGTAATCTAGAAAGTAGACACCAGCCTTCTGGATTTTGCTGAATGTGTGGCAGAAGCTGACATTTGGCTAATGAATGCAGATCAGCAAGGCATAGGCTATGTAATCCTTTGACATCAGAAAACACCCAAAGAGGCTTCCTGCAGGCCATGATATCAAATTTGATTCCATCTTTCCCTGTCAGCATAGGAGAAACTCATAAACAGAGCAATTAAACCACTTAATGCCCATTGTTAAAAACTACACTGCTCTGGATGTATGTAATAAGGACAGAACAGATTCAATATATAAAACAAAAATTCAAGACCACAAAATAAATATATTGGCAAACTGCTATAATGACCAGAGACCTAAGCTAAACATAATAATAAATGGCATTGGAATTAAAGAGTAAGGCTAATGGTCTGGACATTGTGAATGTAATTTTTTTTTTTTTACCAGAGAGTATACATAGTTTATTGATGGTAGGGAAAAAGTCTTTCTTTACATAAAAAAGGTGAAATGTTGCAGGATATTTGATCCCATTGTGTACCCTGAGATTGTGAACTCTAAAAATGTGTCTTTTGTTTGGTGTGGTTCAGCCCAACACACACATTTAACTCAAGAATGTTCTATTTCTAGTAAGCAATTGATTTTGGTGGCTCAGCATTAGCACATGCCTTTAATCCAAGAGCTTTCTGTACACAAGATTTAATAGTTATCCCTAGGTCAAGAGACTAAGCAAGTATCCAGCAGATAGTGATTAACAGAAAGGAGGGACTCTGAGTTGAGGGGTATTTAAGACCTTGTGGGGAAGAAAAAGGAGAAGGAGAAGACCAAAAGAAGAAGAAGAAGAAGAAGAAGAAGAAGAAGAAGAAGAAGAAGAAGAAGAAGAAGAAGAAGAAGCAGCTTCTTGACTTTTTGGTTCTTTGGCTTTTAGCTTCCGGCTTTTTCTTCCCAGGCTGTAGGGTGAACTAGCATGCCTTTTCCCTGTGTGATGTGGGCTGAGTTGGAAAGTCAGCTGGGTGTTTTCTCTCCTTCCCTGTGCTACCCTATTTTCACTCCTTTATCTGGCTTGAGTCTTATTGGAAAAGTCAAAGAATTGGGATTTTCTGTTTGTTAGAACAAGAATGTGGCATATGGTAAATCTGCAGCATCAATTGAATATAATCCAAAGAAAATTCCCAGAAATTCATAAAAGGAAACCACATTCCAAACTTATATGCAAACTGGAAATACTCAGAATGCTGAATAGATTTATGAAACTATAATACAACCTTTATGTAATCTGACCGCACTAAAAAAGTTTGGTGCTAAAATATAGTTTGATATCACAAGAAATTAGAATAATCAAGAATGTGTACAATATCTATGAAAGAGTAAAGGGGATGGAGAGAAAAAGCCTAAAACAAAAGCAGAAACATACAGAAAAGTTTTTGACAAAAGATCTAAGGAAACACATGCAGGAAAAGTTTGTACTTGACTGATATTACACATTTACTTATGATTCTATGTGTATAAATTTTAAATAAACGGAGTCACAACTCACACAATATTAACTAAAAGTGAACCTTAACCTGTTATGTTTTGGACTTTTCGTTTCTTACAAACAGGCCTCATACTCTGGAGTTCTCTCTCTGCACAGGAAGTAATCTCTTCCTAAGGTTCTGCATCCCATCATGCCTCCTCATGGGTCCATGTAAAGCCAGCCACACTGATGTTCTAACCCAAAACAATGTACAAGAAAAATTCAATCTCTGTTTCCTTCCACATAGATTATAGCAAAAGATATGAAATCTCCCTTATCCACTTTGCTGAAAACCATCCAGACCTGAGAAACATCTGCACTTCAGAAACTCCATCTCTCCCTTGGAACTGAATTTCTCTGGATCATACCATGCTGGCTGGTAGTAGCAGAAAGTTTAGAATATTCTAAATATGTATTGCTGTAGGATGATCTCCATCACCACTTTCTATCAGTTTCCAAACTATTTTGTAACATGTAAAGTACAAACCTGAAACTGGAATGCAAAAATCTGAACCTTTAGAACATAGACCTTTAGTTTTCAAAGTTTCCTCCCATCACACATCAACATTAATGGCTGTGTGTGTACTCCGGACAGTGACATTACAAGGATCACCACCTCCCATACACAGGCCTGCAGAGCCTCCTACTCCCCAGGAAATCTGGACCGAGGAAGGCTCATAGGTCAGTGTGAATTTCATAGGTCACAACATGAACCAACAGAAACACCATTGCTCACTGTCCATCCTAATCCCAGCAGCTCTGACAATTCAGCATCCCGACTAGAGGACATTTATACTGAGGCTCCATAGCCCAGGGCTACATGACGTCAAGACTTTCATCAAATCCATAAAGCCTATTATTGGTTTTTGTTTGTTTGTTTGTTTGTTTGTGTGTGGATTTTTTTGTTTTTGTTTTTGTTTTTTTTTTTTAGATAGGGTTTCTCTGTGTAGCATTGGCTGTCATGGACGTACTTTATAGACCAGGCTGGCCTCTAACTCACAGCAATTGGCCCACCTCTGCATCAGGATTGCTGAGAGTAAAGACATGCTCCACCACTGCTGGGCACACCTCCCAGTCTTCTGATCCTTAGATAACCAAGGTGTCAAATTCCAGGATATCAATTTACCTACAAAGTGCTGGGTTTACTGGCATGTTATCTGAAACTTAGATAATTAAAAAGCACCTGGTTGCCTGTGTGTCCCTGCAGGGAAGCAGCCTGATTGCTAGTCTGTCACCTGAGACATTACCTTGAATATCATGCCTGGCTCACTCCCTGTCCTTACTGGTTCCCTATCTCCTGTAAGAGCCCTCTGCTCAGTGGAGACCCACAGACTCTTCTCTCCTTGCTGGGGAAGGCGCCCTCATCCCCCACCCCTCCCTCCTTTCACACCTCCACTCCATCCTCTACCCCAGCCCCACCCCCAGCCCTAGCACAACTATGGACTTTTTGGTTTGGTTTGTTTGTTTGTTTGTTTGTTTTTATTTTTTATTTTTTTGTTTTTTGAGACAGGGTTTCTCTGTGTAGCCTTGGCTGTCCTAGACTTGCTTTGTAGACCAGGCTGGCCTTGAACTCACAGCGATCCGCCTGCCTCAGCCTCCCAATGCTGGGATTAAAGGTTAAAGGCCTGAGCAACCACATCCGGCTTTGTTTGCTTTTTAATCACCTTTCCACTGAGGATGATGTGTTGATTAACTGTAGTGCTCCAAAATGATTATCTCTTTATATATACATTTTAAGATTTATTTATTTAAGTATACAGTGTTTCACCTTCACGTATGCCTGCCCACCAGAAGAGGGCGCCAGATCTCCCTGTAGATGACTGTGAGCTACCATATGGTTGCTGGATTTGAACTCAGTACCTTTGGAAGAGCAGGCAGCACTCTTAAGCACAGAGCCGTCTCTCCAGCCCCTCCAAAATGATTATCATCCCTTTCCTGCTTTCCTCCCAGGTTTGTTTCATATCTATCAGGTGAAAGACAGCTGCAGTTTACCTGAACATAGCATGAAGCCACAAAACAAAAATGTTGTTTCCTAAACTCTCTTTAATTGGGAATCTTTTTTGTACCTTTTCACTTGTGGGACAGACTGGTCCCTCCACTCCAATTTGAGCACTAGGCTTTGCAAGCTGTGCACGCTGATTCTAGGAAGAAGAAGGGAAGTGCCTGAGGGTTTTGCTGGGGCCTCAGGCAAGCTCAGATGTTAGGACCTGGTTGAGCTCAAGGGCAAAGGATAAGGGGCAGGCATCTGAGCTCAGGAGGCCTGAGTGGCTGGTTCTGCCCTGGGGTGAGTGCAAAGGTGGAAATGCAGGGTCTTGGAGAGCAGGTAGGATTGCTACTGAAATGCAGATGCCTCCACTTAAGAAAAAAGACTGGTCCTGCAAAGTAAGCCTGTGCCAGGAACTACTGTGCTGTGTCCCTTCAGCACACTCTAGCCATAGGGAAGTGCTCCTGTCACTCAAGACTCAGTGGCCAATCAGGGAACCCAGGAAAGAGAGAAAGAGTGTTCTTGCGGGTGCCATGCTGTATGGTCCTCTCTGTACTGGAGCGGACTTGAGTGATTGTGTGCGATATTCTCTGAGTGTTTGTGCTGGGTGCTGTGAAGAGAGCTCAGGCAAGGTCAGAAGACACAACATGGTAAGTGCAGAGTCACTGCTCACAGTAGGAGGAACAGGCAGCTGGGCAGAGGAAACTGGTGTAGTGGGTCTTCCCTGGGGATGCGAGATAAGCAGCAGCAGATGTGGCCACCTGTGAGGTCCTTTTCGGTCTTAGTAATTTTCTGGACTTGGTGATGGTCTCTGACTAACTGCACTGTGTGGATTACATCTACACAAAGCATTGGGAGCAGGGCCTTGTGAGTAGAAACATCCTTGGCAGGATTACAAACTCAGACCCCTGGTTTCTCTAACTTCTTCTAAAAATTCTGTTCTTAGCATGTAACATTTATGTCTAAGATATATTTGGAAGCCCGGCATTGTGGCCCTCGCCCCAAATCCCAGCACTCAGGAGGCAGGTGGCTCGCTGTGAGCTTAAGGCCAGCCAGGTCTGCAATGTGAGCCAAGGGCAACAGAGAAAAACAGTGCCGCGAAAAAAACAAAAACAAACAAAGAATAAATTTTGTGGAGGTTGTAAATGTGATCTCATGTGTTGGGTAACCCTTCAGTATCAAGCTGTGATGTACAAGAGGATAATTGATATTATACAGGATTTACCAATGACCAGGAAGTAGAATTTACCTGAAGAAGAACTGCGTCTAAAACACCCCACAGAGAAGTTAGCCTGTTAGAGATTAGGATGCTAGGGCACACGTGTTGATTCACCAGGATTGTCAACACATTTGGCTCCAAGTCATCACAGAGGAGACAACTTTGATTTAAAACCAGCCACTTGGCACATCTTCATCTTGAAAAGAACAGGCCTCTAATAAATTCCTCACTGGGGCATTACAGTGTCACAATGAATATGAAGGCCTTATGTGCCATAAAGGTCCAGTTTCCTCTTGGGAAAAGCATAGTTTTGCATAGCTCTTTCGCAAGCCTAGGACAGTATATGACAAGGACAGAAACAGCCTGTGGCCTAGGCCTGTGATCTTCCTCCAAGGCAGGGATGTATTGAGGATAAAATAGGGCTCCTTCTCCAAGGCCAGGAATATGCTTGGGAGAGTGGGTAATGGTCTGGGTCCTTTGCCCTTCTGTGAGGGGTGTCTTCATCTCCTGAAAACCTAAGTGATTCTACCCCATGGGGTTCTGTTGATCAGTCCCAAATCCACTCTGGGCTTGGTCAGTAGTTTGTGAGAGCCCTGTGTTCCTGATGTGCAGTTTTGTTTTATAAGAATTGTTCTGTGTTTGTGCCATGGTATGATAAATTTCTGATGACTTCACAGAAGCCTCACATATGCTCATTTCCTCCATGGATGTAGTACACAAGATGCTATTCTTGAGAAGCTTACTTGGCTTAAGTCATAGCTTGTGCAAGTCCTCCCCACCTCAGCTCTTCTACTTTCTACCTTCCTCTTCTTTTATATTCTCATCTTCTGGGACCTCCAACTCTGGACTCTGTCACTGAAGAATAAGCTGCTTTTTCAGGGCACTAGTGTATTTCAGAAATGATTCTGGGATTGTATTTGCTGTGTAAATCCCTCATCAGTCTAAGTGGCCAGACTTGCAGTCTCAGACCATATTGAAATTGTTCCAAACATAACCTGGGGCCTGAACTGAAAAGACATGAGAGCTTATGTGGAATGCCAAATCTGTTGGCAGCATTAGCCAGAACTAGATGCATGATATCATTAACAGATTTTTAAAAGTAATCTTTCAATTGTGTGTAGAGTGATTTCTTCCTGAAAAGGCTCGTTAATTCTAGGACAGCTGTATTTTCATCCTTTTGGAAAATGTTTCTGAGATCAACTCTGTTGACTCAGGTGGCTTGGATACCACCCTGTTGCTCCCCAGGGCAGTGACCTTGTTTTCCTCTTGATGAAAAATTCTAGCCCGGCGGTGGTGGCGCACGCCTTTAATCTGCATTCGGGAGGCAGAGGTGGGCGGATCGCTGTGAGTTCAAAGCCAGCCTGGTCTAAAAAGGGAGTCCAGGAGAGCCAAGGCTACACAGAGAAACCCTGTCTCAAAAAAACCAAAAAAAAAAAAAAGAAAAAAAAGAAAAATTCTAAATTCCCTAGTTAAAAGACTATACCACAACAGTGTTTTAAAATTACTCATTTGAAGCTGAGCTTGGTGGCCACACCTTTAATCCCAGCACTTAAGAGGCAGAAGCAGGTGGATCCCTGTGAGTTCATGGCCAGCCTGGTCTACAAAGTGAGTCTAGGACAGCTAAGGCCTACAGAGAATCACTGTCTCGAAAAAAACATACACACAAAATTACTCATTTGAGCAATGTAATGAACTGGCCACTTTAGAAACATGTTGCAGCATGGCTTCTGCCATCAGACCGGAAGAGGAGGTCTGCAGAAAGTGCCCAGTGAAACTGGGTAGACAATGGCTAGATCACAGAGTAATGATTGAGACATTCAGCTCCAGGGGTCCCCATTGTGAAGAAAGACCTGATTCTAGCAGGGTGTCAGAGTTTGTAATTTCCCAGCATGTATTAATTCGTGCATGTGAATAAAAGCAGACCAGATGTTTGGTTATAATTTCGTTAGGTTAGCTGGAGCCAGTGAATGTTGCAATTTCAGTTAAGGGACCATTGGCTGTAGCTGTGTGTGTCAGGTTAAAGATCTCAGCATCTAACATTGCACATAGGGGCAAGGTCAATCCCTGTCTTATTAATGCCATTCCCTCTACCAGAGAAAGTTCTACTCTTTTTCAAAATCAGTCTGCCCATGTGTTTTTCAAATTATATTTATCTTTTTAAAAAGGCAATGGATGGTATTTTTAGAATTCACTTTTTTATGTAGCACTGCTCTAATCTTTTTTTTGTTTCTGCTCATGCTAATGTTTCCCAGTAATTAAAATATTCATTCTTTTTCTCAAAGGCTTTCACATTCTTTTCTGTTAGAGCAACATCACTGTAGCTCACTCTTTCTTCATGCTGTGTAGTTAAGACTTTTTTGAGCACCTAACCCTCTCATTCCCACTGCTTGGAAGATGGTCCTTTAATTCCTTACAGGCAAAGCTCTAACTAGTAACTCAGGAGGAAGAGGCACCAGTGAATGATTGTCCTCAAACTTCCTTGGATTTGCCGAGGGGCTTTGGGGGTGGTAGTTACAAATGAAAGGGACCTGTGTAAGAATTATTTTCCCTGACCAACTTTGAAGTAATGTAGTCACAGCCCAGAAATGGATGGGGAGTCCCACAAGCGATGGCCTTCAGAGAAGCTGAAGACCAGAAGAGGGGTGTCCTGGGGAAAGTTATAGAGTGCGGCAAAGGGGCAGAATTTGAAGCAGCAGGGTTTGGCTGCTAGGGCTCCTCAGGCAGAGTCCTGGACAGTTCCTGCCAAGTCTACAAAGCTTACAAAGTTTACAAAGGGAGCTCATGGCAAGGAAGGTTTTCTCTGCCATTTGAGTTGGCAAGAAGAACCAGCACAGGGGGAGTGCTGGACAGAGACTTCTTTGATTTTGAGTTGACAGTAATCCTGTAGTTCTTTTTTAAAGGACGTTGTTATATTTCAACATCGTCCTTTGTGCCTGCTTTAATCAGTGGTGCCATCTATGTTGTGTGATTTTAGTAATTATAATCTACTTATATTGCTGTTTCTCTAGAAAATGATAGAACTTCCCTGATTGTTGTCTTCTGAAATTTTAATATGTTATGTTATGTGTTCCTAATTTTGGTGATGTTCTGTGGAGAAACAATTTTAGTTTTATCTTCTGGCTCCGAAAGACCTGCTTCTTCCCATTTCTTGGCAAACTGCATTTCCCGGTTAGTGCAATCATTAGTGTTTGGTGTTTTGCTACTTAAATGAGTGATGTGGTTAACAAGTTTATTTGAGTATTTAAGCCTTCTCATGTATTTATGTGTCTGTGTTCAAATGGGCTTTTGTACTGGACGTTTCTGAGCATACAGTCATCTGAGGGAGCCTCAAGTGATGGTGTGGCCTCATCAGAATGGCTGGTTGCTATGTTTGTTAGAGATTTTGGTGATTGTTGACTTCTGTGGCAAAGCTCTTCCTTTGAGGGTGACAATATCCTCAAGCAGGTGTGGTTTCACTGGATAAGAGCAATAGCTGAGCATGAGACAGTGACAAAGCAAGAGAACAAGCCAAGAAACAATGTTTATCCATTTTTTTGGGCTTCATTTTGTAACTTGAGATTCTGCCTGTAGCTCCAAAAGTGATGCAGTGTGGTCTGACAGGACCAAACATGTAAACCTATTCACAACCTAAGATGCTTTTGTTTAGAGGATTTAGTCACAACTGCCAAGTAGTCAGTAGACATTTATTTAAAATGCTGCACAAAAAGGTATTTTAATGCTGGATACAACCTGGAATATTCTCTTTTGGAGGAAGGTGGAAAACTAAGGACATGAATAACAAAAGGCCTAGAGAGCTGTACAAAAAGAGATTACCCAGCTGCTTTTGTAGATCCTGGAAGAGAGTAATGCAGAGAGTGTTGAGAGTAATACAGACAGAGGCAGTTGAGGTCATAGGATTTCACTGTAAAATGTACTCCATGAAAAAAATCAATCTAGAGCTCATTTGTGTGATATTTGGCCCCAAACCTTTTATTCTGCCAATGCCCAAAGGAATTGAATAGGGCAAAATTTATGAGTAAAGGCCATATTTCTTAGATGGTATTTTGAATCACTTGAGTGGTTATTGCTAGTGACTTATTCAGTACTACAGTGGAAAAAATCAACAGGAGGTGTAGAAATAAATGCAAAGTCTCTGGTGTAGAGGAAAAGAGCACTAGGTAGTTTCAGATGGCAGCCACATGATGAAACAGATATAGGGATTTTAAGGATATTATCATCATTCAAAAGAAGCCTTTTGTTCTGGTTTTTTAAGCCCAAGAAAGTGCCCTAAGTGTAATGCTCCCTCAGGCTAAAGCTAATGGAAGCAGTAGGCAAAGTGATTTCTAGACCCAGGAAGGAACTTCCTATAAAAGCTTCTACAACTGTGGCCCAGTCTGAAAAGGATTCATTCCAAATTCAAAGCCAAACTATATGTGCTGGTTCTGGAAACAAAAATTATGCAAAATTTCATGTTATGGATTCCTCCTGTGTGGTTTTAGTTCAGCACTGTTGCAGCTAACTGTGTTTGGCAAAGTGAGAATAATGTGAGATTTATAGCATGAAGCTCTGAGTATGAGGCCTGAGTTGCATTTTGATAGGACAAGAGGTTCAGATACCTAAGCTATGAGAAAGCTGCCCAGGGAAGATGCACATAGGAATTGGAAGGAACCTAACTGAGAAATATGTGAGATCTGCAGGGATAGTGCCATCTAAGTCCTTGGGAACCAAAGCCCTATGTCTCTGAGAAACAGCAGCAGGATTTGGTGTTTGCTCTGTTGGGTTTCCTGCCTTGGTCCATTCTTCTCTCACTATGTACACATTCCTTTCTATTGGAATGGGAAAGAGTTTTCTGTGCCATTGTATGTTGGAAGGATATAACTTGTTTTCTGATTTTACAAAATGTGGAAGTCAACAGATTGCCTTGAGTGTCAAATGAATCTTTGGACATTTGAACAGTGTATGTGCTGTTGCAGATCATTGGGATCATTGAATTTAGATGAAATATATTTTAATCATGGAGTGACCAAATAAAAAATCTCCCAGGGAGAATGATGTCTTTGAACACTTGTCTCCCATTTGTGGCATTGTTTGGGGAATATTATGGAAGGTTTTCTAGGAGGAGCCTTTCTAGATTCTTTAGTGAGGATGGGATTTGAGTGTCTATAGACTCAACCCTTTTCCTGTTCCTGTGTCTCCTGTGTTGTGGTTGGAACTGACCAGTCAGCTTCCTTCTTGTGCTGTCTTGCCCTCATTAGTATACACTCCATCCCTATTTCACAGACGGTGCAGTAGAAGCTATTCAATGCTAAGCTTTTTTGATAGCTTACTATTTTTATAGTTTGAATTAGTTTTTCTTTTAACTGTTTTTGTTTTTTTGTTTTTTAATTTGAATTTGAATAAAACATTTTTCTGTGTAGCTACAGCAAGTCCTGAAAATAGGCAAATATCCCAAGCCGACATTTAACTTAGTGATCCATTTTACTCTTGTTAAACAGTGCTGAGATTTGCTTTGGGCCGAAATGCATAGCTTGTTTTCTCTTTAAATTATGAGCTGATGGGCTTGGGATGTAGTATTTGCATGTATGCTTGCACATAAATGTGCTGTTGTGCATATTTTCATCCACATCTTGAATTGTAAAGTTGGAAGAGAGTATATTCTATTCCTCGATGGCATGTATTCATGACGTTAAACTACATGAGCTTTCTGAGTCACTGGATTGTAGTTGTCTGTAATTCTACCTACAAGTTGCATTTATCTTAGTTTTTAAGCGAATGTGTGCATTTTGCCTTGTGCATGAATATGTACATGAAAATGTGCCTGGTCCTCATTGTGGTCAGAAGATGGACTCAGACTCAGGAATCTGAACTTGGTATAATGGGTAGTTGTGAACTTCCAGTGTGAATACTGGCAATTGACTTACATTATTGGCAAGACCAACAGTAGCTCTAGTGTACCATCTCTGCTGCCCTGTGTTGCTCATTTGTTATCAACATCTATATTGCTAATATTTTCATCTCTCCATTTTTAACTTTTTAAACCTACATTTTCTATTAGTAAGATCTTATGAATGGTACCATTTAAATGGGTGCACTTCAAGTTCCTGGAAGATGATACAGACCTGGAGTGAATGCCTGATACTTTGTAGGAACTTCATTAAGACCAGGTAGTTCTTTTTACCTCTATTATTTATTTATTTATTTATTTTTGGTTGTGTGTTCTGCACAGGATTCAGGGTCTTAATATGTGTTGGAAGGGCCCTGCTGTTTGAGGCTGCAGTTCTCCTACTCCAGATAGCCTTTCTAAAGTCGGTGTGAGGTGCAGGCCTCCCTCTCTCCAGCAGGGCCTCCAGCTCTCTGCCTTACTCCACCTAGAGAGTGTGTTTAGACATAGATGCCCCAATCGTATTTGATATATGGCCCTTGACAAAGCTCCCTTCTAGCTCTCCCCTCCCTGCACCTATAGGATAATTAGGCACTGTGTTCCTTTCATATGACAGGAGCATGCTGCCACCTGTGAAATAAGCATCCTAAAAGTGCCTGCTTTTAACCAATTCTGTACACCTATCATGGAAGCTCCCCACCCCTTCCTGAAAATCTACATAGCCTTTGTTCTCGCTGACTATGTTGACCCTGCTCCTGAAGTGGTTGCCAGTGCATTTAATCTCTATTGTTGTTTTGGCCTTCCAGGCCCTGCATCTTGTCTTCTGATCCTCTTGCCTTGGTGGGATGATGGCCTAACCCCACTACCCAAGAGAGAGGAGAACCACAATTTCTATCTCTTGCTGTCCTGGAATTCATTGCTCAGATGTGACTGGCAATCAAATCATGAGATACTCCTGTTTCATCGTCCTGACTACTGAGTTTAATGGCATGAAAAAATACACTCAGTTTAAAAATCATTTTTATCATTAATAATTCTTTATACAATATCTCTGACAGGATCCCAGTACTCCTAAACTGTTTCTCCACCTCCCCATCCCTCTCATGATTGGCAATTATCTTGCAAGGCTATATCCTATTCAAGGGGTGAGGAATGACACAAGTGGACCTCAGTATTCAGGATCTTTATAAAATGACTTGGTTACATTAGAACATCTGTGTCAGGAAATAAGTGGAGGAAGCCACAGATTTATGTAAATATATTGTCAATAAAGGATACAGTTACAGTTTTATCACTATCATGCTTTCTCTTGCACACCTGTATGAGATATTATAGGATGCAGTGACCTATGATGATGTGAATGTGAAATTCACTCAGGAAGAGTGGGCTTTGCTGGATCCTGCCCAGAAGAGTCTCTACAGAGAGGTGATGCTTCAGACCTACAAGAACCTCACTGCCATAGGTAGGATTGTGAATTTTAATTTGCTTTTAACAATCTAGTGATAATTGTTTCTCTGTTGCTGTTATTTGTTATTATAATGTCAACTGATGATGAGGATGATTGAGATAGGTAAATCAGACAGATGTCAGAGGTTAACTGAAGAGTAACCTGAAGTTTGCCGAATTTCCAATAATATATCATACATTTCCTCGTACTCTATTTTAGGTTACAATTGGGAAGACCATAACATTGAAGAAAATCTTCAATGTTCTAGAAGATATAGAAGGTAATTTTCATGTGCAACTTGATACAAATGTGCATCTTAATTACTTTTAGTGCATCTTTTAAGTTCTAAAGAAAAGCAAGAGTGGAAATATGCGCTGTTTGAAGTGTATCAATGATTATGAAATTCTGACAAAAACATGTGCCTCAAAATCAGGTAGCTGATTTATTTTTTGTAAGTCATTTCTCTAAAAAAGAAGATAAGAAAACAATGCATTAACAGATATCACCATTTGAACCATAGTGAGCTAGATTGTAGAACTGCTAATCTCTTTAGTCTCGTACTACTTAGATATTGCAGAAGATATACACATTAACCTTCTGATAAACAAATAGTCATACTAGAGCTCATGTTCCTAATATATTTGCAGTAATGTTGCTAAATTTAGTGAGAGAGTCAGTTTGTGAAAGTGAAGAAAGTTATTCTGGAGAAACTTTTATCCCTAAACAATATTTCAATGAGAAAAACAAAAAATGAGACTGTGAATGCAGGGTAAACCTTTTCATTTGCTATCTTCTTTAATAGATATATCATTTATCACTATGGATACAAGCCCTGTCGGCATAGGCACATTGAACAAATCTATATAACCCTCTCTTAACCAGAAGAATTAGAAGATTTATAGTAGTACCCAGAATGTGTAGGCTTTCTGAATGTAATAGTGTGTACAATGAATGGCTTTTCCAATTTTATTGGCAATGCATCCACAAACTCACACTACAGAAAAACTTCCATGATTACTATCAATGGGGATTGCTTCTGTTTGCCTTGGTTCACTTTGCAATTATAATATAACTCACATGATAGGAAAAATTTTTATGCAATCAGAGCGGTAAATCTGACTTTTCCCAGTTCTCTTCTAATATGTGAAAAACCCTCTTTTATAGTGAAATGATGCTATAAATATAGTCCATGGAGTACATGATCTTAGAATTACAGGGCTCTTCAAAGACACAAAATTACACTTGAAGAAGGAATGAAAAATGAAAGTCAATAAACTGACATTACCATGAGATCTGTTTACATTTACAATTAGACCAAACTGTAAAATTAATTAACACAGATAAAAAGATTCATCAGTGTAATGAATGTGGTATAAGTTTGACATGTGCCAATTATCTTTGAAGGATTGAAAGAAGATACACTGGAGGAAAACCGCCTCTTTTTACTCAGTGTGGTAAATCTGTGTCATGTCAAAGTCAGCCTCAAAGGCAAGAAATAATTCCTACTGGAGAGAAACCATATGAAGATATTCAGTATGGCGAAGCCTTTGTAAATCACAGTAGTTTCCAGTTTCATAAAAGAACAGAAACTAGAGAGAAACCCTATGAATGTGAACAATGTTTTATGGTCTTTCACCATCAAAGTTATCTTGAAATTCATGAGAAAATTTTTACTGGACAGAGAGCTTATGAATGTCAACAATGTGGCAAAGCCTTTGCACAGCACAGGTATCTTCAAAGGCATGAAAGAATTCATTCAGGAGAGAAACCTTACAAATGTAATCAATGTGGTAAAGCCTTTACATGGCAAAGTTCTCCTCAAATGCATAAAAGAATTCATAGAGGAGAAAAACCTTATGAATGTAATCAATGTGGTAAAGCCTTTGCACTGTACAGATATCTTCAAAGGCATGAAAAAAGTCATACAGGAGAGAAACCTTATGAATGTAGTCAATGTGGTAAAGCCTTTGCATGGCACAGTGACCTTCAAAGGCATGAAAGAATTCATACAGGAGAGAAACCTTATGAATGCAGTCAATGTGGTAAAGCCTTTGCATGGCACAGAGACCCTCAAATGCATAAAATAATTCATACGGGAGAGAAGCCTTATGAATGTAATCAATGTGGTAAAGTCTTTGTATGTCACAGTCATCTTCAAAGGCATGAAAGAATTCATACAGGAGAAAAACCTTCCGAATGTAATCAATGTGGTAAAGCCTTTACACGGCAAAGTTCTCTACATTTGCATAAAAAATTCATGGAGGTGAGAAACCCTATGGATGTAATCAATGTGGTAAAACCTTTGCACTGTACAGATATCTTCAAAGGCATGAAAGAATTCATACAGGAGAGAAACCTTATGAATGTAGTAAATGTGGTAAAGCCTTTGCACAGCACCAGTCTCTTCAAATGCATGAAAGAATTCATATGGGAGAGAAACCTTATGAATGTAATCAATGTGGTAAAGCCTTTGCACTGTACAGATATCTTCAAAGGCATGAAAGAATTCATACAAAATAGAAACCTTATGAATATAATCAATGTGGTAAAGCCTTTGCACTGTACAGATATCTTCAAAGGCATGAAAGAATTCATACAAAATAGAAACCTTATGAATATAATCAATGTGGTAAAGCCTTTGCACTGTACAGATATCTTTAAAGGCATAAAAGAATTCATACATGAGAGAAACCTTATGAATGTAATCAATGTGGTGAAGCCTTTGCACAACACCAAAGATGAAGGAATTCATACCGGTGAAAATCTTTATGAATGTAATCAGTGTGGTAAAGACTTTGCATGGCACAGCAATCTTCAAAGGCATGAAAGAATTCTTACAGGATAGAAGCCTTGTGAATGTAATCAATGTGGTAAAGCCTTTGTGTGGCACAATCAACTTCACATGCATGAATGAATTCATAGAGGATAGAAGCCTTATGAATGTAATTAATGTTGTAAAGCCTTTGTATATCACAATTCCTTCAGAGCCATGAAAATTCATATAGGAAATAAATGTCGTGAATATAATGACGGTGATAAAGGCTTTGAATGTCATGATCAGCTTCAGAAGCATGAAAGAATTTACACAGGAGAGAATCTTTATGACTATATTTCATATTTTGAAGTCTTTATATGCCATTATATACTAGAGAGAAATTCTGTGAATGTAATTAATGTGAGATAGCCTAGCAGTCCATAGTATCTCATAGACTTGTTCTATGAAGCCGGAATTTTGAAGGACCAGCCCACCTAGTCTCTGCAGAGTGGGACATGGATTTTCCAGTGTCATGCTTGTTCACCAATTTGATAGTCAGTGTGCTCTCAGCAGTAAAGAACAGTTGTTTGATTCAGTGGCTATTTGGCCACTTTTGTTTCATAGATGTCCATCAGCTTAATTGAAGTATACTGGATGTGCCGCCAGAGGCAGCTGTGTCTCTCTGTCAGGAAAGGCCTTTCTTATTGAGTAGCATATTCTGTAAATCTCTGAAGTGTTTGAAGACCATCTATGTATTTACCATAGTGAGTAACCATGCATGTCTATCTATGTATGTATACTGAACAATCAATTTATCTATATCACTATATCTAAATCGACAAACATTGCTTGTTTCCAGCTATGCACAATCTGCTAACCTTGAAAACATATACAAGAGACTAAATAAATCTTTTCCTGTAATTAACTAAACTAGTATATAACCAGTCTACAAGTAAGTTTTCTAGGTGAATAACTACTGACTTGCATCTCCAACCATTGTGAGCAGCTTGGAAGAGTTCGTTTTCTTAAGACTAGAACTATATCAAATGGGAGGAAGGAGTAGGTCCACAACACTTCAACAGTAATGACATGCTGTTGATAATACTGCACCAACTGTGAAAGCCCTTTACAAGTGTGTATAATCCTTTAGGCATTGCTATTGTCTTAACTCACCACAATGTCCTCCTGGGGTACCTAGCTTGTCTTCAACAAATGAGCATTTAGGTTATTTAACATTTAGGTCACCAAGAATATAACTGCAATGAACATGAGAATTCTGATACCTCTAAAATTAATTTAAAGTGCATTGAAACTATACTCAGAAGATTGCAGGTATCCATAGCAATTCTGTCATTTTATGAGAATCTGACAATGTTGCAAGAAGACCAGCAGAGCCAACTAGCCTAGATCCATGTGGACTTACAGAGATGGAAGCACCAACCAAAGAGCACACATGGACTGGACCTAGACCCCTGCACATATGTAACCCATATGCAGTGTGATCATCATATGGGTCCACTAATAACTTGAGTGGGTGCTGTCTTGGACATGGACTGTGTTGGACATTTTCAATCAGTTTGCCCTAGCTAGAGTGCCTTGCCTGACCTCAGGGGATATGTGGGTTTTAGTTATGATGAGACTTGAAGTGTTGGTATGGGTGTGAGATCGCTTGCAGGCATGGTTCCCCTTTTCTGAAAGGATAGAGGGAAAGGTTAGGAGGTAGGAGCTGGGTGGAGTGGAGAGAGGGGGCTCCAAACAGAATGTGAAGCAAATATATAAATTTTAAACAATGTAACAATGAGCCGGCGTGGTGGCGCAGCACTCGGGAGGCAGAGGCGGGTGGATTGCTGTGAGTTCGAGGCCAGCCTGGTCTACAAAGTGAGTCCAGGACAGCCAAGGCTAACACAGAGAGACCCTGTATTGAAACCCCCCCCCAAAAAAATTTAGTAATGAATTCTGTATGCTGTGTAAGACCTGGAGGCTAGGTCCCACTTCCCAGAGCCCAGTGAGACACAAGAGTCTAGTCCAATGCAAACAGCAAGAGATGCTTTATTGATCCATCGTGACATGGCCTACCAAGCTCTATTGAGCTGGAGACCCCAAATAAGCAAAGCTTGGGTATTTCATACCCTTACAGAAGCAGAATTGGCAGTTAAGCAGAGTTGTTGGACCATGATTGGTTTTTAAGAATGCCCTTAACAATGATTGGTTACTAGTTATTTTATCCCTGAGGGGGCAAGAGCTCAGCTTGGGACATCACGTGCTGTCAGGTGATCGAGACAGGTATGAGGGTGTGGTTTTTCTCAGAAAGTATAGAACAGCCCTGAGGCCATCTCAGAAAGTACCTAGTGGCCAGGGTTGGAAAACAACTTTCTCTATGTCTCCAACTGTAAACACACAGAAACATGGCTAGAATGAGAGTGTGTGGAGAACACAGTTCACTGTATTTGTTGTGGTAATGGAGTTGAGTATGCATAGGTAATAAATCCAAAGGCATCAGAATTAATACATTAAACATGTGCAATTTTATATCAACGACAACAATGCAACAATGGTTTTAACTAAGTTTTCTTGCTATCTGTGTAAAATCCAACTCCAATGCTCTAAGAGTTCATTTTTATATGCTTCACAATCCTGCATCACATTCCAATTTATTGTTCAATTCTGGACCATGTTCTATTTTTTCACTTTTGTCTTCTCTGGTAAGCCATTTCTGGTGCATTAGTTTTTATGAATTGTGGGTCACTAAAGTAACAAGTAAGTCCACTTTCTATGCGTTGTGCATTATATTACTCCAGTTTCAGATCGACAGACAGACTTACGGTAGTAGAATATCTTTTACCCTTGTACACCATAGTTTACAACATTATCAAAATGATGTATTGTCAAAAATAAATAAATAAATATTCAATTTGCAGCAAAAATTCAATAGAAACCAAAGAAAGCTCCTAACAATATATTACAGGAAACTTGATTCCAAAGCTATATGGTATGAGAAAACTCATAATTTTCTATGTGGCTATGAGGAAATAGTATAAACGTTGCTACAATGTGACTCGTGAACTTACCACAAACATAGAACAATCAAGAACCTGTACAATATTTGTGAAAAAAAATGAGGGAATCGAGATAAAATGCCAAAAACATAAGTTTAAAATTATATTTAAGTTTTCATCAAAATACCTAAGGAAACTCCACCAGGAAAAGTGTGACCTTGACCAAGTTAACTATGATTATATGTGTAACAAACACAGACTTCACTATGAAAATCACTCAGTTACCCCTAAACTGTTCTATTTCTGCCTTCTAGCTACTACTAATCTCTCTTGCAGAGAGGCTCCATGCTCTAGAGCTCTCTCAAAATGTGAGCAGAAAGGTAGTCCTATGGCCCTACATGCCCTCATGCCCCCTTGTGGTTGCAGAAAAACTCAGCCCCCACTGTATCCCACAAAGAAAACAATGTTGTAGAATAATTTATGTCTGCTTCCTGCCAGATGTACTATGTCACAAGGTGTGGAAACTGCCTTGTTTATGTACCATGCGCATCTGAGAACCCTCTGCTTCTCGGAAACTCTATTTGTACCCTGAAACTGAATTTCCATGAATCATGCCATTGTGGCTGGTGGCATTGGAAAAATAAAAAGATTATCAAGTATTGCTGAAGCATAATCCCCATCAGTTACTTTCTATCAGTTTCTACACTATTTATACAATTTGACACAAAAACTGAATGTAGAATTTAAGTTTCAGTACTTCTAGAAACTAGACCTTCAGTTTTCCAGTCTGTCTTCCTACTGCACACTAAAATCAATGCCTGTATGTGTACCCTAGAGAGTGATAGTATAAGTTCCACAGCTTTCCACTGCTTGGGCTTCAAAGCCCACTCATCTAAAGGGAATCCCCACTAAGGAAATTCAGAGGCCAAAGACCTCCGCCCAGATCACCACAGAGACCAGCAAATTCACAGTGTGAACCACTCTCCATCTCAGTCCCAGCAGATCAGACTCTGACATACCAGTAGACTTTCTCCTCCTGGCCATGGGGCAGCGGCCTCCACAGTCACCACGGTATGGCATGTGGTCCTCCTCACAGTTCCCTACAGCTGCATCAGAGAAGAATCCTGGAAGAAACATGTAAGCTACCTTCCTCTCAGGCTCCTCTTTCCTAAACCTGCCCAGAGTCCCTCATTAGCTAGGAAACTCCATCTTGGCCTTTGGAAGGTAGCAGCTCCTCTATTGGGGGATCAGAGGTCAAATACCTCAGACAGTTGGAGCCTTCCCAGCTCCACCCTTACTCCCTAGGGCCAGACAGAGCACTACTCTGGGGAATTTGTTTTTAAAGAATTTTCCAAGGCCGGGCTTGGTGGCACACGCCTTTAATCCCAGCACTGGGGAGGCAGAGGCAGGTGGATCGCTGTGAGTTCAAGGCCAGCCTGGTCTACAAAGGGAGTCCAGGACAGCCAAGGCTACACAGAGAAACCCTTTCTCAACACACACACACACACACAAAAATAAAATAAAATAAAATTTCCAATCTCCCAAACACTTGTTTCTTTTTCAAGGCACGTATACCTTTGTTTACATATTATGTTACACACTCAAAATGCAGCACAGCCATTTCTATTTTATAGCTGGGGAGTCCTGCAACTGAAGCTCAGTCAAATTCAAAGAGTAACAAAGCAAAAAAATGAATTTGAATGTAAGGTAAAGTGGAAAGGAGATAACTGTTCCTATGCAGGGTGGAGTAAGATAGTTATAGGTAAGAGCCAGAGACATCAGCGAGGGGGAGGGGGTCGTGGGAGGGTATTCAGAGTGTACATGCTCCTGAGCCATATGAAGAAAGGAAGGATGGGGGAATCATGAGGAAGACCTAGAAGTCAGGATTGTAAATGACAGAGGGAAAGTACCAGGTAACCCAGAATGATTGGATTCCATAAGGAAGGGAAGCTAGGAGAAGGGCAGCCCAACACTAGGCTAGAGGGTGGGGTAGGCCAAGCATTACCTTGCAGTGTCTCAGGGTTTAAGACTTAATTGTAGGGAGAGATGAAAAGGTTAAAGTAACTTAAGGATAATCTAAATCATTATTTTAAAAGTTGGAACAGGTTTTATGGTCCAAAATAATTCAGAGACTAAACATACGTAGTAGAGCACACCAAGATTTACTCCCATTTTTTCTTTTACCTTGTACAGTATCAAACAGGAAAAATAACATTCCTGTCAGGTAGACTAGTGTGCCCATGTCTTATGTGTTGGTAGAACTAAACAAACTTCAGAAATTTGGTTTTTAGAAATGAGTTCATTTCCTCATGCATATTCTTGATTGCCTTGGCCTGTGACCCTCCAAAAATGGATAGTTGGACTTTTACTGATCATCTTAAATTGAATACCTGACATATTTTGAAGACATGCTTTCCTGTAGTAAGTTACATGGCCTTGATAAGAAGTAATAGGTCGCCTTCATATTCTGTACATTGTATGTGGGAAATGAAATGCTGACTGAGTAGTTAAGAGCTGGAAACTTAAGACTGATTCTAGAATCCAGGTCACATGGCTCAACACAAGCTCTAATTCCAGCTCTGGAACTGAAACCCATGTCTGACCTCCTTAGGGACCAACCTTGCATGTGTTGTAAAGACATATTTGCCAGACAAAAATCACCAGAAATATTTTACATTAGTGTATGTATGATTTTATAAAAAGAATAAATTCATCAGGTTGGTTTTTTTAATCATTAAAAAGGAATCTTTTTATGTTTTTGGATGTTTCCCCTTCATATATATCTATGTAATACATGCATGACGGGTGCCACTGTAAGCCAGAAAAAGGGTCAGACACTGATTGGAATTGTGATTTGTTTTATGTGTGCCTGATATTAAATGCGGAACCTCAGGATGAGAAGCCGGTGGGTGTTCTTAAGCACTGGACCATCTTTCCATTCCCACACTCATGTCATCAGTACAACCATTCTTTAATGGGTGCTTGGTTCTAACTTGATCTTTTCCCCAGACTAAATGGCTCTGAGGAAATACAAGATAAATAGCATTAGGAAAGGACTTATGTTCATAGTTTCAATAAATTTCTGTGCCCAGTCCTCCACAAAATCAAGAAAAAGTCTCAGGAATGATCAGGAGAAAAACAGACAATTCAAATCTCAATGATGTAACTAACCCTTGGGTCAAAGCTACAAGACTCAGTATTTCTGGAAGCTGGAGAGAATTTCATTTTTAGTATGTTAATTCACCTGCTTCTCTGAAATAAAACACATCTTAAAATCTTATATTCTGTCTGCTTTTTGTGGTTTATGTAGTAGGAAACCTAAGCACTGGTAGGAGGAGAGGCCAGAGAAGAGAGGAGAAGAAGGCAGTGCCATGAGTTAGGTGGAGGAGAAGTACATGGCCAGTGTGGTTGGAGATGTAGCTCAGATGGTGACAATTAGCAAGTATTTGAAATTATGGATGGGAGGTAGCTTGATAGAAATTATTAGAAGAGATGGTATGGGACTGGGGCAGATACCTGCCCCTTTATGGGAAATAATTTAGGTTATTATAGCTGCCCTGTCCCAGGTTAACTAAGGTCATTTAAAATATAACAGGTGTCTGTGTCTTGACTGATTGCTAGTGGGTTATAAAATACCACCATAATAATAATTATAGGCCTGATAATAAGCACTGCTAGGCCATGCTGATAAATTACACACTACAAGCTTGTCCCTGTGTGGGCCTCAAGCCAGGGGCATTCTATTCCAATCTCCCATTCTCCAGTATTGCTGCCATGTCCCCTTGGGACAATCGATTGCTAGAAACTGCCTGATGAAGATCAAGACCAGTCAGGTCAGTAGCCTCAGTCCATCTCTGAGCCAAAGGGCTGGTCCTTCTAGACCCCTGAGCAACTCCTTTTCAGGTGGGACTACTGATAAGATCAGATTAAAGACCAGCTTCCTGCGAGCAGCAGTTCTGGGAGCTTTTTCCTGACTAACCAGATCCTTCATGACTTTCCTGGAATTTCTCTTCTGCAATTATAGCGGTGGTAAAGGTAGATACCTACCTGCTGGAGCATTCCAGAGTTAGGTATCCATAGCAACCCTTGCTTACAGAAATTCCTATACCTCTGTGCCTATATAAACTCTGTGAAAATTTTCAGTAAAAGGGGTTTGATCAGAATGCAGACTTGCCCCCTTTTCGTGTCTTGTGTTCTGTCCCTATACAGGAAAAGTTTCCTCCAGAGCATTAGTCAACCCCCTGCGGGCTGGGGCATTGCTGTGTAATTGGTTTTCATTTTCCAACTCAGGAAGAGTTGTAGGCTAACAATAGTGTTCCCCAGTGTTTGTCATCTGATTCCTGCTTTTCTCCCATGGTTGTCTCATAACTCTCTGGTAAAAAGAAGTAGTAGTTTGCCTGTACCCAGCCTGAAGACACAAAACTGAAGTCTTGTCTCCTAACATTACTCTTTCCAAGTGGGACATATGGAGAACTCCACTGCAAGTTGAGAAATGGGCTCTTCATTTACCCACCTAGATAGAGGAGGAAGCAGGGGAAGTGGCTACTGGCTGTGTGACTTGTTGAGGTCAGGGTCACTGTCCACAAGAGGGGAGGAGCAGGAGGCTGTGCTGAGGAAGCACAAGCAGTGTGTCCTCTGCAGGTTAGTTGAGAAGACAGATGTTGAGACCATTGGAGGACAGTGCTACTGAAATGCAAGTCTCTACAGCTCTGGAAAAAGTTTGTCCCTGGGTAGGAAGCTTGGGACAGCAACCATGATTCTGTGCCCCTACCAGAGCATGCTAGAGAGGTGTATATGTCACTCAAGACGACGTGACCAATCAGGGCCACGAGGCAGAGACGCGGAGGCGGGTTCTTCCGGGAGCCTTGCTGAAGAGCTGTGCAGGCTTGGGTGGCTCCGCGTGGTGTGCGCTGACCTCTGCTGCTGGGTGTTGTGAGAGAAGCTTCATCAAGTTCCGAAGTCCCGACATGGTGAGTGGAGGGTCACTGCCCACAAACGGGAGGAGCAGGCTGCTGTAGAGAACTAGCTGGAGTGGTGGGGCTGTGTGGGAAGACAGAGCAGTAGGCTATTGGAGAATGCGCACACGTGCTACTGAAATGCCCATCTCTGCAGTTCTGCAAATGGACTGGAAGCCTGGGCCATGAGCTATTGTGCTGTGTCCCTTCAGGACACTGTAATTCTAAGGGAGGTGCTCATGTCCCTGGAGACTTGCTGGCCAATCAGAGCCTCCAGGCAGACCAGCCAATATGAAGATGAGGCTCTTTCTTCTGGCTGCCATGCACAAGTGCAGCTCTCTAGCTGAGCTTTCTTTAATGGGTCTGTGTGATGTGCTTTGAGCACTGCTGCTGAGTGCTGTGAGGGAAGCTCAGGCAAGCGCCAAAGTGGCAACATGGTGAGCTCAGGGTCACTGCTGACTGATGGGTTATCTCCACAGGTGAAATAAGCCAATGGGGCCAGATTGAAAGTAAAACGGAGGCAGGTGGATCTCTGTGAGAGGCAGATGGATCTCTGTGAGTTTGAGGTCAGCCTGGTCTACAAAGTGAGTCCAGGACAGCCAAGGCTACACAGAGAAACCGTGTCTCGAAAAACCAAAAAAAAAAAAAAAAAAAAAAAAAAAAAAAAAAAAAAAAGTAAAACGGGCAAGTTTACTTAGGAAGTGAAATTCCTTGGCTAGTTCAGGAGCCTCAGTATACAAAGCCTGAGGAAATCGCCCCGCTGGACCCGCCCCTCCCCCCCCCTCCGTGGCAACTAGGATTACAGGTGAAGGAAGATTAAATATTGGCCACCTGCTGTACTAGGGAAGCCCTTGGCCCCAGGGGTGGGCTTGGAGCATCTCAAGGAATGCTAAGAATGTGCAGAGGCTTTCCTTGCAGGGGGCAGGGTTGGAGAAAGAAGCAGGATCTAACAGACCAGGTAGATGACAACTGAACACCCACATTGGGGAACATCAGAAAAGTGGGCTACAGGAGCTGATGTGGTGGGTCCTCCCTGAGGTTGTGTGGTTAGCAAAGGCCAGATGTGGCCACATTTGGCCCGTGTTATGCTTTCATGGAGAAAAGTAGAATTGATGATGTGAAGGATGCAGTAATTCATAGAAATTTAAAAAGCTCAGGTAGAATTTAGCTGAAGGAGGATTGCCTCCAACACACCCCACAGATAAACAGTGTGCTAACAGGCCTATTAGAAGTCAGGATGCTAGGACACAAGATGCAATTCATAAACATCTCCCCTTTATTTCATTCCTGCTTGTGAGCAGTATACAAGATGCAATTCTTTAAAAACTTACTTGATATGAGACATAGCTTGTGCAAAACCTCCTCACCTCAGCCTTTGTACTTTCTATCTTCTACTTCTCCTTTCTTTCTCATCCTCTGGAACCTTCCACTTAGGACTCTGTCACTGATGTTTGAAGGCACTGGGTCCGTAAAAAAACTTCTGTCACTATCATTGCTGGGCGAATGTCTTAAGTGGCTAGGCTTGCTGTGTCCAGTCCATATTTAAGTTGTTCAAAACATAACCTGGGGAGTAAATTTAAAGAAACTTAATGGCAGCAGCATGTAGAATGTAAAATCTGTTTTTAGCTGTCATTACAGAGATTTTTTTATTAGTTAGTTTTGTATTATGTGTGTGTGTATTACATGTATGTATGTATGCATATTAATTCTAGGACCGATGCATCTAATGTCTTTGAGAAAAGTCTTTCTGATAAAGTAGGCTAACTCAGGTGGCCTTGAAGCCTGTCTGTTGCTTCCCAGAGAAATGGCCTTGCTTTCTTCTTGACTAAACTTCTTAAGTTCTTTAATTAAAGGATTGTACCACAGCAGAGTTTAAAAATACTCACTTTAGTCATGTAATGAACCGTCCATTTCCATATCAGGAATAAGATTTTCATGTGGATCATGGCTTCTGTCTTCAGAACAGAACAGGATGCACAGTTTACTTTTACACTGCAGAGTGAAGCAGGACAGGCCGTAACTAGCTCACAAACTAATGTTTAGGGCAGTCAGCTGCAAGAGTCAATACTATGAAGAAAGACCTGATTGAGGCAAGGTGAATTATGATGTCATCTCCCAGCATGGATTAACTCATGCATGTGAATGGAAACAGACCAGATCGGTGGGTAAACATTTTGGGTAGGTTAGTTTTAGCCACTGAGTATTAAATTTCTATTTAATGGACTCTCCTATGCAGATATGTGCAATCCTCATTGACACAGTTAAGTCAGCTCAGATATTTGAGACTTAGGCTACTGGTTGTTGGTGTCTGTCTGATCTCAGCGGCTAACATTGCACAAAAGGGCAGAGTCAAACAGTACAAGTTTGGTAGTAGAGTTTTTGGTGTCACTTATATATACTATAGTATCATCTGCCAATTAGCATACATAGAATGCTTCCTTTCCAAATTCCACCCTCTTGATCACTTTTAGTTGCCATATTGGTGAGGTTGGACATCAAGTGTTATATTAAGTAGAAATGGAGAAAGAGGAGAGACTTCTCTTTATTCAGATTTTAGTGGAATTGCTTTGAGGTTCTCTCCATTTAAGTTGGTGTTGCTATAGACTTGTGTAAATTGTGTTTAATATGTATAGGTATGTCCCTTGCTATTGTAATCTCTCCAAGACTTTTATCATGAATTGGTGTTGAATTTTAGTGAAGGGCTTGCTTATTGTCTAATAAGATGACCTTGTGATGTTTTTCCCTATGTCAGTTTATTTATTTTACCATGACTTGTTTTCCTGTCATGAGCCATTCCTGCATCAATGGGATGAAACTTCGTCAACCATTGTGGGTTATCTTTTTGATATGTTCTTGGATTAAGTTTCCATTTATTTTATAGAGTATTTTTGCTTCAATGTTCATGAACAAATTTGGTCTGTAAATCTTCTTTGTTGAGTCTTTATATCCTTCATGTGTCAAGGTATTGTGGCCTCATAAAATGAACTGGGTAACTTTCCTTCTGTTTCTATTTTGTAGAGTACTTTGAGCAGTATTGAAACTAAGTCTTCTTTGAAAGTCTCGTTGAATTATGCACTAAAAGCGTCCAGTCTGCATTTCTTTCTTTATATATATAAAGAGATTTATTTATTATTTATACAGTATTCTGCTCACTTGTATCCTGCCCACCGCAAGAAGACACCAGATCTCATTACAGGTGGTTGTGAGCCACCATGTGGTTGCTGGGAATTGAACTCGGGACCTTTGGAAGAGCAGACAGTGCTCTTCACCTCTGAGCCATCTCTCCAGCCCCAGTCCTGCGTTTCTTTTGTTGGAGTCCTTTAATGAATTCTTTCATGTCACTAGGTGTTAGAGGTCTACTTATGGTAACTTGTTATGTCATCTGGGTTTAACTTTGGTAAGTGCTACATGTTGTTGTTAAGTTTACATGTAAGTAATTAACATTATTAGGCCTATGCCTATTATTATTACAACAGTATAACCCGCTAGCAATCAGTCAAGACACAGACACCTGTTATATTTTAAAATACCTGTAGTTAACCTAGGGCAGGGCAGATATTAATTCTCTAAACTACTTCCCTTAGTGGGGCAGGTATGGGATACCTGTCCCAATCCCACAGCATTTAATTCTAATAATTTCTATCAAGCTACCTCACATCCAGAATCCCATATACTTGCTAATGTTCTTCATCAGGGCCAAATCCTCCATCCATGCTGGCCATGTGCTTCTCCTCCACCTAACCCATGCTGGTGAGACCTCCTTCTCTCCCTTGTCCTTAGATCTGTCTTCATCCCAAGATTCTCTCTGTCTTCCCAAGCCCTAGAACCTTAGCCATTTCTAGTCCATTTGCCCTGCCCAGATGTGATGGTCTTATATTAGTTAGCATCAAAATACAGCAGACCAATGGGTACCTATGAAGAAAATTATTCATTTTGTTTAGATTTTTCATTTTGGTGCAATACAGGTATTTAAAAGTATGTCCTTATGATTTTGGAGATTTTCCCATTGTATGGCACCCTGCTCATTTTTTTCTTTTTTCTTTTTTTTTTTTTTTTTTTTTTTTTTTTTGGTAAATGTGACTATTCCTTCCCTGTCTTTTAGTTATTTCAATAAGGGTTGTCCATTTTGTTGATTTTTCTCAGTGAACCAACTCTGTGTTTCATAAATCCTTGTATTGTTCTCTTTGTTTTTATTTTTTGATTTCAGCCCTAATTCAATAGTTTCTTCCTGTCTACTACTTTTAGTTGTGCTTCCTTCATTTGGTTCTAGACTTTTATATGTGCTGGTAAGTATTTAGTAAGAAATTCCTGTATATTTTATGTATGCGCTTAGTGCTGTCAACTATCCTTTTTTTTCTTTTTTTTTATTAATTAATTTATTCATATTACATCTCAGTTGTTAGCCCATCCCTTGTATCCTCCCATTCCTCCCTTCCTCCCATTTCCTCCCTACTCCCCTCCCCTATGTCTGTGTCTGAGGGGGACCTCCTCCCCCTGTATATGCTCATAGGGTATCAAGTCTCTCCTTGGTGACCTATTATCCTTCCTCTGAGTGCTACCAGGCATCTCCATCCAAGGGACATGTTCAAGTATGGGGCACCAGAGTTTGTGTGAAAGTTAGATCTCCTTCTCCACTCAACAGTGGAGAATGTCCTCTCCATCGGCTAGTCTGGGTAGGGGTTCGAGGTTTACTGTCTATATTTTCCTTGGCTGTTGACATAGTTTGCGGAGGACCCCAGAGCCCAGACTCGCCTGTAGTTTTCCAGGACCCGCTGGATCCTTCTATTTCCTCATTCTCCCAGGCTTCTCACACCTAAAGTCTCAATAGGATGTCCTCCCCTCTTACCCACTTTCCTGGTAGGTACAGTTTTTCATGGAGACGTACACCTTGGACTAGTGTCTCGATATAAGTGAGTATATACCATTTAGCTCTTTTTTTTTTTTTTTTTTTTTTTTTTTTGGTTTTTCGAGACAGGGTTTCTCTGTGTAGTCTTGGCTGTCCTAGACTCGCTTTGTAGTCCAGGCTGGCCTCGAACTCACAGCGATCTGCCTGCCTTTGCCTCCAAAGTGCTGGGATTAAAGGCGTGCGCCACCACGCCTGGCCCATTTAGCTCTTTTTGCTTCTGAGTGAACTCACTCATTATGACAATTTCTAGTTCAATCCATTTGTCCACAAATTTTGGAAATTCCTTGTTTTTAATAGCTGAGTAGTATTCCATAGTCTAGATGTACCACAGTTTCTTTATCCATTCTTCTACTGAGGGACACATAGGTTGTTTCCATGTTCTGGCTATTATGAATAAGGCAGCTATGAACATGGTTGAGCATATATCCCTGTTGTGGGGTAGTGTATCTTCTGGGTATATTCCAAGGAGTGGGATAGCTGGGTCTTGAGGAAGCCCTATTCCCATTTTTCTGAGAAAGCGCCAGATAGCTTTCCAAAGTGGTTGTACTAGTTTGCATTCCCACCAGCAATGAAGGAGTGTTCCTCTTTCTCCACACCCTCGCTAGCATGTGGTGTCAGTTGAATTATTGATCTTAGCCATTCTGATGGGTGTAAGATGGAATCTCAGTGTCGTTTTGATTTGCATTTCTCTGATGACTAAGGAGGTCGAGCATTTCTTTAAGTGTTTCTCAGCCATTTGATATTCCTTTGTTGAGAATTCTCTGTTTAGTTCTGCGCCCCGTTTTTCTATTGGGTTATTCGGTTTGGTGGTGTTTAATTTCTTGAGTTCTTTATATATTTTGGATATTAGACCTTTGTCAGATGAAGGATTGGTGAAGATCTTTTCCCAGTCTGTAGGCTGTCGCTTTGTTCTCTTGACAGTGTCACCTGCCTTACAGACGCTTCTCAGCCTCATGAGGTCCCATTTATTAATTGTTGATGTTAAGGCCTGGGCTGTTGGTGTTCTGTTCAGGAAGTTGTCTCCTGTGCTTATGTGTTCCCGACTCTTCTCCATTTTTTCCTCTAACTGGGTTAATGTCTGTGGTTTTAGGTTAAGGTCTTTAATCCACTTGGACTTGAGTTTTGTGCATGGTGACAAATAGGGGTCTAACAACTATCCTTTTATCATCACTTTTATTGTGTACTATAGGTTTACATATGATGTGCATTCATTTGCATTGAATTCTACAAGGTCTTTAATATCTTTCTTTATTTCTGTCTTGACCCATTTTCACTCTGGGGAGAGGTATTTAGTTTGCATGAGTTTTAAAGACTTCCTTTGTTTCTGTTGTTGATGACGTGTAGCTTTAGTCTATGCTGGTCAGATAGAATGCAGAGGTTGTTTCGATTACCATGTACCTTTTGAGACTTTCACGGTGTTTGAGTATGTGTTCAATTTGGAGATGTTTCCATTTGTTTTTGAGAAGAAGGCAAACTCTTCTGTGTTTGTGTGGAATGTTCTGTAAATATCTGGTGAATTCTTTGGATTTTAATAGCAGTTAGCTGAAGCATATTTCTGTTCATATTATTCATGCAGAATCAAGCAACAGGTAAACCCTTCTCTGCCATGGACCTTTTTTGTGAAGTATGTAAACTTTCCAAGAAAGTTATCAGGTCCACTTCTGAGGATCTGCAGCAGCCAGGCTGGGCTGTTTCAAGTTTTGGCCCTGGAATCCCCCTACATCATTCCCTGGGGGCCCCCTTTTTACATCTTCGGATCACTTGGGTGCCACCTGCGTGTGTTCCATGAGAAGGGTTCTCAGATCTTCAGCTTGTGTTGTTGGCCTCTCCACACCTCCAGACAGCAACACCCCAGGACTGCAGAGCTGCTGTGGCTAAATCTCCAGAGTGCTGGGATGAGAGATCACACCCCTGGAGAAACTGAGAACCTGAAACCATGGAAAAGGCAGCAGCACCCAAAGCATCAGTTGTAGTTGCTGCTGACAGGGATCTCACAGGGTGGGAGGTTTGTTCAACTGGAGCTACTCTGTGAGTTCCAGTGCCAACTCTATTGTAGGTTTAGCTTTTTCAAAACCTACTTTACTTAGGGTGCCTACATCTTTTTATCTTCCTTTTAATCTACCAACCAGAGGTAGGGGAGAAAGAAGGTTCATAGAAGAAAGAGGGTGTGAACTAGTTTAGAAGCAGTTCTTTGGGGAGATTCTATTCTTCCTTGGCAGGGTACCAGAAATCCAGTCCAATAGGAAGTACCAAACAATACCATTAATCAGTGACAACAGATGATAAATGCTTGTTCTGCTTGAGTTAAAGATAAATGTGTGTTCTGTTGGAGTTAAGCAATATTACCCTGCATTGTTTCTTTCTCAGGAGAAGAGTAGGGCACTAGAACATCCCCAATATCTCTACCTTATATCCCATGGAATTAGTTTAAAATGCTTTGTCTATCCACCTAGGCACAATGTAGCAGGAATAGAGTTTTTCTTGCCTAAGTAGGATACAATATACCTGAAATAAAATTGATTCTTCCTGATTATCTTTTTGAATTACTCTGTGAATGGTCTGGGTCACAGTGTCCTTTCTCAAACCCATACTATGTTCTTGACCAGTCAGTTTTTGTTAAATGGTCAGTAAACTATCTCTGACCTGACTTTGGTGTCCATGTGGTCAGTGTGGGCTATTCCTGAACCCCAAGAGGCCAAAGCTAACAAGCTTGTAGGCTTAAGAAGGTTTCAGCTGCAGATAAGCCAATGAAAGCAGGCAAAAAATGTTAATGATGAGGCATGCCCTCATCAGAGTGGCTGATTGCTATGTCTGTGAGAGATTATATTGATTGATGAGTGATGTGGGAGGCTCTTCCAGTAAGGTTGCAGTATCCCTTAGCAAGTGTGCCTGGGTTGGAAAAGAGATCTGGCTGCATATAAGAGAGTGCTCAAGTAAGCAAGCAAGCGAGGAACAACATTTGTCCATGGTTTTTGTTATAATTTTCAAGGTTGAGTTTCTCTTCTAACCTTACAGAATGTTGGACTGTGAGCTGACAGAACCATCTGAAAAAGCAACAAGTGGGGCAGAAGTAAATGCAGTCTGTGGGTTTAGAGAAAAAACAGAACTAGGTAGTTTTAGATGGCAGTCGAATCCTGAGAGAGGAAGGGATTTTCAAGGAGCTTAGCACCAGTAAAGAGAAAGCCCTACTCTGCATTGGAAGCCTAAGATGGGCAACACCCATTCTTGCTACACCTGAAATGAATGGAAAGTATAGGCAAAGTGATTGCAAAGCAGGCACTTCATATAAAACCTGCTGCAACTCTGGTCCATGGCTGGCATATTTCATCTCAGTTTAGAAACCAAGGTTGGCAGGATCACTCACTGCTGTAGTGGTGTATTTTCTTTTTAATATTATTTATTATTTATACAGTATTCTGTCTGTAGGCCAGAAGAGGGCACCAGATCTCATTATAGATTCTTGTTAGCCACTATGTGGTTGCTGGGAATTGAACCCAGGACCTTTGGAAGAACAACCAGTGTTCTTAACCTCTGAGCCATCTCTCCAGCCCCCATTCCACTGGTTTTTAAAACAAGAAAGATGCACAATTCAAGGTCATGTATTCTGTCTCTTTGATTTCAGTTCAGCGTTGCTCCAGCTATTTATGTTTTGCAGAGCCAGTGCCCCAGTAAGGAAACTTTGAGATTTCATTTCACCAGGTTTTGGATATGTACCCCATGTTGCATTTTGAGACCATAAGATGATGAGATACCTAAGCTCTGAGAAATATATCATGGAGAGATGCATATACTGAGTTAAAGTAACAAAACTGAGTGATGAATGAGAAATTGCAGTCATAGGGCCATCTATACCCTGTGAAACGGAAGCCCCATGTATCTGAGACAAAGCTAGGGTACTTGGTGTTTGAGTTGGTTGATTTATCTATCTATCTATCTATCTTTCTATCTTTCTATCTATCTATCTATCTATCTATCTATCTATCTATCTATCTATCTATTTATTTATTTATTTTGTCTCCATTCAATCTTGCCTCACTATATGTACCTTCCTCTCAATTGGAATGGCTAGGTTTATTCTGTGCCATTGTATATTGTAAAGGTATAACCTATTCCCAGATTTTAGAAAATATAGCTATCAAAAGATTTTCTGGAGTGTCAGAAGAGTCTTTGTACTCTTTTTTGTTTGTTTGTTTGTTTTTTGTTTTTTGAGAAGGGTTTCTCTGTGCAGCCTTGGCTATCACTTTGTAGAACAGGCTGCACAGCGATCCACCTTCCTCCGCCCCTGAGTGCTGGGATTAAAGGCGTGCGCCACCACACCCAGCTTGTACTCCTGAATAGTGGATGAGCTATTGCAGACTGTTAGGATCATTGAAGTTGATTGAAATGCATTTTCACTGTGGGTCAATAATGACCAATATCAGAATTTAATTGATCAAATCAGAATGACTCTGGTTAGTGTCATTTCTTTAAATACTTATCTTCTTCTTTTTTTTAAATTTAATTTAATTTAATTTTTTAAAAAATTTTTTTATTCATAATTTATTCTTGTTACATCTCAGTGGTTATCCCCTCCTTGTATCCTCCCATTCCTCTCTCCCATTTTCCCCTTATTCCCCTCCCCTATGACTGTTCCTGAGGGGGATTACCTCCCCCTCTATATGTTCATAGGGTATCAAGTCTCCTCTTGGTAACCTGCTGTTCTTCCTCTGAGTGCCACCAGGTCTCCCCCTCCAGGGGACATGGTCAAAGGTGAGGCACCAGAGTATGTGAGAAAGTAATATCCCACTCTCCACTCTACTGTGGAGAGTGTTCTGTCCATTGTCTAGATCTGGGTAGGGGTTTAAGGTTTACGGCCTGTATTGTCCTTGGCTGGTGCCTTAGTTTGAGCGGGACCCCTGTGCCCAAATCTGCCTATCATAATGTTCTACTTGTAGGCTTCTAGGACCCTCTGGGTCCTTCTACTTTACCTTTCTCCCATGATTCTCTCATCTAGAATCCCACTAGAATGTCCTCTCCTCTGTCTCAGTTTCCTGGTAAGTGAAGGCTTTCGTGGGACATGGCCCTTGGGCTAATATGCAGATATAAGTGAGTATATACCATTTGAGTCTTTCTGCTTCTGGGTTAACTCACTCATTATGATCATTTCTAGCTCAATCCATTTATCCACAAATTTCGGGAAGTCCTTGTTTTTAATAGCTGAATAGTATTCCATAGTGTATATGTACCACAGTTTCTTTATCCATCCTTCTATTGAGGGACACTTCGGCTGTTTCCTGGGTCTCTGCATCAGTTTCCATCAGCTGCTGGAGGAAGACTCTCAGAAAACTCTTATGCTAGAAACCTGTCTGCAAGCATAGCAAAGTATCATTAATAGTGTTAGGGATTGGCTCTTTCTCCTTTGGGTAGGTCTTATGTAGAGTAGCAAGTTATTTGCTTGCCATTTCTTCAATCTCTAATCCATCTTTATCCCTATACTTTTTGTAAGCAAGATAAATTTTGGGTCAAAGGCTTTAAGGGTGGTTTTGTGTCCCCCTCCCTCCACTGAAAGTCTCACGTGGCTATAGAGGTTGGCAATTTCAGGCTCTTAGAACCTGATGGTACGGGTCTCAGCTAGATTCACCCTCATAGATTCCAAGGACCCCTCCTTTCCCCGGGATGCCCCCTTCTGCAGAAGAGTGTTAATTCAGAACATGGCTGGTCTCGTAAGAGATCACATGCAAAGACTTTCTTAGGCTTCTGTAACCCGGCAGGAAAGAGATCACATCCAAAGGTCTTCTACGTCTGTGTGATTCAGTTGTAATACAAAACATGCCTTTAATTGAGGAGACAGAAGCAAACAGATTTGGGTCTAAGGGCAGCCAGGGATAGAGCAGGTATCAAGTAAAGAAAAGCTTAGATCCAGGTATGGTGACATAGTCCTTTCATCCTAATTGAAGGTTAAGTTAATTTAAAGAAAGAAGCAGCACCCAGGCTTGAAAGTGATATGATTGTGTGGAAGAAGAGGTGATGAATCAGAGAAGATGTAGTAGAATAAGATATGGCCAACTCCCACTAGAGAGAGCCCAGGGAAGCTACTTAAGAGGCATTTGTACAGAGAGAGGAAGCAGTTGTAGCAGGAAGCAGACCACAAAGAAAATGAGATGTCTTTCTCCTGCCAAAAGCTCAATGATGGTTCCATTACTTTAGGGATTTTCTTCTGCTAAAATCAAACTAAGCTCTTAACGAATGAATATTTATAAAAGTGTAGTCTTGAAGGTAAGTAAATACTTAAATAGAAGTGGATCAGGGCATAATGATTTTACCATTTTGCTGCTGGGCAGTAGTGGCATATGCTTTTTTTTGTTTTGTTTTGTTTTTCCAAACAGGGTTTCTCTGTGTAGCCTTGGCAGTCCTGGACTCACTTTGTAGACCAGGCTGGCCTGGAACTCACAGCAATCCACCTGCCTCTGCCTCCCGAGTGCTGGGATTAAAGGCCTGCACCACCACCGCTCAGCGTGGCATATGCCTTTAATCCCAGCACTTGGGAAGCCGAGGCAGGAAGATTGATGTGAGTTCGAAGCCTTTCTGGTCTACAAAGGGAGTCCAGACAGTCACGGATACCCAGAGAAACAAAAAACGAAAACAAACAAAAAACAAAACAACAAGAAAAATACTATTGCTACCTAGCACATCTTCCACAGTGGGCAGATGAAAAACACAGTTTTATTAGTCAAGGTTCTCAACATGAGCACAACTTGTAGAGTGGATCTCATTCTGTGTATTTTGAAAGTAAATTTTTTGAATGTCTCACAACTGTGATCCAGCTAGTTCAACCTTGGCTATCTACCAAAAGAAACGAAAAGACTCCAGAACTTGTTTGGTCCATGAGGCTGGATGTATTAACTGATGCTTAGTATACTCCAGAAGTCCAAAAATTAGGATGTAAAGACACTAAAGTAATGAAAATTTCCTAGCCTAGACTAATGAAAACAGCCAAAGAAAGAAAGCTTCCTTCTACAATATCTTCTTTATATGTAGGTTGACACCCATAGCTGTGGCCCTGATTAAAGATCAATATTATCATCTCAAAAGATCCACATTAAAGAAAGGTCTTTCCCATTCAAGAGCCTTATTTCAGAAAACTCTCTCCAAAAAGAAAGCCTGGGGTACTATATCGTGAGTCTGGACAAGTTCATATAGAGTTCTGCCTATTCCTACTCATGCTCAACTAGCACATCCAAGTCTAAAGATGGTCGCCATGTAAAGACAGAGACATCTGCGGCCACTGTTGGGTAAAAATCATGCAGGAACATATATAAATTATAAAAAGAAGGACACACTTGCTTTCATGGAGGAGTCAAAAGAGTTCATTTTAACTAGCCCTGGCTTCTCTGACTGAGGCCTGTGAAATCACTGTAGAGAATTCCATTCCTTCTTTTTTTCTAAGCCTTGTTTTTATTTTATGATTACAGGCGTTTGTCTGTATATATTTGTACACAGTGCCTACAAAGGCCAACAGATCCCAGATCTCCTTGGGCAGAATTTACAGCAGATTGTTAGCTACCATACACCTGAGAAATTCATAAAGCATCTTCATTACTATCTGTTGCTCTAGTCCCAGGCGTTCTGACACCATCTCCTGGCCTCCCTGGCCACCAGGCATGATAGGGGTACAAAGACATGCGTTCTGGCAAACAGGATTCTAACTAGGATTAACTGGTATGGGGAGAGTTTGGTGCAAGGCGTGGCTAAAAAATTTATACTGAGGCTCCATAGCCCAGGGCTAAATGACTTCATGACTTCCATCAAAGCCACAACCCCATTCTTGGTGTTTTTGTTTGTTTGTGGATTTTTTGTTTATATTTTTTTGAGACAGGGATTTTCTGTGTAGCCTTGGCTGTCATGGACTCACTTTATAGACCAGTCTGGTCTTTAACTCCCAGCAATTAGCCTGCCTCTGCCTCAGGATTGCTGGCATTAAAGGCATGCTCTACCTCACCTGGCCACACCTCCCATTCTTTCTGATCCTTACATAACCAAGGTGTGATTTTCAAGGAAATGAATTGGCCTCCAAAGTGTTGGGGTTATTGGCATATTATCTGAAACTTGTGTAATTAAAAAGCACCTGGGTGCCTGTGTGTCACAGCAGGGAAGCAGCATGACTGCTAGTCTGTCACCTGAGACATTACCTTGAACATCATGCCTGCCTCACTCCCTGCCCTTGCTGATTCCCTATGTCCTCTAAGAACCCTCTGCTCAGCAGAGACCCACTGACTCTTCTCTCCTTGCTGGGGAAGGCGCCCTCATCCCCCACCCCTCCCTCCCTTCACACCTCCACTCCATCCTCTACCCACTCCCACCCCCAGCACAAGCACAACGGTGGGTTTTTGTTTTCTTTTTAATCACCTTTCCACTGAGGGTGTTGTGTTGATTAACTGTAGTGCTCCAAAATGATTATCTCTCCCTCTCTATATATATTTTAAATTCTTTTATTGAAGTATACAGTGTTTCACCTTCATGTATGTCTGCCCACCAGAAGAGGGCGCCAGATCTCCCTGTAGATGACTGGGAGCCACCATATGGTTGCTGGTTTGGAAGAGCAGGCAGTGCTCTTAACCACAGAGCCATCTCTCCAGCCCCTCCAAAATGTTTGTTATCTCTTCCTCCCAGGTTTCTTTCGTAGTTATCAGATGAAAGGTAGCTGCAGTTTACCTGAACACAGCATGAAGCCACAAAACAACAGTCGTGTGTCCTAAACTCTCTTTAATTTGGAATCTTTTGTGTCCCTTTTCACTTGTGGGACAGACTGATAACTCCACTCCAAAATGAGCAATGGCTTTGCAATCTGTGCACGCTGATTCCAGGAAGAAGGGAAGTGCCTGAGGGTTTTGCTGGGACCTCAGGCAAGCTCAGAATTTGGGACCTGGTGAGCTCAAGGTCAATGGGGGGGGGCAGGCATCTGAGCAGCAGGAGGCCTGAGTGGCTGGTTCTCTCCTGGGGTGAGTGCAAAGGTGGAAATGCAGGGGCTTGGAGAACAGGTAGGAGTGCTACTGAAATGCAGATCTCTCCACCTAAGGAAAATAGACTAGTACTGTAATAGAAGCGTGTTCCAGGAGCTACTGGGCTGTGTCCCTTCAGCTCACTCTAACCATAGGGAAGTGCTTGTCTCACTCAAGACTTCATGGCCAATCACGGACTCCAGGGAAAAGAGAAAGAGTGTTCTTCCGGGTGCCATGCTGTAAGTTCCTTTCTTTACCAGAGCGGACTTGAGTGGCCATGTAAGATTTGCTCTGAGTGTTTGTGCTGGGTGCTGTGAGGAGAGCTCAGGCAAGGTCAGAAGACACAACATTGTAAGTGCAGAGTCACTGCTCACAGTAGGGAGGAACAGGCAGCTGAGCAGAGGAAACTGGTGTAGTGGGTCTTCCCTGGGGCTGCGAGATAAGCAGCAGCAGATGTGGCCACCTGTGAGGTCCTCTTCTGTCTTAGTAATTTTCTGGACTTGGTGATGGTCTCTGCGTAACTGCACCGTGTGGATTACATCTACCCAAAGCATTGGAAGCAGGAGCTTGTGAATAGAAACATCCTTGGCCGGATTACAAACTCAGACCCTTAATTTCTCTAACTTCTTCTAAAAATTCTGTTCTTAGAATGGAACATTTGGTCTAAGCTATATTTGGAAGCCAGGCATTGTGGCGCACACCCCAAGTCCCTGCACTCAGGAGGCAAGTGGCTTGCTGTGTCTTTAGGGCCAGCCTGGTCTGCAATGTGAGTCCATGGCAGCCAAGGCTAACACAGAGAAACAATGCCCCGAAAAAAACAAACAAACAAACAAACAAACTATATATATATATATACATATATATATTTAATTTTGTGGAGTTTGTAAATGTTATCTCATGTGTTCGGTAACACTTCAGTATTAAGCTATGACCTCTTGCTGTCCTGATATTCATTACATAGACATGACTGGCAGTCACATCATGAGATAGTCCTGTCCCAGTTTCTTGAAGATGAGACGGCATGAAAAAAATACACCCAGTTTAAAAATCATTTTTATCATTAATAATTCTTTATATAATTTCTCTGACATGAGCCCAGTACTACTAAACTCTTTCTGTACCTCCTCATCCCTGTGATGATTGGCATTTATCTTGCAAGGCTATATCCTATTCAAGGACTAAAGAATGACACAAGTGGACATCAGTATTCAGGATCCTTATAAAATGACTTAGTTACATTAGAACATATGTATCAGGAAATAAGTGGAGGAACCCACAGAATTATATGAATATATTGTCAATAAAGGATACAGTCACACTGTTATCCTTATCATGCTTTCTGTTGTTCACCGGGATGGGTTATTTTAGGATGCAGTGACCTATGATGATGTGAATGTGAAATTCACTCAGGAAGAGTGGGCTTTGCTGGATCCTGCCCAGAAGAGTCTCTATAGAGAGGTGATGCTGGAGACCTACAGGAACCTCACTGCCATAGGTAGGACTGTGAATTTTATGTTGCTTTTTAAAATCTAGTGACAACTGTTTCTCCATTGCTGTTATTTGTTATTGTAATGTCAACTGAAAATGAGGATGAATGAGATGAGTAAATCAGCCAGATGTCTAAGGTTAACTGTAGGGTAACTTGAATTTTGCCTACTTGCCAATAATATATCATGCATTTTTGGTTCCTCTATTTTAGGGTACAATTGGGAAGACCATAACATTGTAGAGGATCTTCATAGTTCTAGAAGATCTAGAAGGTAATTTTCATGTGCAAGTTGATACGAATATGTCTCTGAATTACTTTTAGTGCATCCTTTAAGTTCTAAAGAAAAACAAGAGTGTAAATATGCAGGTTTTAAGTGTATCGATGATTATTCAATTCTTACAAAGACATGTACCTCAAAATCAGGCATCTGATTTATTTTTGTACGGCATTTCTCTGAGGAAGAAGATAAGAAAACACACATTAACAAATATCACCATTTGAATCATAGCTATATTGTAGAACTGCTAACTCTTTAGGCTCATAATACTTAGATACTTCAGAAATGTACACATTAACCTTCTAATAGACAAATAGTCCATAATAAAGCTCGTGTTCATAATATATTTGCATCAGTGTTCCTAGGTTTAGTGAGAGGAGCAGTTTGTGAAAGTAAAGAAAGTTATTCTGGAGAAACTTTTATCCCTATGCAATATTTCAATGAGAAAAACAGGAAGTGAGACTGTGAATGCAGGGTAAAACTTTTCATTTGCTGTCTTCATTAATAGATATATCATTTATCACAATGGATGAAAGCCCTGTCAGCATAGGGACATTGAACAAAGCAATATAACCCTCTCTAACCCAGAAGAATTAGAAGATTTGTAGTAGTACCCATAATATGTAGACTTTCTGAATGTAATACTGTGTACAATTAATGGCTTTTCCAATTTTATTGGCAATATATCCACACTCTCGCACTACAGGAAAACTTCCATGAATACTATCAATGTTGATTGCCTCTGTTTGCCTTGAGTCACTTTCCAATGATAGTATGACTGACATGATAGGAAAAATTTTAATGCATTCAGAGTGGTAATTCTGACTTCTCCCAGTTCTCTTCCAACATGTGAAAACCTTCTTCTGTAGTAAAAGGATGCTTTAAATGTGGTCCACACAATACATGATCTTCCAAATACAGGCCTCTGAGGAGACGCAAAATAACACATGAAGAAGGAAGGAAAAATGAAAGCCAATAAACTGACATTACCATGAGATCTGATTACTTTTAAAATTAGACCAAAATGTAAAATTAATTCACAGAGATAAAAATATTCATCAGTGTAATGTGGTATAACTTTGACATGTGCCAATTATCATTGCAGGAATGGAAGAAGATACACTAGAGGAAAACCCTCTCTATTTATTCAGTGTGATAAATCATGGTTATGTCAACGTCATCCTCAAGGGCAAGAAATAATTCCTACTGGAGAGAAACCATATGAAGATATCCAGTATGGTGAGGCCTTTGTAAGTCACAGTAGTCTCCAAATTCATAAAAGAACAGAAACTAGAGAGAAACCCTATGAATGTGACCAATGTTTTATGGTTGTTGATCCTCAAAGTTCTCTTCAAATTCATGAGAAAATTCATACTAGAAAGAAACCTTATGAAAGTCAACAATGTGGTAAAGTCTTTGCTCAGCACAGATATCTTCAAAGGCATGAAATAAATCATACAGGAGAGAAACCTTATGAATGTAATCAATGTGGTAAAGCCTTTGCACAGCACATGAATCTTCAAATGCATAAAGAAATTCATACAGAAGAGAAACCTTATGAATGTAATCAATGTGCTAAAGCTTTTGCATGGCATAGTAGTCTTCGAAGGCATGGAAGAATTCATACAGGAGAGAAACCTTATGAATGTAATCAATGTGGTAAAACCTTTGCACGGCACAGTAGTCTTCAATTCCATGAGAGAATTCATACAGGAGAGAAACCTTATGAATGTAATCAATGTGGTAAAGCCTTTGCATGGCGCAGTCATCTTCAAAGACATGAGAAAATTCATACAGAAGAGAAACCTTATGAATGTAATCAATGTGATAAAGCCTTTGCACGGCGCAGTCATCTTCAAAGACATGAGACAATTCATCGAGGAGAGAAACCTTATGAATGTAATCAATGTGGTAAAGCCTTTGCATGGCGCAGTCATCTTCAAAGCCATGAGAGAATTCATACAGGAGAGAAACCTTATGAATGTAATCAATGTGATAAAGCCTTTGCACGGCACAGTCATCTTCAAAGCCATGAGACAATTCATCGAGGAGAGAAACCTTATGAATGTAATCAATGTGGTAAAGCCTTTGCATGGCACAGGTCTCTTCAAATGCATAAACAAATTCATACAGGAGAGAAACCTTATGAATGTAATCAATGTGGTAAAGCCTTTGCGCAGCACAGATATCTTCAAATTCATGAAAGAATTCATACAGGAAAGAAACCTTATGAATGTAATCAATGTGGTAAAGCCTTTGCACTGCACAGTCATCTTCAAATGCATAAAGAAATTCATACAGAAGAGAAACCTTATGAATGTAATCAATGTGGTAAAGCCTTTGCACGGCGCAGTCATCTTCAAAGCCATGAGAAAATTCATACAGGAGAGAAACCTTATGAATGTAATCAATGTGGTAAAGCCTTTGCACGGTGCAGTCATCTTCAAAGCCATGAGAGAATTCATACAGGAGAGAAACCTTATGAATGTAATCAGTGTGGTAAAGCCTTTGCTTGGCACAGGTCTTTTCAAATGCATAAACAGATTCATACAGGAGAGAAACCTTATGAATGTAATCAATGTGGTAAAGCCTTTGCATGGCACTCGTTTCTTCAAAGGCATGAAAGAATTCATATAGGAGAGAAACCTTATGAATGTATTCACTGTGGCAAAGCCTTTGCACTGCACAGTCATCTTCAAATGCATGAAAGAATTCATAGAGGAGAGAAACCTAATGAATGTAATAAATGAGGTAAAGCCTTTTCCCCAGCACAGTTATCTACAAATGCATGAAAGAATTCATAAAGGAGCCAAACCTTATGAATGTAATTAATGTTGTAAAACCTTTGCATATCACAATTTTCTTCAGAGCCGTGAAGGAATTCATACAGGACAGAAAAGTCCTGAATATAATGTCTGTGGCAAAGCCTTTGAATGTCATGGTCATCTTCAAAGGCACAAAAGAATTCATACAGGAGAGAATCTTTATGAATGTATTTAATATTTTGTAGTCTTTACATGCAATTACCTATTAGAGAGAAATTCATTGAATGTAATTAATGTGAGATAGCCTAGCAGTCCAGAGTATCTCACAGACTTGTTCTATGAAGCAGGAATTTTGAAGAACCGGCCCACCTAGTCTATGCATAGTGGGACATGGATTTTCCAGTGTCATGCTTGTTCACCATTTTGATAGTCAGTGTGCTCTCAACAGTAAAGAACAGTTGTTTGATTCAGTGGCTATTTGGCCACATTTGCTTCATAGATGTCCATCAGCTTAATTGAAGTATATTGGATGTGCCGTCAGAGGCAGCTGTGTCTCTCTGTCAGGAAAGGCCTTTCTTATTGACTGCCATATTCTGTAAATCTCTGAGGTGTTTTGAAGACCATCTTTGTATTGAGCATAGTGAATAACCATGCCTGTCTGTCTATGTGGGTATACTGAACAATCAACTTATCTATTCCAGTTTATCTAAGTAGATAAATATTTCTTGTTTCTAGCTATGCACAATCTGCTTAACCTTGAAAACATTGGTACAATGTGACTCCTGAACATACCACAAATATAGAACAATCAAGAGCTATATAATATTTGTGAAAAAATGAGGGAATGGAGATAAATTGTCAAAAATATAAGCCTAAACTTATATTTAAATTTTCATCAAAATACCTAAGGAAACTCCACCAGGAAAAGTGTGACCTTGACCAAGTAAACTATGATTGTATGTGTAACAAACACAGACTTCACTATGAAAATCACTCAGTACCCCTAAACTGTTCTATTTCTGCCTTCTACCTACCGCTAATCTCTCCTGCAGAGAGGCTCCATGCTCTAGAGTTCTCTCAAAATGTGAGCAGAAAGGTAGTTCTATGGCCCTACAGCCCCTCATGCCCCCTTGTGGTTGCAGACAAACTCAGCCCCACTGAATCTCACAAAGAAAATAATGTTGTAGAATAATTTATGTCTGCTTCCTGCCAGATGTATTATGTCACAAGGTGTGGAAACTGCCCTGTCTATGTACCGTGCACAGCTGAGAACCCTCTGCATCTCAGACACTCCATTTGTACCCTGAAACTGAATTTCTGTGATTCATGCCATTGTGGCTGGTGGTATTGGAAAAATAAAAAGATTATCAAGTATTGATGAAGCATAATCCCCATCAATTATTTTCTATCAGTATCTACACTATTTATACAATTTGACACAAAAATTGAATGTAGAGTTCAGGTTCAGTACTTCTAGAAACTAGGCCTTCAGTTTTCTAGTCTGTCTTCCTACTGCACACGAAACCAATGCCTGTATGTGTGCCCTGGAGAGTGATAGAATAAGCTCCACTTTCCACTGCTTGGGCGTCAAAGCCCACTCATCCAAAGGGAATCTACACTCAGGAAATTCAGAGGTCGAAGACCTCTGCCCAGATCACCACAGAGACCAACAAATTCACAGTGTGAACCACACTCCATCTCAGTTGTGGGAAGCCGCGCCCACATTCGCCATTACAAGATGGCGCTGACACCCTGTGTCCCATGCTGACAAACAACTAATCTGCGCATGTGCGAAGGGATTTTCCACTCGTTGTGCTCTGCCTCTCCCGTGGCATCATCTCGCCCGATGAGCAACAGCCAATCAGGGACTGACATCCTAAGTGGAGGACAGTTTCCTATATAAGGGAGGGGTTTCTGCTGTTTGCTCTCTCTGTCTCCGTTTTTCGTGTTGTAAGCTTATGCCCTTCCTCTCAAGAGGCAGTAAAGCTTTACTACAGAAGGATCCTGTTTGTGTGTGCAGCGTCGTTCTTGCTGACGAGACGGTAACGCTAGCCACATATGGTGCCGAAGCCCGGGAAGACTACACCATCGTCAGCACCTTCAGAGAGCCCCTGACTACAGGGAGGATTCAGAACTACAGGGTTGGTAAGTTCGGAGAGGTATACATATTTCTAAAATTCTTGGGCTGATTCTAGCTGTAATATTTGCTGCCGTAATTGTTAAGAGGGCAGTAGATAAAGGACAGGTCACCCTAGAAGTTCAAGATAACATGTCAGAAACCGAACGTAGTGAGAGACTGGGTGCGGGCGGGAAAAAAAATGCCCGTAAAAATGAAAAAGCGGGCGGGAAAAAGAATGCCCGTAAAAAGAAAAAAGCTCAGGACCCTCCTGTAAAAGGAGTGCAACCCCCCTCAGGACCTAGTTCACCGCCGAGAAAAATATCGCAAAGGTTTTATCCTTTAAAGGATCTTGAGGCATTAAATATTGATAGCTCTACAAGCTTTAATACCTCTGACAATGAGACTCCTGATTCGGAGGAAGAAGCCGAATTAGAGGAAGAGGCAGTCAGGTATGAGGAAGAGAGATACCACCTAGACAAACGAGAGGGTAATAAAAAACCCTCCCTCAATTCATCTCGCAGGGTGGCACCCACTGCTCCTCCACCCTACGAACTGCAGTCTGGATTTTCCTTCTGGCTGGAAAAGATTCGTAAAAAATTACATAATTTTTTTCCTGTGTTTAAAACAGAGAACGGGGGTCGAGTCCATGCGCCAGTGGAGTTCAATCTAATAAAGGACTTGGCTGAATCTGTTCGCAAATATAGGGTTAATGCAAATTTCACCCTGGTAATGTTAGAAAGAATTGGCACTGGAACCCTAACTCCTTCTGATTGGCAGATGGTGGCCAAGGCCGCACTTCCAGATATGGGCCAATATATGGAATGGAGAGCCCTGTGGTTTGAGGCCGCTCAAACACAGGCTCGGGCCAATGTCCTTGCACTTACCCCTAAACAGAGGGATTGGACCTTTGATTTGCTAACAGGTCAAGGTCAATTTACTGCAAATCAGATAAATTACCATTGGGGAGCTTATGCTCAGATGTCACAGACTACAATTAGACAAGTTTTTCAGTCCGCGGTAAAGCGGGGGAAGGTTCTCAGGTTGAGACAAGTTTTTCAGTCCGCAGTAAAGCGGGCGACGTTCGGAGACCCTTTAAAAGTGGAAAACTCTTCGTCATGTCTGATCAGGGCGGCTCAAAAAGGGCTGCTAAAAACTAAAGACTTGAGAGACTCATGCTAAAAATGGAGTCGCTCGAGCAGAAACAGCACGAGGAGGGTAGGAGGAGAAAAAAGGCGGAAGAGGCCACGCCCGAACGAGATAATCCGCCATCTTGGCGTGCCTCGAAACTGGCACCGCCGCCTTATGCGGACACTTCACCTTTATCAGCACCACAGGGGAACTATCATTCTCTGTGCCCAGAGGTTTGGAAGCAGGCTCGTGCCACCTTCCCAGTGTTTGAGGATGCCAACACCAATGGCCATGATTAATGGAGGAGCATTTGGTAATGCTACTCTCAGCTGAAATACATCTGATCTTTTTGAAACTTCTAACAGGTGATTCGGCTCAGATGCGAATGGAAATGTCAGGGTTATACATTACATCTGTGCCATATAACAATTTTACACGTGCTACTAATTTGTCTTAAGAGTCTTTCAGCTTATCTCCAGGGGAACTGGTCTGCAGAGTTTGAAGAGATCTGCGCACTGCCACCATTGTTACATGCATGGATGTATCCACCACTAAAGGCCTTGCCTCCTGGATTCAACAAGCTATACATCATCTTAAGGAGTGGGCAAGTATCGGGGCTTTAGCTATGGCCCTTCTGATTATCAGCTTCCTCTGCCTTGTGTTCCTTCGGCGCTTGGTCATATCCCAAAACAGAGACCGTGCCCTAATTGCACAAGCCTTCTATGCTATTGAGGCTGGACAGTCCCCTCAGGCTTGGCTGGCGGCCTTTAAGTCCTGATCCTCGTCACGTTCGGGGTGCAAGGCAAAGCACTGCACAGGAGGTACATTGTTTGCAGTTAATGGCTTCCTGGAGAGCACGTCTGATTGCATGTGGGCTGACACCCAAAATCCCACCTCCAAAAAAAGGTGTCGGTCGGGTCCAGAGCTAGGCTGGGGCCGAGCCCCTAGCTGAGTTCTGTTGTACATCAGTGGCCAAACTTCAGGGCGGGTTCCGCACATGATCAAGGTAAATAACCTGGGTTATGGATGGTCATACATCAGTGCCCTCTGGAGATCAGACCTCTACTCTCACCCGTTTCGTCCTGTTCTTACAAAATAAAACAGGGGGGACTGTGGAGAGCTGCGATGTGCCATGCCTTAACAAGGCGCAGGCTTCCGCCTTCCGCCATCCCGACGGCGAGCGCTCTCTAAGATAAACAAGTCCTTATATGGCAAAAGGCTGTGCAAGGGTAACTGGTGATCTGATGACGCGCAGTCCTGCTCTGACGTGGACCTATGAGGAGGTGACACCTGGCATGAGCTGATTGGCCCTTGAGTTGTACTTAAGCTTGGCCCTTCCCTTCTTCGGGGCGATTCCCACGGAGCTTAATCCTGAGTAAAGATCTCGAGAAGAAGTCTGGTTGTTGGCTTCTTATTTCTGCTGGACGGTCCTGCGCCGACAAGTGGTTTTAACTGGCCCAACTGGGCTGTGAACAAAAATTCCCTGGATTATGTGTTACCTCGGTTCAATATAAAAATTTCACTAAAGCAGCTAATATGTCAAAGAGTCTCTTTCAGTTTATTTTACAGAATTGGACAGCGGAGTTTGAACAGACCTTAAGAGAATTGCGGACTGCTATCATTCAAGTCAATTCCACACGGCTGGATCTGTCACTTACTGAGGGATTCTCGTCGTGGATATCCTCAGCCTTCTCCTTCTTTAAAGAATGGGTTGGGGTTGGATTGTTTGGAGCTGTAATCTGCTGTGGATTAGTGTTGACCCTATGGTTGGTCTGTAGACTCAGGGCTCAAACAAAAAGAGACAAGGTGGTTATCACCCAAGCACTTGCTGCTTTAGAGTCTGGGACCTCCCCTGATATATGGTTAACCATGCTTAAGCAATAAGTCGCTGGCTGCTCAGCTCTTGCACCCTCAGAGTCTCATCTCATTGCACGAGGTAGAGTGAGTAAGCTTCAGCAGCCCTGGAGAGTTACATAGCGAAGCATTGCAGTAGAATGGCTCTGCGGCATATATGAGCTAATTCTAGGGAGGCATGTCATCTTGCATGAAGGTTGCGTGCCCCAGTGTCCTTCCCCCAGAAAAAACGGCACAGGGCCAGGCTATGACCTCTCCGGGTGAAGAGCTTAGGGGAGAGTTGTGTATGCAGGCCTGATATTTTGTTTGGGGATTTGACCTCTGTCTCCACTCTCCCTATTGGGTGTCTTATTGCTTCTTAATAAAATGAAAAGGGGGAGATGTGGGAAGCCGCGCCCACATTCGCCATTACAAGATGGCGCTGACACCCTGTGTCCCATGCTGACAAACAACTAATCTGCGCATGTGCGAAGGGATTTTCCACTCGTTGTGCTCTGCCTCTCCCGTGGCATCATCTCGCCCGATGAGCAACAGCCAATCAGGGACTGACATCCTAAGTGGAGGACAGTTTCCTATATAAGGGAGGGGTTTCTGCTGTTTGCTCTCTCTGTCTCCGTTTTTCGTGTTGTAAGCTTATGCCCTTCCTCTCAAGAGGCAGTAAAGCTTTACTACAGAAGGATCCTGTTTGTGTGTGCAGCGTCGTTCTTGCTGACGAGACGGTAACGCTAGCCACACTCAGTCGCAGCAGATCAGACTCTGACATACCACTACACTTTCTCCTCCTGGCCATGGGGCAGCTGCCTCCACAGTCGCCATGGCATGGCATGTGGTATACCTCACAGTTTCCTACAGCTGCATCAGAGAAGAATCCTGGAAAATATATGTAGGCTACCTTCCTGTCAGGCCCCTCTTTCCTAAACCTGCCCAGAGTCCTTCATTAGCTTAGAAACTCCATCTTGGCCTTTGGAAGGTAGCAGCTCCTCTACCAGGAGATCAGAGGTCAAATATCTCAGACAGTTGGAGCCTTCCCAGCTGCACCCTTCCTTCCTAGGGCCAGACAGAACACTACTCTGGGGAATTTGTTTTTAAAGAATTTTCCAATCTCCCAGAACACTTCTTGTTTCTTTTTCAAGGCACATAGGATGTTACACACTCAATATACAGCACAGCCATTTCTATTCCATAGCTGGGAAGTCCTGCATCTGAACCTCAGTCAAAATCAGAGAGTAACAAAGCAAAAAAGTGAATTTGAATGTAAGGGAAAGTGGAAAGGAAATAGCTGTTCCTAGGCAGAGTGGAGTAAGATATTTATAGATAAGAGCCAGAGACCCCAGCGAGGTGGAGGGGGTCATGGGAGGGTATCCAGAGTGTACATGCCCATGAGCCATAGGAAGAAAGGAAAGAGGGGAGGACCATGAGGAAGACCTAGAAGTCAGGGTTGTAAATGATAGAGGAAAAGCACCAGGTAAACCAAATGATTGGATTCCATAAGGAAGGGAAGCTCAGAGCAGGGCAGCCTAACACTAGTCTAGAGGGTGGGGTATGCCAACTATTACCTTGCAGTAAGTAGGGACTGAGTGATGCTAGGAGAACCTGACAGCCAGGTTTCTATTGATTTGTTAAATAGGTACCCAGACATTGTCTCAGGGTTTAAGACTTAATTGTAGGGAGAAATGAAAAGGTTGAAGTAACTTAAGGATAATCTATATCATTATTTTAAAGTTGGAACAGGTTGTATGGTCCAAAATAATTCAGAGACTAAACATATGTAGTAGAGCACACCAACTTTTAGTCCCATCTTTTCTCTCACCTTGTACGTTTTCCAACAGGAAAAATAACATTCTTGTCAGGTAAAGCTAGACTACTCTGCGCATGTATTCTGGGTTGATGGAACTAAACAAACATCAGAAATTTGGTTTTTAGAAGTAAGTTCATTTCCTCATGCCTATTCTGGATTGCCTTGGTCTGTGACCCTCCAAAAGTGGATAGCTGGACTTCTACTGATCATCTTAAACTGAATACCTGACTCCTCATTGCTAATACCAATTACTGTCAAATGAGTAAACCTCTCACTTTTCTTCCTCCCCATCCATTTCTGTGCTGTGACTACATCACTTCTAAGTTGGTCAGGGAAAACAATTCTTACACAAGTCCCCTTTATTTGTACCTGCCCCCGCAAATCCAAAAAGGATAGAGCACAATCATTCACTGGTGACTCTTTCTGCTGAATTACTAGTTAGGGACTGTCTTCCAGGCAGTGGGAATCAGAGGATTAAGTGCTCAAAAAATTCTTAACTACACAGCATGAAGAAAGGGTGAGCTATAGGTGCTGTTGCTCTAAGCAGAAATAAATATGAAAGCCTCTGAGAAAAAGAATGAATATTTTAATTATTGGAAAACATTGGCATGAGGAGAAACAAATAAAAGATTAGAGCAGTGATAAATAAAAAAGAAAATTCTAAAACACCATCAATTGACCTTTTAGAAAGATAAATATAATTTGAAAAACACATAAGTAAACTGATTTTGGAAAAGAGCAGAAACTTCTCTGGTAGAGGGAATAGCATTAATGAGACAGTTATTGACCTTGCCCCTATGAGCACTGTTAGTTGCTGAGATCTTTAACCTGACACACACAGCTACAGCCAATGGCCCCTTAACTGAAATTGCAATATTCACTTACTCAAGCTAACCTAACCAAATTGCAACCAAACATCCAATCAGCTTTTATTCACCTGCATGAATTAATACAGCTGGAGTGTTACAAATTCACACACCCTGCTAGAATCAGGTCCTTCTTCACAATGGGGACTTCTGCCTGTAGCTGAGTCTCAAAACTTAGTCTGTGCTCTAGCTACTGCCTACCCCGTTTCACTAGGCATTTACTGCAGACCTTCTGGTCTCCTCTGAAAGCGGAAGCTGTGCTGCACATGTTACTGAAATGGTCAGTTGATTACATTACTCACATGAGTAATTTTGTTTCTTTCTTTGTCTTATTTTTCAAGGCAGTGTTTCTCTGTGTAGCCTTGGGTGTCCTGAACTCACTTTGGAGACTATGCTGGCCTCGAACTCACAGTGATCCCCTGCCCCTGCCTCCTGTGCATTGGGATTAAAGGTGTGTGCCATGACCACCTGGCCCTTACTGGGCTGCCACCCTGATCTCACCAGGTCAGAGCTGTTGAACCTGTCTGTTCTCCCTTCAAAACATTCAGAGACTTCCCTTCTTCTTCTTCTTCCTGGAATCAGGGTGCATAGCTTGCAAAGCCTATCACTCAACTTACAGTGGAGTATTCAATCTGTGCCACAACTGAAAGGGGACCCAAATAGTCAAAATTAGGGAGACAGTTTACTAAACAAAAGTTTTGCTTTTGTGGCTTCATGCTGTGTACAGCTACCTTTCACATGATAGATATGAAAAACCCTGGCACCAAAGACAGATTCCTTCTATCAGTTCCATTCATCTATAGAACCTTGACTAGCATAGCTGTGCAATTGTTTTTAACTTTCCCACTCAGGAAGAGTTGTAGGCTAACAACAGTGTTTCCCAGTGTTTGCCATCTGTTTCCTGCTTTTCCCCCATGATTGTCTCATAACTCCCTTGTAAAAAGAAGCAGTAGTTTGCCTGCTCCCAGCCTGAAGACACAAAACTAAAGTCTTGTCTCCTAACATTGCTCTTTCCTAGTGAGACATATGGAGAACTCCACTGCAAGTTGAGAAATGGGCTCTTCAAGTTACCCACCTAGATAGAGGAGGAAGCAGGGGAAGTGGCTACTGGCTGTGTGACTTGTTGAGGTCAGGGTCACTGTCCACAGAGGGGAGGAGCAGGAGGCTGTGCTGAGGAAGCACAAGCAGTGTGTCCTCCCCGGGTTAGTTGGGAAGACAGATGTTGAGGCCATTGGAGAACAGTGCTACTGAAATGCAAGTCTCTACAGCTCTGGAAAAAGTTTGTCCCTGGGTAGGAAGCTTGGGCCAGCAACCATAATTCTGTGCCCCTCCAGAGCATGCTAACCTGGAGAGGTGTATATGTCACTCAAGATGAAGTGGCCCATCAGGTCCTCCAGCTAAAGACACGCCCCAGGTCAGATGGGGAGGCGGGTACCTCCGGGAATCTTGCTGAAGATTCAGCTGTGTGGCTGTGCAGGCTTGGGTGGTTCCACGTGGTGTGCTCTGACCTCTGCAGCTGGGTGTTGTGAGACAAGCTCAAGCAAGTCCCGAAGTCCCGACATGGTGAGTGGATGGTCACTGCCCAGAAATGGGTGGAGCAGGTAGCTGTGGAGAGCTAGCTGGAGTGGTGAGGCTGTGTGGGAAGACAGACCAGTAGGCTACTGGAGAATATGCACACGTGCTACTGAAATGCCAATCTCTGCAGACCTGGAAATGTATGGCCCTAGACAGGAAGCCTGGGCCATGAACTCTTTTCCTGTGTCCCTTCCGGACACTCTAATTCTAAGGGAGGTGCTCATGTCGTTTGAGACTTGCTGGCCAATCAGAGGCTCCATGTGGACCAGCCAGTATGAAAACGAGGCTCTTTCTTCTGCCTGCCATGCATAGGTGAATCTCTTTAGCTGAATTTTCTTTAATGGTTCTGTGTGATTTGCTTTGAGCACTGCTGCTGAGTTCTGTGAGCGAAGCTCAGGCAAGGCCCAAAATGGCAACACGGTTAGCTCAGGGTTACTGGGAAATGATGGGTTATCTCCACAGGTGAAATAAGCCAATGGAAGTGAGATTGAATGTAAAAAGGGCAAGTTTACTTGGGAACTGAAACTGCTGGGCTAGTTCAGTAGCCTCAGGGGACAAGGCCAGAGGAAATCATCTGCCAAGCCCCCAAGTATGGCAACAAGGATTGCAGGTGAAGGAAGATGAAGTATCTGCCACCTGCTGTACTAGGGAAGCCCTTGGCCCCAGGGGTGGGGCTTGGAGCATCTGAAGGAATGCTAAGAATGTGCAGAGCCTTTCCTTGCAGGGGGCAGGGTTGGAGAAAGAAGCAGGATTTTACAGAGCATGTAGGGGAGGCAGAGGGCAACTGCAGATGCCAACTGAACATCCCCAATGGGGAGCATCAGAAAGGTGAGCTGCAGGACCTGATGTGGTGGGTCCTCCCTGGGGCTGTGTGATAAGCAACGGCCAAACGCGGCCCCCTTGGTGTCCTATGTGACCCTTCTGCCTTCCTGGACCTAGACTGGTTTTGGAACTGGACCTGGACCTGGCCACTGAATAACTTCCTATGGGGCTACATTTGGGCAATTCCTCTGGAGCTTGGGCTCGTGCATAGAAATGCTCCAGGAAGGATGCCAAAATTGGAAAGCCTTATTTTCTATAGGATCTGCTACAAGTTCTGCCATTAGCATTTAACGTTTAAGTGTAAGATCCTCTCTCTCCTCTCGAGTTTGTCTCATTGTATGAGAGCTTCACTTGACTTCATAAACATCTCCCTTTTATTTCAGTTCCCCCTGTGAGCCGTATACAAGATGCAATTCTTACAAACCTTAGTAGACATAAGACATAGCTTGTGCAAAACCTCCTCATCTCAGCTTTTGTACTTTCTATCTTCTACTTTTCCTTTCTTTCTCATCCTCTGGAACCTTCCACTTAGGACTCTGTCACTGATGTTTGAAAGCACTGGTGTACTTTAGAAATACTTCTGTCACTATCATGGCTGGGAAACTGTCTTAAGTGGCTAGGCTTGCTGTGTCCAGTCCATATTTAAATTGTTCAAAACATAACCTGGGGACTATATTTAAAGAAATTTAAGGGCAGCAGCATGTAGAATGCAAAATCTGTTTTTAGCTGTCACTACAAAGATTTTTATTAGCAATGTTTATTTGTTTGTATTATGATGTCTGTGTGTCAAGGCATATTAATTCTAGCACAGCTGCATCTAATGTCTTGGAGAAAAGTCTTTCTGATAAAGCTATGCTACCTCAGGGGGGCCTGGACGGCTGTCTGTTTCCCAGAGAAATGGCCTTGCTTTCTTCTTGACTAAACTTCCTATGTTCTTTAATTAAAGGAGTGTACCACAGCAGAGTTTTTAAATAACTCATTTTAGTCGATTAGTGAACCGTCCATTTCCATATCAGGAATAAAGATTTTCATTTGGATCATGGCTTCTGCTTTCAGATCAGAATAGGATGCACAGTTTATGTTTACACTGCAGGGTGAAGCAGGACAGGCCATAACTAGCTCACAGACTAATGTTTAAGGCAGTCAACTGTGAGAGTCAATACTATGAAGAAATACCTGATTGAGGCCAGGTGAGTGATGATGTCATTTCCCAGCATAGATTAACTCATGCAGAATCAAGCAACAGGTAAACCCTTCTCTGCCATGGACTCTTTTTGTGAACTATGTATACTTTGCAAGAAAGTTTCCAGGTCCCCCTCTGAGGATCTCCAGCAGCCAGGCAGGGCTGTTTCAAGTTTTGGCCTTGGAATCCCCCTACATCATTCCCTGGGTGCCCCTTCTTTACATCTTCTGCTCACCTGGGTGCCACCTGTGTGTGTTCTATGAGAAGGGTTCTCAGATCTTCAGCTTGTGGTGTTGGCCTCTCCACATCTCCAGACAGCAACACCCCAGGACTGCAGAGCTGCTGTGGCTAAATCTCCACAGTGCTGGGATGAGCGATCACACTCCTGGAGAAACTGAGAAGCTGAAGCCATGGAAAAGGCAGCAGCACCCAAAGCATCAGTTGTAGTGGCTGCTGACAGGGAACTCACAGGGTGGGAGATTTGTTCAACTGGAGCTACTCTGTGAGCTCCAGTGCCAACTCTATTGTAGGTTTAGATTTTTCAACACCTACTTTATTTAGGGTTCCTAAATTCCTTATCTTCCTTTTAATCTACCAACCAGAGGTAGGGGAGAAAGAAGGTTGATAGAAAAAGGGGGTGTGAACTAGTTTAGAAGCAGTTCCTTGGGGGAGATTCTATCCTTCCTGGCAGGATACCAGAAATCCAGTCCAATAGGAAGCACCATACAATACCATGAATCAGTGACAGTGACACAATCCACCAGAGCCAGCAAGTCTCCACCTAATAGTTATGAGTCAGCAGAACTGGCCAGAATCAGCCACAATACCACAAGAAGTTTCGGCAAGAGGCTCTCTTTGAAGTGAAGCCTATGGTGCACAATTCAACACTTGCTGTTTCAGTTCAGTACTTGCTGCCTAGTTCAATACTTGCTGCTTAGAATAGAACAACAGAGGATGAATGCTTGTTCTGCTTGAGTTAAAGATAAATGTCTGTTCTGTTGGAGTTAAGCAATATTACCCTGCTTTGTTTCTCTCTCAGGAGAAGAGTAGGGCACTAGCACATCCCCAATATCCCCTACCTTATATCCCATGGAATCAGTTTAAAATGCTCTGTCTATCCACCTAGGCACAGTGTAGCAGGAATAGAACTAATTCTTCTTGTATGAGTTACACACAATATCTGAAATAAAATTGAATCTTCCTGATGATCTTTTTAAATTACTCTGTGAATGACTGAGTCACAGTCTTTTTTCTCAAACCCATAGTATGTTCTTGACCAGTGAGTACTTGTGAAATGAACAGTAAACTTTCTCTGGCCTGAGTTTGGTGTCCAAGTGGTCAGTGTGGGCTATTCCTGAACCCCAAGAGGCCAAAGCTAGCAGGCTTGTAGGCTTAAGAAGGTTTCAGCTGCAGATAAGCCAGTTAAAGCAGGTAAAAATGTGTAATGATGAGGCATGCCCTCATCAGAATGGCTGCTTTCTGTCTGTGAGAGATTATATTGATTGATGAGTGATGTGGAAGGCTCTTCCACTAGGGTTGCAGTATACTTTAGCAAGTGTGCCTGGGTTGGAAAAGAGATCAGGTTGCAAATAAGAGAGTGCTCAAGTAAGCAAGCAAGCCAGGAACAATGTTCGTCCATGGTTTTTGCTATAAGTTTCTAGGTTGAGTTTCTATTCTAACCTTACTCAATGTTGGACTGTGAGCTGAAAGAATCATCTAAAAAAGCAACAAATGGGGCAGAAGTAAATGCAGTCTGTGGGTTTAGAGAAAAAACAGAACTAGGTAGTTTTAGATGGCAGTCAAATCCTGAAAGAGAGGAAGGGATTTTCAAGGAGCTTAGCACCAGTAAAGAGAAAGCCCTACTCTACATTGGAAGCCTAAGATGCGCAACACCCATTCTTGCTACACCTTAAATGAATGGAAAGTATAGGCAAAGTGATTGCAAAGCAGGCACTTCATATAAAACCTGCTGCAACTCTGCTCCATGGCTGGCATATTTCATCTCAGTTTAGAAACCAAAGTGGCAGGATCACCCATTGTTGTCGTATTTTGTTTTGTTTTGTTTTGTTTTTTAATTATTTATTATTTATACAGTATTCTGTCTGCAGGCCAGAACAGGGCACCAGATCTCATCATAGATTGTTGTTAGCCACCATGTGCTTGCTGGGAATTGAACCCAGGACCTTTGGAAGAACAACCAGTGTTCTTAACTTCTGAGCCATCCCTCCAGCTCCCATTGTACTGGTTTTTAAAACAAGAATGATACACAATTCAAGGTCATGTATTCTGTCTCTTTGATTTCAGTTCAGCGTTGCTCCAGCTATTTATGTTTGCAGAGACACTGCCCCTGTAAGGAAACTATGAGATTTCATTTCACCAGTCTTAGGCTATGTAGCCCGTGTTGCATTTTGAGACCATAAGATGTTGAGATACCTCAGCTCTGAGAAATATGTCATGGAGAGATGCATATACTGAGTTAAAGTAACAGAACTGAGTGATGAATGAGGAATTGCAGTCGTAGGGCCATCTACACCCTATGAAACTGAAGCCCCATGTATCTGAGACAAAGCTACTTAGTGTTTGAGTTGCTGGATTTTTTTTTTGTCTCCATCCAATCTTGCCTCACTATATGTACCTTCCTCCCAATTGGAATGGGAAGGTTTATTCTGTGCCATTGTATATTGTAAAGATATAACCTGTTTCCAGATTTTAGAAAATATAGCTATGAAAAGATTTTCTGGAGTGTCAGAAGAGTCTTTGTACTCTTTAATAGTGGATGAGCTATTGCAGACTGTTAGGATCATTGAAGTTGTTTAAAATGCATTTTCACTGTGGGTCAATAATGACCAATATCAGAATTTAATTGGTCAAATCAGAATGACTCTGGTTAGTGTCATTTTTTAAAATACTTATCTTCTTCTTCTTCTTTTTTTTTTTTAATTGGCTTTCTTAGGGGAGGTTTTGTAGTAGGAGTTTACCTAGATGTCTTTTTAGGGATGAGATTTGAGTGGCTGTAGACTCAAGCCATTTTATGTTTTTGTTTCTTCTGCGTTGAGTTTGAAACCGTTTGTTCAGCTTCCTTCTCATGCTATCAAGCATCTATGACTATAGACTGTGCCGCTCATTAATGAACAAATTAATTAAATCACTTTACAGCCTGACCTCTCCCTCCTCTACTCCCAGTCCCACCATCATTCCCCCTTTCCCCAAGTAGCCGTCCTTCTCCTCAGTGAAGGGGAGGCCCACAAGTGCTATCAACCTCCCCTGGCAGCTCAAGTTGCAGCAGGACTAAGAACATCCTTTCCCACTGATGCCTAAGGAGGCAGCCCAGATAGGGAAAAAGGGATCCAAAGGCAGACAGCATAGTGAAGATGGCTCCTATTCCCATAGTTAGGGGACCACATGTTCACCAAACCGCACATCTTCTATATATGTGTAATCAGCCTATGTATGCTCTTTGATTATGGTTCAGTTTCTGTGTGTCCCCATGCGTTCAAGATAGTTGACTGTAGGTTTTTTGTGGTGTCCTCAACTACCCAGGATCTCACTATCTTTCTTCCCAACCTTCCCCCAAATTCCCTGCTCTCTACCTGTTGTTTGGCTCTGGGTCTCTGCATCTGTTTCCATCAGCTGCTGGAGGAAGACTCTCAGAAAACTCTTATGCTAGAAACCTGTCTGCAAGCATAGCAAAGTATCATTAATAGTGTCAGGGATTGGCTCTTTCTCCTTTGGGTAGGTCTTATGTTGAGCAGCAAGTTATTTGCTTGCCATTTCTTCACTCTCTAATCCATCTTTGTCCCTATACTATTTGTAGGCAAGATAAATTTTGGGTCAAAGGCTTTAAGGGTGGTTTTGTGTCCCCCTCCCTCCACTGGAAGTCCCACGAGACTATAGAGGTTGGCAACTTCAGGCTCTTAGCCCCTAATGCTACAGGTCTCAGCTAGATTCACTCACATAGATCCAAGGACCCTTCCTTTCCCAGAGATGCCCCATTCTGCAGAAAAGTGCTAATTCAGAACATGGCTGTTCTCATAAGAGATCACATTTAAAGACTTTCTTAGGCTTATGTAACGCAGCAGGCAAGAGATCACATCCAAAGGTCTTCTACGTCTGTGTCATTCAGTTGTAATACAAAACATGTCTTCAATCCAGGAGACAGAAGCAAACAGATTTGAGTAAGGCCAGCCTGGTATAGAGCAAGTATCTAGTAAAAAAAAGTAGATCCATATATGGTGATATAGTCCTTTAATCCTAATTGAAGGTTAAGTTAATTTAAAGAAGGAAGCAGCACCCAGGCTTGAAAGTGATATGATTGTGTGGAAGAAGAGGTGATGAATCAGAGAAGATTTGGTAGAATAGGATATGGCCAACTCCCACTAGAGAGAGCCCAGGGAAGCTACTTAAGAGGCATTTGTACAGAGAGAGGAAGCCGTTTTACCAGGAACCAGACCACAAACAAAATGAGATGTCTTTCTCTTGCCAAAAGCTCAATGATGGTTCCATTACTTTAGGGGTTTTCTTCTGCTAAAATCAAATTAAGCTCTTAGCAAATGAATATTTATAAAAGTGTAGTCTTGAAGGCAAGTAAATACTTAAATAGAAATGGATCAGGGCATAATGCTTTTACAAACAGTATTGCTGCTGGGCAGTGGTGGCATATACCTTTAATCCCAGCACTTGGGAGGCAGAGGGAGGCAGATTGCTGTGAGTTCAAGGCCATTCTGGTCTACAAAGGGAGTCCAGGACAGTCAAGGATACACAGAGAGGCCCTGTGTTGAAAAACAAACAAAAACCAAACAACAACAAAAGTACTATTGCTACCCAGCACATCTTCCACAGGGAGAAGATGAAAAACACAGTTTTATTAGTCAAGGTTCTCAACATGAGCACAACTAGTAGAGTGGATCTCATTCTGTGTATTTTGAAAGTAAATTTTTTGAATGTCTCACAACTGTGGTCCAGCTAGTTCAACCTTGGCTATCTACCAAAAGAAACGTAAAGACTCCAGAACTTGTTTGGTCCATGAGGGTGGATGTATTAACTGATGCTCAGTATACTCCAGAAGTCCAAAAATTAGGATGTAAAGACACTAAAGTAATGAAAATTTCCTAGCCTAGACTAATGAAAACAGGCAAAGAAAGAAAGCTTCCTTCTACAATATCTTCTTATTATGTGGGTTGACACTCATAGCTGTGGCCCTGATTAAAGATCAATATTATCATCTCAAAAGATCTGCATTAAGGAAAGGTCTTTCCATTTCGAAAGCCTTATTTCAGAAAACTCTCTCCAAAAAGAAAGCCTGGGGTACTATATTGTAAGTCTGGACAAGTTCATATAGAGGTCTGCCTATTCCTACTCATGCTCAACTAGCACATCCATGTCTAAAGATGGTCGCAATGTAAAGACAGAGACATCTGAGGCCACTGTTGGGTAAAAATCATGCAGGAACATATATAAATTATAAAAAGAAGGACACACTTGCTTACATAGAGGACCCGAAAGAGTTCATTTTAACTAGCCCTGGCTGCTCTGGCTGAGGCCTGTGACATCACTGTAGAGAATTCCATTCTTTCTTTTTTTTTTAAACCTTGTTTTTCTTTTATGATTAGAGGTATTTGCCTGTATATATTTGTCCACCGTGCCTACAAAGGCCAAGAAGCTCTCAGATGTCCTGGTGCAGAAATTATAGCAGGTTGTTAGCTACCATAGAGCTTCTGGGAAATTCATAAAGCATCTTCATTACTATCTTTGGCTCTAGTTCCAGGCATTCTGACACCAACTCCTGGCCTCCCTGGCCACCAATCGTGAATGGGGTACAAAGACATGCATTCTGAGGCCAAGCTTCGTGGCACACGCCCTTAATCCCAGCACTTGGGAGGCAGAGGCAGGCGGATCGCTGTGAGTTCAAGGCCAACCTGGTCTACAAAGTGAGTCCAGGACAGCCAAGGCTACACAGAGAATCCCTGTCTCGAAAAACCAAAAAAAAAAAAAAAAAAAAAAAAAGACATGCATTCTGCCAAATCAGGACTCTAACTAGGATTAATGGGTATGGGGAGAGGTTGATGTAAGGCGTGGGCACAAAATTTATATATATTCAAGGATATGAATTGTCCTCCAAAATGCTGGGGTTACTGGCATGCTATCTGAAACTTGTATAAATAAATCACCTGGTAGCCTGTGTGTCACAGCAGGGAAGCAGCATGATTGCTAGTCTGTCACCTGAACATCATGCCTGGCTCACTCCCTGTCCTTGCTGATTCCCTCTCTCATCTAAGAGCCCTGTGCTCAGCAGAGACCCACTGACTCTTCTCTCCTTGCTGGAGAAGACACCCTCATCCCCCATGCCCCCTCCCTTCCCACCTCCACTCCACCCTCTACCTGCCACCCCCACCCGCAGCCCTAGCACAACTGTGGGTTTTTGTTTTCTTTTTAATCACCTTTCCACAGAGGATGATGTGTTGATTAACTACAGTGCTCTAAAATGATTATCATCTCTTTCCTGCTTTCCTCCCAGGTTTGTTTCATATCTATCAGGTGAAAGGTAGCTGCAGTTTACCTGAAAATAAACATGAAGACAGAGAACCAAAATGTTGTTTCCTAAACTCTCTTTAATTTGGAATCTTCTGTGTACCCTTTCACTTGTGGAACAGACTGATAACTCCACTCCAAAATGAGCAATGGCTTTGCAAGCTGTGCATGCTGATTCCAGGAAGAAGAAGGGAAGTGCCTGAGGGTTTTGCTAGGACCTCAGGCAAGCTCAGAAGTTGGGACCTGGGGAGCTCAGGGGCCAAGGGGGAGGGGCAGGCATCTGAGCTCAGGAGGCCTGAGAGGCTGGTTCTCCCCTGGGGTGAGTGCAAAGGTGGAAAACAGGGTCTTGGAGAACAGGTGGGAGTGCTACTGAAATGCAAATCTCTCCACATAAAAAAAGAAAAAAAACAAAAGAAACAACAACAACAACAACAAACACTGGTCCTGCAATGGAAGCTTGTTCCAGGAACTACTGTGCTGTGTCCCTTCAGCACACTCTAGCCATAGGGAAGTGCTCCTGTCACTCAAGACTTAATGGCCAACCAGGGACTCCAGTAAAGAGAGAAAGAGTGTTCTTCCGGGTACCATGCTGTAAGTTCCTCTCTGTACTGGAGCGGACTTGAGTGACTCTGTGCGATATCCTCTGAGTGTTTTTGCAGGGTGCTGTGAGGAGAGCTCAGGCAAGGTCAGAAGACACAATATGGTAAGTGCAGAGTCACTGCTCACAGTAGGAGGAACAGACAGCTGGGCAGAGGAAACTGGGAATGTATTTGCTGTGTAATCCCTCATCAGCTCCCTGGGGCTGCGAGATAAGCAGCAGCAAATGTGGCCATCTGTGAGGTCCTTTTCGGTCTTAGTAATTTTCTGGACTTGGTGATGGTCTCTGACTAACTGCACTGTGTGGATTACATCTACACAAAGCATTGGGAGCAGGGGCTTGTGAGTAGAAACATCCTTGGCAGGATTGCAAACTCAGACCTCTAGTTTCTCTAACTCCTAAAAATCTGTTGTTAGCATGTAACATTTAGGTCTAAGATATATTTGGAAGCCCGGCATTATGGCACACGCCCCAAATCCCAGCACTCAGGAGGCAGGTGGCTCACTGTGAGTTTAAGGCCAGCCTGGTCTGCAATGTGAGTCCCTGGCAGCCAAGGCTAAAACAAAGAAGCAATGCCTCGAAAGAAAGAAACAAACTATATATATGTATATATGTATGTATATGTGTGTGTATATGTGTGTGTGTATGTATATACACACACACATATAATTTTGTGGAGGTTGTAAATGTCATCTCGTGTTGGGTAACACTTCAGTATTAAGCTGTGATGTACAAGTTGATAACTGATGTTGTCCAGCATTTACCAATGACAGCAAGTAGAATTTAGCTGAGGGAGAACAGCGTCTAAAACACCCCACAGAGAAGTTAGCCTGTTAGAGATTAGGATGCTAGGGCACACGTGTTGATTCACCAGGATTGTCAACACATTTGGCTCCAAATCATAGCTGAGGAGACAACTTTGATTTAAAACCAGCCACTTGGCCCATCTTCATCTTCAATAGAACAGGCCTCTAATAAATTCCTCACTGGGGCATTACAGTGTCACAACGAACATTAAGGCCTGGTGTGGCATAAAGGTCCAGTTTTCTTCTTGAGAAAAGCATAGTTATGCACAGCTGTTTCGCAAACCTAAGAAAATATTTGACAGAGACAGAAACAGCCTGTGGCCTAGGGCTGTGAGCTTCCTGTTAGGCAGGGATGTACTCAGGATAGAATAGGGCTCCTTCTCCAAAGCCAGGAATATGCTTGGGAGAGCTGGCATTGATCTGGGTCCATTGTCCTTGGGGTGAGGGGTCTTCAGCTCCTGAAAACCTAACTGATTCTACCATACAGGCTTGGGTTGATCAGTCCCAAATCCACTCTGGGCTTGGTCAGTAGTTTGTGAGAGACCTGTGTTCCAGATGTGCAGTTTTGTTTTATAAGACTTGTTCCGTGTTTGTGCTATGGTATGATAAATTTCTGATGACTTCATAGAAGCCTCACATATGGTCCATTTCCTCCATGGATGTAGTACACAAGATGCTATTCTTGAGAAGCTTCCTTGGCATAAGTCATAGCTTGTGCAAGTCCTCCCCACCTCAGCTCTTCTAGTTTCTACCTTCTACTTTAATCTTCTCATCTTGTGGGACCTCCAACTCTGGACCTTGTCACTGAAGAATGAGCTGCTTTTTCAGGGCACTAGTGTATTTCAGAAAGGATTCTGGGAATGTATTTGCTGTGTAAATCCCTCATCAGTCTAAGTGGCCAGACTTGCAGTCTCAGACCATATTGAAATTGTTCCAAACATAACCTGGGGCCTGAACTGAAAAGACATGAGAGCTTATGTGGAATGGCAAATCTGTTGGCAGCAGTAGCCAGAACTGGATGCATGCTGTCATTAACAGATTTTTAGAAGTAATCTTTCAATTGTGTGTAGAGTGATTTCTTCCTGAAAAGGCACGATAATTCTAGGACAGCTGTATTTTTATTCTTTTGGAAAATGTTTCTGAGACCAACTCTGTTGACTCAGGTTGCTTGGATACCAACCTGTTGCTCCCCAGGGCAGTGACCTTGTTTTCCTCTTGATGAAAAATTCTAAATTCCCTAGATAAAAGACTATACCACAACAGTGTTTTAAAATTACTCATTTGAAGCTGAGCTTGTTGGCCACACCTTTAATCCCAGCACTTAAGAGGCAGAAGCAGGCGGATCCCTGTGAGTTCAAGGCCAGCCTGGTCTACAAAGTGAGTCTAGGACAGTCTCGAAAACACAGACAAACATAATTACTCATTTGAGCAATGTAATGAACTGGGTATTTTAGAAACATGTGCAACATGGCTTCTGCTGTCATACTGGAAGAGGAGGTCTGTAGAAAGTGCCCAGTGAAACTGGGTAGACAATGGCTAGATCACAGACTAATGATTGAGACATTCAGCTCCAGGGGTCCCCATTGTGAGGAAAGACCTGATTCTAGCAGGGTGTCAGAATTTATAATTTCCCATCATGTATTAATTCATGCATGTGAATAAAAGCAGATCAGATGTTTGGTTACGTTTTACTTAGGTTAGCTTGAATCAGTAAATATTACAATTTATGTTAAGGAGCCATTGTTTGTAGCTGTGTGTCAGAATACAGATCTCAGCAGCTAACATTGCACATAGGGGCAAGGTCAATCCCTGTCTTATTAATGCTATTCCCTCCAACAGAGAAGTTTCTGCTCTTTTTAAAAATCAGTCTGCGTATGTGTTTTTCAAATTATATTTATCTTTCTAAAAAATCAATGAATGGTATTTTTAGAATTCACTTTTTTATGCATCACTGCTCTAATCTTTTGTTTCTGCTCATGCCAATGTTTCCCAGTAATTAAAATATTCATTCTTTTTCTCAAAGGCTTTCATATTCTTTTCTGTTAGAGCAACATCTCCTGTAGCTCACTCTTTCTTCACGCTGTGTAGGTAAGACTTTTTTGAGCACCTAACCCTCTCAATCCCACTGCTTGGAAGATGGTCTTTCAATTCCTTACAGGCAAGGCTCTAACTAGTAATTCAGGAGAAAGAGGCACCAGTGAATGATTGTCCTTGAACTTCCTTGGATTTGGGGGGGAGTTACAAATAAAGGGGACCTGTGTAACTTTGAAGTGATGTAGTCACAGCACAGAAATGGACGGGGAGTCTACAAGGGGTGGCCCTCAGAGAAGCTGAAGACCAGAAGAGGGGTCTCCTGGGGAAATTTATAGAGTGGGGCAAAGGGGCAGAACTTGAAGCAGCAGGGTTTGGCTGCTAAAACTCCTCAGCCAGGGTCCTGGACAGTTCCTGCCAAGTCTACAAAGCTTACAAAGTTTAGAAAGGGAGCTCATGGCAAGGAAGGTTTTCTCTGCCATTTGAGTTGGCAAGAAGAACCAGCACAGGGGGAGTGCTGGACAGAGACTTCTTTGGTTTTGAGTTGACAGTAATCCTGTAGTTCTTGTTTAAAGGACATTGTTATATTTCAACATCGTCCTTTGTGCCTGCTTTAATCTGTGGTGCCATCTATGTTGTGTGATTTTAGTAAGTATAATCTACTTATATTGCTGTTTCTCTAGAGAATGATAGAGCTTCCCCGATTGTTGTCTTCTGAAATTTTAATATGTTATAAGTTCCTAATTTGGGGGACTTTCTGTGGAGAAACAATTTTACTTTCGTCTTCTTGCTTCTAAAGACCTGCTTCTTCTCATTTCTTAGCAAATCTGCATTTCCCGGTTAGTGCAATCATCAGTGTTTGGTGTCTTGCTACTTAAATGAGTGATGTGGTTAACAAGTTTATTTGAGTGTTTAAAGCCTTCTCATGTTTTATTGTGTCTGTGTTCAAATGGATTTGGGTACTGGACATTTCTGAGCCTCAAGTGATGGTGTGGCCTCATCAGAATGGCTGGTTGCTATGTTTGTTAGAGATTGTGGTGATTGGCGACTGCTGTGGGGACGCTTTTCCATTGTGGTTGAAAATATCCCCAGGTAGGTGTAACTTCACCGGATAAGAGATATAACTGAGCATGAGACAGTGACAAAGCCAGAGATCAAGCCAGGAAACAATGTTTATTAATTGTTTTGGCTTCATTTTCTAGCTTGAGATTCTGCCTGTAGCTCCAAAAATGATGGAGTGTGATCTGACAGGACCAAACATGTAAACCTATTCAGACCTAAGATACTTTTGGTTAGAGGATTTAGTCACAACAGCCAAGTAGTAAGTAGAAATTTATTTAAGATGGTGCACAACAAGTTATTTTAATGCTGGATACAACCTGGAATATTCTCTTTTGGAGGAAGGTGGAAAACTAAGGACATGAATAACAAAAAACATAGAGAGCTGTAAAAAAAGAGATTACCCAGCTGCTTTTGTAGGTCCTGGAAGAGAGTAATGCAGAGACTGTTGAGAGTAATACAGGCAGAGGCTGTTGAGGTCATAGGATTTCACTGTAAAATGTACTCCATGAAAAAATTAATCTAGAGCTCATTTGTGTGATATTTTGGCCCAAAACCTTTTATTCTGCCCATGGCCAGAGTAATTGAATAGGGCAGAATTTATGAATAAAGGCCAGATTTCTTAGATGGACTATTGAATCACTTGGGTGGTTATTGCTAGTGACTTATTCAGGACTACAGTGAAGAAAATCAACAGGAAGGGTAGAAATAAATGCAAAGTCTGTGGTCTAGAGGAAAAGAGCACTAGGTAGTTTCAGATGGCAACCACATGATGGAACAGATGTAGGGATTTTAAGGATATCATCATCATTCAAAAGAAGCCCTTTGCTCTGCTTTTTAAGCCCAAGAAAGTGCCCTAAGTGTAATGCTCCCTCAGGCTAAAGCTAATGGAAGCAGTAGGCAAAGTGATTTCTAGACCCAGGAAGGAACTTCCTATAAAACCATCTACACCTGTGGCCCAACTTGAAAAGGATTCATTCCAAATGAGAAGCCAAACTTGACCATATCATCTATATGTGCTGGTTCCGGAAACAAAAATTATGCAAAATTTCATGTCATGGATCCCTCCTCTGTGGTTTTAGTTCAGCACTGTTGCAGCTATCTGTGTTTGGCAAAGTGAGAATACTGTGAGATTTATAGCTTCAAACTCTGAGTATGAGGCCTGAGTAGCATTTTGATAGGACAAGAGGTTCAGATACCTAAGCTATGAGAAAGCTGCCCAGGGAAGATGCACATAGGAATTGGAAGGACCTAACTGAGAAATATGTGAGATCTTGCAGGGATAGGGCCATCTAAGTCCTTGGAAACCAAAGCCCTATGTCTCTGAGAAAGAGCAGCAGGAGTTGGTGTTTGCTCTGTTGGGTTTCCTGCCTTGGTCCATTCTTTTATCTCTATGTACACATTCCTTTCTATTGGAATGGGAAAGACTTTTCTGTGCCATTGTATGTTGGAAGGATATAACTTGTTTTCTGATTTTACAAAATGTCGAAGTCAACAGATTGCCTTTAGTGTCAAATGAATCTTTGGACATTTGAACAGTGTCTGTGCTGTTGCAGACCATAGGATCATTGAATTGAGACGAAATATATTTTCTTCATGGAGTGACCAAATAAGAAAATCTCTCGGGTAGAATGATGTCTTTGAACACTTGTCTCCCATTTGTGGCATTCTTTGGGGAATATTATGGATGCTTTTCTAAAAGGAGCCTTTCTAGATTCTTTAGTGAGGATGGGATTTGAGTGTCTGTAGACTCAACCCTTTTCTTGTTCCTTGTGTCTCCTGTGTTGTGGTTGGAACTGACCAGTCAGCTTCCTTCTTGTGCTGTCTTGCCCTCATTAGTATACACTCCATCCCTATTTCATAGAAGATGCAGTAGAAGCAATTCAATGCTAAGCTTTTTTGACAGCTTACAATTTTTATAGTTTGAATTAGTTTTTATTTTAACTGTTTATGTTTTTCATTTTGAATTTTAACTTTGAAGAAAATGTTTTTTGTGTAGCTCTTGCTGTCTTGAAAGTAGGCAAATATACCAAGCCAACTTTTAACTTAGTTATCTATCTTACTCTTGCTAAATAGTGCTGAGATTTGATGTTGCACAAAATGCCTAGCTTGTTTTATTTTTATATTACAAGCTGATGGGCTTGGGATGTAGTATTTGCATGTATGCTTGCACGTAAATGTGCTGTTGTGCATATTTTCATCCACAGTTTGAATTGTAAAGTTGGAAGTGACTATATTCTATTCCTCAGGATGGCATGTATTCATGACATTAAACTACATGAGCTTTCTGGGACACTGGAATGTAGTTGTCTGTAATTCTACCTACAAGTAGCATTTATCTGAGTTTTTAAACGAATATGTGCATTTTGCCTTGTGCATGAATATGTACATGAAAATGTGCCTGGTCCTTATCGTGGTCAGAAGATGGACTCAGGCTCAGGAATCTGAACTTGGTATAATGGGTATAATGGGTAGTTGTGAACTTCCAGTGTGAATACTGGCAATTGACTTACCTTATTGGCAAGACCAGCAATAGCTCTAGTGTACCATCTCCCCTGCCCTATGTTGTTCATTTATTATCAACATCTATATTGCTAATATTTTCATCTCTCCATTTTTAACTTCTTAAACATATATTTTCTATTAGTAAGATCTTATTTATGGTACCGTTTAAATTGGGGCACTTTAAGTTTCTGGAAGATGATACAGACCTGGAGTGAATGCCTGATGCTTTGTAGGAACTTCAGTAAAGACCAGATAGTTCTCTTTATCTGTTTTGTTTGGTTGTGTGTTCTTGCTGTCCTAGAATTTATTGCATAGACTTGGCTGGCAGTCAAATCATGAGCTACTCCTGCCTGAACTTCTTGACTACTGAGATTAACGGAATGAGAAAATACACTCAGTATAAAAATCATTTTTATAATTAATACTTGTTTATACAACTTCTCTGACATGAGCCCAGTTCTCCTCAACTGTTTCTCTATGTCCCCATTCCTCTATGTTGATTGGCATTTATCTTGAAAGGCTATGTCCTATTCAAGGGGCGAGGAATGACACCAGTGGACCTCAGTATTTAGGATCCTTATTAAATGACTTGGTTACATTAGAACATCTGTATCAGGAAATAAGTGGAGGAAGCCACAGAATTATGTGAATATATTGTCAATAAAGGACACAGTTACAGTGTTATCACTATTATGCTTTCTCTTGCACACCTGTATGAGATATTATAGGATGCAGTGACCTATGATGATGTGAATGTGAAATTCACTCAGGAAGAGTGGGCTTTGCTGGATCCTTCCCAGAAGAGTCTCTACAGAGAGGTGATGCTGGAGACCTACAGGAACCTCACTGCCATAGGTAGGACTGTGAATTTTATGTTGCTTTAAACTCTAGTGAAAACTGTTTCTCCATTGCTATTATTTGTTATTGTAATGTCAACTGAAACTGAGGATGAATGAGATGAATAAATCAGCCAGATGTCTGAGGTTAACTGAAGGGTAACTTGAATTTTGCCTAATTTCCAATAATATACCATGCATTTTCTGCTACTCTATTTTAGGTTACAATTGGGAAGACCATAACATTGAAGAAAATCTTCAAAGTTCTAGAAGATCTAGAAGGTAATTTTCATGTGCAAATTGATACAAATGTGCACCTGAATTACTTTTAGTGCATCCTTTAAGTTCTACACAGATGCAAGAGTGTAAATATGCACTGCTTGAAGTGTATCGATGATTATTAAATTCTGACAAAAACATGTACCTCAAAATCAGCTATCTGGTTTATTTTTGTAAGTCATTTCTCTAAGAAAGAAGATAAGAAAACAATGTATTAACAGATATCACCATATGAACCATAGTGAGCTAGCATATAGAACTGCTAATCTCTTTAGTCTCGTACTACTTAGATACTGCAGAAGATATACACATTAACCTTCTAATAAACAAATAGACCATAATAAAGCTCGTGTTCCTAATATATTTGCATTAATGTTGCTAAGTTTAGTGAGAGAGGCAGTTTGTGAAAGTGAAGAAAGTTTTCTGGAGAAACTTTTATCCCCATACAATATTTCAATGGAAAAAATAAAAAGTGAGACTGTGAGTGCAAGGTAAACCTTTTCATTTGTTATCTTCTTTAATAGATATATCATTTATTACAATGGATACAAGCCCTGTCGGCATAGGAACATTGAACAAAGCCATATAACCCTCTCTTACCCAGAAGAATTAGAAGATTTGTAGTGGTACCCATAACGTGTAGACTTTCTGAATGTAATAGTGTGTACAATGAATGGCTTTTCCAATTTTATTGGTAATACATCCAGAAAAACATCTATGAGGCTATCAATATAGATTGCCTCTGTTTGCCTTGGTTCACTTTCAATTATAATATGACTCACATGATTGGAAAAAATTTAATGCAATCAGAGTGGTAAATCTGACTTCTCCCAGTTCTTTTCCAATATGAAAAAAACCCTCTTCTGTAGTAAAATGATGCTATAAATGTGGTCCATGGAATACATGGTCTTACAATCACAAGGCTCTTGAAAAATGCAAAAGAATACTTGAAGAAGGAAGGAAAAATGAAAGTCAATAAAGTGATATTACATGAGATCTGATTACTTTTAAAATTAGACCAAATGGTAAAATTCATTCACACAGATAAATAGATTCATCAGTGTAATGAATGTAGTATAACTTTGACATGTACCCATCATCGTTGCAGGAATCAAAGAAGATATAATGGAGGAAAACTCCGTCTCTTTACTCAGTGTGGTAAATCTTTCTTATGTCAAAGTCATCCTCTAAGGCATGAAATAATTCGTACTGAAATGACACAATATGAAAATATTCAGTATGGTGAAGCCTTTTAAAATCACAGTAGTCTTCAAATTCATAAAAGAACAAAAACTAGAGAGAAACCTTATGAATGTGAAAAATGTTTTATGGTCTTTGACCATCAATGTTATCTTCAAATTCCTGAAAAAATTCATACTGGAGAGAAACCTTATGAATGTAATCAGTGTGGTAAAGCCTTTACACGGAAAAGTTCTCTTCAAAGGCATGAAAGAATTCATAAAGGAGAGAAACCTTATGAATGTAATCAATGTGGTAAAGCCTTTCCATGGCAGAATCGTCTTCAAATGCATAAAAGAATTCATACAGAAGAGGAGCCTTATGAATGTAATCAATGTGGTAAAGCCTTTGCACTGTACAGATATCTTCAAAATCATGAAAGTATTCACAAAGGAGAGAAACCTTATAAATGTAACCAGTGTGGTAAAGCCTTTACATGGCACAACTCTCTTCAAAGGCATGAAAGAATTCATACAGGAGAGAAGCCTTATGAATGTAATCAATGTGGTAAAGCTTTTGCAGTGTACAGATATCTTCAAAGTCATGAAACAATTCACAGAGGAGAGAAACCTTATAAATGTAACCAATGTGGTAAAGCCTTTGCATGGCATAAGTCTCTTCAAAGGCATGAAAGAATTCATACAGGAGAGAAACCTTATGAATGTAATCACGGTGGTAAAGCCTTTGCGCAGCAAAATCATCCTCAAAGTCATGAAATAATTCATACAGGAGAGAAACCTTAAGAATGTACCAAATGTGGTAAAGCCTTTACACTACACAAGGATCTTCAAATGCATAAAAGAATTCATACAGGAGGGAAACCTTATGAATGTAATGAGTGTGGTAAAGCCTTTGCATGGCACAATAGTCTTGAAATACATGAAATAATTCATACAGCAGAGAAAGCTTATGAATGTAGCCGTGTGGTAAAGCCTTTGCATGGCACAGGTCTCTTCAAAGACATGAAAGAATTCATACGGAATAGAAGCTTCATGAATATAATTAATGTTGTAAAGCTTTTGTGTATCACAAATTTCTTCAGAGCCATGAAAGAATTCATACAGGACAGAAGCGTCATGAATATAATGACTGCGGTAAAGCCTTTGAACGTCGTGGTCGTTGTATGGTCCAAAATAATTCAGAGACTAAATATATGTAGTAGATCACACCAAGATTTACCCCCATCTTTTTCAAACAGGAAAAATAAGATTCTTGTCAGGTAGAGCTAGACTAGTGTGCTCATTTATTCTGCGTTGATAGAACTAAACAAACTTCAGAAATTTGGTTTGTGAAATGAGTTCATATCCTCATGCATATCCTTTATTGCCTTGGTCTGTGACCCTCCAAAAATGGATAGTTGGACATTTACTGATCATCTTAAACTGAATACCTGACTACTCATTGCTAATACCCATTACTGTGAAATGAGTAAACCTCTCACTTTTCTTCCTCCCCATCCATGTCTGTGCTGTGACTACCTCACTTCAAAGTTGGTCAGGGAAAACAATTCTTACACAGGTCCCCTTTATTTGTAACTCCCCCGCAAATCCAAGGAGGATAGAGGACAATCATTCACTGGTGCCCCTGTCCTGATTTCCTAGTTAGGGCCTTGCCTGTAAGGAAGTGAAGGACCGCCTTCCAGGCAGTGGGAATCAGAGGGTTAGGTGCTCAAAAAAATCTTAACTACACAGCATGAAGAAAGGGTGATCTAAAGGTGCTGATGCTCTAAGCAGAAATAAATATGAAAGCCTCTGAGAAAAAGAATGAGTATTTTAATTATTGGAAAACATTGGCATGAGCAGAACAAATAAAAGATTAGAGCAGTGATACATAGAAAAGTGAATTGTAAAAACATCATCAATTGACGTTTTAGAAAGATAAGCCGGGCGGTGGTGGCGCACGCCTGTAGTCCCAGCACTCGGGAGGCAGAGGCTGTGAGTTCGAGGCTAACCTGGACTTCAAAGTGAGTCCAGAACAGCCAAGGCTACACAGAGAAACCCTGTCTCGAAAAAAAAAAAAAAAAAAAGAAAGAAAGAAAGAAAGAAAGATAAATCTAATTTGGAAAACACATAGGTAGATTGACTTTGTAAAAGAGCAGAAACTTCTCTGGTAGAGGGAATGGCATTAATAAGACAGGGATCGACCTTCCCCCTATGTGCAATGTTAGCTGCTGAAATCCTTAACCTGACACACACAGCTACAGTCAATGGCCCCTTAACTGAAATTGCAATAGTCACTGGCTCCAGCTAACCTAACCAAATTGTAACCCATCATCCGATAGCTTTTATTCACATGCATGAATTAATAAAGCTGGCAAGTTACAAATCCACACACCCAGCTAGAATCAGGTCCTTCTTCACAATGAGGACTTCTGCCTGTAGCTGAGTCTCAAAACCTAGTCTGTGATCTAGCTATTGTCTACTCCGTTCCACTGGGCATTTACTGCAGACCTTCTGGTCTGGTCTGAAAGCAGAAACTATGCTCCACATGTTACTGAAATGGTCAGTTGATTACATTACTCAAATGAGTTACTTTGTTTCTTTTTTGGTTTGTTTTATTTTAAGACAGTGTTTCTCTGTGTAGCCTTAGGTGTCCTGAACTCACTTTGCAGATGATACTGTCCGGGAACTCACAGTGATCCCCTGTCCCTGCCTCCTGAGAATTGGGATTAAAGGTGTGTGCCATGACCGCCAGGCCCCTACTGGGCAGCCACCCTGAGCTCACCAGGTCACAACTGCTGTACCTGTCTGTTCTCCCTTCAGCGTGTTCAGGCACTTCCCTTCTTCCTGGAATCAGGGTGCATAGCTTGCAAAGCCTATCCTTCAACTTGGAGCGGAGTATTCAATCTGTGCCACAACTGAAAGGGTACCCAAATATTCAAAATTAAGGAGAGAGTTTAGTAAACAAAATTTTGCTTTTGTGGCTTCATGCTGTGTACAGCTACCTTTCACATGATAGATATGAAAAACACCTGGGACCAAAGAAAGATTCCTTCTATCTATTCCATTCACCTAGAGAACCTTGACTAACATAGCTGTGCAATTGTTTTTCACTTTCCCACTCGGGAAGAGTTGAAGGCTAACAACAGTGTTTCCCAGTGTTTGCCATCTGTTTCCTGCTTTTCTCCCCGGGTTGTCTCATAACTCCCTGGTAAAAAGAAGCAGTAGTTTGCTTGTACCCCGCCTGAAGACACGAAACTAAAGTCTTGTCTTCTAACATTGCTCTTTACCAGTGAGACATGTGGAAAACTCCACTGCAAGTTGAGAAATGGGCTCTTCAAGTTACCCACCTAGTTAGAGGAGGAAGCAGGGGAAGTGGCTACTGAGTATGTGATTTGTTGAGGTCAGGGTCACTGTCCACAGAGGGGAGGAGCAGGAGGCTGTGGTGAGGAAGCACAAGCAGTGTGTCCTCCCCGGGTTAGTTGGGAAGACAGATGTTGAGGCCGTTGGAGAACAGTGCTACTGAAATGCAAGCCTCTACAGCTCTGGAAAACTTTTGGCCCTGGGTAGGAAGCTTAGCCAGCAACCATGATTCTGTGCCCCTCCAGAGCATGCTAACCTGGAGAAGTGTATATGCCACTCAAGACGTAGTGGCCAATCAGGTCCTCCAGCTAGAGACACGCCCCAGGTCAGATGGGGAGGCGGGTTCTTCCAGTAGTCTTGTTGAAGAGTCAGCTTTGTGACTGCGCAGACTTGGGTGGGTCCGCGTGGTGTGCTCTGTCCTCTGGTGCTGGGTGTTGTGAGAGAAGCTCAAGCAAGTTCCAAAGTCTCGACATGGTGAGTGGAGGGTCACTGCACAGAATGGGAGGAGCAGGCTGCTGTGGAGAGCTAGCTGGAGTGGTGGGGCTGTGTGGGAAGATAGACCAGTAGGCTATTGGAGAATATGCACACGTGCTACTGAAATGCCAATCTCTGCAGACCTGGAAATGTATGGCCCTCGACAGGAAGCCTGGGCCATGAATTATTGTGCTGTTTCCCTTCAGGACACTCTAATTCTAAGGGAGGTGCTCATGTCACTCGAGACTCGCTGGCCAATCAGAGCCTCCAGGTGGACCAGCCAGTCTGAAGATGAGACATTTTCTTCTGGCTGCCATGCACAGGTGCAATCTTTAGCTGAGCTTTCTTTAATGGTTCTGTGTGATGTGCTTTGAGCACTGCTGCTGAGTGCTGTGAGGGAAGCTCAAGCAAGGTCCAAAATGAGAACCTGGTGAGCTCAGGGTTGCTGGGGGCTGATGGGTTATCTCCAGGTGAAATAAACCAGTGGAAGCCAGATTGAACATAAAAGGGCAAGTTTACTTGGGAACTGAAATTCCTGGGCTTGTTCAGTAGCCTCAGGGGACAAAGCCAGAAGAAAGCACACCCCAACCCCAAGTATGGCAACAAGGATTGCAGGTGAAGGAAGATGAAGTATCTGCCACCTGCTGTACTAGGGAAGCCTGTGGCCCCAGGGGAGGGTGTAGGAGCATCTCAGGGAATGCTAAGAATATGCAGAGGCTTTCCTTGCAGGGGCAGGGTTGGAGAAAGAAGTGGGATGTAACAGAGCATGTAGGGGAGGCAGAGGGCAACTGCAGATGCCAACTGAATACCCACAATAGGGAGGATCAGAAAGGTGAGCTGCAGGAGCTGGTGTGGTGGGTGTTCCCAGGGGCTATGTGGTAAGCAGAGGCCAGATGCGGCCAACTTTGGGGTCCTATCTGACCCTAGTGCCTTCTTGGACCTGACCCTGGCTCTGGTCACCGAATAACTTCTGATGGGGCTGCATTGGGACAATTCTTTTGGAGCTTGGGCTGCTGTATAGAAATGCTCTAGGAAGGATGCCAACCTTGGAAAGCCTTATTTTATGTAGGATCTTCTGCAAGTTCTGCTCTTAGCATTTCACATTTAGGTGTAAGATCCTCTCTCTCCTCTCGAGTTTGTCTCATTGTATGAAGCTTCACTTGGTTCATAAACATCGCCCTTTTAATTCATTTCCCCCTGTGAGCGGTATACAAGATGCAATTCTTACAAACCTTACTAGACATGAGACATAACTTGTGCAAAACCTCCTCACCTCAGCTTTTGTACTTTCTATCTTCTACTTCTCCTTTCTTTTTAATCCTCTGGGACCTTCCACTTAGGACTCGTTCACTGATGTTTGGAAGCACTGGTGCCCTTGAGAAATACTTCTCTCACTATCATTGCTGGGTAAATGTCTTAAGTGGCTAGGCTTGCTGTGGTCAATCCATATTTAAATTGTTCAAAACATAACCTGCAGACTAAATTTAAAGAAATTTAAGGGCAGCAGCATGTAGAATGCAAAATCTGATTTTAGCTGTCATTACAGAGACTTTTTAATTAGTAATTTTTTATTTGTTTGTATTATGATGTCTGGGTGACAAGGTATATTAATTCTGGCACAGCTGCATCTAATGTCTTGGAGAAAATCTTTCTGATAAAGGTATGCTAACTCAGGGGGGCCTTGACGGCTGTCTGTTTCCCAGAGAAATGGCCTTGCTTTCTTCTTGACTAAACTTTCTAAGTTCTTTAATTAAAGGAGTGTACCACAGCAGAGTTTTGAAATAACTCATTTTACTCAATTTGTGAACTGTCCATTTCCACATCAGGAATAAAGCTTTTCATGTGGATCATGGCTTCTGTCTTCAGAACAGAACAGGATGCACAGTTTATGTTTACACTGCAAGGTGAAGCAGGACAGGGCATAACTAGCTCACAGACTAATGTTTAGGACAGTCAGCTGCAAGAGCCAATACTATGAAGAAAGACCTGATTGGGGAAAGGTGAGTGATGATGTCATTTCCCAGCATGTGAATGGAAACAGACCAGATCTGTGTGCAAACATTTTCATATCAGTTAGCTGATGCAGTTTTCTATTAATATTCATGCAGAATCAAGCAACTGGTAAACCCTTCTCTGTCATGGACTCTTTTTGTGAATTATGTGTACTTTGCAAGAAAGTTTCCAGGTCCCCTTCTGAGGATCTCCAGCAGCCAGGCAGGGCTGTTTCAAGTGTTGGCCCTGGAATCCCCCTACATCATTCCCTGGCTGCCCCCTTTTTACATCTTCTGCTCACCTGGGTGCCATCTACATGTGTTCCATGAGTAGGTTTCTCAGATCTTCAGCTTGTGTTGTTGGCCTCTCCACACCTCCAGACAACAACACCCCAGGACTGCAGAGCTGCTGTGGCTAAATCTCCAGAGTGCTGGGATGAGCGATCACACTCCTGGAGAAACTGAGAAGCTGAAGCCATGGAAAAGGCAGCAGCACCCAAAGCATCAGTTGTAGTTGCTGCTGACAGAGAACTCACAGGGTGGAAGATTTGTTCAACTGGAGCTACTCTGTGAGCTCCAGTGCCACCTCTATTGTAGGTTTAGATTTTTCAAAACCTACCTCATTTAGGGTTCCTAAATCCCTTTATCTTCCTTTTAATCTACCAACCAGAGGTAGGGGAGAAAGGGTTGATAGAAAAAGGGGGTGTGAACTAGTTTAGATGCAGTTCTTTGAGGTGATTCTATCCTTCCTTGGCAGGATACCAGAAATCCAGTCCAGTAGGAAGCACCAAACAATACCATGAATCAGTGACAACAGATGATAAATGCTTGTTCTGCTTGGGTTAAAGACAAATATGTGTTCTGTTGGAGTTAAGCAACTGCATTGTTTTTTTCTCAGGAGAAGAGTAGGGCACTAGAACATCCCCAGTGTCCCCTACCTTATATCCCATCGAGAATCAGTTTAAAATGCTTTGTCTATCCACCTAGGCACAATGTAGCAGGAATAGAATTAATTCTTCTTGCCTGGGTAGGATACAATATACCTGAAATAAAATTGATTCTTCCTGATTATCCTTTTAAATTACCCTGTGAATGGTCTGGGTCACAGTGTCCTTTTTCAAACCCATACTTTGTTCTTGACCAGTGAGTCTTTGTTAAATGGTTAGTAAACTGTCTCTGACCTGAGTTAGGGGTCCACGTGGTCAGTGTGGGCTATTCCTGAACCCCAAGAGGCCCAAGCTAGCAGGCTTCTAGGCTTAAGAAGCTTTCAGCTGCAGATAAGCCAATTAAAGCAAGTAAAAATGTTAATGATGAGGCATGCCCTCATCAGAATGGCTGACTGCTATGTCTGTGAGAGATTATATTGATTGATGATAGATGTAGGGGACTCTTCCACTAGGGTTGCAGTATTCCTTATCAAGTGTGCTTTGGTTGGAAAAGAGGTCAGGCTGCAAATAAGAGAGTGCTCAAGTAAGCAAGCAAGCCAGGGAACAATGTTTGTCCATGGTTTTTGCTATAATTTTCTAGGTTGAGTTTCTATTCTGACCTTACACAATGTTGGACTGTGAACTGAAAGAACCATCTAAAAAAGCAACAAGTGGGGCAGAAGGAAATGCAGTCTGTGGGTTTAGGGAAAAAAATAGAACTAGGTAGCTTTATATGGCAGTCAAATCCTGAAAGAGAGGAAGGGATTTTCAAGGAGCTTATCACCAGTACATAGAAAGCCCTACCTCTGCATTGGAACCCTAAGATGGGTAACATCCATTCTTACTACACCTTAAATTAATAGAAAGTATAGACAAAGTGATTGCAAAGAAGGAACTTTATATAAAACCTACTGCAACTCTGGTCCATTCCTGGCGTCTTTCTTTCTTTCTTTCTTTCTTTTTTTTTTTTTTTTTTTTTTTTGGTTTTTTGAGACGAAGTCGCTCTGTGTTAGCCTTGGCTGTCTTGGAGTCACTTTGTAGACCCGGCTGGCCTTGAACTCACAGCTATCCACCTGCCTCTGCCTCCCAAATGCTGGGATTACAGGCGTGCGCCACCATGCCCAGCATGCCTGGCATATTTCATCTCAGTTTATAAACCAAAGTTGGCAGGATCCCCCATTGCTGTACTGTTGTTTTTAATTGTTTATTCATTATTGATACAGTATGCTGTCTGCAGCCATAAGAGGGCACCAGATCTCATTATAGATGCTTGTTAGCCGCCATGTGGTTGCTAGGAATTGAACCCAGGACCTTTGGAAGAACAACCAGTGTTCTTAACCTCTGAGCCATCTCTCCATCCCCCATTGTACTGGTTTTTAAAACAAGAATGATGCACAATTCAAGGTCATGTATTCTGTCTCTGTGATTTCAGTTCAGCGTTGCTCCAGCTATTTATGTTTTGCAAGACAGTGCCCCAGTAAAGAAACTATGAGATTTCATTTCACCAGGCTTTGGGTATGTAGCCCAGGGTGCATTTTGAGACCATAAGATGTTGAGATACCTAAGCTCTGAGAAATATATCATGGAGAGATGCATATACTGAGTTACAGTAACAAAACTGAGTGATGAATGAGAAATTTCAGTCATAGGGCCATCTATACCCTGTGAAACTGAAGCCCCATGTATCTGAGACAAAGCTAGGGTACTGGGTCTTTGAGTTGCTGGATTTTTTTTTTCCGTCTCCATCCAATCTTGCCTCACTATATGTACCTTCCTCTCAATTGGAATGGGAAGGTTTATTCTGTGCCATTGTATATTGTAAAGATATAACCTGTTTCCAGATTTTAGAAAATATAGCTAAAAAATTTTTTTCTGGAGTGTTAGAAGAGTTTTTGTTCTCTTGAATAGTGTATGACCTGTTGCACACCGTTAGGATCATTGAAGTTGATTAAAATGCATTTTCACTGTGAGTCAATAATGACCAATATCAGAATATAATTTGTCAAATCAGAAAGACTCTGGGTAACATCATATCTTTAAACACTTATCTCCCCTTTTTTGGCTATCTTAGGGGAGCTTTTGTACTAGGAGTTAACGTAGAAGTCTTATGAGGCTGGGATTTGAGTGTCTGTAGAATCAACCCATTTTATGTTTTTGTTTCTACTGTGTTGTGTTTGAAACTGTTTGTTCAGCTTCCTTCTCATGCTGTCATGCATCCACGACTATAGCCTGTGCCCCTAAGTCACATAAGATATAGTAGAAGCAGTTAGTAATCAATGCTAAGCTATTTTGCTACCCGTATTTTTAATTAATGAACTAATGAATTAAGTCACTTTACAGCCCGACCTCTCCCTCCTCTACTCCCAGTCCCACCATCATTGCCCCTTTCCCCAAGTAGCCCTCCTTCTCCTCAGTGAAGGGGAGGCCCACAAGTGTTATCAATCTCTCCTGGCATCTCAAGTTGCAACACGACTAAGAACATCCTTTCCCACTGATACCTAAGGAGGCAGCCCAGATAGGGAAAAAGGATCCAAAGTCAGACAGCATAGTGAAGACGGCTCCTATTCCCATTGTTAGGGGACCCTCATGTTAACCAAACTGCACATCTTCTGTATATAGGGGATTTAGGCACAGCCTATGTATGCTCTTTGGTTATGGTTCAGTTTCTGTGAGTCCCCATGGACTCAAGATAGTTGACTTTAGGTTTTCTCAGGTGTCCTCAACTGCCGAGGATCCCACTATCTTTTCTCCCAACCTTCCCCCAAATTCCCTGCTCTCTGCCTATGGTTTGGCTCTGGGTCTCTGCATCTGTTTCCATCGGCTGCTGCAGGAAGACTCTCAGAAAACACTCATCCTAGGAACCTGTCTGCAAGTACAGCAGAGTGTCATTAATAGTGTCAGAGATTGGCTCTTTCTCTTTTGGGTTGGTCTTATGTTGAGCAGGAAGTTATTTGTTTGGCAATTCTTCAATCTCTGATCCAACTTTATCTCTTTAATATTAATAGGCAAGGTAAATTTTGGGTCGATGGCTTTAAGGGTGGTTTTGTGTCCCCCTCCCTCCAGTGGAAGTCCCACCTGGCTATAGTAATTGGCAATTTCAGGCTCTTAACCCCTGATGCTACGGGTCTCAGCTAGAGTCACCCCCATAGATTTCAAGGAGTCTTCCTTTCCTAGGGATGCCCCCTTCTGCAGAAGAATGTTAATTCAGAAGATGGCTGGTCTCGTAAGAGATCACATACAAAGACTATCTTAGGTGTATGTAACCCAGCAGGCAAGAGATCACATCCAAAGGTCTTCTATGTCTGTGTGATCCAGTTGTAATACAAAACATGCCTTTAATCCAGGAGACAGAAGCAAACACATTTGCGTTTAAAGACAGCCTGGTATAGAACAGGTATCAAGTAAAGAGAAGCTTAGATCCAGGCATGGTGACATAGTCCTTTAATCCTAATTGAAGGTTAAGTTAAATTAAAGAAGGAAGCAGCACCCATGCTTGAAAGTGATATGATTGTGTGGAAGAAGAGGTGATGAATCAGAGAAGATTTGGTAGAATAGGATATGGCCAACTCCCACTAGAGAGAGCCCAGGGAAGCTACTTAAGAGGCATTTGTACAGAGAGAGGAAGCAGTTTTACCAGGACTGTAATAGTGAGATGGGTTGCAGAGAATAAAGCAGAAAATGAGAAGAATCCAGAAGATTGGAGCAGATTGCTAAATTAGTTTGAGGCTAAGCAGAGCAAATCCTGGCTGAGAGAATCTAGTTTGAATAAATCAGCTAGGGGGTATTGGGAGGATACAAAGGATGGGATAACAATTGAGATGTAATATGAATAAATTAATGAAATATATTTTAAAAAAGAATCCTCATCTACTGGAAAATGTTTAAAAAGTATATATCAGAAACATAAAGTGAATATAGCCCTTTGATTTGGTGAAATCTCTCCCGTCTCTTTGAGGAACTGCATAGTCTCACAGGTATCATCTTCTGCCTTATAAAATAGGTTTGTGGCAATGTATGTTGATGTGAGAAGATGTTATCAGACTCCTCATTGGTCATTGCTACAGTATGAGTAGGTTAGGTCATGCTGTAGACTCAGGGGTACGAGATACTAGTAACTTTCTCTGGCACTTTGAGGTGCATTATTCATAATTTTTAATATTCAATACATAATATTATATTATCTGATATGTAATATTTATAATATTGTATAACTGTGAATACTATTTAGTTTCCTAACTTTAACCTTAATCCAAAATGGAAATCCTCAATTCTATCATTTTAATTTTCCCTTTGCTTAAGTTCTTAGATTTTAGCCAGGTGTACTGGTGCATGCTTTTAATCCCAGCACTCAGAGGCAGAGGCATGCAGATCTTTTGAGTTCAAGGCCAGCTTGGTCTACAGAGTGAGTTGTCATCTGTTATAAATAAATAAACAAACAAACAAACAAATAAGCTGGGAGAGGAGTTTGGGCCAGAATAGCTGATTTGAATCAGGCAGCCCAGAGCTCAGAAAGGACAAGTAAGGGTGAGCTCATTACGTAGTATGTCTCAGAGGCTGAAAACATTCTAGGCCTAGGTTAGATTATACTGAGGCTCAAAGTTTCCAGGACTAGAGGAGGTAGCAAGCCTCCCAGATAATGACTGAGCCAGGAGAATAAAAGTTACCTTTACACCCTTCCACTGATATCTGTCCTCTCTCCTGGTCCCACTTCCCCTACTCTCCCCACAGCTGATGCCCACCCCGTTACCTCCCATCTCTTCTCCCACCTAGTTCCTCTTCTTTATCTATTTCAGATATCTATTTTAGTTTCTCTTCTGAGTGGACATCAAACATCCTCCCTTAAGATCTTCTTGGCTTCTTTGGTTCCGTGGATTATGCCATGGCCATTCTATATCCATGGTTAATATCCACTTATATATAAGCACACACCATGGACATCTTTTGGATCTGTGTTACTTCACTCATTAAGATCTTTTCTAGGTCCATCCATCTTTTCTACTCCCATCCATTTTCCTGTTAAATTTTCAAGTTTTTTTATTAGCCGAGTAGTATTCCACTGTGTAACTGTACCACATTTTCTTTATCCATTCTTCAATTGAGGGACATCTGTGTTTTTTCCTGTTTCTGCCTATTGTGAATTAAATTTCTATGAACATAGTTGAGCAAGTGTCCTTGTGTTATGGTGGAGCATAATTTGTGTATGTTCCCAAGAGTTATAGCTGTTGAGGTATGAAGATGTTTAGGTATATCTAGTCACAATTTTCTGAGAAACCTCCAGATTGATTTCCAACATGGTTGTACAAGTTGTCTTTTCCACCAGAAATGGAGGCATGTTGCCCTTGTTCCACTTCCCCACCATCGTGTCCTGTCACTTAGGTTCATGATCATAGCCATTCTGACAGGTGTAAGATGGAAATCAGAGTCATTTTGATGTGCAATTCCCTGATGACTAAGGACGTTGAACATTTATTTAATAGCTTCTTGAAGATTAGAGATTTATCTGTTAAGAAGTCTCTGTTTAGCTCTTATCCCCATTAATTACTTGAATGATTTGATTTATTAGTGTCTAATTTCTTGGGTTCTTTCTGTATTTTGGATATTATCCCTCTGTCAGACATAGCATTGGTGAAGGTTTTTCCAGTCAGCTGTCTGATATTTTGTCCTATTGACAGTACCCCTAGCCGTCCAGGAGATTTTCCGTTCTATGAGGGCCCAATTATCAATGTTGATCTTAGTGCCTGTGATGTTCAGAGAGTTGTCTCCTATACCAATGAGTTAAAGCTATTCCCCACTTTCTCTTCTATTAGATTTACTTTATCCAGTTTATGTTGAGGTCGTTGATCCAATCAGACTTGAGTTTTGTGAAAGGTGAAAAACACAGATCTCCATGTCTTCTACTACATGCAGACTTTGAGATTGGCTAGTACCATTTGCTGAAGATGATTTGTTTTTTCCATTATACGGTTTTTGTTTCTTTATCAAAAATCATTGTCAGTAGGTGTATGGGATTATTTGTGGGTCTTTGATTCAGTTCCATTAATCAGCTGGTCTGGTTTTAATGCCAATATCATGTGCGTGTTTTTTTGTTTGGTTGTTTGTTTGGTTGGTTGGTTTTGTATTATCGTTGCTCTGTAATCCAGCTTGGGATCAGGGATGGTGATACCTCCAGATGTTGCTTTAATACAGAGAATCTTTTTAACTATGGTAGTTTTTTTTTCTTCGATATGAAGTTAGGATTGCTCTTTCAAGGTTTACAAAGTATTGTGTTGTAACTTTTATGGGAATTACATTAAGACTATTGATTGATTTAGGTGAGATGGCAGTTTCTACTTCTTTCTTCCTACCAACCACGAGCATGGAGGATCTTTCTGTTATCATATTCTGCTTTTTTTTTTTATCAGAGCCTTGGATTATACTCATACAAGTCTTTCACTTGCTTGTTAAGCGTCACACCTGGAGCCAGGCGTGGTGGCGCACGCCTTTAATCCCAGAACTTGGGAGGCAGAGGCAGGCAGATCGTTGTGAGTTCGAGGCCAGCCTGGTCTACAAAGTGAGTCCAGGATGGCCAAGGCTACACAGAGAAACCCTGTCTGAAACACAAAAAACAAACAAACCACAAAAAAGAGTCACACCTGGATATTTTAAATTATTTGTGGACATTGTTCCTTCCCAACTCCACCCATGCTCCGTAGGGCCAGACAGAGCACTACTCTGGCGAATTTGTTTTTAAAGAATTTTCCAATCTCCTAGAACACTTCTTGGTTCTTTTTCAAGGCACATATACCTTTGTTTACATATGATGTTACACACTCAATATGCAGCACAGCCATCTCTATTTCATATGTGGGAAGTCCTGCATCTGAACCTCAGTCAAATTCAAAGAGTAACAAAGCAAAAAAGTGAATTTGAATGTAAGGTAAAGTCAAAAGGAAATAGCTGTTCCTATGCAGGGTGGAGTAAGATATTTATAGATAAGAGCCAGAGACACCAGCAAGGGGGAGGAGTTCGTGGGAGGGTATCCAGACTGTACATGCCCATGAGCCATATGAAGACAGGAAGGAGAGGAGAATCATGAGGAAGACCTAGAAGTCAGGATTGTAAATGATAGAGGAAAAGCACCGGGTAACCCAAATGATTGGATTCCGTAAGGAAGGGAAGCTCGGAGAAGGGCAGCCCAACACTAGTCTAGAGGGTGGGGTATGCCAACCATTTTTATCACTAGTAATTGTTATACAGTTTCTCTGACCTGAGCCCAGGACTTGTGAACTATTTCTCTACCTACCCATCCCTCTTTGATGATTGGCGTTTCTCTTGCAAGTCTATATCCTATTCAAGGGGCGAGGAATGACAGAAGTGGACCTCAGTACTCAGGATCCTTATAAAATGAATTAATTACATTAGAGTATCTGTATCAAGAAATTAGTGGCAGAAGCCACAGAATTATATGAATTCATTGTCAATAAAGGACACAGCTACACTGTTATCACTATCATGCTTTCTCTTGCACACATGTGTGAGATATTATAGGATGCAGTGACGTATGATGATGTGAATGTGAAATTCACTCAGGAAGAGTGGGCTTTGCTGGATCCTGCCCAGAAGAGTCTCTATAGATATGTGATGGTGGAGACCTACAGGAACCTCACTGCCATAGGTAAGACTGAATTTTATGTTGCTTTTTAAAATCTAGTGACAACTGTTTCTCTGTTGCTGTTATTTGTTATTGTAATGTCAACTTAAAAGGTGAATGAGATGAGTAAATCAGCCAGATGTCTGAGGTTAACTAAAGGGTAACTTGAATTTTGCCTGATTTCCAATAATATATCATGCATTTTTGATTCCTCTATTTTAGGTTACATTTGGGAAGACCATAACATTGATGAAAATCTTCAAAGGTCTAGAAGATCTAGAAGGTAATTTCCATGTGCAAGTTGGTACGAATATGCATCTGAATTACTTCTACTGCATCCTTTAAGGTCTATCGAAAAGCAAGAGTGTAAATATGCACTGTTTGAAATGTATCGATGGTTATTAAATTCTGACAAAAACATGTACCTCAAAATCAGGTATCCTATTTATTTTTGTAATTCATTTCTCTAAGAAAGAAGATAAGAAAACAATGCAATAACATATCACCATTTGAATCATTGTGAGCTAGATTGTAGAACTCTGCATCTCTTTAGTCTCACACTACTTAGATATTTCAGAAGATATACACCTTAACCTTCTAATAAAAAATTGTCCATAATAAAGCTCATGTTCCTAGCCAGGTGTTGTGGTGCACGCCTATAATCTAGCACTCAGGAGCCAGAGGCAGGTGGATCGCTGTGAGTTCAAGGATAGCCTGGTCTACAAAGCAGGGCCAGGACAGCCAAGGCTACACAGAGAAACCCTGTCTCGAAAAACCAAATAAGTAAATAAATAAATAAATAAACAAATAAATCAAGCTCACGTTCCTAATATATTTGCAGGAACATTGCTAAGTTTAGTAGGAAGAGCAGTTTGTGAAAGGAAAGGAAGTTATTCTGGAGAAACTTTTATCCCTATACAAGATTTCATGAGAAAATCAAAAAGTGAGACTGTGAATGCAGGGTAAAGTTTTTCATTTGTTATCTTCTTTAATAGATATGTCATTTATCACAATGGATAAAAGCTCTTTCAGCATAGGAACATTGAAGAAAGCAATAAAACACTCACTAACCCAGAAAAATTAGAAGATTTGTAGTAGTACCCATAACGTGTAGACTTTCTGAATGTAATAGTGTGTATGATGAATGGCTTTTCCAATTTTATTGGCAATGCATCCACAAACTCACACTACAGAAAAACTTCCATGAATACTATCAATGTGGATTGTGTCTCTTTGCCATGGTTCACTTTCCAATTGTAGTATGACTCTCATGATAGGAAAAATTTCAATGCAACAAGAGTGGTAATTCTGACTCTCAGTTGTCTTCCAATATGTGAACAACCCTCTTCTATACTAAAAGGATGCTTTAAATGTGGTCCATGGAATACATGGTCTTACAATCACAGAGCTTTACAAAGACAAAAAATAACACTTGAAGAAGGAAGGAAGAATGAAAGTCAATAAACTGATATTCCCATCAGATCTGATTACTTTTAAAATTAGACCAAAATGTAAAATTAGTTCACAGAGATAAAAAAGATTCTCAGTGTAATGGGTGTGGTGTAACTTTGACATGTGCCATTTATCTTTGCAGAAATCAAAGAAGATATACTAGAGGAAAACCTTCTCAATTTACTCAGTGTGGCAAATATTTGACATGTCAAAGTCATCCTCAAAGGCGAGAAATAATTCCTCCTGGAGAGGAACCAAATGAAGATATTCAATATGGTGAAGCCTTTGTAAATCACAGTAGTCTCCAAATTCATAAAAGAACAGAAACTCGAGGCAAACCATATGAATGTAAACAATGTTTTATGGACTTTGACCATCAAAGTTATCTTCAAATTCATGAGAAAATTCATACTGGAAAGAAACCTTTTGAATGTAATCGATGGTAAAAGCTTTGCGCAGCACAGTTATCTTCAAAGGCATGAAAGATTTCATACAGGAGAAACACTTTATGAATGTAATCAATGTGGGAAAAGCTTTGCAAAGTACAGATATCTTCAAAGGCATGAAAGAATTCATACAGGAGAGAAGCCTTATGAATGTCATCAATGTGGTAAAGCTTTAACACGGAAAAGTTCACTTCAGATGCATGAAAGAATTCATACAGGAGTGAAACCTTATGAATGTAGTCAGTGTGGTAAAGCCTTTGCATGGCACAGTTCTCTTTACAGGCATGAAAGAATTCATACAGGAGAGAAACCTTATGAATGTAATCAATGTGGTAAAGCCTTTGCACGACACAGTTCTCTTCAAGGGCATGAAAGAATTCATACAGGAGATAAGCCTTATGAATGTAATCAATGTGGTAAAGCCTTTGCACATCATATTAATCTTCAAATGCATGAAAGAATTCATACAGGAGTGAAACCTTATGAATGTAGTCAATGTGGTAAAGCCTTTACACAGCACAGTTCTCTTCAGATGCATGAAAGAATTCATACAGGAGTGAAACCTTATGAATGTAATCAGTGTGGTAAAGCCTTTGCACGGAACAGTTCTCTTCAAACGCATGAAAGAATTCATACAGGAGAGAAACCTTATGAATGTAGTCAATGTGGTAAAGCCTTTGCATGGCACAGTTCTCTTCAGATGCATGAAAGAATTCATACAGGAGAGAAACCTTATGAATGTAACCAATGTGGTAAAGCCTTTGCACGGCACAGTCATCTTCAAAGCCATGAGACAATTCATCGAGAAACCTTTTGAATGTAATCAATGTGGTATAGCCTTTGCATAGCAGAGGTCTCTTCAAATGCATGAAAGAATTCATAGAGGAGAGAAACCTACTGAATGTAATAAATGAAGTAAAGCCTTTTCCCCAGCACAGTTATCTTCAAATGCATGAAAGAATTCATAGAGGAGCAAAACCTTATTGTGGAGAGCCACAGATAGTAGCAGCCTCTGCTGCTTCCCCGGTACAATTCGCCCCCTTTTGCGCATGCGCAATGTCCCCCTTTTTGCGCATGCGCAGTGAGTAAACCGTACGTGAGCAAGCCCCTTATGTGCATGCCTGAAGGCATGACGTAAGGTGGCGTGATTCGAACAAGACATAGTGTGAGGTTGTGTGATCCGAAAGCACTAAACGGAGTGACGACGTGACAGTTTCTGAATGGACAGGCACACTATAAAGGTTCTGTGGGAGGTTTTCCCGGGGCCACTCCAGGATCCTGAATAAAAACTGCTGCAAGAAGAGTTCCCGGTGTTGGTGTCTTTCCTGCTGGACAGGGGCGGCATCGGCATTTTGGTGGCCTGTACGGGGAATCTCCGAACTTGCGGCAGCCAGGGCAGCTAGCTGGTAAGTTCCCAGTCAGTGGGACATAATTGTAAAGTTCTCAGGCTTTGAGACAATAAAGTTACAGGGCTCGGACAAAATGGGGAATTAAGTCCCGGGAGGTGGGACATAACTGTTAAAGTTCTCAGGCTTAGAGACAATAAGGTTCCGGGACTCGGACAAAATGAGGAATTATATTTTGGGGAAAGTGAAAGAGGAACAGTTTGAAGGGGATGATTCTAGCCCCGAGCATGAAGAATTAGAGGAGTTGGCTGAACAGCTAGATAGCATTATTATACCAAAAAAGAAGGAGACTAAGATTACGCAGCCGTCAGCTCCTGAACTAGAGCCACCTAAATCTCCAAGCGGAATAAGACCCCCGCCCCATATACCAGGGGGAGGTAGGTCTGCCTGTCCTGAGGTATGGAGGCAATTTCATTTGCAAAATGCCCCTCATTGTTATCCAGTTTTTCAGAATGAACAAGGGAATCATTATCACGAACCCTTGGATTTTAAAATTGTCCAAAGACTGGCTGAGTCTGTTCGTGCTTATGCCATGACCGCAGCCTTTGTTATGGCGCAGTTGGAATCCCTAGGGAGATATTGCATGACACCCTCAGATTGGCAAAATTTAGCACGAGCCTGCCTTTCACCTGGTGCCTATTTAGATTGGAAAGCTTATTACATTGAGTTCTCAGCTGAGCAGGCAACTGCCAATGCAGCTAACGGACAACCGGCATGGGACCAGGATATGCTTATGGGGCAGGGACATTTCACTAACCAACAGACAGGATATCCGGTGCAAGTTTTTGAGCAAATTAATTTTATTGGCACAAGGGCATGGAAAGCCCTTCCTAAATGAGGGGAAGTATCTGGAAATCTCACAAAAATTATTCAAGGAAGCAATGAAATATTTGCCGACTTTATGGCCAGATTAGTTGATGCCGCTGGAAAGATCTTTGGCGACCCAGATACTGCAATGCCTTTGATAAAACAACTTATTTTTGAGCAATGTACCAAGGAGTGTAGACAAGCTATAAATACATACAAACATAAATCTTTAGATGTGTGGTTAAAGATCTGCAGAGAGATAGGAGGACCATTATCAAATGCAGGATTGGCTGCAGCCGTGATGCAGGCAGCCCAAGGAAGGAATAGAAATAGAATTACTGGTCCTCAAAATTGCTTCAAGTGCAGCAAAGAAGGACATTTCAGACGCCAGTGTCCCAGGGGAATTAATCAGACTAGTCAAAATCCTCCTCCACGTACACCTGGCCTCTGTCCCAAATGCAGGAAAGGAAATCATTGGGCTAATGAATGCCGGTCAGGAAAAGACATTAATGGTCAGCCACTAGCAGCAGGATTTAGGGGAGCACGGCCAAAAAATGGGACACAGGGCCCTCATCCTCAGGGCCCTCAAATATATGGGGCAGTGGAGGAGACCAGAGCTCCGGAACAGTGGCCGAGTCTGCGTTCTCCCATAGAATGGCAATGCCCTGGAGAGCTACTAGAGGGAGCGCAGGCCTCGACCTCTGTTCCACCACCAGACTCGTACTGACCCCACAAATGGGGCCTCAGTTGGTAGCCACTGATTTCACTGGCCCTCTACCAAAAGACACAGTGGGACTACTAATTGGCCATAGTTCTACTACATTGCAAGGCCTTATTATTCATCCCGGTGTAATTGATTCAGATTATACAGGCACTGTAAAAATTATGATCTCATCTCCTCGTGGGGTGAGCGCAATTTTGCCCGGTGACCATCTAGCGCAGTTGCTCATTCTTCCTAGCTGTCATAATTTATTCCTGGCAAAAGATCAAACACGTAGAGAGAAGGGGTTTGGATCCTCAGGAGCTTCGGTTTACGTGGCTATGAATTTACAAAATCGCCCCACTCTAAAACTTTTAATAGAAGGAAAAGCAAGCACTGGTCTTATGGATTCTGGGGCAGACATTAGCATAATTGCAAAAGGTGATTGGTCCCCCGGATGGCCTGTTCAAACCTCTAGTCACTTACTCAGAGGGCTGGGTTTCGAGAAAACCCCAAATATTAGTGCCAAATGCTAAATTGGAAAGATGAAGAGGGACATGGAGGAGTTTTCCAACCCTATGTATTAGAAGTCCCCATAACCTTGTGGGGAAGAGATTTATTGAATGCAATGGGATATAAGATCACTAATCAGGAGTCCTACAGCAGACAGTCCCAGGAGATGAGGAATAATATGGGATATATTGGAGAAAAAGGACTTGGAAAAAATCTGCGAGGACATCCAGATCCTATTGCTGGCATTCCAAAGCTTGACCGTAAGGGTCTGGGTTTTTCCTAGGGGCCACCGAGGATACAATTCCCATTACATGGAAAACTGAGGAACCTGTATGGGTTCCCCAGTGGCCCCTGCCCTCAGTAAAATTGCAAGCCATTCATGAGTTGGTTAAGGAACAGCTGGAACTAGGTCATTTACAGGCCACAGTTTCACCATGGAATACATCCATCTTTGTTATAAAAAAGAAATCAGGCAAATGGAGGTTATTACATGACTTGCGAGCTATTAATAATCAGATGCTGCCAATGGGGCCAGTCCAAAGAGGCCTTCCATTGCCATCCACTTTACCTGAAAATTGGCATATTATTGTGGTAGACATCAAGGATTGCTTCTTCTCCATTCCTCTGTCTCCAAAAGACACAATGAGATTTGCTTTCACAGTACCCTCGATAAATCATACAGAGCCTGATCAGAGATTTGAATGGGTAGTGTTACCACAAGGGATGGCTAATAGTCCTACGATGTGTCAGTTATATGTCGCTGATGCCATTCAGGGATTTAGGAAAGAATTTCCTCAAGTGCTTTCATTACATGGATGATATTTTGATTTGTGCAAAGAGTGAGGAGGTTTTAGTTCAAGCTTACACCCGGCTAGTCCTGAGCTTAAAGGTAAAAGGATTGTTCATTGCTCCAAAGAAGGTGCAGAAGGCTACAATTATTGATTATCTAGGAACAAGAATATGTCAGGATAGAGTTACCCCACAAAAACTTACATTAAGAACTGATAGTTTGAAAACACTTAATGATTTCCAAAAATTGCTGGGGGATATACAATGGCTGCGACCCTACTTAAAACTCACTAATTCCCAATTACAACCACTGTATGATATTTTGCCTGGGGATCCTGCCTTAACTTCCCCTAGAATTCTTACCCCTGAGGCAAGAGCGGCCTTATCCCTTTTTGAGGATGGATTAATTACTGCAAGTCTTACCAGATGGAATCCCAATATAGCATTCCAATTATTAATCTTGCCCTCATATAGACAACCTACGGGTGTGTTATGGCAATTGGCACCTTTATTATGGATTCATCCAAAGATTTCCCCAGGAAAAACACTCAGCCATTATCCTGATGCAGTAGCACAATTGGCCTTTGTAGGTTTACATCAAAGCCTTCAATATTTTGGACAATGGCCTGAGAAGCTTATAATACCTTATACAGCTCGACAATTTGAAGTACTTTCTCACACTCTGGATAATTGGGCAATACTTCGCTGTAGTTATACTAGAGATATTGATAATCACTACCCCAAAGATCCCATTCTCCAGTTTGTCTCAGAGCATCCTGTTATTTTTCCTGTGGTCACATCTAAGCAACCATTAAAAAATTGCCCCACTATTTTTACTGATGGATCTAAAACAGGGCATGGAGCATATTCAGTTGATGGAGGCCAGCCGGTAATAAAGAAATTTTCCTCTGCTTCACCTCAAATAATTGAATTACAAATTGTCATCACTGTTTTTCAAGAATTCCCACAATCTTTTAATCTTCTCTCTGACTCCAAGTACATGGTTAATATAGTCAAAGAGTTAGAGATAACAGGGAAAATTAATATGAAAAGTGTAATTGGAGAATTGATATCCCAATTACAAACCCTCATTTGGAAACGTACTCAACCTTTCTTTATTCAACATATTCGAGCACATACCGGGCTCCCAGAACCTTTATCAGAAGGTAATGATATAGTAGATAAAGCCACACAGGCCCATTTAATCCTAACTGCTTTGACTAATATGGATCGAGCCTGTCAATTCCATTCTTATTTCCATGTTAATGTGAAAACTTTAGCTTCCCACTTTGCCATTACATGAGAGGAGGCACGAATTGTGGTGAAAAAATGTCAAGCATGTGCTCCTTTTAGGCCTCAACTACCCCTGGGGGTAAATCCTCGAGGCCTATGTCCCTTGCATATCTGGCAGATGCATGTCACTCATATACCAGAATTTGGGAAGCTAAAATATGTGCATGTTTCGATTGACACTGCCTCAGGTATTATATTTGCATCCCCACATACAGGAGAAAAATCCCATCATATTATTGATCATTGCTTTGCGTCACGGAGTGCCTGGGGCATGCCAAAAACTTATAAAACTGATAATAGTCCAGCTTATACATCTGCTACTTTTACCTCCTTCTGTGCACAAATGGGTGTTACATTACTTCATGGCCTCCCTTATAATCCTCAGGGACAAGGCATCATTGAAAGAGCACATCGCACCCTTAAAGAATGCCTTCAAAAACAAAAAAGGGGAATAGGGTATAAAAGAACACCTAGAGAGTGCCTTTCTTTGACTATGTTAACTATAAATTTTATTCAATTAGATAAGTCCGGCATGACGGCCGCCGAGCGTCATGAGAGCCGAGACTCTACTTATAAAGGCACAATCATGTGGAAGGATGTCCTTACAGGGCAGTGGAAGGGCCCAGACCCAGTATTGGTCTGGGCGAGAGGATCTGTTTGTGTGTTTCCACAGGATGCAGACCAATCAGTGTGGGTGCCTGAAAGGTTAACTCGACTTACAAAAGGAAAAAATGATGATGTTCCAAAGCCTCTGGCAGAGCCTGACCCCATAGATGGGAATCTGGATGATAATGGTGGGAAACATTCAGGGCTCCATGACACAGCCTGAGTATAGGTGGGGAATCTTGCCGGGTTTTCCAAAACATACAACCGCAATTTTCCCAAGAATCTTCACCACCAATGTTTCGTTAACAAAAGAGATTTCACCTGATACAGAAAATATGGGCTTTCCCCTTAAAGGAAGCTTATGTTTTCAGATTATTAACTTGTCTAGCAGTCTCTCCCAGTATCTTGCAGGTAACTGGAGCAGAAGCCTTGGATAGTCCCCTGCAGGAACTGCGTCTCTCCCTAGTGCACATCAATTCTACGTGAACTGACGTCTCCATGGTCCCTGGGCTGTCGCAGTGGTTCCAGAACGCCTTCTCTCATCAGCAGGAATGGGCGGGAATAAGAGCTTTGACAGTGTGTCTGGTCCTTGTCAGTTGCCTAGCACTCTGGTGCATATGCAGGATGCACACCCACCAACATCGCACGCAGGCCTCTATGATACAAGCATTTGCTGCAATGGAGGCTGGGCAATCTCCTCAAATGTGGCTTGGCATGATAGAGAAGTAGTCAGTGACGGGTATAGATCCTCCATGCACTTGGCAGACCAAGGCCATGACACTAATGCGCTTCCATTTCCCCTTCCTTGGCATGGTGAGAATGGCATATACTCAGATATTGCCTGCTGTAAGGCATGGGCACCTGCAAGGGGTGTAGGACAAGGTACCGCAGGGGGAGGACCTGATTGTCCGACTCTGAGTCCCTCAAGAAGTAAACCTGATTGCATAGAGGTTGATGTCGGAAACTGTCTTGTTCGCTGTATGAGGGGATGCTCACAGACAGCAGATCAGGACCCCCCTCTCCTCCTCAAAAAGACATCTTGACAGGCCAATGTGGCCCCAGGAGGATTAGGTCAATGCTTCCCCCGTCTGGTTAATGCCCGCTCCCTTCGGGGACCCAAGCTCACCTGTATATGATGGATCCATCTACCTCCTTTTCTAATAAAGCGAGGGAGGAGAAGAAGAAGAAGTTGGGGACGGCCTATAAGGCCAATGTTCAACCGTCTTGTCAGCCTATTTCTCCAGTGCAGGGGGGACAACCTACCAGGCAATATTGGTGCCACTTGCTAAAAATTTAATGAATAAGGGGGAACTGTGGAGAGCCACAGATAGCAGCAGCCTCTGCTGCTTCCCCGGCGCAATGTGCCCCCTTTTACCCATGCGCAGTGTGCCCCTTTTTGCGCATGCGCAGTGAGCAAGCCCCTTATGTGCATGCCTGAAGGCATGACGTAAGGTGGCGTGATTTGAACAAGACATAGCGTGACGTGGTGTGATCCGAATGCACCAACCAGGAGTGACGACGTGGCAGTTTCTGATAGGACAGGCACACTATAAAGGTTCTCTGGGAGCTTTTCCTGGGGTTACTCCAGGATCCTGAATAAAAACTGCTGTAAGAAGAGTTCCCGGTGTTGGTGTCTTTCCTGCTGGACAGGGGCGGCATCGGCACCTTATGAACGTAATTAATGTTGTAAAGCCTTTGCATATCTCAATTTTCTTTAGAGCCGAGAAGGAATTCATACAGGACAGAAAAGTCCTGAATATAATCTCTGTGGCAAAGCCTTTGAATGTCATGGTCATCTTCAAAGGCACAAAAGAATTCACACAGCAGAGAATCTTTATGATTGTATTTAATATTTTGTAGTCTTTACATGCAATTACATAGTAGAGAGAAATTCATTGAATGTAATTAATGTGAGATAGCCTAGCAGTCCAGAGTATCTCACAGACTTGTTCTATGAAGCAGGAAATTTGAAGAACCGGCCCACCTACTCTATGCAGAGTGGGACATCGATTTTCCAGTGTCATGCTTGTTCACTATTTCGAGAGTCAATGTGCTCTCAGCAATAAAGAACAGTTGTTTGATTCAGTGGCTATTTGGCCACATTTGTTTCATAGATGTCCATCAGCTTAATTGAAGTATACTGGATGTGCCGCCCGAGGCAGCTGTGTCTCTCTGTCAGGAAAGGCATTTCTGATTGACTGCGATATTCTGTAAATCTCTGAAGCGTTTTGAATATATATATAAATGAGGGAATGAGGGAAATTGTCAAAAATATAAGCCTAAATTTATCTTTAAATTTTCATCAAAATACCTAAGGAAACTCCTTGAGGAAAAGTGTGACCTTGACCAAGTAAATAAGATTGTATGTGTAACAAACACAGACTTCACTATGAAAATCACTCAGTTACCCCTAAACTGTTCTATTTCTGCCTTATAGCTACTATTAATCTCTCTTGCAGAGAGATTCCATGCTCTAGAGCTCTCTCAAAATGTGATCAGAAAGGTAGTTCTGTGGCCCTACAGCCCCTCATGCCCCCTTGTGGTTGCAGACAAACTCAGCCCCACTGAATCCCACAAAGGAAACAATGTTGTAGAATAATTTATGTCTGCTTCCTGCCAGATGTATTATGTCACAAGGTGTGGAAACTGCCCTGTATATGTAACGTGCACAGCTGAGAACCCTCTGCATCTCAGAAACTACATTTGTACCCTGAAACTGAATTTCTGTGATTCATGCCATTGTGGCTGGTGGTATTGGAAAAATAAAAAGATTATCAAGTATTGATGAAGCATAATCCCCATCAATTACTTTCTATCAGTATCTATACTATTTATACACTTTGACACAAAAATTGAATGTAGAATGTCAGGTTCAGTACTTCTAGAAACTAGACCTTCAGTTTTCCAGTCTGTCTTCCTACTGCGCAGGAAAACCAATGCCTGTATGTGTACCCTAGAGAGTGATAGTATAAGCTCCACAGCTTTCCACTGCTTGGGCTTCAAATCCCACTTATCCAAAGGGAATCCACACTCAGGAAATTCAGAGGTCGAAGACCACCGCCCAGATCACCACAGAGACCAACCCATTCACAGTGTGAACCACACTCCATCTCAGTCCGAGCAGATCAGACTCTGACATACCAGTAGACTTTCTCCTCCTGGCCATGGGGCAGCTGCCTCAACAGTCACCATGGCATGGCATGTGGTATTCCTCACAGTTCCCTACAGCTGTATCAGAGAATAATCCTGGAAAAATATGTAGGCTACCTTCCTCTCAGGCCCCTCTTTCCTAAACCTGCCCAGAGTCGCTCATTAGTTTAGAAACTCCATCTTGGCCATTGGAAGGTAGCAGCTCCTCTACCGGGTGATCAGAGGTCAAATACCTTAGACAGTTGGAGCCTTCCCAGCTCCACCCTTGCTCCCTCAGCCCAGACAGAGCACTACTCTGGGGAATTTGTTTTTAAAGAATTTTCCAGTCTCCCAGAACACTTCTTGTTTCTTTTCAAGGCACACATTCCTTTGTTTACATCTGATGTTACACACTCAATATGCAGCACAGCCATTTCTATTCCATAGCTGGAAAGTCCTGCATCTGAAGCTCAGTCAAATTCAAAGAGTAACAAAGCAAAAACGTGAATTTGAATGTAAGGTAAAGTGGAAAGGAAATAGCTATTCCTAGGCAGGGTGAAGTAAGATATTTATAGATAAGAGCCAGAGACACCAGCAAGTGGGAGTGGGTCATGGGAGGGTATCCAGAGTGTACATGACCATGAGCCATATGAAGAAAGGAAAGAGGGGAGGACCATGAGGAAGACCTAGAAGTCAGGGTTGTAAATGATAGAGGAAAAGCACCCGGTAACCGAAATGATTGGATTCCATAAGGAAGGGAATCTAGGAGAAGCGCAGCCCAACACTAGGCTAGAGGGTGGGGTATGCCAACCATTACCTTGCAGTAAGTAGGGACTGAGTGATGCTAGGAGAACCTGACAGGCAGGTTTCTATTGATTTGTTAAATAGGCACCCAGACTTTGTCTCAGGCTTTAAGACTTAACTCTATGGAGAAATGAAAAGGTTGAAGTAACTTAAGGATAACCTATATCGTTATTTTAAAAGTAGGAACAGATTTTAAGGTCAAAAATAATTCAGAGCCTAAACATATGTAGTAGAGCACACCAAGATTTACTCCCATCTTTTCTCTCACCTTGTACATTTTCAAATAGGAAAATAACATTCTTGTCAGGTAAAGCTAGACTAGTGTGCGCATGTATTCTGGGTTTTTGGAACTAAACAAACTTCAGAAATTTGGTTTTTAGAAATGAGTTCATTTCCTCATGCCTATTCTTGATTGCCTTGGTCTGTGATCCTCCAAAAGTTGATAGCTGGACTTTTATTGATCATCTTAAATTGAATACCTGACTACTCATTGCTAATACCAATTACTGTCAAATGAGTAAACCTCTCACTTTTCTTCCTCCCCATCCATTTCTGTGCTGTGACTACATCACTTCTAAGTTGGTCAGGGAAAACAATTCTTACATGGTCCACTTTATTTGTACCCTCCCCCCAATTATCCAAAAAGGACAGAGCACAATCATTCACTGGTGCCTCTTTCTTCTGAATTACTAGTTAGGGCCATCTTCCAGGCAGTTGCAATCAAAGGATTAGTTGCTCAAAAAAATTTTAACTACACAACATGAAGAAAGGGCGAGCTATAAGTGCTGTTGCTCTAAGCAGAAATAAATATGAAAGCCTCTGAGAAAAAGAATGAATATTTTAATTATTGGAAAACATTGGCATGAGGAGGAACAAATAAAAGATTAGAGCAGTGATACATAAAGAAGAAAATTCTAAAAACACCATCAATTGACCTTTTAGAAAGATAAATATAATTTGAAAAACACATAGGTAAACTGATTCTGGAAAAGGCAGAAACTTCTGTGGTAGAGGGAATAGCATTAATAAGACAGTTATTGACCTTGCCCCTATGAGCACTGTTAGCTGCTGAGATCTTTAACCTGACACACAGCTACAGCCAATGTCCCCTTAACTGAAATTGCAATATTCGCTGGCTCACGGTGATCTAACCAAATTGTAATCAAACATCCGATCAGCTTTTATTCACATGCATGAATTAATAAAGCTGGCAAGTTACAAATCCACACACCCTGCTAGAATCAGGTCCTTCACAAAGGGGACTTCTGCCTGTAGCTGAGTCTCAAAACTTAGTCTGTGGTCTAGCTATTGTCTACTCCATTTCACTGGGCATTTACTGCAGACCTTCTGGTCTCCTCTGAAAGCAGAAGCTGTGCTGCACATGTTACTGAAATGGTCAGTTGATTACATTACTCACATGAGTAATTTTGTTTCTTTCTTTGTTTGTCTTATTTTTCAAGGCAGTGTTTCTCTGTGTAGCCTTGGGTGTCCTGAACTCACTTTGGAGACTATGCTGGCTTCGAACTCACAGTGATCCCCTGCTCCTGCCTCCTGTGCATTGGGATGAAAGGTGTGTGCCATGACCACCTTGCCCCTACTGGGCAGCCACCCTGATCTCACCAGGTCAGAGCTGTTGAACCTGTCTGTTCTCCCTTCAAAACATTCAGGCACTTCCATTCTTCTTCCTGGAATCAGAGCACATAGCTTGCAAAGCCTATCACTCAACTTGGAGTGGAGTATTCAATCTGTGCGACAACTGAAAGGGTACCCAAACAGTCAAAATTGGGGAGAGAGTTTAGTAAACAAGAGTTTTGTTTTTGTGGCTTCATGCTGTGTACAGCTACCTTTCACGTGATAGATATGAAAAAAACCTGGGACCAAAGAAAGATTCCTTCTATCAGTTCCATTCATCTAGAGAACCTTGACTAGCATAGCTGTGCAATTGTTTTTCACTTTCCCACTCGGGAAGAGTTGAAGGCTAACAACAGTGTTTCCTAGTGTTCATCATCTGTTTCCTGCTTTTCTCCCAGGGTTGTCTCATAACTCCCTGGGGCACTTGAAGTGCCCCAATTTAAATGGTACCATTCATGAGATTGTACTAATATAAAATGTATATTTAAGAAGTAAAAAATGGAGAGATGAAAATATTAGCAATATAGATGTTGATAATATATGAGCAACACAGGGCAGAAGAGATGGTACACTAGAGCTATTGCTTGTCTTGCCAATAATGTAAGTGAATTGCCAGTATTTTCACTGGAAGTTCACAACTACCCATTATACCAAGTTCAGATTCCTGAGTCTGAGTCCATCTTCTGACCACTATGAGCACCAGGCACATTTTCATGTACATATTCATGCACAAGGCAAAATACACGTATTCTTTTTAACACTAAGATAAATGCTACTTGTAGGTAGAATTACAGACAACTACAATCCAGTGACTCAGAAAGCTCATGTAGTTTAATGTCATGAATACATGCCATCCTTAGGAATAGAATATACTCTCTTCCAACTTTACAATTCAAGATGTGGATGAAAATATGCCCAACAGCACATTTACATGCAAGCATACATGCAAATACTACATCCCAAGCCCATCAGCTCATATTATAAAAACAAAACAAGCTAAGTATTTTGGCCCAATCAAATCTCAGCACTGTGCAGCCAGAGTAAGATGGATCACTAAGTTAAAAGTCGGCTTGGTATATTAGCCTACTTTCAGGACCGCAAGAGATACACAAAAAACATTTTCTTCGAATTCAAAATCAAAAACAAAAAACAAAAGCAGTTCAAATAAAAACTAATTCAAACTATAAAAACATAAGCTAGCCAAAAGGCTTAGCATTGGATAGCTTCTACTGCATCTTCTATGAAATAGGGATGGAGTGTATACTAATGAGGGCAAGACAGCACAAGAAGGAAGCTGACTGGTCAGTTCCAACCACAACACAGGAGACACAGGAACAGGAAAAAGGTTGAGTCTACAGACACTCAAATCCCATCCTCACTAAAGAATCTAGAAAGGCTCCTCTTAGAAAACCTTCCATAATATTCCCCAAAGAATGCCACAAATGGGAGGCAAGTGTTCAAAGACATCATTCTACCTAGAAGATTTTTTATTTGGTCATCACATGATGAAAATATATTTACTCAAAATTCGACAATCCTAATGATCTGCAACAGCACAGACACTGTTCAAATGCCCAAAGATTCATTTGACGCTCAAGACAACCTGTTGACTTCCACATTTTGTAAAATCACAAAACAAGTTATATCCTTCCAACATACAATGGCACAGAAAACTCTTTCCCATTCCAATAGAAAGGAATGTGTACATAGTGAGAGAAGAATGGACCAAGGCAGGAAACCCAACAGAGCAAACACCAACTCCTGCTGCTCTTTCTCAGAGACATAGGGCTTGGTTTCCAAGGACTTAGATGGCCCTATCCCTGCAAGATCTCACATATTTCTCAGTTAGGTTCCTTCCAATTCCTATGTGCATCTTCCCTGGGCAGCTTTCTCATAGCTTAGGTATCTGAACTTCTTGTCCTATCAAAATGCAACTCAGGCTTCATATTCATATTCTCACTTTGCCAAACACTGATGGCTGGAACAGTGCTGAACTAAAACCACAGAGGAGGAATCCATGACATGAAATTTTGCATAAATTTTGTTTCCGGGACCAGTACATATAGATGACAGTGTCAAGTTTGGCTTCTCATTTGGAATGAATCCTTTTCACATTGGGCCACAGGTGTAGAAGGTTTTATAGGAAGTTCCTTCCTGAGTCTAGAAATCACTTTGCCTACAGCTTCCATTAGGTTTAGCCTGAGGGAGCATTACACTTAGGGCACTTTCTTGGGCTTAAAAAACAGAACAAAAGGGGCTGGAGCGATGGGTCAGTGGTTAAGAGCACCACCTGCTCTTCCAAAGATTCTGAGTTCATTTCCCAGCAACCACATGGTGGATCAAAACCATCTGTAATGTGATATGGTGCCCTCTTCTGGCCTGCAGGAGTTCATACAGACAAAACGCTGTATACGTATAAAGAAATAAATTTTAAAAAAAAAGAAGAAGAAGAAACAGAACAAACGCCTTCTTTAGAATGATGATAATACCCTTAAAAATCCCTGCATTTTTTCATCATTTGGCTGCCATCTGAAACTACCTACTGCTTTTTTTCTCCACACCACAGACTTTACATTTATTTCTACACCTCCTGTTGATTTTTTTCACTGTAGTCCTGAATAAGTCACTAGCAATAACCACCCAAGTGATTCAATATGCCATCTAAAAAATCTGGCCTTTATTCATAAATTCTGCCCTATTCAATTCCTCTGGGCATGGGCAGAATAAAAGGTTTTGGGCCAAAATATCACACAAATGAGCTCTGGATTAATTTTTTCATGGAGTACATTTTACAGTGAAATCCTATGACCTCAACTGCCTCTGTCTGTTTTACTCTCAACACTCTCTGCATTACTCTCTTCCAGGACCTACAAAAGCAGCTGGGTAATCTCTTTTTGTACAGATCTCTCTATGCCTTTTGTTATTCATATCCTTAGTTTTCCACATTCCTCCAAAAGAGATTATTCCAGATTGTATCCAGCATTAAAATATATTTTTTTGCACCATTTAAAAAAAATTTCTACTTGCTACATGTCTGTTGTTACTAAATCCTCTAACCAAAAGCATCTTAGGTCATGAAGAGGTTTATATATTTGGTCCTGTCACATCACACTCCATCATTTTTGCAGCTACAGGCAGAATCTCAAGCTAGAAAATGAAGCCCAAAAAATGGATGAACATTGTTTCCTGGCTTTTTCTCTTGCTTTGTCACTGTCTCTTGCTCAGCTATTTCGCTATTTCTCTTATCCAGTGAAGCCACACCTGCTTGGGGATATTGTCATCCTCAATGGAAGAGCTTTCCCACAGCAGTCAACAATATCCACAATCTCTAACAAACATAGCAACCAGCCATTCTGATGAGGCCACACCATCACTTGAGGCTCCCTCAGATGACTGTATGCTCAGAAATGTCCAGTACCGAAATTCATTGAACACAGACACCATAATCCATGAGAAGACTTTAAACACTCAAATACACTTCGTAACCACATCACTCATTTAACTAGCAAAACACCAAACACTGATGATTGCACTAACCGGGAAATGCAGATTTGCCGGGTCATGAGAAGAAGCAGGTCTTTAGGAGCAAGAAGACAAAACTAAAATTGTTTCTCCACAGAACATCACCAAAATTAGGAACACATAACATAATATATTAAAATTTCAGAAGACAACAATCGGGGAAGTTCTATAATTCTCGAGAGAAACAGCAATATAAGGAGATTATACTTACTAAAATCACACAATATAGATGGCACCAGTGATTAAAGCAGGCACAAAGTATGACGTTGAAATATAACAATGTCCTTTAAACAAGAACTACAGGATTCAACTCAACTCAAAGTTGTCAACTCAAAATCAAAGAAATCTCTGTCCAGCACTCCCCCTGTGCTGGTTCTTCTTGCCAACTCAAATGGCAGAGAAAACCTTCCTTGCCATGAGCTCCCTTTGTAAACTTTGTAAGCTTTGTAGACTTTGCAAGGAACTGTCCAGGACCCTGCCTGAGGAGTTCTAGCAGCCAAACCCTGATGCTTCAAGTTCTGCTCCTTTGCCCCACTCTATAACTTTCCCCAGGACACCCCTCTTCTGGTCTTCAGCTTCTCTGATAGCCACCCCTTGTGGGACTCCCCATCCATTTCTGGGCTGTGACTACATCACTTCAAAGTTGGTCAGGGAAAACAATTCTTACACAGGTCCCCTTTATTTGTAACTCCCCCCCAAATCCAAGGAAGTTCAAGGACAATCATTCACTGGTGCCTTTTTCTCCTGAGTTACTAGTTGGAGCCTTGCCTGTAAGGAATTCAAGGACTGTCTTCCTGACAGTGGGAATCAGAGGAATAGGTGCTCAAAAAAGTCTTAACTACACAGCACGAAGAAAGGGTGAACTACAGGTGATGTTGCTCTAAGCAGAAATAAATATGAAAGCCTCTGAGAAAAAGAATGAATATTTTAATTACAGGGAAACATTGGCATGAGCAGAAACAAATAAAAGATTAGAGGAGTGATGCATAAACAAGTAAATTCTGAAATTACCATCAACTGACTTTTTAGAAAGATAAATATAATTTGAAAAACACATAAGTAGATTGACTTTGTAAAAGAGCAGAAACTTTCTGGTTGAGGGAATGGCATTAATAAGACAGCGATTGACCTTGCCCCTATGTGCAATGTTAGCTGCTGAGATCTTCAACCTGACACACACAGCTACAGTCAATGGCCCCTTAACTCAAATTGCAGTATTTACTGGCTCAAGCTAACCTAACCAAATTTTAACCAAACATCTGGTATGCTTTTATTCACATACATGAATTAATACATGATGGAAAATTACAAATTTTGCCACCCTGCTAGAATCAGGTCTTTCTTCACAATAGGGATGCCTATGGCTAAATGGCTCAAACATTAGTCTGTGATCTGCTACTGGCTACCCCATTTCATTGAGCACTTACAGCAGACCCCCTCTTCTGGTCTGAAGGCAGAAGCATGCTGCACATGTTTCTAAAACTGTCAGTTCCTTGCATTACTCAAATGAGTAATTTTGTTTGTCTGGTTTTAGAGGTGGCGAGGTAGGCCTGGACTGTCCTAGACTCACTTTGTAGATCAGTGCCTTGAATTCACAGTGATCTACCTCCTTCTGCCCCATAAGTGCTGAGAGTAAAGGTGTGGGCCATCAAACTCAGCTTCTAATGAGTAATTTTCAAACACTGTTGTGGTATAGTCTTTTAAGTAGGGAAGTTAGAATTTTTCATCAAGAAGAAAACAAGGTCACTGCCCTGGGGAGAAACAGGTTGGTATCCAAGCCACCTGAGTCAACAAAGTTGGTCTCAGAAACATTTTCCAAAAGGATGAAAATACAGCTGTACTGGAATTAATGTGCCTTCTCAGGAAGAAATCACTCCACACACAATTGAAAGATTACTTTTAAAAATCTGTTAATGACAGCATGCATCCAGTTCTGGCTAATGCTGCCAACAGATTTGCCATTCCACATAAGCTCTCATGTCTTTTCAGTTCAGGCCCCAGGTTATGTTTGGAACAATTTCAATATGGTCTGAGACTGCAAGTCTGGCCACGTAGACTGATGAGGGATTTACACAGTAAATACAATCCCAGAATCATTTCTGAAATACACTAGTGCCCTGAAAAAGCAGCTCATTCTTCAGTGACAGGGACCAGAGTTCGAGGTCCCAGAAGATGAGAAGATAAAAGAAGCAGAAGGTAGAAACTAGAAGAGCTGAGGTGGGGAGGACTTGCACAAGCTATGACTTATGCCAAGTAAGCTTCTCAAGAACAGCATCTTGTGTACTACATCCATGGAGGAAATGGACCATATGTGAGGCTTCTATGAAGTCATCAGAAATTTATCATACCTTAGCATCCTAATCACTACCAGGCTAAACTCTACTTCCTGTCATTGGTAAATCTTGTACAATATCAATTATCCTCTTGTACAACACAGTTTAATACTGGAATGTTACCCAACACATGAGATCACATTTAGAACCTCCACAAAATTAATTACATATACAGTTTGTTTGTTTTTTGTGTTGCTCGAGGCATTGTTTCTCTGTGTTGGCCTTGGCTGTCTGGATTCACACTGCAGACCGGGCTGGCCTGCCTGAGTGCTGGGATTTGGGGGTGGGCCACAATGCCGGGCTTCCAAATATATCTTAGACCTAAATGTTAAATGGTAAGAACAGATTTTTTAGAAGAAGTTAGAGAAGTTCCTCCCTACTGTGAGCAGTGACTCTGCACTTACCATGTTGTGTCTTCTGACCTTGCCTGAGCTCTCCTCACAGCACCCAGCACAAACACTCAGAGCATATCTTACATGGCCACTCAAGTCCGCTCCAGTACAGAGAGGAACTTACACCATGGCACCCGGACAAACACTCTTTCTCTCTTTCCTGGAGTCCTCGATTGGCCATTGAGTCTTGAGTGACAACAGCACTTCCCTATGGCTAGAGTGTGCTGAAGGGACACAGCACACCACACCACAGCTGTTCCTGGCACAGGCTTCCATTGCAGGACCAGTCTTTTTTTCTTATGTAGAGAGATTTGCGTTTCAGTAGCACTCCTAGCTGTTCTCCAAGACCCTGCATTTCCACCTTTGCACTCACCCCAGGGCAGAACCAGCCACTCAGGCCTCCTGCGCTCAGATGCCTGCCCCTCCCCCTTTGACCTTGAGCTCACCAGGTCCTAACATCTGAGCTTGCCTGAGGCACCAGCAGAACCCTCAGGCACTTCCCTTCTTCTTCCTGGAATCAGGGTGCACAGCTTGCAAAGCCTAGTGCTCATTTTGGAGTGGAGTTATTAGTCTGTCTCACAAGTGAAGGGGTACACAAAAGATTCCAAAATAAAGAGAATTTAGGAAACAACACATTTTTGTGTTGTGGCTTCATGCTGTGTTCAGGTAAACTGCAGCTACCTTTCACCTGATAGATATGAAAGAAACGTCGGAGGAGAGCAGGAAAGAGATGATAATCATTTTAGAGCACTGTAGTTAATCAACACATCATCCTCAGAGGAAAGGTGATTAAAAAGAAAACCCACAGTTGTGGTAGAGTTCCGGTGGGGGTGGGAGGTAGAGGGTGGAGTGGAGGTGTGAAGGGAGGGAGGGGTGGGGATGAGGCCGCCTTCCCCAGCAAGGAGAGAAGAGTCAGTGGGTCTCTGCTGAGCAGAGGCTTCTTAGAGGAGATAGGGAACCAGCAAGGACAGGGAATGAGCCAGGCATGATGTTCAAGGTAATGTCTCAGGTGACGACTAGCAGTCATGCTGCTTCCATGCTGTGACACACAGGCAACCAGGTGCTTTTTAATTACTCAAGATTCAGATAACATGCCAGTAACCCCAGCACTTTGGAGGTCAATTCATATCCTTGAATTTGACACCTTGGTTATGTGAGGATCAGAAAGAATGGGAGGTGTTCCTAGCAGTGGTGGAGCATGCCTTTAATCCCAGCAATCCTGAGGCAGAGGCAGGCCAATTGCTGTGAGTAAGAGGCCGGCCTGATCTATAAAGTGAGTCCATGACAGCCAATGCTATACAGAGAAGCCCTGTCTCAAAAACACAAAAACAAAAACAAAAACAAAAAACCCAAAAACAAACAAACAAACAACAAACAAAAAACCCACCAAGAATGGGGTTGTGGCTTTGATGGAAGTCATGAAGTCATTTAGCCCTGGGCTATGGAGCCTCAGTGTAAATTCTGTAGCCACACCTTGCATCAATCTCTCCCCACACCAGTTAATCCTAGTTAGAGTCTGGTTTTCCCACAATGCATGTCTTTGTATGTATGCCTGGTGGCCAGGGAGGCCAGGAGATGGTGTCAGAACACCTGGAATTAGAGCAACAGATAGTAATGAAGATGCTTTATGAATTTCTCAGAAGTTCTATGGTAGCTAACAATGTCCTGTAACTGTGTTTTTCATCTGCCCACTGTGGAAGATGTGCTGGGTAGCAATAGTATTTTTGTTGTTGTTTGGTTTTCTGTTTGTTTTTTTATTTGTTTTGGTTTTTTTGTTTGTTTTTCAAGACAGGGTCTCTCTGTGTATCCTTGAATGTCCTGGACTCCCTTGTAGACCAGGCTGGCCTTGAACTCACAGCAATCTGCCTGCTTCTGCCTCCCAAGTGCTGGGATTAAAGGCATATGCCACCACTGCTCAGCAGCAATGCTGTTTGTAAAAGTATTATTCCCTGATCCATTTCTATGTAAGTACTTACTTACCTTGAAGGCTACACATTTTATGATAATTCATTTGTTAAGAGTTTAATTTGATTTTAGCAGAAGAAAATCCCTAAAGTAATGGAACCATCATCGAGCTTTTGACAAGAGAAAGACATCTCATTTTGTTTGTGGTCTGGTTCCTGGTAAAACTTCTTCCTCTCCCTGTTAAAAATGCCTCTTAAGTAGCTTCCCTAGGCTCTTTCTAGGGGGAAATTTGGGAAGAAAGATAGTGGGATCCTGGGCAGTTGAGGACACCACAAGAAAACCTACAGTCAACTATCTTGAACACATGGGGACTCACAGAAACTGAACCATAATCAAAGAGCATACATAGGCTGACTACACATATATAGAAGATGTGCAGTTTGGTGAACATGTGGGTCCCCTAACAATGGGAATAGGAGCCATCTTGACTATGCTGTCTGAGTTTGGATCCCTTTTTCCCTATCTGGGCTGCCTCCTTAGGCATCAGTGGGAAAGGATGTTCTTAGTCGTGCTGCAACTTGAGATGCCAGGGGACGTTGATAACACTTGTGGGCCTCCTCTTCACTGAGGAGAAGGAGGGCTACTTGGGGAAAGGGGGAATGATGGTGGGACTGTGAGTAGAGGAGGGAGAGGTCAGGCTGTAAAGTGATTTAATTAATTAGTACACTAATTATAATTAATTAATTAAAATGAAAATTAATTAAAAATAATTAATAAAAATACGGCTAGCAAAATAGCTAAACATTGAATACTAACTGCTTCAACTATATCTTATGTGATTTAGGGGCACAGTCTATAGTCATGGATGTGTGACAGCATGAGAAGGAAGCTGAACAAACAGATTTAACCTCAACACAGTAGAAACAAAAGCATAAAATGCATTGAGTCTACAGACACTCAAATCTCATCCCTAAAAAGAAATCTAGGTAAACTCCTACTACAAAAGCTCTCCTAAGAAAGCCAAAAAAAAAAAAAAAAAAAAAAAGGGGGGGGGGATAAGTGTTTAAAGATATGACACTACCTAGGGTCTTTCTGATTTGATGAATTATATTCTGATATTTTTCATTATTGACTCACAGTGAGATGCGTTTTGCTCAACTTCTATGATCCTAACGGTCTGCAACAGCTCTTACCCTATTTAAGAGAGCAAAGACTCTTCTGACACTACAGAAAATCTTTTGATAGCTATACTTTCTAAACCTGGAAACAAGCTATATCTTTACAATATACAATGGCGCAGAATAAACCTTCCCATTCCAAATGAGAGGAATGTATATATAGTGAAGAAAGATTAATGGAGGCATTAAAAAAAAAGAAAGAAAGAAATCAAGCAGGGCAAACACCAAGTACCTTAGCTCTGTCTCAGATACATGGGGCTTCATTTTCACAGGGTGTAGAAGGCCTTAAGACTGCAATTTCTCATTCATCACTCAGTTTTGTTACTGTAACTCAGTATATGCATCTCTCCATGATATATTTCTCATAGCTTAGGTATATTAACATCTTATGGTCTCAAAATGCAACACGGGCTACATAGCCAAAGCCTGGTGAAATGAAATCTCATAGTTTCCTTACTGGGGCACTGACTCTGCAAAACATAAATAGTTGGAGCAGCATTGAACTGAAATCAGAGACAGAATACATGACCTTGAATTGTGCATCAATCTTGTTTTAAAACCAGTACCACATGGGTGATCCTGCCAACCTTGGTTTCTAAAGTGAGATGAAATATGCCAGCCATGGACCAGAGTTGCAGCAGGTTTTATATGAAGTGCCTGCTTTGCAATCACTTTGCTCATACTTTCCATTAATTTAAGGTGTAGCAAGAATGGGTGTTACCCATCTTAGGCTTCCAATGCAGAGTAGGGCTTTCTCTTTACTGGTGCTAAGCTCCTTGAAAATCCCTTCCTCTCTCAGGATTTGACTGCCATCTAAAACTACCTAGTTCTGTTTTTCCTCTAAACCCATAGACTGCATTTACCTCTGCCTCACTTGTTGCTTTTTCAGATGGTTCTGTCAGCTCACAGTCCAACACCCTGTAAGGTTAGAATAGAAACTCAACCTAGAAAATTATAACAAAAACCATAGACTAACATTGTTCTTGGCTTGTTTGCTTACCTGAGCACTCTCTTATTTGCAGCCTGATCTCTTATCCAACCCAGGCACACTTGCTAAGGGATACTGCAACCCTAGTGGAAGAGCCTCCCACATCAATCATCAATCAATATAATCTCTCACAGACATAGCAACCAGCCATTCTGATGAGGGCATGCCTCATCATTAACATTTTTGCCTGCTTTAATTGGCTTATCTGCAGCTGAAAGCTTCTTAAGCCTACAAGCCTGCTAGCTTTGGCCTCTTGGGGTTCAGGAAGAGCCCACACTGACCACTTGGACACCAAACTCAGGCCAGAGAAAGTTTCCTGATCATTTAACAAAGACTCACTTGTGCAAAAACATAGTATAGATTTGAGAAAAAAGACTGTGACCCAGAGCCATTCACAGAGTAATTAAAAAAGATAATCAGGAAGAGTCAATATTACTTCAGGTATATTGTATCTAACTCAGACAAAAAAATTAATTCTATTCCTGGTATACTGTGCCTAGGGGAATAGACAGAGCATTTTAAACTGATTCGATGGGATATAAGGTAGGGGATATTGGGGACATTCTAGTGCCCTACTCTTCTCCTGAGAAAGGAACAAAGCAGGGTAATATTGCTTAACTCCAACAGAACAGACATTTATCTTTAACTCAAGCAGAACAAGCATTCATCCTCTGTTGTTCTATTCTAAGCAGCAAGTATTGAACTAGGCAGCAAGTACTGAACTGAAACAGCAAGTGTTGAATTGTGCACCATAGGCGTCACTTCATAGAGAGCCTCTTGCCACAACTTCTTGTGGTATTCTGGCTGATTCTGGCCAGTTCTGCTGACTCATACCTACTAGGTGGAGACTTGCTGGCTCTGGTGGATTCTGTCACTGTCACTGATTCTTGGTATTGTTTGGTGCTTCCTATTGGACTGGATTTCTGGTATCCTGCCAGGAAGAATAGAATCTCCCTAAAGAACTGCTTCTAAACTAGTTCACACCCCCTTTTTCTATCAACCTTCTTTCTCCCCTACCTCTGCTTGGTAGATTAAAAAGGAAGATAAAAGGATTTAGGAACCCTAAATAAGGTAGGTTTTGAAAAATCTAAACCTACAATAGAGTTGGGACTGGAGCTCACAGAGTAGCTCCAGTTGAACAAATCTCCCACCCTCTGAGTTCCCTGTCAGCAGCAACTACAACTGATGCTTTGGGGGCTGCTGCTTTTTCCATGGCTTCAGCTTCTCAGTTTCTCCAGGAGTATGATCGCTTATCCCAGCACTGTGGAGATTTAGCCACAGTAGCTGTGCAGCCCTGGGATGTTGCTGTCTGGAGGTGTGGAGAGGCCAACACCACAATCTGAAGATCTGAGAACCCTTCTCATGGAACACACGCAGGTGGCACCCAGGTGGGCAGAAGAGCTAAAAAGGGGGCACCCAGGGAATGATGTAGGGGGATTCCAGGGCCAACACTTGAAACAGCCCTTCCTGGCTGCTGGAAATCCTCAAAAGTGGACCTGATAACTTTCTTGGAAAGTTTACGTAGTTCACAAAAAAGGTCCATGGCAGAGAATGGTTTACCTGTTGCTTGATTCTGCATGAATAATATGAACAGAAAAATGCTTCAGCTAACTGATATTAAAAAGTTTACCCACCGATCTGGTCTGTTTCCTTTCACAACCGTGACTTAATCCATGCTGGGAAATGACATCATCACTCACCTTGCATCAATCAGGTCTTTCTTCATAGTATTGACTCTCAAAGCTGACTGCCCTAAACATTAGTCTGTGAGGTAGTTACGGCCTGTCCTGCTTCACCCTGCAGTGTAAACATAAACTGTGCATCGTGTTCGGATCTGAAGGCAGAAGCCATGATCCACATGAACATCTTTATTCCTGATATGGAAATGGACGGTTCACTAATTGACTAAAATGAGTTATTTTAAAACTCTGCTGTGATATAGTCCTTTAAATAAAGAACTTCGGAAGTTTAGTCAAGAAGAAAGCAAGGCCATTTCTCTGGGAAGCAACAGACAGGCATCAAGGCCACCTGAGTTAGCCTACTTTATCAGAAAGACTTCGCAAAGACATTAGATGCAGCAGTCCTAGAATTAATATGCATACATACATACATATAATACACACACACATAATACACACAAATACAAAACTAACTAATAAAAAATCTCTGTAATGACAGCTAAAAACAGATTTTGCATTCTACATGCTGCTGCCATTAAGTTTCTTTAAATTGACTCCTCAGGTTATGTTTTGAACAATTTAAATATGGACTGGACAGAGCAAGCCTAGCCACTTAAGACATTTGTCCAGCAAATGACAGAAGTATTTTTAAGGACCCCAGTGCCTTCAAACATCAGTGACAGAGTCCTAAGTGGAAGGTTCCAGAGGATGAGAAAGAAAGGAAAAGTAGAAGATAGAAAGTACAAAAGCTGAGGTCAGGAAGTTTTACACAAGCTTTGTCTTATGTCTAGTAAGGTTTGTAAGAATTGCATCTTGTATACCGCTCACAGGGGGAAATGAAATGAAAGGGAGATGTTTATGAAGTCAAGTGAAGCTTCATACAATGAGACAAACTCGAGAGGAGAGAGAGGATCTTACACCTAAATGTTAAATGCTAAGAGCAGAACTTGTACAGATGCTGTAGAAAATAAGGCTTTCCTAGGTTGGCATCCTTCCTAGAGCATTTCTATACACCAGCCCAAGCTCCAAAAGAATTGCCCAAATGCAGCCCCATAGGAAGTTATTCAGAGGCCAGGTCCAGGACTGCACTAGGGTCACATAAGACCCCAAAGGTGGGTGCATCTGGCCTTTGCTTATCACACAACCCCAGGGAGGACCCACCACACCAGCTCCTGCAGCTCACCTTTCTGATCCTCCCTATTGTGGGTGTTCAGTTGGCATCTGCAGTTGCCCTCCCCCTCCCCTACATGTTCTGTTCAATCCCACTTCTTTCTCTAACCCTGTCCCCTGCAAGGAAAGCCTCTGCATATTCTTAGCATTCCTTGAGATGCCCCAGCCCCACCCCTGGGGCCAAGGGCTTCCCTAGTACAGCAGGTGGCAGATACTTCATCTTCCTTCACTTGTAATCCTCGTTGCCATACTTGGGGTGGTGGCTGTGGGGGCCATTTCCTCTGGCCTTGTTTGCTGAGGGTACTGAACTAGCCCAAGGGTTTCTGTTTCCAAGTAAACTTGCCCTTTTTACTTTCAATCTTGCTTCCATTGGCTTATTTCACACTCACATTCGCCAGTGACCCTGAGCCACCACTTTGTCATTTTGGACCTTGCCTGAGATTCCCTCACAGCACTCAGCAGTAGTGTGCTGTAAGACTGAGGCCTCTAGAGAGATCTCTAGTCTATTCCCGGAGTCCCCACTAAGAGACGGAGTCCATTGTTGATGCAAATGCATAGGAATAGGAATTTATTGAGCCAGCTCTTTTAAGCTGCAGACCCCGAGAAACAGAGGCACAGGCCTTTTATAGGTTTTAGACAAAGAAATGTGTTTTGGTTTGGTTTGGTATGGTTTGGTTTTGGTTTTTCAAGACAGGGTCTCTCTGTGTGTAGCCTTGGCTGTCCTGGACTCGCTTTGTAGACCAGGCTGGCCTCGAACTCACAGCGATCCACCCGCCTCTGCCTCCCGAGTGCTGGGATTAAAGGCGTGCGCCACCACGCCCGGCTAGAAATGTGTTTTACAGTATGTGATTGGTCGGCATTTGGGCAGAAAAGCTGCAAGCAGGGAGTTACAAGTCTTGGCGTTTGGTGGTTGAATAATGGGTGGAGGGGCAAGCTGACCTACGGGAAAGATTGGTTGAAGCAGTCACAGGGGGCGTTTAGGAACTTTTTTAGTTGGGGAGGGGTAGTGGAAAAGTTAACCACAGCTGGTTGTAGTGAGTCCAGCTGGACTCTGAGCACAGATTGAGACCTTGATTCAAGTTGGACTCTTCAAGGTTTTTCCTGTCCCTGCCACACAGGAGGATCGCTGTGAGTTCAAAGCCAGCCTGCTGTACAAAGCAAGTCCAGGACAGCAAAGACTACACAGAGATACACTGTCTCGAAAACAAAACAAAAACAAAAAAAAAAAAACCCCAAAAAGATCTCAGCTAAACAGCTGCACGTGTGCATGGCAGCCAAAAGAAAGAGCCACATCTTCATACTGGCTGGTCCGCTAGAGGCTCTGATTGGCGAACGGGTCTTGAGTGACATGAGCACCTCTCTTAGAATTACAGTGTCCTGAAGGGACACAGCACAAAAGCTCATGGCCCAGGCTTCCAGTCCATTTTCAGAACTGCAGAGATTGGCATTTCAGTAGCACGTGTGCGTATTCTGCAATAGCCTACTGGTCTGTCTTCCCACACAGCCCCACCACTCCAGCTAGCTCTCCACAGCAGCCTGCTCCTCCCGTTTGTGGGCAGTGACCCTCCACTCACCATGTCAGGACTTTGGGACTTGCTTGAGCTTCTCTCACAACACCCAGCTGCAGAGGTCAGCGCACACCACAGGGAAACACCCAAGCCTGCATAGCCACAGAGCTGGCTCTTCAGCAAGGCTCCCGGAAAAACCCGCCTCCGCATCTGGCCTGGAGGCTCTGATTGGCCACTTCGTCTTGAATGACATATACAACTCTCTAGGTTGGCGTGCTCTGGTAGGGGCACAGAATCATAGTTGCTGGCCCAAGCTTCCTACCCAGGGCTAAACTTTTTCCAGAGCTGTAGAGACTTGCATTTCAGTAGCACTGTCTTCCAATAGCCTTAACATCTCTCTTCCCAACTAACGCGGGGAGGACACTCTGCTTGTGCTTCCTCAGCACAGCCTCCTGCTCCTCCCCTCTGTGGACAGGGACCCTGACCTCAACAAGTCACACACCCAGTAGCCACTTCCCCTGCTTCCTCCTCTATCTAGGTTGGTAACTTGAAGAGCCCATTTCTCAACTTGCAGTGGAGTTATCCATATGTCCCACTAGGAACAAACAATGTTAGGAGACAAGATTTTAGTTTTGTGTCTTCAGGCTGGGTACAGGCAAACTACTGCTTCTTTTTCCTGGTAGTTATGAGACAACCCTGGGAGAAAAGCAAGAATCAAATGACAAACACTGCGAAACACTATTGTTAGCCTACACCTCTTCCCAAGTAGGAAAGTGAAAAACAATTACACAGCAATGTTAGTCAAGGTTCTCTAGATGAATGGAACTGATAGAGGAATCTCTCTTTCTATGTAGAGAGTGGATTTATTCGATTGTCTCACAGGCTGTTGTCCAACTAGTCTATCAATGTCTGACTAACAATGGAAAGTTGAACAATTCAGTAGTTGTTGAGTCCATGTGGCTGAATGCCTGAGAATGTTTTCAGTATATACCAGAATTGCCAAGAAGTAGGCTTTAATGCCAGTAAGAAAATGAACTTGCTAGGCAGAGGCAGGGCAATAAGATGAAGGGAAGGTGCTATGTTCTTCATGGTCTTCATATATGTAGGCTGCAATGAGAAGCCATGGCCTAGATTAAAGGTGAATCTTATCCCCTCCAGAGATCCACATTAAAGAAGGGTATTCCCACTGCAAAGGTTGTAATTAAGAAAAATTCCCCACAGAGTCCAACCCTGACTTTTAGTTAGTTCTAGATGTCATGAAACCAAGAATAGCCATCACAACAGCTAAGAGAGAAGGTTGAGAAAGATTTTTTCCCCTATGGCAGGCAAGGAGAGCATGAGAGTTATTTCCAATTCAATAATATCTTCAACAAAGGAAGCATTGGGATTTTACTTCAGGAGTCTGCTTATGTTCCAATGTAGTTTTGCCTATTCCAAGGCATGTGAAATTAAATCCTGCTCTAATGTGGTTACAATGTAAAATCAAAGCTATTTAAAGAATTCTTACACAATGTGATGCACAAGCGTATGTAAATTATAAAAATGATCTACAAAAATAGATCTGGAATGTTTATCTTGTACAAGTGCTTAGCTGAAAATGCAGTACATGGCAGTGTGAAAGGACATGGCTCAGGGAGCAATGATACTGAGTAATCATCTTGTATGGTCAAGAGGATAGATGTTTCAATGCTACAAATCTCCCTTATACAAAGAACAAATTTTAAAAACATCAAGGAAAACACATCTTTCAGCACTGTAGACACTGTTTGTGAGGAACACCTTTGCTGAGCCATTCTAATGCCACAGTAAAGCAGCTTTAGCCTCTAGGCAGACCGTCTCAGAGAAAAGCCATAGCTGCTTCCATGCTGGACCAGTAGAATTTCATTTTAGTTAGCCCTGACTGTGGTCTGTCTTTACTAAAGAGAAATCAGCAATGTAAACTTTATTTTTATTTTATGTATGTGGGAGTGTTGTTTGTGTGTCTGTATGCTGTTCCAACCAAGGTCAGAAGAAGGCATAAGATGCCTGGGGCTGCAGTTACAGCAAAGTTACAAGTGTGGTTTCCCTCTTCCCTGGGCGACAGTGGCCACCAGCCCACCAAGGCAGGAGGAGCAGAAGATGAGGTGCAGGGCCTGGAAGTCATAAGCACAACCTACATCAAACACTCCAGGAACCACTTCAGAAGCCAACTCCATGCTAATCAGGGAGAACAGAAGCTATACAGCCTTTGTGGAGTGGGTAGGGGGCTTCCAGGATAGATGTTCCCAATTGATTTGAACCAGGCAGTTTTAGAATGTTTAGTTTACATTTGACAGCAGGCTCCTATGATAGGAGCAGGAATACAGTTCCTTAACATCCTATACCATCAGGAGTGGAGAGCAGCAGTGAGCTGTGTCAAAGGCCATCTATCTAATGTGCTTAGGGGCATATATGTCTAAAGACATTCTCCAGATGGAGTGAGGCAGAGAGCCAGATGCCCCACTAGAGAGAGGGAGTCCCTATGGCTGAGCTCAGAGTGGCTATCTGGACAGGGAGGACTTCAACCTCAAACAGCAGGGTCTTCCAAGAAATGGTTAGCTCCTTTGTGGTTCCTGAGGATGAGACTTTTGTTCTGTGTGACAACACCCATTGTTTAACAGCCACCCTTCTGTTTAAAATTTATTTTATTTACTTCAATTAATATATTAGATCACTTTTCCCCTTCGTGTCCTCTCTTCATCCTTTTCCAAGTTTTTCAGGTGACAGTAGTCCATGAGGTAGGGACAGAAGAAGCACCAGTGCCTATGGATTGCTGATGGCTCCATTTGTTGATGGCACCTAGGAAGTTATTTTTGCCCTCCTGAAGGCTTATTGGGGAGGTAGGGATCCACTAGCATGTGATCTGACACTGTCTCCTCAGGGAGCACTCTATTCCGTCTTGTCTCAAGCCCCATCCGACTCTGTCCTTCCCATGGTACCTGCCTGACTCTTGACAGGAGACCCTCTAGGCCTTGTGACTCTTAGATGAGATCACAAGTGTGAAAATGTTGTGGCCTGAGGTCTGCAAAGTCAGGTGTGTGGGCTCTACTAGCTTCTGGAGGACAGGAGAGGTGGACAGGTCAAAGGTCAGCTCAGCTGCCATGGGGCCACTTTTCCTCTGCAGCCCATACAGCCAGCCATCTGCAGCTCCAAGTAGCTGGCCTGGGTGATTCTGTGTCTTTCCCCAGCCTCTGGATCAGTTTAAAGCAAATACTTGTGTGAAGGGCTTGACCTGATGTGTTGGCCACTCCAAAGAAGAAGTAATTGGCTGTTTCCCTTGGGTTAGAGATGGACTGAGGCTACTGACCTGACTGATCTTGGTCTTCTGTGGTCCATCAGGCAGTTTCTAGCAATCATTTGTCCCAAGGGGATATGGCAGCAATACTGGAGAATGGGAGATTGGAACAGAATGCCCCTGGCTTGAGGCCCACACAGGGACAAGCTATAGTGTGTAATTTATCAGCATGGCCTAGCAGTGCTTATTATCAGGCATATAATTATTATTATGGTGGTACTTTATAACCCATTAGCAATCAGTCAAGACACAGACACCTGTTATATTTTAAAATTGCCTTGGTTAACCTGGGACAGGGCAGCTATAATACCCTAAATTATTTCCCATAATGGGGCGGGTATCTGCCCCAGTCCCATACCATCTGCTTCTAATAATTTCTATCAAGCTACCTTCCATCCATAATTCCAAATACTTGCTAATTGTCACCATCTGTACTACATCTCCAACCACACTGGCCATGTACTTCTCCTCCACCTAACAATGGCACTGCCTTCTTTTCCTCTCTTCTCTGGCCTCTCCTCCTACCAGTGCTTAGGTTTCCTACTACATAAACCACAAAAAGCAGACAGAATGTACGATTTTAAGATGTGTTTTATTCCAGAGACTGGCAATCAGAGAAGCAGGTGAATTAACATACTAAAAATGAAATTCTCTCATACGCTTGCAGAAATACTGAGTCTTGTAGCTTTGGTCCAAGGGTTAGTTACATCATTGAGATTTGAATTGTCTGTTTTTCCCCTGATCATTCCTGAGACTTTTCCTTGACTTTCTGGAGGAGTAGACACAGAAATTTATTGAAACTATGAACATAAGTCCTTTCCTAAGGCTATTTACCTTGTATTTCCTCAGAGCCATGTAGTCTGGGGGAAAAGATCAAATTAGAACCAAGCACCCATTAAAGAATGGTTGTACTGATGACATGAGTGTGGGAATGGAAAGATGGTCCAGTGCTTAAGAACACCCACCGGCTTCTCATCCTGAGGTTCCGCATTTAATATCAGGCACACATAAAACAAATCACAACCTGCTATAATTCCAGTCAGTGTCTGACCCTTTTCCTGGCTACAGTAGCACCCGTCATACATGTATTACATAGATATATATGAATGGAAAACATCCAAAAGCATAAAAAGATTCCTTTTTAATGATTAAAAAAACCAACCTGATGAATTTGTTCTTTTTATAAAATCATACATACACTAAGGTAAAATATTACTAGTGATTTTTGTCTGGCAAATATGTCTTTACAACACATGCAAGGTTGGTCCCTAAGAAACAAAATTACTCATGTGAGTAATGTAATGAACTGACCATTTCAGTAACATGTGCAGCACAGCTTCTGCTTCCAGAGCAGACCAGAAGGTCTGCAGTAAATGCCCAGTGAAACGGGGTAGACAATAGCTAGATCACAGACTAAGTTTTGAGACTCAGCTACAGACAGAATTCCCCATTGTGAAGAAGGACCTGATTCTAGCAGGGTGTGTGGATTTGTAACTTGCCAGCTGTATTAATTCATGCAGGTGAATAAAAGCTGATCGGATGTGGATGATGGGTTACAATTTGGTTAGCTTAGCTTGAGCCAGTGAATATTGCCATTTGAGTTAAGGGGCCATTGGCTGTAGCTGTGTGTCTGGTTAAAGCTAACACTGCACATAGTGGCAAGGTCAATCCCTGTCTTATTAATGCCATTCTCCCTACCAAAGAAATACATTCATAAAGATCTCTCCTATGTGAATTGTTTCATGCCTCTGAAGCTGACCGTGACATTCAAAGCCTTTACCAAAGTCATTATATTCATGACATTTCGGTCCTATATAAATTCTTTCATGGCTCTGGGGAAATTGTGATATGCAAAGGCTTTAAAACATTAATTATATTCATAAGTCTTCTATCCTGTATGAATTCTTTCATGCATGTGAAGTTGACTGTGCCATCCAAAGGCTTTACCACATTGATAATATTCATAAGGCTTCTATTCTGTTTGAATCCTTTCATGTCATTGAAGAGAACTGGGCCATGCAACGGTTTTTCCACATTGACCACATTCATACGGTTTCTCTCCTGTATGAATTCTTTCATGCATTTGAAGATGACTTTGCCGTGCAAAGGCTTTACCACATTGATTACATTAATAAGGCTGCTCTCCTGTATGAATTCTTTTATGCATTTGAAGAGAACTGTGCCATGCAAAAACTTTACCACATTGGTTACATTTGTAAGGTTTCTCTCCTGTATGAATTCTTTCATGCATTTGAAGATAACTGTGCCATGCAAAGGCTTTACCACATTGGTTACATTCATAAGGTTTCTCTCCTGTATGAATTCTTTCATGCATTTGAAGATGACTGTGCTGTGCAAAGGCTTTACCACATTGATTACATTCATAAAGCTTCTCTCCTGTATGAATTGTTTCATGCCTTTGAAGACTTATTTGCCATGCAAAGGCTTTACTACAGTGGTTACATTCATAAGGTTTCTCTCCTGTATGAATTCTTTCATGACTTCGAAGATGAGTGTGCCGTGCAAAGGCTTTACCACATTGATTACATTCATAAGGTTTCTCTCCTGTATGAATTCTTTCATGCATTTGAAGATGACTTTGCCGTGCAAAGGCTTTACCACATTGATGACATTCATAAGGCTTCTCTCCTGTATGAATTCTTTTATGAATTTGAAGAGCCTTGTGCCATGCAAAGGCTTTACCACATTGATTACATTCATAAGGCTTCTTTCCTGTATGAATTCTATTATGAATTTGAAGATAACTGTGCCGTGCAAAGACTTTACCACACTGGTTACATGCATAAGGTTTCTCTCCTGTATGAATTCTTTCATGCATTTGAAGATAACTGTGCTGTGCAAAGCCTTTACCACATTGATGACATTCATAAGGTTTTTCTCCTGTATGAATTCTTTCATGCCTTTGAAGATCCCTGTGCCATGCAAAGGCTTTACCACATTGACTACATTCATAAGGTTTCTCTCCTGTATGAATTCTTTCATGCATCTGAAGAGAACTTTTCCGTGTAAAAGCTTTACCACATTGATGACATCCATAAGGCTTCTCTCCTGTATGAATTTTTTTATGAATTTGAAGAGCCTTGTGCCATGCAAAGGCTTTACCACATTGATTACATTCATAAGGCTTCTTTCCTGTATGAATTCTATTATGAATTTGAAGATAACTGTGCCGTGCAAAGACTTTACCACACTGGTTACATGCATAAGGTTTCTCTCCTGTATGAATTCTTTCATGCATTTGAAGATAACTGTGCTGTGCAAAGCCTTTACCACATTGATTACATTCATAAGGTTTTTCTCCTGTATGAATTCTTTCATGCATCTGAAGAGAACTTTTCCGTGTAAAAGCTTTACCACATTGATGACATTCATAAGGCTTCTCTCCTGTATGAATTCTTTCATGCCTTTGAAGATATCTGTTCTTTGCAAAGCTTTTACCACGTTGATTACATTCATAAAGTGTTTCTCCTGTATGAAATCTTTCATGCCCTTGAAGATAACTGTGCTGCGCAAAGCTTTTACCACATTGATTACGTTCATAAGGTTTCTGTCCAGTATGAATTTTCTCATGAATTTGAAGATAACTTTGATGGTCAAAGTCCATAAAACATTGTTTACATTCATATGGTTTCCCTCGAGTTTCTGTTTTTTTATGAATTTGGAGACTACTGTGATTTACAAAGGCTTCACCATACTGAATATCTTCATTTGGTTCCTCTCCAGGAGGAATTATTTCTCGCCTTTGAAGATGACTTTGACATGTCAAATATTTGCCACACTGAGTAAATTGAGAAGGTTTTCCTTTAGTATATCTTCTTTGCTTCCTGCAAAGATAAATGGCACATGTCAAAGTTACACCACACCCATTACACTGAGAATCTTTTTTATCTCTGTGAACTAATTTTACATTTTGGTCTAATTTTAAAAGTAATCAGATCTGATTGGAATATCAGTTTATTGACTTTCATTTTTCCTTCCTTCTTCAAGTGTTATTTTTTTGTCTTTGAAAAGCTTTGTGATTGTAAGACCATGTATTCCATGGACCACATTTAAAGCATCCTTTTAGTATAGAAGAGGGTTGTTCACATATTGGAAGACAACTGAGAGTCAGAATTACCTCTCTGGTTGCATTGAAATTTTTCCTATCATGAGAGTCATACTACAATTGGAAAGTGAACCATGGCAAAGAGACGCAATCCACATTGATAGTATTCATGGAAGTTTTTCTGTAGTGTGAGTTTGTGGATGCATTGCCAATAAAATTGGAAAAGCCATTAATTGTACACACTATTATATTCAGAAAGTCTACACGTTATGGGTACTACTACAAATCTTCTAATTTTTCTGGGTTAGTGAGTGTTTTATTGCTTTCTTCAATGTTCCTATAATGAAAGAGCTTTTATCCATTGTGATAAATGACATATCTATTAAAGAAAACAACAAATGAAAAAGTTTACCCTGCATTCACAGTCTCACTTTTTGGTTTTCTCATGGAATTTTGTATAGGGATAAAAGTTTCTCCAGAATAACTTCTTTTACTTTCACAAACTGCTCTTCCTTCTAAACTTAGCAATGTTCCTGCAAATATATTAGGAACATGGGCTTGATTTATTTGTTTATTTATTTATTTATTTACTTATTTGGTTTTTCGAGACAGGGTTTCTCTGTGTAGCCTTGGCTGTCCTGGACCCGCTTTGTAGACCAGGCTATCCTTGAACTCACAGCGATCCACCTGCCTCTGGCTCCCGAGTGCTGGGATTATAGGTGTGTGCCACCACACCCGGCTAGGAACATGAGCTTTATTATGGACAATTTTTTATTAGAAGGTTAAGGTGTATCTCTTCTGCAATATCTAAGGAGTGTGAGACTAAAGAGATTCGCAGTTCTACAATCTAGCTCGCCATGATTCAAATGGTGATATGTTATTGCATTGTTTTCTTATCTTCTTTCGTAGAGAAATGAATTACAAAAATAAATCGGATACCTGATTTTGAGGTACATGTTTTTGTCAGAATTTAATAACCATCGATACATTTCAAACAGTGCATATTTACACTCTTGCTTTTCAATAGACCTTAAAGGATGCACTAGAAGTAATTCAGACGCATATTCGTACCAACTTGCCCATGAAAATTACCTTCTAGATCTTCTAGACCTTTGAAGATTTTCATCAATGTTATGGTCTTCCCAACTGTAACCTAAAATAGAGGAATCGAAAATGCATGATATATTATTGGAAATCAGGCAAAATTCAAGTTACCCTTTAGTTAACCTCAGACATCTGGTTGATTTATTCATCTCATTCACCCTCATTTTAAGTTGACATTACAATAACAAATAACAGCAACAGAGAAACAGTTGTCACTAGATTTTAAAAAGCAACATAAAATTCACAGTCCTACCTATGGCAGTGAGGTTCCTGTAGGTCTCCAGCATCACCTCTCTGTAGAGACTCTTCTGGGAAGGATCCAGCAAAGCCCACTCTTCCACAGTGAATTTCACATTCACATCATCATACGTCACTGCATCCTATAATATCTCACACATGTGTGCAAGAGAAAGCATGATAGTGATAACAGTGTAGCTGTGTCCTTTATTGACAATAAATTCATATAATTCTGTGGCTTCCACCACTAATTTCCCAATACAGATATTCGAATGTAACCAAGTCATTTTACAAGGATCCTGAGTACTGAGGTCTACTTCTGTCATTCCTCGCCCCTTGAATAGGATATAGACTTGCAAGATAAACGCCAATCATCAAAGAGGGATGGGGAGGTAGAGAAATAGTTCACAAGTAGTGGGCTCATGTCAGAGAAAAAAAAGTGGTGATAATTGTTTAAAGAAATGACACTATCTAGAGTCTTTCTGGTTTGACCGATTATATTCTGATATTGGTCATTATTGACTCGCAGTGAAAATGCATTTTAGTGACCTTGAATGATCCTAATAGTCTGCAACTGCTCATAGAGTATTCAAGAGAACAAAGACCTTCTGACAGTCCAGAAAATCTTGATAGCTATATTTTCTAAAATCTGGAAACAAGTTATATCTTTACAATATACAATGGCACAGAATAAACTTTCCCATTCCAATTAAGAGAAATGTATATGGAGAGAAAAGAAAGGATGTAAGCCAAAAAAAAAAAAAAAAACCCACCACAACAAAACAACAACAAAAAAAAAAAAAAGAAAGAAAAGAAAAAGAAAAAAAAAGAAAGAAAGGAAAGACAAAAAAAGTAAAAGAAAACACAAACAAAAAAACCAGCAGGGCAAACACCAAGTACCCTAGCTCTGTCTCAGATACATGGGGCTTCAATTCAAAGGGTACAGATAGCCCTATGACTACAATTTCTCATTCATTACTCTGTTTTGTTACTTTAACGTAGTATATGTATCTCTCCATTATATACTTCTCATAGCTTAGGTATCTCAACGTCTTATGATCTCAAAATGCACCTTGGGCTACATAGCCAAAGCCTGGTGAAATGAAAGCTCATAGTTTCCATACTGGGGCACTGTCTCTGCAAAACAAAAATAGCTGGAGCAATGTTGAACTAAATTCACAGAGACAGAATACACGACTTTGAATTGTGCATCTTTCTGGGCTTAAAACCAGTATCACATGGGTGATCCTGCCAACCTTGGTTTCTAAACTGAGATGAAATATGCCAGCCATGGACCAGAGTTGCAGCAGGTTTTATATGAAGTGCCTGCTTTGCAATCACTTTGCCTATACTTTCCATTCATTTAAGGGGTAGCAAGAATGGGTGTTGCCCATCTTAGGCTTCCAATGCAGAGTAGGGCTTTCTCTTTACTGGTGCTAAGCTCCTTGAAAAATCCCTTCCTCTCTTTCAGGATTTGACTGCCATCTAAAACTACCTAGTTCTGTTTTTCTCTATACCCACAGACTGCATTTACTTCTGCCCCACTTGTTGCTTTTTTAGATGGTTCTGTCAGCTCACAGTCCAACATTCTGTAAGGTTAGAAGAGAAACTCAACCTTGAAAATTATAACAAAAACCAAGGACAAAAATTGTTCCTGGCTTGCTTCCTTACTTGAGCACTCTCTTATTTGCAGCTGATCTCTTATCCAACCCAGGTACACTTGCTAAGGGATACTGTAACCTTACTGGAAGAGCCTCCCATATCACTCATCAATCAATATAATCTCTCACAGACATAGCAATCAGCCATTCTGATGAGAGCATGCCTCATCATTAACATTTTTGCCTGCTTTAATTGGCTTATCTGCAGCTCAAAGCTTCTTAAGCCCAGAAGCCTGCTAGCTTTGGCCTCTTGGGGTTCAGGAATAGCCCACACTGACCACATGGACACCAAACACAGGTCTCAGATAATTTACCGACCATTTAACAAAAACAGATTGGTCAAGAACATAGTATGGGTTTGAGAAAGGACACTGTGACCCAGACCATTCGCAGAGTAATTTAAAAAAGATAATCAGGAAGAATCTATTTTATTTCAGGTATATTGTATCCTACCCAGGCAAGAAGAATTCTATTCCTGCTACATTGTGCCTAGGTGGATAGACAAAGCATTTTAAACTAATTCGATGGGATATAAGGTAGAGGTATTGGGGATGTGCTATTGCCCTACTCTTCTCCAGAGTAAAAAACAATGCAGGGTAATATTGCTTAACTCCGACAGAACACACATTTATCTTTAACTCAAGCAGAACAAGCGTTTATCATCTGTTGTCACTGATTAATGGTATTGTTTGGTGCTTCCTATTGGACTGAATTTGTGGTACCCTGCCAAGGAAGAATAGAATCTCCCCAAAGAACTGCTTCTAAACTAGTTCACACCCCTTTTTTCTATGAACCTTCTTCCTCCTTTATTTCTCAATGGTAGATAAAAGGATTTAGGCACCCTAAGTAAAGTAGGTTTTGAAAAATCTAAACCTAAAATAGACTTGGTACTGGAGATCACAGAGTAGCTCCATTTGAACAAACCTCCCACCCTGTGAGATCCCTGTCAGCAGCCACTACAACTGATGCTTTGGGTGCTGCTGCCTTTTCCATGGCTTCAGCTTCTCAGTTTCTCCAGGAGTGTGATCGTTCATCCCAGCACTGTGGAGATTTAGCCACAGCAGCTCTGCAGTCCTGGGGTGTTGCTGACTGGAGGTGTGGAGAGGCCAACATTACAAGCTGAAGATCTGAGAACCCTTCTATTGGAACACAGGCAGGTGGCACCTGGGTGAGTGGAAGAGCTAAAAAGAGGGCACCCAGGGAAGGATGTAGGGGGATTCCAGGGCCAAAACTTGAAACAGCCCTGCCTGGCTGCTGGAGATCCTCAGAAGTGGACCTGATAAGTTTCTTGCAAAGTTTACATAGTTCACAAAAAAGGTCCATGGCAGAGAAGGGTTTACCTGTTGCTTGATTCTGCATGAATAATATGAACAGAACAATGCCTCAGCTAACTGCTATTAAAATTCAAAGAATTCACTGGATATTTACAGAACATTCCACACAAACACAGAAGAGTTTGCCTTCTACTCAAAAACAAATGGAAATATCTCCAAATTGAACACATACTCAAACACCGTGCAAGTCTCAAAAGGTACATGGTAATCAAAACAACCCCTGCATTCTATCAGACCAGCGTAGACTAAAGCTAAACATCATCAATAACAGAAACAAAGGAAGTCTTTAAAACTCATGGAAACTAAATAACTCTCTCTAGAGTGAAAATGGGTCAAGACAGAAATAAATAAAGATATTAAATCCCTTGAAGAATTCAATGCAAATGAATGCACATAATACATAAACATATAGTACACAAGAAAAGTGATGATAAAAGAATAGTTGACAGCACTAAGTGTATACATAACATATACAAGAGTTCTCTTACCAGGAACTTACCAGCACATATAAAAGTCTAGAACAAAATGAAGGAAGCACAACTAAAAGTAGTAGACAGGAAGAAACTATTGAATTAGGGCTGAAATCAAAAAATAAAAACAAAGAGAACAATACACGGATTTATGAAACACAGAGTTGGTTCACTGAGGAAAAAAAAACAAAATTGACAACCCTTATTGAAATAACTAAAAGACAGGGAAGGAATATTCACATAAAAGAAAAAAAAATGAAAAAAATGAGAAGGGTGCCATACAATGGGAAAATCTCCAAAATCATAAGGACATACTGTTAAATACCCATATTGCACCAAATAGAAAAATCTAAACAAAATGAATAATTTTCTTGATAGGTACCTATTGGTCTGCTGTATTTTGATGCTAACTAATATAAGACCATCACATCTGGGCAAGGCAAATGGAATAGACATGGCTAAGGGTCTAGGGCTTGGGAAGACAGAGAGAATCTTAGGATGAAGACAGATCTGAGGACAAGGGAGAGAAGGAGGTCTCACCAGCATGGGTTAGGTGGAGGAGAAGCACATGGCCAGCATGGATGGAGGATTTGGCCCTGATGAAGAACATTAGCAAGTATGTGGGATTCTGGATGTGAGGTAGCTTGATAGAAATTATTACAATTAAATGCTGTGGGATTGGGACAGGTATCCCATACCTGCCCCTCTAAGGGAAATTGTTTAGAGAATTAATATCTGCCCTGCCCTAGGTTAACTACGGGTATTTTAAAATATAACAGGTGTCTGTGTCTTGACTGATTGCTAGCGGGTTATACTGTTGTGATAATAATAGGTATAGGCCTAATAATGTTAATTAGTTACAGGTAACCTTAACAACAACATGTAGCACTTACCAAAGTTAAATCCAGATGACATAACAAGTTACCATAAGTAGACCTCTAATACCTAGTGACATGAAAGAATTCATTAAAAGACTCCCAACAAAAGAAATGCAGGACTGGATGCTTTTAGTGCATAATTCAACGACACTTTCAAAGAAGACTTAGTTTCAATGCTGCTCAAAGTACTCTACAAAATGGAAACAGAAGGAAAGTTACCCAATTCATTTTATGAGGCAACAATACCTTGACACATGAAGGATATAAAGACTCAACAAAAAAGGAGATTTACAGACCAATTTTGTACATGAACATTGAAGCAAAAATACTCAATAAAATAAATGTAAACGGAATCCAAGAACATATCAAAAAGATAACCCACAATGGTTGACGAAGTTTCATCCCATTGATGCAGGAATGGCTCATGACAGGAAAATCAGTAATGGTAAAATAAATAAACTGACATAGGGAAAAACATCACAGGGTCATCTTATTAGACACTAAGTAAGCTCTTCAGAAAAATTCAACACCAATTCATGATAAAAGTCTTGGAGAGATTACAATAGCAAGGGACATACCTATACATATTAAACACAATTTACACAAGTCTATAGCAACAACAACTTAAATGGAGGGAACCTCAAAGCAATTCCACTAAAATCTGAATAAAGAGAAGTCTCTCCTCTTTCTCCATTTCTACTTAATATAACACTTGATGTCCAACATAACCAATATGGCAACTAAAAGTGATCAAGAGGGTGGAATTTGGAAAGGAAGCATTCAATGTATGCTAATTGGCAGATGATACTATAGTATATATAAGTGACACCAAAAACTCTACTACCAAACTTGTACTGTTTGACTTTGCCCTTCTGGGCAATGTTAGCCGCTGAGATCAGACAGACACCAACAACCAGTAGCCTAAGTCTCAAATGTCTGAGCTGACTTAACTGTGTCAATGAGGACTGCATATATCTGCATAAGAGAGTCCATTAAATAGAAATTTAATATTCAGTGGCTAAAACTAACCTACCCAAAATGTTTACCCACCGATCTGGTCTGCTTCTATTCACATGTATGACTTAATCCATGCTGGAAAATGACATCATCACTCACCTTACCTCAATCAGGTCTTTCTTCATAGTATTGACTCTTGCAGCTGACTGCTCTAAACATTAGTCTGTGAGCTAGTTATGGCCTGTCCTGCTTCACCCTGCAGTGTAAACGTAAACTGTGCATCCTGTTCGGATCTGAAGGCAGAAGCCATGATCCACATGAAAATCTTATTCCTGATATTGAAATGGACGGTTCACTACATGACTAAAGTGAGTATTTTTAAACTCTGCTGTGGTACAATCCTTTACTTAAAGAACTTAAGAAGTTTAGTCAAGAAGAAAGCAAGGCCATTTCCCTGGGAAAGAACAGACCGGCCTCAAGGCCACCCTAAATTAGCCTACTTTATCAAAACGACTTATCTCAAAGACATTAGATGCAGGGGTCCTAGAATTAATATGCAAACATACATACATATAATAAACACACACAAATGATACACACAAATACAAAACTAACTAATAAAAAATCTCTGTAAAGCCGGGCGTGGTGGTACATGCCTTTAGTCCCAGCACTCGGGAGGCAGAGGCAGGCGGATCGCTGTGAGTTTGAGACCAGCCTGGTCTACAAAGCGGGTCCAGGACAGCCAAGGCTACACAGAGAGATCCTGTCTCAAAAAAGAAAAAAAAAAAATCTCTGTAATGACAGCTAAAAACAGATTTTGCATTCTACATGCTGCTGCCATTAAGTTTCTTTAAATTTGGTCCCGGGTTATGTTTTGAACAATTTAAATATGGACTGACCACAGCAAGCCTAGCCACTTAAGACATTTGCCTAGCAATGACAGTGACAGAAGTATTTTTAAGGACCCCAGTGCCTTCAAACATCAGTGACAGAGTCCTAAGTCGAAGGTTCCAGAGGATGAGGAAGAAAGGAGAAGTAGAAGATAGAAAGTACAAAAGCTGAAGTGAGGATGTTTTGCACAAGCTATGTCTTATATCAAGTAAGGTTTTAAAGAATTGCATCTTGTATCCTAGCATCCTGACTTCTAACAGGCCGGTTAGCATACTGTTTATCTGTGGGGTGTGTTGGAGGCAATCCTCCTTCAGCTAAATTCTACTTGGGCTTTTAAAATTTCTATGAATTGCTGCATCCTTCACATCATCAATTCTACTTTTCTCCATCAAAGCTTAACACGGGCCAAATGTGACCACATCTGGCCTTTGCTGACCACACAACCTCAGGGAGGACCCACCACACCAGCTCCTGTAGCCCACTTTTCTGATGTTCCCCAATGTGGGTGTTCAGTTGTCATCTACCTGGTCTGTTAGAGCCCACTTCTTTCTCCAACCCTGCCCCCTGCAAGGAAAGCCTGTGCACATTCTTAGCTTTCCTTGAGATGCTCCAAGCCCCACCCCTGGGGCCAAGGGCTTCCCTAGTACAGCAGGTGGCCAATACTTAATCTTCTTTTACCTGTAATCCTAGTTGCCACATGGGGAGTGAGGAGGGCGGGTGGGGGAGGGCGGGTCCAGCGGGGCGATTTCCTCAGGCCTTGTATACTGAGGCTCCTGAACTAGCCAAGGAATTTCAGTTCCTAAGTAAACTTGCCCTTTTTACTTTCAATCTGGCCTCCATTGGCTTATTTCACCTGTGGAGAAAACCCATCAGTCAGCAGTGACCCTGAGCTCACCTTGTTGTCACTTTGGACCTTGCCTGAGCTTCCCTCACAGCACTCAGCAGCAGTGCTCCAAGCACATCACACAGAACCATTAAAGAAAGCTCAACTAAAGAGCTACACCTGTGAGCCTGGCGTGGTGGTGCACGTCTTTAATCCCAGCACTTGGGAGGCAGAGGCCGGTGGATCGCTGTGAGTTCAAGGCCAGCCTGGTCTACAAAATGAGTCCAGGACAGCCAAAGTTACACAAAGAAACCCTGTCTTGAAAATCCCAAAAACAAAAAAACAAAACAAAAGAGCTGCACCTGTGCATGGCAGCCAAAAGAAAGAGCCTCATCTTCAGACTGGCTGGTCCGCCTGGTGGCTCTGATTGGCCAGTGAGTCTCGGCTGACATGAGCACCTCACTTGGAATTACAGTGTCCTGAAGGGACACAGCACAATAGTTCGTGGCCCAGACTTCCAGGTTAGGGCCATATGTTTCCAGATATGCAGAGATTGGCATTTCAGTAGCACGTATGCATATTCTCCAATAGCTTACTGGTCTGTCTTTCCACACAGCCCCACCACTCCAGCTAGCTCTCCACAGCAGCCTGCTCCTCCAATTTCTGGGCAGTGACCCTCCACTCACCATGTCAGGACTGCGGAACTTGCTTGAGCTTCCCTCACAACAACACCCAGCAGCAGAGGTCAGAGCACACCACGGGGAAACATCTAAGCCTGCACAGCCACAAAGCTGACTCTTCAGCAAGATTCCCAGAAGTACCCACCTCCCCATCGGACCTGGGGAGTGTCTCTAGCTGGATGACCTGATTGGCCAGTTCGTCTTGAGTGACATATCCACCTCTCCAGGTTAGCATGCTCTGTTAGGGGCACAGAATCATGGTTGCTGGCCCCAGCTTCCTTCCCAAGGGCAAACTTTTTCCAGAGCTGTAGAGACTGTCATTTCAGTAGCACTGTCTTCCAATAGCCTCAACATCTGTCTTCCCAACTAACCCGGGAAGGACACACTGCTTGTGCTTCCTCAGCACAGCCTCCTGCTCCTCCCCTCTGTGGACAGTGACCCTGACCTCAACAAGTCACACACCCAGAATCCACTTCCCCTGCTTTCTCCTCTATCTAGGTGGGTCACTTGAAGAGCCCATTTCTCAACTTGCAGTGGAGTTATCCATATGTCCCACTAGGAAAGAGCAATGTTAGGAGACAAGACTTTAGTTTTGTGTCTTCAGGCTGGGTACAGGCAAACTATTGCTTCTTTTTACCAGGGAGTTATGAGACAACCCAGGTAGAAAACCAGGAAACAGATGACAAACACTGGGAAACACTGTTGTTAGCCTACAACTCTTCCCGAGTGGGAAAGTGAAAAGCAATTGCACAGCTATGTTAGTCAAGGTTCTCTAGGTGAATGGAACTGATAGAAGGAATCTTTCTTTGGTCCCAGATTTTTTTTCATATCTATCATGTTAAAGATAGCTGTACACAGCATGAAGCCACAAAAACAAAACTTCTATTTAGTAAACTCTCTCCCTAATTTTGACTATTTGGGTACCCTTTCAGTTGTGGGACAGATTGAATACTCCACTGCAAGTTGAATGATAGGCTTTGCAAGCTATGCACCCTGATCCCAGGAAGAAGAAGGGAAGTGCCTGAACATTTTGAAGGGAGAACAGACAGGTTCAGCAGTTGTGACCTGTTGAACTCAGGGTGGCTGCCCAGTAGGGGCCTGGCGGTCATGGCACACACCTTTAATCCCAATTCTCAGGAGGCAGGGGCAGGGGAGCACTGTGAGTTCCAGGCCAGCATGGTCTCCAAAGTGAGTTCAGGACAGCCAAGGCTACATAGAGAAACACTGCCTTGAAAAATAAGACAAACAAACAAACAAACACACAAAATTCCTCATTTGAGTAAGGTAATGAACTGACCATTTCAGTAGCATGTGCAGCACAGCTTCTGCTTTCAGAGTAGACCAGAAGGTCTGCAGTAAATGCCCAGTGAAACAGGGCTGACAGTAGCTAGAGCACAGACTAAGTTTTGAGACTCAGCTACAGGCAGAAGTGCCCTTTGTGAAGAAGGACCTGATTCTAGCAGGGTGTGTGGATTTGTAACTTGCCAGCTGTATTAATTCATGCATGTGAATAAAAGCTGATCGGATGTTTAGTTCCAGTTTGGTTACGTTAGCTTGAGTCAGTAAATATTACAATTTAGCTTAAGGAGCCATTGTCTGTAGCTGTGTGTGTCAGAATACAGATCTCAGCAGCTAACATTGCACATAGGGGCAAGGTTAATCCCTGTCTTATTAATGCCATTCCCTCTACCAGAGAAGTTTCTGCACTAACTGTGAAATGCAGATTTGCTAAGAAATGAGAAGAAGCAGGTCTTTAGGAGCAAGAAGACAAAACTAAAATTGTTTCTCCACAGAAAGTCCCCCAAATTAGGAACTTATAACATATTAAAATTTCAGAAGACAACAATCGGGGAAGCTCTATCATTCTCTAGAGAAACAGCAATATAAGTAGATTATACTTACTAAAATCACACAACATAGATGGCACCACTGATTAAAGCAGGCACAAAGGACGATGTTGAAATATAACAATGTCCTTTAAACAAGAACTACAGGATTACTGTCAACTCAAAATCAAAGAAATCTCTGTCCAGCACTCCCCCTGTTCTGGTTCTTCTTGCCAACTCAAATGGCAGAGAAAACCTTCCTTGCCATGAGCTCCTTTTGTAAACTTTGTAAGCTTTGTAGACTTGGCAGGAACTGTCCAGGACCCTGCCTGAGGAGTTCTAGCAGCCAAACCCTGCTGCTTCAAGTTCTGCCCCTTTGCCCCACTCTATAACTTTCCCCAGGGGACCTCTCTTCTGGTCTTCAGCTTCTCTGAGGACCACCCTTTGTGGGACTCCCCATCCATTTCTGTACTATGACTACATCACTTCAAAGTTGGTCAGGGAAAACAATTCTTACACAGGTCCCCTTTATTTGTAACACCCCCCCCCAAAATCCAAGGAGGTTCAGGACAATCATTCACTGGTGCCTCTTTCTCCTGAGTTACTAGTTAGAGCTGTGCTGAAAGGAATTAAAAGACCATCTTCCAAGCAGTGGGAATGAGAGGGTTAGGTGCTCAAAAAAGTCTTAACTACAAAACATGAAGAAAGGGTGAGCTACAGGTGATATTGCTCTAACAGAAAAGAATATGAAAGCCTTTGAGAAAAAGAATGAATATTTTGATTACTGGGAAACATTGGCATGAGCAGAAACAAATAAAAGATTAGAGCAGTGATGCATAAAAAAGTGATTTCTAAGCCAGGCGTGGTGGCGCATGCCTATAATCACAGCCCTCGGGAGGCAGAGGAAGGTGGATCACTGTAAGTTCGAGGCCAGCCTGGTCTACAAAGTGGGCCCAGGACAGCCAAGGCTCCACAGAGAAACCCTGTCTCGAAAAACCAAAAAAAAAAGTGAATTCTAAAAATACAATCATTGCCTTTTTAGAAAGGTAAATATAATTTGAAAAACACATAGGCAGACTGATTTTGAAAAAGAGCAGAAACTTCTCTGGTAGAGGGAATGGCATTAATAAGACCATGATTGACCTGGCCCCTATGTGCAATGTTAGCTGCTGAGATCTTTAACCCGACACAAACAGCTACAGCCAATGGCCCCTTAACTGAAATTGCAATATTTACTGACTCAAGATAACCTAACCAAATGGTATCGAAACATCTGATGTGCTTTTATTCACATGCATGAATTAATACATGATGAGAAATTACAAATTCTGATACGCTGCTAGAATCAGGTCTTTCTTCACAATGGGGACCCCTGGAGCTGAATGTCTCAATCATTAGTCTGTGATCTACCCATTGTCAACCCAGTTTCACTGGGCACTTTCGGCAGACCTCCTCTTCCGGTCTGATGGCAGAAGCCATGCTGCAAATGTTTCTAAAATAGCCAGTTCATTACATTACTCAAATGAGTAATTTTGTGTGTCTGGTTTTTTTTTTGAGACAGTGATTCTCTGTATGCCTTAGCTATCCTAGACTCACTTTGTAGACCAGGCTGGTCTTGAACTCACAGGGATCCACCTGCTTCTGCCTCTTAAGTGCTGGGATTAAAGGTGTGGCCACCAAGCTCAGCTTCAAATGAGTAATTTTAAAACACTGTTGTGGTATAGTCTTTTATCTAGGGAATTTAGAATTTTTCATCAAGAGGAAAACAAGGTCACTGCCCTGGGGAGCAACAGGTTGGTATCCAAGCCACCTGAGTCAACAGAGTTGGTCTCAGAAACATTTTCCAAAAGGATGAAAATACAGCTGTCCTAGAATTAACGTGCCTTCTCAGGAAGAAATCACTCCACATACAATTGAAAGATTACTTTTAAAAATCTGTTAATGACAGCATGCATCCAGTTCTGGCTAATGCTGCCAACAGATTTGCCATTCCACACATGCTCTCATGCTCTCATGTCTTTTCAGTTCAGGCCCCAGGTTATGTTTGGAACAATTTCAATATGGTCTGAGACTGCAAGTCTGGCCACATAGACTGATGAGGGATTTACACAGCAAATACAATCCCAGAATCCTTTCTGAAATACACTAGTGCTCTGAAAAAGCAGCTTATTCTTCAGTGACAGGGTCCAGAGTTGGAGGTCCCACTAGATGAGAAGATAAAAGAAGAGGAAGGTAGAAACTAGAAGAGCTGAGGTGGGGAGGACTTGCACAAGCTATGACTTAAGCCAAGTAAGCTTCTCAAGAACAGCATCTTGTGTACTACATCCATGGAGGAAATGGACCATATGTGAGACTTCTGTGAAGTCATCAGAAATTTATCATCCCATGGCACAAACACAGAACAATTCTTATAAAACAAAACTGCACACCAGGAACACAGGTCTCTCACAAACTACTGACCAAGCCCAGAGTGGATTTGGGACTGATCAACAGAACCCCGAGGGGTAGAATCAGTTATGTTTTCAGGAGCTGAAGAAACCACTCACGGAAGGGCAATGGACCCAGACCATTACCCACTCTCTCAAGCATATTCCTGGCTTTGGAGAAGGAGCCCTATTTTATCCTCAATACATCCCTGCCTTGGAGGAAACTCACAGGCCTAGGCCACAGGCTGTTTCTTCCTCTGTCATATACTTTCCTAGGCTTGCAAAAGAGCTATGTAAAACTATGCTTTTCTCAAGAGGGAACTGGACCTTTATGGCACATCAGGCCTTAATGTTCGCTGTGACACTGTAATGCCCCAGTGAGGAATTTATTAGAGGCTGTTCTTTTGAAGACGAAGATGGGCCAAGTGGCTGGTTTTAAATCAAAGTTGTCTCCTCTGCTATGATTTGGAGCCAAATGTGTTGACAATCCTGGTGAATCAACACGTGTGCCCTAGCATCCTAATCTCTAACAGGCTAACTTCTCTGTGGGGTGTTTTAGACGCTGTTCTCCCTCAGCTAAATTCTACTTCCTGTCATTGGTAAATCCTGCATAATATCAATTATCATCTTGTACATCACAGCTTAATACTGAAGGGTTACCCAACACACGAGATCACATTTACAACCTCCACAAAATTTATACTTTGTTTGTTTGTTTGTTTGTTTGTTTTTGCGGCATTGTTTTTCTCTGTTTCCCTTGGCTGCCATGGACTCACATTGCAGACCAGGCTGGCCTTAGCTCACAGCGAGCCACCTGCCTCATGAGTGCTGGGATTTGGGGCGTGTGCCATAATGCCGGGATTCCAAATATATCTTAGACCTAAATGTCACATGCTAAGAACAGATTTTTAGAAGAAGTTAGAGAAACAAGGAGTCTGAGTTTGTAATCCTGCCAAGGATGTTTCTACTCACAAGGCCCTGCTCCCAATGCTTTGGGTAGATGTAATCCACACAGTGCAGTTAGTCAGAGACCATCACCAAGTCCAGAAAATTACTAAGACAGAAAAGGACCTCACAGGTGGCCACATCTGCTGCTGCTTATCTTGCAGCCCCCGGGAAGACCCACTACACCAGTTTCCTCTGCTCAGCTGCCTGTTCCTCCCTACTGTGAGCAGTGACTCTGCACTTACCATGTTGTGTCTTCTGACCTTGCCTGAGCTCTCCTCACAGCACCCAGCAAAAACACTCAGAGCATATCGCACACAGTCACTCAAGTCCGCTCCAGTACAGAGAGGAACTTACAACATGGCACCCGGAAGAACACTCTTTCTCTCTTTCCTGGTGTCCCTGATTTGCCATTGAGTCTTGAGTGACAGGAGCACTTCCCTATGGCTAGAGTGTGCTGAAGGGACACAGCACAGTAGTTCCTGGAACAGGCTTCCATTGCAGGACCAGTGTTTTTTTCTTAAGTGGAGAGATTTGCATTTCAGTAGCACTCCTACCTGTTCTCCAAGAGCCTGCATTTCCACCTTTGCACTCACCCCAGGGCAGAACCAGCCACTCAGGCCTCCTGAGCTCAGATGCTGGCCCCTCCCCCTTTGCCCTTGAGCTCACCAGGTCCCAACTTCTGAGCTTGCCTGAGGCACCAGCAAAACCCTCAGGCACTTCCCTTCTTCTTCCTGGAATCAGCGTGCACAACTTGCAAAGCCTTTGCTCATTTTGGAGTGGAGTTATCAGTCTGTCCCAGCGTGAAAGGGTACAAAGAAGATTCCAAATTAAAGAGAGTTTAGGAAACAACATTTTGGTTCTCTGTCTTCATGCTATGTTCAGGGAAACTGCAGCTATCTTTCACCTGATAGATATGAAGCAAACCTGGGAGGAAAGTAGGAAAGAGATGATAATCATTCTAGAGCACTTGTAGTTAATCAACACATCATGCTCAGTGGAAAGGTGATTAAAAAGAAAACAAAAACCCACAGTTGTGCTAGGGCTGGGGGGTGGAGGATGGAGTGGAGGTGTGAAGGGAGGGAGGGGTGGGGATGAGGGCGCCTTCCCCAGCAAGGAGAGAAGAGTCAGTGGGTCTCTGTTGAGCAGAGGGCTCTTAGAGGACATAGGGAATCAACAAGGACAGGGAGTGAGGCAGGCATGATGTTCAAGGTAATGTCTCAGGTGACAGACTAGCAATCATGCTGCTTCCCTGCTGTGACACACAGGCTATCAAGTGATTTATTTATACAAGTTTCAGATAGCATGCCAGTAACCCCAGCACTTTCGAGGCCTGTTACTATCCTTGAATATATATCAAATTTGTATAAATTTTGTAGCCACGCCTTACATCAACCTCTGCCCATACAGGTTAATTCTAGTCAGAGTCCTGTTTTGCCAGAATGCACGTCTTTGTATGCGATTTAGGACTGGCGGCCAGGGAGGCCAGGAGATAGTGTCAGAACACCTGGGACTAGAGCAACAGATAGTAACGAAGATGCTTTATGAATTTCCAGAAGGTCTATGGTAGCTAACAACCTGCTGTAATTTGTGCCCCAGGACATCTAAGATCTTCTTGGCCTTTGTAGGCACTGTGTACAAATATATACAGACAAACACCTGTAATCATAAAATAAAAACAAGGCTTAGAAAAAAAAGAAGGAATGGAATTCTCTACAGTGATGTCACAGGCCTCAGTCAGAGCAGACAGGGCTAGTTAAAATGAATTGTTTTGAGTCCTCCATGAAAGCAAGTGTGTCCTTTTTATAATTTATATATGTTCCTGCATGATTTTTACCCAACAGTGGCCGCAGATGTCTCTGCCTTTACATTGCGACCATCTTTAGACATGGATGTGCTAGTTGGGCATGAGTAGAAGTAGGCAGAACTCTATATGAACTTGTCCAGAATCACGATATAGTACCCCATGCTTTCTATTAGGAGAGAGTTTTCTGAAATAAGGCTTTCAAACTGGAAAGACCTTTTCTTAATGTGGATCTTTTGTGATGATAATATTGATCTTTAATCAGGGCCACAGCTATGGGTGTCAACGTACATATAAAGAAGATATTGTAGAAGGAAGCTTTCTTTCTTTGCCTGTTTTCATTAGTCTTGGCTAGAAAATTTTCATTTCTTTAGTGTCTTTACATCCTAATTTTTGGACTTCTGGAGTATATTGAGCACCAGATAAGACATCCAGGCTCATGGATCAAACAACTTCTGGAGTCTTTTCGTCTTTTGGTAGATAGCCCAGGTTGCACTAGCTGGACCACAGTTGTGAGACACTGAAAAAATTTACTTTCAAAATACACAGAATGACATCCACTCTACCAGTTGTGATCATGTTGAGAACCTTGACTAATAAAACTGTGTTTTTCATCTGCCCACTGTGGAAGATGTGCTGGGTAGCAATAGTATTTTTGTTGTCATTTGGTTTTTTGTTTGGGGGTTTTTTGTGTGTTGTTTTTCAAGACAGGGTCTCTCTGTGTATCCTTGACTATCCTGGACTCCCTTTGAGGACCAGACTGGCCTCGAACTCACAGCAATCTGGACTCCCTTTGAGGACCAGACTGGCCTTGAACTCACAGCAATCTGCCTGCCTCTGCCTCCCAAGTGCTGGGATTAAAGGCATATTCCACCACTGCCCAGCAGCAATACTGTTTGTAAAAGTATTATGCCCTGATCCATCTCTATTTAAGTATTTACTTACCTTGAAGACCACACCTTTTATAATCATTCATTCGTTAAGAGCTTAATTTGATTTTAGCAGAAGAAAACCCCTAAAGTAATGGAACCATCATTGAGCTTTTGGCAAGAGAAAGACATCTCATTTTGTTTGTGGTCTGCTTCCTGCTACAACTGCTTCCTCTCTCTGTACAAATGCCTCTTCAGTAGCTTCCCTGGGATCTCTCTCCTGGGAGTTGGCCATATCCTATTCTACCACATCTTCTCTGATTCATCACCTCTTCTTCCACACAATCATATCACTTTCAAGCATGGGTGCTGCTTCCTTCTTTAAATTCACTTAACCTTCAATTAGGATTAAAGGACTATATTACCATATATGGATCTACTTTTCTTTACTAGATACTTGCTCTATACCAGCCTGGCCTTAAACTCAAATCTGTTTGCTTCTGTCTCCTGGATTAAAGGCATGTTTTGTATTACAACTGGATCACACAGACGTAGAAGCCCTTTGGATGTGATCTCTTGCCTGCTGGGTTACATATACCTAAGAAAGTCTTTGCATGTGATCTCTTAAGAGTACAGCCATGTTATGAATTAACATTCTTCTGGGGAAGGGGGCATCTTTGCGAAAGGAAGGGTCCTTGGAGTCTATGTGGGTGACTCTAGCTGAGACCCGTAGCATCAGCAGTTAAGACTCTCAAGTTGCGAAGACTATAGCCAGGTGGGACTTCGAGTGGAGGGAGGGGGACATGAAACCACCCTTAAAGCCTCTGACCCAAAATTCATCTTGCCTATAAAAAGTATAAGGATAAAGATGGATTAGAGATTGAAGAAATGGCAAACAAATGACTTGCTGATTAGCATAAGACCTCTCCAAAGGAGAAAGAGCCAATCTCTGACACTATTAATGACACTCTGCTGTACGTGCAGACAGGCTCCTAGCATAAGTGTTTTCTGAGAGTCTTCCTCCAGCACCTAATGGAAGCAGATGCAGAGACCCAGAGCCAAACATTAGGCAGAGCGCAGGGAATTTGGGGGAAGGTTGGCAGGAAAGATAGAGGGATCCTGGGTGATTGAGAACACCACAGAAAACCTACAGTCAACTATCTTGAGCTCATGGGGACTCACAGAAACTGAACCATAATCAAAGAGCATACATAGGCTGACTACACATATATAGAAGATGTGCAGTTTGGTGAACATGTGGTCCCCTAACAATGGGAATAGGAGCCATCTTCACTATGCTGTCTGACTTTTGATCCCATTTTCCCTATCTGGGCTGCCTCTTCAGGCATCAGTGGGAAAGGATGGTCTTAGTCCTGCTGCAACTTGAGATGCCAGGGGAGGTTGATAACACTTGTGGGCCTCCCCTTCACTGAGGAGAAGGAGGGCTACTTGGGGAAAGGGGGAATGGTCGTGTGACTGGGAGTAGAGGAGGGACAGGTCAGGATGTAAAGTGATTTAATTAATTAGTACAGTAATTAAAATTAATTAACTAAAATTAAAATTAATTTAAAAATTAATTAAAAATACGGCCAGCAAAATAGCTTAACATTGATTACTACCGGCTTATACTATATCTTATGTGATTTAGGGGTACAGTCTATAGTTGTGAATGTGTGACAGCATGAGAAGGAAGCTGAACAATTTCAAACTCAACACAGTAGAAACAAAAACATAAAATGAGTTGAGTCAACAGACACTCAAATCTCATCCACAAAAAACCATCTAGGTAAAATCCTAGTACAAAAGCTCCCCTAAGATGGCCAAAAAAGGGGAGATAAGTGTTTAAAGATATGACGTTACCTAGAGTCTTTCTGATTTGACAAATAATATTCTGATATTGGTCATTAGGGACTCACAGTGAAAATGCATTTTACTCAACTAAAATGGTCTGCAATAGGTCATACACTATTCAAGAGAACAAAGACTCTTCTGCCGGTGCAGAACATCTTTTCATAGCTATATTTTCTAAAATCTGGAAACAGTTTGTATCTTAACAATATACAATGGCACAGAATAAACCTTCCCATTCCAATTGAGAGGAATGTACATATAGTTAGGCAACACTGGATGGAGACAAAAAAAAAAAAATCCAGCAACTCAAACACCAAGTACCCTAGCTTTGTCTCAGATACATGAGGCTTCAGTTTCACAGGGTATAGATGGCCCTATGACTGCAATTTCTCATTCATCACTCAGTTTTGTTACTTTAACTTGGTATATGCATCTCTCCATGACATATTTCTCAGAGCTTGGGTATCTCAACATCTTATGGTCTCAAACTGCAACACGGGCTACATATCCAAAGCCTGGTGAAATGAAATCTCATAGTTTCCTTACTGGGGCACTGTCTTGCAAAACATAAATAGCTGGAGCAACGCTGAACTGAAATCACAGAGACAGAATACATGACCTTGAATTGTGCATCTTTCTTGTTTTAAAAACCAGTGCAATGGGGGCTGGAGAGATGGCTCAGAGGTTAAGAACACTGGTTGTTGTTCCAGAGGTCCTGGGTTCAATTCCCAGCAACTACATGGTGGCTCACAAGCATCTATAATGAGAACTGGTGCCCTCTTCTGGCTGCAGACAGCATACTGTATCAATAATGAATAAACAATTTTAAAAAACACTACAGTAATGGGGGATCCTGCCAACTTTGGTTTCTAAACTGAGATGAAATATGCCAGCCATGGACCAGAGTTGCAGCAGGTTTTATATGAAGTGCCTGCTTTGCAATCACTTTGCCTATACTTTCCATTAATTTAAAGTGTAGCAAGAATGGATGTTACCCATCTTAGGCTTCCAATGCAGAGTAGGGCTTTCTCTTTACTGGTGCTAAGCTCCTTGAAAATCCCTTCCTCTCTTTCAGGATTTGACTGCCATCTAAAGCTACCTAGTTCTGTTTTTTCCCTAAACCCACAGACTGCGTTTTCTTCTGCCCGACTTGTTGCTTTTTCAGATGGTTCTGTCAGCTCACAGTCCAACATTGTGTAAGGTTAGAATAGGAACTCAACCTAGAAAATTATAGCAAAAACCATGGACAAACCTTGTTCCTGGCTTGCTTGCTTACTTGAGCACTCTCTTATTTGCAGCCTGATCTTTTCCCAAGCCAGGCACACTTGCTAGGGAATACTGCAACCCTAGTGGAAGAGCCTCCCACATCACTCATCAATCAATATAATCTCTCACAGACATAGCAATCAGCCATTCTGCTGAGGGCATGCCTCATCATTAACAATTTTGCGTGCTTTAATTGGCTTATCTGCAGCTGAAACATTCTTAAGCTTAGAAGCCTGCTAGCTTTGGCCGCTTGGGGTTCAGGAATAGCCCACACTGACCACCTGGACACCAAACTACGGTCAGAGATAGTTTACTGACCACTTAACATGGACTGACTGGTCAAGAACATAGTATGGGGGGGTCTGAAGAGATGTCTCAAAGAGTAAGAGCACTGACTGCTCTTCCAAAGGTCCTGATTTCAACTCCCAGCAACCACATGGTGGCTCACAACCATCTATAATGAGATCTGGTGCCCTCTTCTGGAGTGCAGGCACACTGCAGGCAGAGCACTGTATAAACAATAAATTAATTAAAAACAGCCGGGCGTGGTGGTGCACGCCTTTAGTCCCAGCACTCGGGAGGCAGAGGCAGGTGGATCACTGTGAGTTCGAGGCCAGCCTGGTCTACAAAGTGAGTCCAGGACAGCCAAGGCTACACAGAGAAACCCTGTCTCGAAAAACCAAAAAAAAAAAAAAATTAATTAAAAACAACAACAACAAAAAAGAATAAGACCACTACTGTAATTAAAAAAAAAAAAAAAAAGAACATAGTAAGGGTTTTAAAAGGACACTGTGACCCAGACCATTCACAGGGTAATTTAAAAAGATAATCAGGAAGAATCAATTTTATTTCAGGTATATTGCATCCTACCCAGGCAAGAAGAATTAATTCTATTCCTGCTACATTGTCCCTAGGTGGATAGACAAAGCATTTTAAACTGGTTCGATGGGATATAAGGTAGGGGATATTGGGGATGTGCTAGTGCCCTACTCTTCTCCTGAGAAGGAAACAATGCAGGGTAATATTGATTAACTCCAACAGAACACACATTTATCTTTAACTCAAGCAGAACAAGCATTTATCATCTGTTGTCACTGACTCATGGTATTGTTTGGTGCTTCCTATTGGACTGGATTTCTGGTAGCCTGCCAAGGAATTATAGAATCGCCTCAAGGAACTGCTTCTAAACTAGTTCACACCCCCTTTTTCTATCAACCTTCTTTCTCCCCTACCTCTTGTTGGTAGATTAAAAGGAAGATAAAGGGATTTAAAAACCCTAAATAAGGTAGGTTTTGAAAAATCTAAACCTACAGTAGAATTGGCACTGGAACTCACAGAGTAGCTCCAGTTGAATAAATCTCCCACCCTGTGAGTTCCCTGTCAGCAGCAACTACAACTGATGCTTTGGAGCTGCTGCCTTTTCCATGGCTTCAGCTTCTCAATTTCTCCAGGAGTGTGATCGCTCATCCCAGCACTGTGGAGATTTAGCCACAGCAGCTCTGCAGTCCTGGGGTGTTGCTGTCTGGAGGTGTGGAGAGGCCAACACCACAAGCTGAAGATCTGAGAACCCTTCTCATGGACACGCGCAGGTGGCACCCATGTGAGCAGAAGATGTAAAAAGGGGGCAGCCAGGGAATGATGTAGGGGGATTCCAGGGCCAAAACTTGAAACAGCCCTGCCTGGCTGCTGGAGATCCTCAGAAGGGGACCTGATAACTTTCTGGCAAAGCATACATAGTTCACTAAGAGTCCATGGCAGAGAAGGGTTACCTGTTGCTTGATTCTGCATGAATAATATGAACAGAATAATGCTTCAGTTAACTGATATTAAAATGTTTACGCACCATTCTGGTCTGTTTCTATTCACATGCATGAGTTAATCCATGCTGGGAGATGACATCATCACTCACCTGGCCTCAATCAGGTCTTTCTTCATAGTATTGACTCTCGCAGCTGACTTTCCTAAACATTAGTCTGTGAGCTAGTTATGGCGTGTCCTGCTTCACCCTGCAGTGTAAACATAAACTGTGCATCCTGTTCTGATCTGAAGGCAGAAGCCGTGATCCACATGAACATCTTTATTCCTGATATGGAAATGGACGGTTCACTAATTGACTAAAATGAGTTATTTTAAAACTCTGCTGTGGTAGAGTCCTTTAATTAAAGAACTTAGGAAGTTTAGTCAAGTAGAAAGCAAGTCCATTTCCCCGGGAAGCAAGAGACAGACATCAAGGCCACCTGAGTTAGCATAGCTTTATGAGAAAGCGTTTTCTCAAAGACATTAGATGCAGCTGTGCTAGAATTAATATGCCATCTCACACAGACATCACAATACACACAAATACAAAATTAACTAATAAAAAATCTCTGTAATGATAGCTAAAAACAGATTTTGTATTCTACATCTGCTGCCTTTAACTTTCTTTAAATTTAGTCTGCAGGTTATGTTTTGAACAATTTAAATATGGACTGGACACAGCAAGACTAGCCACTTAAGACATTTACCCAGCAATGATGTTGCCAAAAATATGTCTTAAGGACCCCAGTGCTTTCAAACATCAGTGACAGAGTCCTAAGTGGAAGGTTCCAGAGGATGAGAAAGAAAGGAGAAGTAGAAGATACAAAGTACAAAAACTGAAGTGAGGAGGTTTTGCACAAGCTATGTCTTTTGTCAAGTAAGTTTTTAAAGAATTGCATCTTGTATACTGCTCACAGGCGGAAATGAAATAAAGGGGAAATGTTTATGAAGTCAATTGAAGCTTCATACAATGAGACAAACTCGAGAGGAGAGAGTGGATCTTACACCGAAATGTTAAATGCTAAGGGCAGAACTTGTAGAAGATCCCACAGAAATTAAGGCTTTCCAAGATTGGCATCCTTCCTAGAACATTTCTATACACCAGCCCAAGCTCCAAAAGAATTGCCCAAAAGCAGCCCCATAGGAAGTTATTCAGTGGCCAGGTCCAGGTTCAGGTTCAGGAAGGCACTAGGGTCACATAGGACCCCAAAGCTGGCCACCTCTGCCCTCTGCTTTTCACACAACCGCAGGGAGACCCCACCACACCAACTCCTGTAGTTCACCTTTCTGATCCTCCCCATTGTTCAGTTGGCATCTGCAGTTGCCCTAACCCCTCCCCTACATGTTCTGTTCAATCCATATTCTTTCTCCAACCCTGCCCTCTGCAAGGAAAGCCTCTGCACATTCTTAGCATCCTTGAGATGCTCCAAGCTCCACCCCTGGGGCAAAGGGCTTCCCTAGTACAGCAGGAGGCAGATACTTCATCTTCCTTCATCTGCAATCCTTGTTACCCAACCTGGGGGGTGGGCAAAGAGGACATGATTTCCTCTGGCCTAGTCCCCTGACGTTACTGAACTAGCCCAGGAATTTCAGTTGCCAAGTAAACTTGCCCTTTTTATTTTCAGTCTGGCTTCCATTGGCTTATTTCACCTGTGGAGAAAACCCATCAAACTAGTGACTCTGAGCACACCGTGTTGTCATTTCGGACCTTGCCTGAGTTTCCCTCACAGCACTCAGCAGCAGTGCTCAAACCAAATCACACAGAACCATTAAAGAAAGCTCAGCTAAAGAGATGCACCTGGGCATGGCAGCCAGAAGAAAGAGCCTCATCTTCAGACTGGCTGGTCTGACCTGGAGGCTCTGACTGGCCAGCGAGTCTCGGGTTACATGAGCACCTTTCTTAGATTACAGTGTCCTGAAGGGACACAGCACAATAGTTCGTGGCCCAGGCTTCCAGTCCAGGGCCATACATTCCAGGTCTGCAGAGATCGGTATTTCAGTAGCACGTGTGCGTATTCTCCAATAGCCTACTGGTCTGTCTTCCCACACGGCCCCACCACTCCAGCTAGCTCTCCACAGCTGCCTGCTCCTCCCAATTCTGGGCAGTGACCCTCCACTCACCATGTCGGGACTTTGGGACTTGCTTGAGCTTTTCTCACAACACCCAGCAGCAGAGGTCAGAGCACACAAAGTGGAACCACCCAAGCCTGCACAGCTCTTCAGCAAGGCTCCTGTTAAGATCCCGCCTCCGCGTTTCTGCCTGGAGGCCTTGATTGGTCACTTCGTCTTGAGTGACATACACACCTCTCTAGCATGCTCTGTTAGGGGCACAGAATCATGGTTGCTGGCCCAAGCTTCCTACTCAGGGCCAAACTTTTTCCAGAGCGGTAGGGACTTGCATTTCAGTAGCACTGTCCTCCAATGGCCTCAACATCTGTCTTCCCAACTAACCCGGGGAGGACACACTGCTTGTGCTTCCTCAGCACAGCCTCCTGCTCCTCCCCTCTGTGGACAGTGACCCTGACCTCAACAAGTCACACACCCAGTAGCCACTTCCCCTGCTTCCTCCTCTATCTAGGTGGGTAACTTGAAGAGCCCATTTCTCAACTTGCAGTGGAGTTATCCATATGTCTCACTAGGAAAGAGCAATGTTAGGAGACAAGATTTTAGTTTTGTGTCTTCAGGATGAGTACAGGCAAACTATTGCTTCTTTTTACCAGGGAGTTATGATACCACCCTGGGAGAAAAGCAGGAAACAGAGGCAAACACTGGGAAACACTATTGTTAGCCTACAACTCTTCCCAGTGGGAAAGTGAAAAACAATTACACAGCTATGCTAGTCAAGGTTCTCTAGATGAATGGAACTGATAGAAGGAATCTCTCTTTCTATGTAGAGAGTGGATTTATTCGATTGTCTCAGAGGCTGTTGTCCAACTAGCCCATCAATGTCTGATTAACAATGGAAAGTTGAACAATTCGGTAGTTGTTTAGTCCATGTGGCTGAATGCCTGAGAATGTTTTCAGTACATACCAGAATTGCCAAGAAGTAGGCTTTAATGCCAGTAAGAAAATGAACTTGCTAGCCAGAGGCAGAGGAATAAGATGAAGGGAAGGCGCTATATTCTTCATGCCCTTCATATATGTAGGCTGCAATGAGAAGCCATGGCCTAAATTAAAGGTGAATCTTATCCCCTGAGAGATCCACATTAAGGAAGGGTTTTCCCACTTCAAAAGATATAATGAAAAAAAATTCCCCAAAGAGTCCAACCCTGGCTTTTAGTTAATTCTAGATGTCGTGAAACCAGGAGTAGCCATAACAACAGCTAAGAGAGAAGGTTGAGAAAGATTTTCCCCCCTATGGCAGGCAAGGAGAACATGGGAGTTATTTCCAATTCAATGGTATCTTCAACAAAGGAAGCATTGGGATTTTACTTCAGGAGTCTGCGTATGTTCCAATGTAGTTTTGCCTATTCCAAGGCATGTTAAATTAAATCCTGCTCTAATGTGGTTACAATGTAAAATCAGAGGTATTTGAAGAATTTTTACACAAAGTGATGAACAAACCTATGTAAATTATAAAAATGATCTACCAAAATAGATCTGGAATGTTTATCTTGTACAAGTGCTTAGCTGAAAATGAAGTACATGGCAGTGTGAAAGGACATGGCTCAGGGAGCAATGATACTGAGTAATCATCTTGTATGGTCAAGAGGATAGATGTTTCAATGCTACAAATCTCCCTTATACAAAGAACAAATTTTAAAAACATCAAGGAAAACACATCTTTCAGCACTGTAGACACTGTTTGTGAGGAACACCTTTGCTGAGCCATTCTAACCTCAGGATAAAGCAGCTTTAGCCTCTAGGCAGACCATCTCAGAGAAAAGCCATAGCTGCTTCCATGCCGGACCAGTAGAATTTCATTGTAGCTAGCCCTGACTGTGGTCTGTCTTTACTAAAGAGAAATCACCAATGTAAACTTTATTTTTATTTTATGTATGTGGGAGTGTGTTTGTATGTCTGTATGTTGTTCCAACAGTGGTCAGAAGAAGACATAAGATGCCTGGGGCTGCAGTTACAGCAAAGATACAAGTGTGGTTTCCCTCTTTTCCGGAGGACAGTGGCCACCAGCCCACCAAGGCAGGAGGAGCAGAAGATGGGGTGCAGGGCCTGGATGTCATAAGCACAACCTACATCAAACACTCCAGGAACCACTTCAGGAGCCAACTCCATGCTAATCAGGGAGAACAGAAGCTATATAGCCTTTGTGGAGTGGGTAGGGGGCTTCCAGGATAGATGTTCCCAATTGGTTGGATTCAGGCAGTTTAAGAATATTTAGTTTCCATTTGGCAGCAGGCTCCTATCATAGGAGCAGGAATACAGTTCCTAAACATCCTATACCATCAGGAGTGGAGAGCAGCAGTGAGCTGTGTCAAAGGCCATCTATCTAATGTGCTTAGGGGCATATATGTCTAAAGACATTCTCCAGATGGAGTGAGGCAGAGAGCCAGATGCCCCGCTAGAGAGAGGGAGTCCCTATGGCTGAGCTCAGAGTGGCTATCTGGACAGGGTGGACTTCAACTTCAAACAGCAGGGTCTTCCAAGAAATGGTTAGCTCCTTTGTGGTTCCTGAGGATGAGACCTTTGTTCTCTGTGACAACACCCATTGTCTTTAACAGCCTCTCTTATATTTAAAATTTATTTTTATATACTTTAATTAATATAATATATTACTTTTCCAATTTTTGTCCTCTCTCCATAATTTTCCAAGTTTTTCAGGTGACAGTAGTCCATGAGGTAGGGACAGAAGAAGCACCAGTGCCTATGGATTGCTGATGGCTCCATTTGTTGATGGCACCTAGGAAGTTATTTTTGCCCTCCTGAAGGCTTATTGGGGAGGTAGGGATCCACTAGCATGTGATCTGACACTGTCTCCTCAGGGAGCACTCTATTCCATCTTGTCTCAAGCCCCATCCGACTCTGTCCTTCCCATGGTACCTGCCTGACTCTTGATAGGAGACCCTCTAGGCCTTGTAACTCTTAGATGAGATCACAAGTGTGAAAATGTTGTGGCCTGAGGTCTGCAAAGTCAGGTGTGTGGGCTCTACTAGCTTCTGGAGGACAGGAGAGGTTGACAGGTCAAAGGTCAGCTCAGCTGACATGGGGCCACTTTTCCTCTGCACCCCATACAGCCAGCCATCTGCAGGCAGCTCCAAGTAGCTGGCCTGGGTGATTCTGTGTCTTTCAGAATCAGATCAGCCTCTGGATCAGTTTAAAGCAAATACTTGTGTGAAGGGCTTGACCTGATGTGTTGGCCACTCCAAAGAAGAAGTAATTGGCTGTTTCCTTTGGGTAAGAGATGGACTGAGGCTACTGACCTGACTGATCTTGGTCTTCTGTGGTCCATCAGGCAGTTTCTAGCAATCGATTGTCCCAAGGGGACATGGCAGCAATACTGGAGAATGGGAGATGAGAATAGAATGCCCCTGGCTTGAGGCCCACACAGGGACAAGCTCGTAGTGTGTAATTTATCAGCATGGCCTAGCAGTGTTTATTATCAGGCCTATAATTATTATTATGGTGGTATTTTATAACCCATTAGCAATCAGTCAAGACACAGACACCTGTTATATTTTAAATGGCCTTATTTAACCTGGGAGTGGGCAGCTTTAATACCCTAAATTATTTCCCATAAAGGGGCAGGTATCTGCCCCAGTCCCATACCATCTCTTCTAATAATTTCTATCAAGCTACCTCCCATCCATAATCCCAAATACTTGCTAATTGTCACCATCTGAGCTACATCTCCAACCACACTGGCCATGTACTTCTCCTCCACCTAACACATGGCACTGCCTTCTTTTCCTCTCTTCTCTGGCCTCTCCTCCTACCAGTGCTTAGGTTTCCTACTACATAAACCACAAAAAGCAGACAGGATATAAGATTTTAAGATGTGTTTTATTCCAGAGACTGGCAATCAGAGAAGCAGGTGAATTAACATACTAAAAATGAAATTCTCTCATACGCTTGCAGAAATATTGAGTCTTGTAGTTTTGGTCCAATGGTTAGTTACATCATTGAGATTTGAATTGTCTGTTTTTCCCCTGATCATTCCTGAGACTTTTCCTTGATTTTGTGGAGTGGACACAGAAATTTATTGAAACTATGAACATAAGTCCTTTCCTAATGCTATTTATCTTGTATTTCCTCAGGGCCATGTAGTCTGGGGAAAAGTTCAAATTAGAACCAAACACCCATTAAAGAATGGTTGTACTGATGACATGAGTATGGGAATGGAAAGATGGTCCAGTGCTTAAGAACACCCAACTGGTTCTCAACCTGAGGTTCTGCATTTAATATCAAGCACATATAAAACAAGTCACAACCTTCTATAATTCCAATCAGTGTCTGACCCTTTTCCTGGCTTACAGTGGCACCCGTAATGCATGTATTACATAGATATATATGAAGGGAAAACATCCAAAAAATAAAAACATTCCAATTTAATGATTAAACAAACCATTCCTGATGAAATTATTCTTTTTATAAAATCACACGTATACTAATGTAAAACATTACTGGTGATTTTTTTTTCTGGCAAGTATGTCTTTAGAACACATGCAAGGTTGGTCCCTAAGAAGGTCAGACATGGGTGTCAGTTCCATAGCTGGAATGAGAGCTAATGTTGGGCCATGTGACCTGGAATCTGGAATCAATCTTAAGTTTCCAGCTCTTAACTAATCAGTCAGTATTTCATTTCCCATATAAAATGTACAGAATACAGAATATAAATTCTTATCAAGGCCGTGTAACTTACTACAGGAAAACATGTCCTCAAAATATGTTTCTACAATGCTCAAACTCTACCTGTTTGAGAATGAATGTGCATTCATGGGGAGAAATCATGTCACACATTGAAGAGATTAATAAAAATATCTCTTTAATGACAGCTTTTTAAAGATTTATTAATTTGTTATTATTTATACAGTGTTGTGCCTGCATGTACACCCACCAGCCAGAAGAGAGTTAGAAGATGGAATCTGATCACATTATAGATGGTTGTGAGCCACCATGTGGTTGCTGGGAATTGAACTCAGGACCTCTAGAAGAGCAGTCACTTCTCTTAACCTCTGAGCCATCTCTCCAGCCCATTAATTACAGCTTTACTTTGGCTCTGGCTAATGCCCAAACAGGAGACAGACTAGAACATATTTTTCATTGCATGTGTGCTGTCATCCTGAAGTTTCTTGTGGAGTCAGACTCCAGGTTATGCTTTGAATAATGTAAAAATGGATAGGAGACAAGTCTAGCCATTCAGGAAGATAGGAGCCTTACACAACAAAGATATCCCCAGACTCATCCCTTAAGTAGACCAGTGATCTGATACAGCAGATGAAGCTTCAGTGACATGGTCCTGAGTGGCTGGTAGAAGGTGGAAGGTGGAAAAGCTGTGGTGGGAAGATTTTACACTAGGTATGTCTTATGCCATGTATTCTTCTTAAGAAGAAAAACATCTTCTATACTGCCTCTGCCAAGATGGAAGAAAGTGGCAAATGTCTATGAAGTCCATAGAAAATATCATCCAATGAGATAAAGTCAGGAGAATGTAATCAAACAAGGCTGTATAAGGGGAACACAGGGGATCTCAAGAGCATTCCTGACCAGGCCCACAGTGGCCTTGCAATTGATAACCAGAGACCCATATGGTGAGAAGAGCTGGATTCTCAGGATCTGAAGCACCACTCTCCAAAGGCCCTGGATCTAGACTACTACCAGCTCTCCCAAACAAATACTAGTTTTAGAGTAGAAGCTCAGTTTTATTTTCAATACATCAAGGCCTTGGGAAAGGTACAAAGCCCAGGGTACTAGGCTACTATTTGCTATGCCAAACATGTTTTAGATGTCATTGTCCATACATGATGCTCTCAGAGAAAACTTTGCTTCATCAGGCAGCTCTCAACACAAAACTGTATTACTTAATTAAATAGTTGTCACCCAATTTGCCTGTGTGACAAATCTATGCTTTTCTCAAGAAAACTGAATCTTCATGGCACACCAGGCCTTTATATTGATTGTGACACTGTGACAGCTCCTTGAACAGGTTCTTAGAGGCCTGCTATTTAACATAGGAAAGCACCTAGGATCTAATAATAATCAACAGTGTCTCTTTTGTCATGGTTTGGGCCCAAATACCTGGAAAATCCTGGAGAAGAAATATGTGTGTTCTAGCATCTTGCTCTCCAACAGGCCTGGTTAGTATAATACTTATCATTGGGGCATTTCAGATTCAAGCATTGCTTAGTTAAACTCTAGTTCATATAATTTTCTCCTATGCATGGGCAAATCCTTTATAACACCAATTTTCCTCTACATCACACCTTGGTTATGAAGTACTACTCAACACATAAGATGTCCTTTATAATCCTACAACATTAACTCCCAGTGGATATTACAATTAAAGTTTAAATGCAGGGGGCAGAAGGTAGTAGAAAGCTTAGGCCTATCCTAGTTTGGCAGCATGCACTCCATGAATGTACCAATACAATGTTGAATTTGAGTACAAAGGTTTTTCTACACACAACTCCATACTCACCATGTTCTTCATAGATATAGCCCATTGATAGAAGTCATTGAGAGGGCTTCATCTCGGACCAAGGAGGTCTATGATCTCCAAGGGAGCTCATGGGACAAGGCAGGCAGCCCTTCACTCATTGTATCTTGAGACCCAAGTTCGCCCATGCTCTCCTCATAGACCCCTACAGTAGTACTCATAGTCCAGCACCCCTTTTGACTGGCAGGTCAACTGGAGGCCTGAGTGACAAAAGCACTTGGCCTGGTTCTAGAATAGGTGACCTTGTTATCTTCTTCTGCTCTGTTGGCACTCCATTCTTCCTACTGAACACAACGGGGTGAGGTTGTACAGCCCATTACACAATTTTGAAAGTAGGGATTCCCATGTCCCACAGGTGGAAGGGTGTCCAGAAAGGGAAAATGCTGAAAGCAAATGGAAGTTTATAGTCTGTGGATTCATGATGAAGTCAGGTGAACTCAAGGGACTTTTGACCTTGTTATCACATGGTTTTCAGACAACCATGAGAGAAAAGCAGGAACCACATCACAAAAAATGATATGTCTTTCTTCTACCAAAAGCTCAATGAAGGCTCCATTACATTAGGGGTTTTCTTGCCCTAAATTCAAGTTAAACTCTTAACAAATGAATAATGATAAAAAGTGTCCTCTTCAAGGTCAGTAAATACTTAAGTAGAAATGGATCAGGAACTAGTGCTATTATAAGGATGATTGCTACCCAGCACATCTTCCACAGTGGGCAGATGAAAAACACACAGTTTTGTTAGTCAAGGTTCTCAACATGAGTGCAGCTGGTAGAATGAATCTCTTTCTGTGTATGTTGAATGTATATTTTTGAATGTCTTACAACTGTAGTCCAGCTGGTTCAAACTTGGCTGTCTACTAATGGAAAGGAGGAGACAGCAGAATCAAGTAAATGTTACTGTGAAAGTGGACTGATTAGAATTCAAAGCTACCTCTTAATCCTAATATATGATCTAACAGACAGATGTGTAAACGCCACAGTTCTCACAGTTAGGAAGCACAGAGAACATGAACACAAAAAGCATCAGTAAGCTTTCACCTATCGGCACAGTGGACTCTGCTCATAGATAAATGGCTGTGCTGAGCTACTCTAACATCAGAACAAAGCAGCTTAGGCTTCTGAGGAGGCTGACTAAAAAGAACGACACAGCTGCATTCATAGAGGACCAGAAAGTGTTCGTTTACTTAGCCTTGGCTGTTCTTTGACTAGGGCCTGTGACATCACTATAGAGAATTCCATTCCTTTTTTTTTTTCTTGGTTTTTCGAGACAGGGTCTCTCTGTACCCTTGGCTGTCCTGGACTCGCTTTGTAGACCAGGCTGGCCTTGAACTCACAGCAATCCGCCCGCCTCTGCCTCCCAAGTGCTGGGAATAAAGGCATGCGCCACCACGCCTGGCCCCCCCCTTTTTTTTAAACTAACACTTGCTTTTACTGTATGATTACAGGTGGTTGCCTGTATATATTTTTACACAGTGCCTGCAGAGGACCCTGGGTTAGAATTTACAGCAGATTGTTAGCTACCACAGAGCTTCTGGGAAGCTCAGAAAGCATCTTCATTACTATCTGTTGCTCTAGTCTCAGGTGTTCTGACACCATCCCCTGGCCTCCCTGGCCACCAGGCATGAATGGGGTAGAAAGCTATGTATTCTGGCAACACAACTTTACACATAGGATGAAAACTAAAATTATTTTTATGAAAATTACTTCATAAAAATTACTTTTAAAGCTTGGCATCGTAGTGTGTGCTTTTAATCCATCCTTCAATACACAGAGGCAGTATGATCACTGTGAGTTTTTAGAAAGCCTGCCCTTTATAATGAACACACATGGGCACACTCACATTCACACACACATACACACACACACAGGCACACACACACAGGCACACACACACTCACATACATACACACGCACACACACACACACATACATACTGGAAAGGTAGAAAAAGGAGAATTTGGGCAATACAATATAACAAAATCATGTCATGTGTCTGTCATTGATGGCCATACAATCATTTTTAATTATAAGTCACTTAAAGAGGACCCTAGACTCAAAGAGTATGTAAAAGCAAAAAATGTTTCTTTTCAGGTGCATGCAGGGTTCAACATCATCCATACAAAATGGCAGTGATGACCACGAGTTCCAACACACACGATCTTTTACAGGCTTCTAGAGAAAATCTATCTGTGGCTACATGACTCTAACTAGGATTGGCTGGTGCAGGGAGAGCGTGGTGCAAGGAGTGTCTGTAGGACTTCCACCATGGCACCATGGCCCAGGGCCACATGGCTCCTTGACTTCTATTAGACCTTACCCCTCACCCCATGCCTGCCATGTTATGTCCAATCCTCACATAACCAAGGTGTCAAATTCAAGGATATGAATTTGCCTCCAAAGTGTTGGGGTTACTGGCATGTTATCTGAAACTTGTATAAATAAAGCACCTGGTTACCTGTGTGTCACAGCATGGAAGCAGCATGATTGCTAGGCTGTCACCTGAGACATTACCTTGAACATCATGCCTGGCTCACTCCCTGTCCTTGTTGATTCCCTATCTCGTCTAAGAGCCCTCTGCTCAGCAGAGACCCACTGACTCTTCTCTCCTTGCTGGGGAAGGGGCCCTCATCCCCCACCCCTCCCTCCCTTCACATCTCCACTCCATCCTCTACACCCACTCCCATCCCTAGCACAACTGCATTTTTTCTTGTTTTTGTTTGTTTTTTCTAGACAGGATATCTCTATGATTACCTTGGCTGTCTTAGACTTGCTTTGTAGACCAGGCTCATCCAGAATTCACAGAGATCTGCCTGCTTCTGCCTCCAGAGCGCTGGGGTTAAAGTTGTGGACAACCACTGCTGGGATGTGTTTTTGTTTTTGTTATTTATACCACCTTTTGACACGACCTTCCGCCAGCAGAAAAGACGCTTGACACCAGGATCCTTCCCAAACACGCTTTATTGGGAGCGCCCTTGAAACTGAAGCGAAGGACCCCAAACTCCCCTAGAGCTTGAACTTAAATACCATCTAAAGCAGCCTGTTAACACCTCACAGGTTCAGGCAGAATGCCTAATTAACATATGAATGCAGATAGGTCAACAGCTTACACAAGCGTAATTACAATTAGCATAGTCCCCCTGACAGGAGGGGCCACTAGAGATAGCTCTAGCAAACGCAATTGTTTACAGGTAGCAGCACACAGACCAGCGCCATTATTGGGTGCGGCTGGCACAATCGTGGCTGGCTCCTTACAACCTTTCAATTGAGGAAGATGTGCTGATTAACTATAGTGCCCCAAAGTGATTATAATCTCTTTCTTTCTTTGTTCCCAGGTTTTTTTCATATCTATCATGTGAAAGATAGATGATCAGTAAAAGTCCAAATATCCATTTTTGGAGGGTCACAGACCAAGGCAATCAAGAATAGGCATGAGGAAATGAACTAATTTCTAAAAACCAAATTCCTGGTTTGTTTAGTTCCACCAAGCAGAAGATGTGAGCACACTACTCTAGCTTTCCCTGACAAGAATGTAATTTTTCCTGTTTGAAAATGTACAAGGTGAGAGAAAAGAGTAAATCTTGGAGTGCTCTACTACATATGTTTAGTCTCTGAATTATTTTGGACCACAAAACCTCTTCCAACTTTTAAAATAGGTTATCCTTAAGTAACTTTAACCTTTTCATTTCTCCCTACAATTAAGTCTTAAACCCTGAGACAAAGGTCTGGGTGCCTATTGAACAAATCAATAGAAACCTGGCTGTCAGGTTCTCCTAGCATCACTCAGTCCCTACTTTCTGCAAGGTAATGCTTGGCATACCCCACCCTCTAGCCTAGTGTTGGGCTGCCCTTCTCCTAGCTTCCCTTCTTTATGGAATCCAATCATTTAGGTTACCTGGTGCTTTTCCTCTATCATTTACAACCCTGACTTCTAGGTCTTCCTCATGGTCCTCCCCTCTTTCCTTTCTTCATATGGCTCATGGGCATGTACACTCTGGATACCCTCCCACGACCCCCTCCCCCTCGCTGGTGTCTCTGGCTCTTATCTATAAATATCTTACTCCACCCTGCCTAGGAACAGCTATTTCCTTTCCACTTTACCTTACATCCAAATTCACTTTTTTGCTTTGTTTCTCTTTGAATTTGACTGAGGTTCAGATGCAGGACTTCCGAGCTAGGAAATAGAAATGGCTGTGCTGCATATTGAGTGTGTAACATCATATGTAAACAAAGATGTATGTGCCTTGAAAAAGAGACAAGAACTGTTCTGGGAGATTGGAAAAGTCTTTAAAAACAAATTCTCCAGAGTACTGCTCTGTCTGGCCCTAGGGAGCAAGGGTGGAGCTGGGAAGGCTCCAACTGTCTGAGGTATTTGACTTCTGATCCCCCAGTACAGGAGCTGCTACCTTCCAAAGGCCAAGATGGAGTTTCCAAGCTAATGAGCGACTCTGGGCAGGTTTAGGAAAGAGGGGCCTGAGAGGAAGGTAGGTTACATGTCTTTTCTAGGATTCTTCTCTGATGCAGCTGTAGGGAACTGTGAGGAGGACCACATGCCATACCATGGTGACTGTGGAGGCAGCTGCCCCATCCAAGGAGGAGAAAGTCTACTGGTATGTCAGAGTCTGATCTGCTGGGACTAAGATGGAGAGTGGTTCACACTGTGAATGTGTTGGTCTATGTGGTGATCTGGGCGGAGGTCTTTGGCTTCTGAATTTCCTGAGTGTGGATTCCCTTTGGATGAGTGGGCTTTGAAGCCCAAGCAGTGGAAAGCAGTGGAGCTTATACTATCACTCTCTAGGGTACACATACAGGCATTGGTTTTCGTGTGCAATAGGAAGACAGACTGGAAAACTGAAGGTCTAGTTTCTAGAAGTACTGAACCTGACATCCTATAGTCAATTTTTGTGTCAAATTGTATAAATAGTGTGGAAACTGATAGAAAGCAATTGATGGGGATTATGCTTCAGCAATACTTGATAATCTTTTTACTTTTCCAATACCACCAGCCACAATGGCATGAATCACAGAAATTCAGATAGAGTTTCTGAGATGCAGAGGGTTCTCAGCTGTGCACGGTACATAGACAGGGCAGTTTCCACACCTTGTGACATAATACATCTGACAGAAAGCAGACATAAATTATTCTACAACATTGTTTTCTTTGTGGGATTCAGTGGGGCTGAGTTTGTCTGCAACCACAAGGGGGCATGAGGGGCTGTAGGGTCACAGAACTACCTTTCTGATCACCATATTTTGAGAGAGCTCTAGAGCATGGAGCCTCTCTGCAAGAGAGATTAGTAGTAGCTAGAAGGCAGTTTAGGGGTACTGAGTGATTTTCATAGTGAAGTCTGTGTTTGTTACACATACCATCATAGTTAACTCGGTCAAGGTCACACTTTCCCTGGTGGAGTTTCCTTAGGTATTTTGATGAAACTTAAATATAATTTTAGACTTATGGTCTTGGCATTTTATCTCCATTCCCTCATTTTTTTCACAAACATTGTACAGATTCTTGATTGTTCTATGTTTGTGGTAAATTCACGAGTCACACTGTCCCAACGTTTATACTAGTTCCTCACAGCCACATAGAAAATTATGAGTTTTCTCATACCATATAGCTTTGGAATCAAGTTTCCTGTAATAAATTGTTAGGAGCTTTCTTTGGATTCTATTGAATTTTTGCTGCAACATGAACGTTTCTTTTCTTTTCTTTTTTGACAATACATGGTTTTAATGCTGTTGTATACTATGGTGTACAAGGGTAAATGATATTCTACTATAGTAAGTCTGTCGATCTGGAACTGGAGAAATATAATGCACAAAGGCATAGAAAGGGGACTTAAGTGTAACCTTAGTGACTCACAGTTCATGGATGTAGTCACATAAAAGCTAATGCACCAGATATGACTTGCCTGAGAAGACAAAAGTGAAAATAGAGCATGGTCCAGAATGGAGCAATAAATCTGAATGTGACACAGGATTGTGGAGCATACAAAATGAACTCTTAAAGCAGAGCATTTGGATTTCACACAGATAGCAAGAAAAATTAGGTAAAACCATATTGCATTGTTGTCGTTGGTATAAAATTGCACATATTTAGTGCATTAATTTTGATGCTTTTGGATTTATGACCTACACACACCCAACTCCATTACCACAATAAATAGAGTGAACTGTCTTCTCCACACACACTCATTCTAGCCCTGTTTCTGTGTGTTTACAGTTGAAGAGATAGAGAAAGTTGTTTTTCAACCCTGGCCACTAGGCACTTTCTGAGATGGCTTCATGGCTGTTGTATACTTTCAGAGAAAACCACACCCTCATACCTGTCCTGAACACCTGACAGCACGTGATGTCCCAAGCTGAGCTCTTGTCCCCTCAGGGATAAAATAACTAGTAACCAATTATTTTAAACGGTAATCTTAACAACCAATCATAGGGGGCTGGGGAGATGGCTTAGAGGTTAAGAGCACTGTCTGCTCTTCCAGAGGTCCTGACTTCAATTCCCAGCACTCACATGGTAGCTCACAACCATCTGTAATATGAATGGACAGCCCTCTTCTGGCCCACAGGTGTACATGCAGCCAGAACATTCTATACATACATAATACATAAATCTAAAAAAAAAAAAAAAGAACCAATCATGCTCCATCAACTCTGCTTAACCGCCAATTCAGCTTCTATAAGGGTATGAATGACCCAAGCTTTGGTTATTCGGGGTCTCCAGATCAATAGAGCTTGGAAGACCCCATCATGATGGATCAATAAAGCATCCCTTGCTGTTTGCCTCAGACTGTACCCTCGTGTCTCACTGGGCTCTGGGAAGTAGGACCTAGCCTCCAGGTCTTACACAGTACACAGAATTCATTACTAAGTTTCTTTTAATTTATATATTTGCTTCACATTGTGATTGTAGCCCCCTCCCTCCTCTCCTCCCATACCCTCTCTTCCACCCTTTCCCTCTATCCCTTCAGAAAAGGCAAAGTGCGCATGTGAGCGTGCACATGCGCTCTCACACCCATACCACCACTACAAGTCTCATTAGAACTGAACCCTCACACATCCCCTGAAATAGGGCAAGGCAGTCTGGCTAGGGAACATTGATTGAAACTGTCCAACACAGTCTATGTCCTAGACAGCACCCACTCAAATTATTAGTGGACCCATATGATGATCACACTGCCTATGGGTTACATATGGGCGGGGGTCTAGGTCCAGTCCATGTGTGCTCTTTGGTTGTTGCTTCCATCTCTGTAAGTCCACATGGATCTAGGCTAGTTGGCTCTGCTGGTCTCCTTGCAGCATTCTCAGATTCTCATAAAATGACAGAATTGCTATGGATACCTGCAATCTTCTGAGAACAGTTTCCATGCACTTTAAATTAGTTTTAGAGGTTTTAGAATTCTCATGTTCATTGCAGTTATATTCAAGGTGACCTAAATTTAAAAAAAAAAAACTAAATGCTCATTTGTTGAAGACAAGCTAGGTGCCCCAGCAGGACATTGTGGTAAATTAAGACAATAACAATGCTAAAAACAAAACAAAAGAAAAAAACTAAAAAAGCTGGGCGTGGTGGCGAACGCCTTCAATCCCAGCACTCGGGAGGCAGAGGCAGGTGGATGGCTGCGAGTTCAAGGTCAGCCTGGTCTACAAAGTGAGTCCGGGACAGTCAAGGCTACAGAGAGAAACCCTGTTGAAAAACCCATTAAAAAACAAAACAAAACAAAACAAAATAAGACAATAGCAATGCTTAAAGGATTATACACACTTGGAAAGGGCTTTCACAGTTGGTGCAGTATTATCAACAGCATGTCGTTACTGCTGATGTGTTGTGCACCTACTCCTTTATCCCATTTGATGTAGTTCTAGTCTTATGAACGCGAACTCTTCCAAGCTGCTCACAATGGCTGGAGATGCAGGTCAGTAGTTGCTCTCCTAGAAAACTTACTTGTCTTCTTGTTATATACTAGTTTAGTTAATTACAGGAGAAGCTTTATTTAGTCTCTTGTATATGTTTCCAAGGTTAAGAAGATTGTGCATAGCTAAAACCAAACAATGTTTGTTTATTTACATAAACTGAGATAAATTGATAGTTCAGTATACATACATAGATAGACATGCATGGTTATTCACTATGGGAAATACATAGATGGTCTTCAAACACTTCAGAGATTTACAGAATATGGCATTCAAGAAGAAAGGCCTTTCCTGACAGAGAGACACAGCTGCTTCGGGCTGCACATCCAATATACTTCAATTAAGCTAATGGACATCTATGAAACAAATGTGGCCAAATAGCCACTGAATCAAACAACTGTTCTTTACTGCTGAGAGCACACTGACTATCAAAATGCTGAACAAGCATGACACTGGAAAATCGATGTCCCACTCTGCAAAAACTAGGTGGGCCGGTCCTTCAAAATTCCGGCTTCATAGAACAAATCTGTGAGATACTATGGACTGCTACGCTATCTCACATTAATTACATTCACAGAACTTCTCTTTATATGTAAAGGCATGTAAAGACTTGAAAATATGAAGTACATTAATAAAGATTCTCTCCTGCGTGAACTCTTTCATGCCTTTGAAAATGACCACAACATTCAAAGGCTTTACCGCAGTCATTATACTCATGACGTTTATGTCCTGTATGAATTCTTTCATGGCTCTGAAGAAAACTGTGATACGCAAAAGCTTTACAACATTAATTATATTGATGAAGCTTCTATTCTGTATGAATTCTTTCATGTCTTTGAAGAGAACTGTGCCATGCAAAGGCTTTACCACACTGGCTACATTCATAAGCTTTCTCTGCTGTATGAATTATTTCATGTATTTCAAGACTATTGTCCCATGCAAAGGTTTTACCGCACTGATTACATTCATAAGGTTTCTCTCCTCTATGAATTCTTTTATGCATTTGAAGATTTTTGTGTGGTGTAAAGGCTTTACCACATTTGGTACATTCTTAAGGTTTCTCTCCTGTATGAATTATTTCATGACTTTGAGGATGACTTTGCTGTGCAAAGGCTTTACCACCATGATTACATTCATAAGGCTTCTCTCCTGTATGAATTCTTTCATGCCTTTGAAGAGACTTATGCCATGCAAAGGCTTTACCACATTGGTTACATTTATAAGGTTCCTCTCCTCTGTGAATTCTTTCATGCGTTTGAAGATTCCTGTGACATGCAAAGGCCTTACCACATTGGTTACATTCATGAGTTTTCTCTCCAGTATGAAATCTTTCATGACTTTGAAGATGACTTTGCTGCGCAAAGGCTTTACCACATTGATTACACTCATAAGGTTTCTCTCCTGTATGAATTTTTTCATGCCTTTGAAGAGAAGTGTGCCATGCAAAGGCTTTACCACATTGGTTACATTTATAAGGTTTCTCTCCTCTGTGAATTGTTTCATGACTTTGAAGATATCTGTACACTGCAAAGGCTTTACCACATTGATTACATTCATAAGGCTTCTCTCCTGTATGAATTCTTTCATGCCTTTGAAGAGAGTTGTGCCACGTAAAGGCTTTACCACACTGGTTACATTTATAAGGTTTCTCTCCTCTGTGAATTTTTTCATGATTTTGAAGATATCTGTACAGTGCAAAGGCTTTACCACATTGATTACATTCATAAGGCTTCTCTCCGGTATGAATTCTTTTATGCATTTGAAGACGATTATGCCATGCAAAGGCTTTACCACATTGATTACATTCATAAGGTTTCTCTCCTTTATGAATTCTTTCATGCCGTTGAAGAGAACTTTTCCGTGTAAAGGCTTTACCACACTGATTACATTCATAAGGTTTCTCTCCAGTATGAATTTTCTCAGGAATTTGAAGATAACGTTGATGGTCAAAGACCATAAAACATTTTTCACATTCATAAGGTTTCTCTGTAGTTTCTGTTCTTTTATGAATTTGAAGACTACTGTGATTTAAAAAGGCTTCACCATACTGAATATTTTCATATGGTTTCGTTTCAGTACGAATTATTTCATGCCTTTGAGGATGACTTTGACATAAGAAAGATTTACCACATTGAGTAAAGAGACGGAGTTTTCCTCCATTATATCTTCTTTGATTCCTGCAAAGATGATGGGCACATGTCAAAGTTATACCACATTCATTACACTGATGAATCTATTTATCTGTGTGAATGAATTTTACCATTTGGTCTAATTTTAAAAGTAATCAGATCTCATGGTAATATCACTTTATTGACTTTCATTTTTCCTTCCTTCTTCAAGTATTCTTTTGCATTTTTCAAGAGCCTTGTGATTGTAAGACCATGTATTCCATGGACCACATTTATAGCATCATTTTACTACAGAAGAGGGTTTTCACATATTGGAAAAGAACTGGGAGAGGTCAGATTTACCACTCTGATTGCATTAAATTTTTTCCAATCATGTGAGTCATATTATAATTGAAAGTGAATCAAGGCAAACAGAGGCAATCTATATTGATAGTCCTCATAGATGTATTTCTGGATGTATTACCAATAAAATTGGAAAAGCCATTCATTGTACACACTATTACATTCAGAAAGTCTACACATTATGGGTACTACTACAAATCTTCTAATTCTTCTGGGTAAGAGAGGGTTATATTGTTTTCTTCAATGTTCCTATGCCGACAGGGCTTGTATCCATTGTAATAAATGAGATATCTATTAAAGAAGATAACAAATGAAAAGGTTTACCTTGCACTCACAGTCTCACTTTTTATTTTATCCATTGAAATATTGTATGGGGATAAAAGTTTCTCCAGAATAACTTTCTTCACTTTCACAAACTGCCCCTCTCAGTAAACTAAGCAACATTAATGCAAATATATTAGGAACACGACCTTTATTATGGTCTATTTGTTTATTAGAAGGTTAATATGTATATCTTCTGCAGTATCTAAGTAGTACGAGACTAAAGAGATTAGCAGTTCTATATGCTAGCTTACTATGATTCATACGGTGATATCTGTTAATACATTGTTTTCTTATCTTCTTTCTTAGAGAAATGACTTACAAAAATAAACCAGATAGCTGATTTTGAGGTACATGTCTTTGTCAGAATTTAATAGTCATCGATACACTTCAAGCAGTGCATATTTACACTCTTGCGTCTGTTTAGAACTTAAAGGATGCACTAAAAGTAATTCAGGTGCACATTTGTATCAATTTGCACATGAAAATTACCTTCTAGATCTTTTAGAACTTTGAAGATTTTCTTCAATGTTATGGTCTTCCCAATTGTAACCTAAAATAGAGTACCAGAAAATGCATGATATATTATTGGAAATTAGGCAAAATTCAAGTTACCCTTCAGTTAACCTCAGACATCTGGCTGATTTATTCATGTCATTCATTCTCAGTTTCAGTTGACTAATGTCAATAACAAATAACAGCAATGGAGAAACAGTTATCACTAGATTTAGAAAGCAACATAAAATTCACAGTCCTACCTATGGCAGTGAGGTTCCTGTAGGTCTCCAGCATCACCTCTCTGTAGAGACTCTTCTGGGCAGGATCCAGCAAAGCCCACTCTTCCTGAGTGAATTTCACATTCACATCATCATAGGTCACTGCATCCTATAATATTTCATACAGGTGTGCAAGAGAAAGCATAATAGTGATAACACTGTAACTGTATCCTTCATTGACAATATATTCACATAATTTTGGGGCTTCCTCCACTTATTTCCTGATACAGATGTTCTAATGTAACCAAGTCATTTAATAAGGATCCTGAATACTGAGGTCCACTTGTGTCATTCCTCAGCCCTAGAATAGGATATAGCCTTTCAAGATAAATGCCAATCAACATAGAGGAATGGGGACATAGAGAAACAGTTGAGGAGTACTGGGCTCATGTCAGAGAAGTTGTATAAACAAGTATTAATTATAAAAATGATTTTTATACTGAGTGTATTTTCTCATTCCGTTAATCTCAGGAGTCAAGAAGTTGAGGGAGGAGTAGCTCATGATTTGACTGCCAGCCAAGTCTATGCAATAAATTCTAGGACGGCAAGAGGTAGAAATTGTGGTTCTCCTCTCCCTTGGGTGGTAGGGTTAGGCCATCATCCCACCAAGGCAAGAGGATCAGAAGACAAGAGGTAGGGCCCAGAAGGCCGAAACAACAATGGAGATTAAATACTCTGGGAACCACTTTAGGAGCTAGGTCAACATAGTCAGCGAGAACAAAGGCTATGTAGATTTTCAAGAACGGATGGGGAGCTTCCATGATAGGTGTACAGAATTGGTTGAAAGCAGGCACTTTTAGGATGCTTATTTCACAGGTGGCAGCACGTTCCTGTCATATGAACAGGAACACAGTGCCTAATTATCCTATAGGTGCAGGGAGGGGAGAGCTAACAGGGAGCTTTGTCAAGGGCCATATATCAAATACAATTGGTGCATCTATATCTAAAGACACTCTCTACGTGGAGTATGGCAGAGAGCTGGAGGCCATGATGGAGAGAGGGAGGCCTGGACCTAACACCGACTTCACAAAGGCTATCTGCACTGGGAGGACTGCAGCCCCAAACAGCAGGGCGCTTCCAATACATATTAAGACCCTGAATCCTGTGCAGAACACACAACCAAACAAAATAGATAAAAAGAACTATCTGGTCTTTACTGAAGTTCCTACAAAGTATCAGGCATTCACTCCAGCTCTGTATCATCTTCCAGAAACTTGAAGTGCACCAATTTAAATGGTACCATAAATAAGATCTTACTAATAGAAAATATATGTATAAGAAGTTAAAAATGGAGAGATGAAAATATTAGCAATATAGATGTTGATAATAAATGAGCAACACAGGGCAGGAGAGATGGTACACTAGAGCTATTGCTGGTCTTGCCAATAATGTAAGTCAAATGCCAGTATTCACACTGGAAGTTCACAACTACCCATTATACCAAGTTCAGATTCCTGAGTCTGAGTCCATTTTCTGACCACGATGAGGACCAGGCACATTTTCATGTACATATTCATGCACAAGGCAAAAATGTACATATTCATTTAAAAACTCAGATAAATGCTACTTGTAGGTAGAATTACAGACAACTACATTCCAGTGACCCAGAAAGCTCATGTAGTTTAATGTCATGAATACATGCCATCCTGAGGAATAGAATATACTCTCTTCCAACTTTACAATTCAAGATGTGGATTAAAATATGCACAACAGCCCATTTACGTGCAAGCATACATGCAAATACTACATCCCAAGCCCATCAGCTTGTAATATAAAAATAAAACAAGCTAGGCATTTTGTGCAACATCAAATCTCAGCACTGTTTAGCAAGAGTAAGATGGATCACTAAGTTAAAAGTTGGCTTGGTATATTTGCCTACTTTCAAGACAGCAAGAGCTACACAAAAAAACATTTTCTTCAAAGTCAAAATTCAAAATAAAAAATGAAAAACAAAAACAGTTAAAATAAAAACTAATTCAAACTATAAAAACAGTTAGCTAGGAAAAAAGCTTAGCATTGAATAGCTTCTACTGCATCTTCTATGAAATAGGGATGGAGTGTATACTAATGAGGGAAAGACAGCACAAGAAGGAAGCTGACTGGTCAGTTCCAACCACAACACAGGAGATACAAGGAACAGGAAAAGGGTTGAGTCTACAGACACTCAAATCCCATCCTCACTAAGGAATCTAGAAAGGCTCCTCTTAGAAAAGCTTCCATAATATTCCCCAAACAATGCCACAAATGGGAGACAAGTGTTCAAAGACAGTATTCTACCCGAGAGATTTTCTTATTTGGTCACTCCATGAAGAAAATATATTTCGCCTCAATTCAATGATCCTAATGTTCTGCAACAGCACATACACTGTTCAAATGTCCAAAGATTCATTTGACACTCAAGGCAATCTATTGACTTCCACATTTTGTAAAATCAGGACACAAGGTATATCCTTCCAACATACAATGGCACAGAAAACTCTTTCCCATTCCAATAGACAGGAATGTGTACATAGTGATAGAAGAATGGACCAAGGCAGGAAACCCAAAAGAGCAAACACCAACTCCTGCTGCTCTTTCTCAGAGACATAGGGCTTTGGTTCCCAAGGACTTGGATGGCCCTATCCCTGCAAGATGTCACATATTTCTCAGTTAGGTCCTTCCAATTCCTATGGGCATCTTCCCTGGGCAGCTTTCTAATAGCTTAGGTATCTGAACATCTTGTCCTACCAAAATGCAACTAAGGCTTCATACTCAGAGCTTCATGCTATAAATCTCAAAGTATTCTCATTTTGCCAAACACAGTTAGCTGCAACAGTGCTGAACTAAAATGACAGAGGAGGGATCCATGACATGAAATTTTGCATAATTTTTGCTTCTGGAATCAGCACATATAGATGATATTGTCAAGTTTGGCTTCTCATTTGAATCCTTTTCAAGTTGTGCCACAGGTGTAGAAGGTTTTATATGAAGTTCCTTCCTGGGTCAAGAAATCACTTTGCCTCTTCTGGTCTTCAGCTTCTCTGAGGGCCACCCCTTGTGGGACTCTCCATCCATTTCTGTACTATGACTACATCACTTCAAAGTTGGTCAGGGAAAACAATTCTTACACAGGTCCCTTTTATTTGTAACTCCCCCCCAAATCCAAGGAAGTTCAAGGACAATCATTCACTGGTGCCTCTTTCTCCTGAGTTGCTAGTTAGAGCCTTGCCTGTAAGGAATTGAAAGACCATCTACCAAGCAGTGGGAATGAGAGGGTTAGGTGCTCAAAAAAGTCTTAACTACACAGCATGAAGAAAGGATGAGCTACAGGAGATGTTACTCTAACAGAAAAGAATATGAAAGCCTTTGAGAAAAAGAATGAATATTTTGATTACTGGGAAACATTAACTTGAGCAGAAACAAATAAAAGATTAAAGCAGTGATGCATAAAAAAGTGAATTTTAAAAATACCATCCATTACCTTTTTAGAAAGATAAATATAATTTGAAAAACACATATGCAGACTGATTTTTAAAAAGAGCAGAAACTTCTCTGGTAGAGGGAATGGCATTAATAAGACAGTGATTGACCTTGCCCCTATGTGCAATGTTAGCTGCTGGGATCTGTATTCTGACACACACAGCTACAAACAATGGCTCCTTAAACTAAATTGTAATATTTACTGACTCAAGCTATCCTAAGTAAAAGGTAACCAAACATCTGATCTGCTTTTATTCACATGCATGAATTAATACATGATGGGAAATTATAAATTCTGACACCCTGCTAGAATCAGGTCTTTCTTCACAATGGGGACCCCTGGAGCTGAATGTCTCAATCATTAATCTGTGAACTAGCCATTGTCTACCCAGTTTCACTGGGCACTTTCTGCAGACCTTCTCTTCCAGTATGACAGGAGAAGCCATGCTGCACATGTTTCTAAGATAGCCAGTTCATTACATTGCCAAAAGAGTAATTATGTTTGTCTGTGTTTTCGAGACTGTCCTAGACTCACTTTGTAGACGAGGCTGGCCTTGAACTCACAGGGATCCACCTGCTTCTGCCCCTTAAGTGCTGGGATTAAAGGTGTGGCAACCAAGCTCAGCTTCAAATGAGTAATTTTAAAACACTGTTGTGGTATAGTCTTTTATCTAGGGAATTTAGAATTTTTCATCAAGAGGAAAACAAGGTCACTGCCCTGGGGAGCAACAGGTTGGTATCCAAGCAACCTGAGACAACATAGTTGGTCTCAGAAACATTTTCCAAAAGAATAAAAATACAGCTGTCCTAGAATTAACATGCCTTTTCAGGAAGAAGTCACTCTACACACAATTGAAAGGTTACTTTTAAAAATCTGTTAATGACAGCATGCATCCAGTTCTGGCTAATGATGCCAACAGATTTGGCATTCCACATAAGCTCTCATGTCTTTTCAGTTCAGGCCCCAGGTTATGTTTGGAACAATTTCAATATGGTCTGAGACTGCAAGTCTGGCCACTTAGACTGATGAGGGATTTACACAGCAAATACATTCCCAGAATCATTTCTGAAATACACTAGTGCCCTGAAAAAGTAGGTCTTTCTTCAGCGACAAGGTCCAGAGTTGGAGGTCCCACAAGATGAGAAGATTAAAGTAGAAGGTAGAAACTAGAAGAGCTGAGGTGGGGAGGACTTGCACAAGCTATGACTTATGCCAAGGAAGCTTCTCAAGAATAGCATCTTGTGTACTACATCCATGGAGGAAATGGATGGGAGGCTTCTATGAAGTCATCAGAAATTTATCATACCATAGCACAAACATGGAACAAGTCTTATAAAACAAAACTGCACATCAGGAACACAGGGCTCTCACAAACTACTGACAAAGCCCAGAGTGGATTTGGGACTGATCAACCCAAGCCTGTATGGTAGAATCAGTTAGGTTTTCAGGAGCTGAAGACCCCTCACCCAAAGGACAATGGACCCAGATCAATGCCAGCTCTCCCAAGCATATTCCTGGCTTTGGAGAAGGAGCCCTATTTTATCCTGAGTACATCCCTGCCTTAGAGGAAGCTCACAGCCCTAGGCCACAGGCTGTTTCTGTCTCTGTCAAATATTTTCTTAGGTTTGTGAAACAGCTGTGCAAAACTATGCTTTTCTCAAGAAGAAAAATGGACCTTTATGCCACACCAGGCCTTAATGTTCGTTGTGACACTGTAATGCCCCAGTGAGGAATTTATTAGAGGCTGTTCTTTTGAAGATGAAGATGGGCCAAGTGGCTGGTTTTAAATCTAAGTTGTCTCCTCTGCTATGACTTGGAGCCAAATGTGTTGACAATCCTGGTGAATCAAGATGTGCCCTAGCATCCTAATCTCTAACAGGCTAACTTCTCTGTGCGGTGTTTTAGACGCTCTTCTCCCTCAGGTAAATTCTACTTGCTGTCATTGGTAAATCCTGTACGATATCAATTATCATCTTGTACATCACAGCTTAATACTGAAGTGTTACCCAACACATGAGATGACATTTACAACCTCCACAAAATATATATATACACACACATACACACACAAACACACGCACACACACACACACACACACATATATATATTTTGTTTGTTTGTTTCTTTCTTTCTTTCTTTGGAGGCATTGCTTCTCTGTTTTAGCCTTGGCTGCCAGGGACTCACATTGCAGACCAGGCTTGCCTTAAACTCACAGCGAGCCCCCTGCCTCCTGAGTGCTGGGATTTGGGGCGTGTGCCATAATGCCGGGCTTCCAAATATATCTTAGACCAAATGTTACATGCTAAGAACAGATTTTTAGAAGTTAGAGAAACTAGGGGTCTGAGTTTGTAATCCTGCCAAGGATGTTTCTACTCACAAGCCCCTGCTCCCAATGCTTTGTGTAGATGTAATCCACACAGTGCAGTTAGTCAGAGACCATCACCAAGTCCAGAAAATTACTAAGAACGAAAAGGACCTCACAGATGGCCACATCTGCTGCTGCTTATCCCACAGCCCCAGGGAGCTGATGAGGGATTACACAGCAAATACATTCCCAGTTTCCTCTGCCCAGCTGTCTGTTCCTCCTAATGTGAGCAGTGAGTCTGCACTTACCATATTTTGTCTTCTGACCTTGCCTGAGCTCTCCTCACAGCACCCAACAAAAACATTCCGAGCATATCGCACATGGCGACTCAAGTCCACTCCAGTACAGAGAGGAACTTACAGCATGGCACCCGGAAGAACACTCTTTCTCTCTTTCCTGGAGTCCCAGGTTGGCCATTGAGTCTTGAGTGACAGGAGCAATTCCCTATGGCTAGAGTGTGCTGAAGGGACACAGCACAGTAGTTCCTGGAACAGGCTTCCATTGCAGGACCAGTCTTTTTTTTTTTTTTTCATGTGGAGAGATTTGCATTTCAGTAGCACTCCTACCTGTTCTCCTAGACCCTGCATTTCCATCTTTGCACTCACCCCAGGGGAGAACCAGCCTCTCAGGCCTCCTGAGCTCAGATGCTGGCCCCTCCCCCTTTGCCCCTGAGCTCACCAGGTCTCAACTTCTGAGCTTGCCTGAGGCACCAGCAAAACCCTCAGATACTTCCCTTCTTCCTGGAATCAGGATGCACAGCTTGCAAAGCCATTACTCATTTTGAAGTGGAGTTATCAGTCTGTCCCACAAGTCAAAGGGTACACAAAAGATTCCAAATTAAAGAGAGTTTAGGAAACAACACTTTGGTTCTCTGTCTTCATGCTATGTTCAGCTACCTTTCACCTGATAGATATGAAACAAACCTGGGAGGAAAGCAGGAAAGAGATGATAATCATTTTAGAGCACTGTAGTTAATCAACACATCATCCTCAGTGGAAAGGTGATTAAAAAGAAAACAAAAACCCACAGTTGTCCTAGGGCTGCGGGTGGGCGTGACAGGTAGAGAGTGGAGTGGAGGTGGGAAGGGAGGGGGCATGGGGGATGAGGGTGTCTTCTCCAGCAAGGAGAGAAGTGTCAGTGGGTCTCTGCTGAGCACAGGGCTCTTAGATGAGATAGGGAATCAGCAAGGACAGGGAGTGAGCCAGGCATGATGTTCAGGTGACAGACTAGCAATCATGCTGCTTCCCTGCTGTGACACACAGGCTACCAGGTGATTTATTTATACAAGTTTCAATAGCATGCAAGTAACCCCAGCATTTTGGAGGCCAATTCATATCCTTGAATATATATAAATTTTGTGGCCACGCCTTACATCAACCTCTCCCCATATCCATTAATCCTAGTTAGAGTCTTGTTTTGGCATAATGCATGTCTTTTTTTTTTTTTTTTTTTTTTTTTTTTTGGTTTTTCGAGACAGGGTTTCTCTGTGTAGCCTTGGCAGTCCTGGACTCACTTTGTAGACCAGGTTGGCCTCGAACTCACAGCGATCCGCCTGCCTCTGCCTCCCAAGTGCTGGAATTAAAGTTGTGAGCCACGAAGCTCGGCCTCAGAATGCATGTCTTTGTACCCCATTCACGATTGGTGGCCAGGGAGGCCAGGAGTTGGTGTCAGAACGCCTGGGACTAGAGCCAAAGATAGTAATGAAGATGCTCTATGAATTTCCCAGAATCTCTATGGTAGCTAACAACCTGCTGTAATTTCTGCACCAGGACATCTGAGAGCTTCTTGGCCTTTGTAGGCACTGTGTACAAATATATACAGGCAAATACCTCTAATCATAAAAGAAAAACAAGGGTTAAAAAAAAAAAGAAGGAATGGTATTCTCTACAGTGATGTCACAGGCCTCAGTCAGAGCAGACAGGGCTAGTTAAAATGAACTCTTTCGGGTCCTCTATGAAAGCAAGTGTGTCCTTCTTTTTATAATTTATATATGTTCCTGCATGATTTTTACCCAAAAGTGGCCGCAGATGTCTCTGTCTTTACATTGCGACCAACTTTAGACGTGGATGTGCTAGTTGAGCATGAGTAGGAACTGGCAGAACTCTATATGAACTTGTCCAGACTCACGATACAGTACCCCAGGCTTTCTTTTTGGAGAGAGTTTTCTGAAATAAGGCTTTCGAACTGGAAAGATCTTTCTTTAATGTGGATCTTTTGAGATGATAATATTGATCTTTAATCAGGGCCACGCTATGTGTGTCAACCCACATATAAAGAAGATATTGTAGAAGTAAGCTTTCTTTCTTTGCCTGTTTTCATTAGTCTTGGCTAGGAAATTTTCATTCCTTTAGCGTCTTTACATCCTAATTCTTGGACTTCTGGAGTATACTGAGCACCAGATAAGACATCCAACCTCATGGACCAAACAAGTTCTGGAGTCTCTATGTATCCTTTGGTAGATAGCCAAGGTTGAACTAGCTGGACCACAGTTGTGAGACATTCAAAAAATTTACTTTCAAAATACACAGAATGAGATTCACTCTACCAGATGTGCTCATGTTCAGAACCTTGACTAATAAAACTATGTTTTTCATCTGCCCACTGTGGAAGATGTGCTGGGTAGCAATAGTACTTTTGTTGTTGTTTGGTTTTTTGTTTGTTTTCAACACAGGGTCTCTCTGTGTATCCTTGACTGTCCTGGACTCCCTTTGTAGACCAGGCTGGCCTCGAACTCACAGCAAACTGCTTGCCTCTGTCTCCCAAGTGCTGAGATTAAAGGCATATGCCACCACTGCCCAGCAGCAATACTGTTTGTAAGAGCATTATGCCCTGATCCATTTCTATTTAAGTATTTACTTGCCTTCAAGACTACACTTTTATAAATATTCATTTGTAAGAGCTTAATTTGATTTTAGCAGAAGAAAACCCCTAAAGTAATGGAACCATCATTGAGCTTTTGGCAAGAGAAAGACATCTCATTTTGTTTGTGGTCTGGTTCCTGCTAAAACTGCTTCCTCTCTCTGTACAAAGGCCTCTTAAGTAGCTTCCCTGGGCTTTCTTTAGTGGGAGTTGGCCATATCCTATTCTACCACATCTTCTCTGATTCATCACCTCTTCTTCCACACAATCATATCACTATCAAGCCTGGGTGCTGCTTCCTTCTTTAAATTAACTTAACCTTCAATTAGAATTAAAGGACTATATCACCATATATGGATCTACTTTTTTTTACTAGATACTTGCTCTATACCAGCCTGGCCTTAAACTCAAATCTGTTTGCTTCTGTCTCCTGGATTATAGACATGTTTTGTATTACCACTGGATCACACAGACATAGAAGACCTTTGGATGTGATTTCGTGCCTGCTGGGTTACATAAGCCTAAGAAAGTCTTTGCATGTGATCTCTTACAAAAACAGCCAGGTTCTGAACTAACACTTTTCTGCAGAAGGGGTCATCCCCGGGAAAGGAAGGGTCCTTGGGATCTATGGGGGTGAATCTAGCTGAGACCTGTACCATCAGGTTCTAAGAGCCTGAAGTTGACAACCTCTATAGCCTCGTGGGACTTCCAGTGGAGGGAGGGGGACACAAAACCACCCTTTAAGCCTTTGACCCAAAATTTATCTTGCCTACAAAAAGTATAGGGATGAAGATGGATTAGAGATTGAAGAAAGGGCAAGCAAATAACTTGCTACTCTACATAAGACCTACCCAAAGGAGAAAGAGCCAATCCCTGACACTATTAATGATACTTTGCTATGCTTGCAGACAGGTTTCTAGCATAAGTGTTTTCTGAGTTTTCCTCCAGCACCTGATGGAAACAGATGCAGAGACCCAGAGTCAAACAACAGGCAGAGAGCAGGGAATTTGGGGGAAGGTTGGGAAGAAAGATAGTGGGATTCTGGGTAGTTGAGGACACCACAAGAAAACCTACAGTCAACTATCTTGAGCTCATGGGGACTCACAGAAACTGAACCATAATCAAAGAGCATACATAGGCTGACTACACATACATAGAAGATGTGCAGTTTGGTGAACATGTGGTCCTCTAACAATGGGAATAGGAGCCATCTTCACTATGCTGTCTGCCTTTGGATCCCCTTTTCCCTATCTGGGCTGCCTCCTTAGGCATCAGTGGGAAAGGATGTTCTTAGTCCTGCTGCAACTTGAAATGCCAGGGGAGGTTGATAGCACTTGTGGGCCTCCCCTTCACTGAGGAGAAGGAGGGCTACTTGGGGAAAGGGGGAATGATGGTGGGACTGTGAGTAGAGGAGGGAGAGGTCAGGCTATAGAGTGATTTAATTAATTTGTTCATAATGAGCGGCTCAGTCTATAGTCATGGATGCTTGACAGCACGAGAAGGAAACTGAACAAGCAGATTAAAACTCAACACAGAAGAAACAAAAACATAAAATGGCTTGAGTCTACAGCCACTCAAATCTCATCCCTAAAGAGACATCTAGGTAAACTCCTACTACAAAAGCTCCCCTAAGAAAGCCAATTTAAAAAAAAAGAAAATGAAGAAGAAGAAGAAGATAAGATTTTTAAAAATGACACTAACTAGAGTCATTCTGATTTGACCAATTAAATTCTGATATTGGTCATTATTGACCCACAGTGAAAATGCATTTTAAACAACTTCTATGATCCTAACAGTCTGTAATAGCTCATCCACTATTAAAGAGTACAAAGACTCTTCTGACACTCCAGAAAATCTTTTCATAGCTCTATTTTCTAAAATCTGGAAACAGGTTATACCTTTACAATATACAATGGCACAGAATAAACCTTCCCATTCTAATTGAGAGTGAGGCAAGATTGGATGGAGACAAAAAAAAAAAAAATCCAGGAACTCAAACACCAAGTACCCTAGCTTTGTCTGATACATGGGGCTTCAGTTTCATAGGGTGCAGATGGCACTATAACTGCAATTTCTCATTCATCACTCAGTTTTGTTACTTTAACTCAGTATATGCATCTCTCCATGATGTATTTCTCAGAGCTTAGGTATCTCAACATCTTATGGTCTCAAAATGCAATACGGGCTACATAGCCAAAGACTGATGAAAAGAAATCTCACAGTTTCTATACTGGGGCACTGTATCTTTAAACATAAATAGCTAGAGCAATGTTGAACTGAAGTCACAGAGACAGAATACATGAACTTGAATTGTGCATCATTCTTGTTTTAAAAATCAGTACAATGGGGGCTGGAGAGATGGCTCAGAGGTTAAGAACACTAGTTGTTCTTCCAAAGGTCCTGGGTTCAATTGGCAGAAACCACATGGTGGCTCCCAACCATCTATGATGAGATCTGGTGCCCTCTTCTGGCCTGCAGACAGAATACTGTATAAATAATAAATAATTAAAAAACGAAACAAAACAAAACACTACAACAATGGGTGATCCTGCCACCCTTGGTTTCTAAACTGAGATGAAATATGCCAGCCATGGACCAGAGTTGCAGCAGGTTTTATATGAAGTGCCTGCTTTGCAATCACTTTGCCTATACTTTCCATTCATTTCAGGTGTAGCAAGAATGGGTGTTGCCCATCTTAGGCTTCCAATGCAGAGTAGGGCTTTCTCTTTACTGGTGCTAAGCTCCTTGAAAATCCCTTCTTCTCTTTCAGGATTTGACGGCCATCTAAAACTACTTAGTTCTGTTTTTTCTCTAAACCCACAGACTGCATTTTCTTCTGCCCCACTTGTTGTTTTTTTAGATGATTCTTTCACAGTCCAACATTGTGTAAGGTCAGAATAGAAACTCAACCTAGAAAAGTATAGCAAAAACTTTTCTGGGTTCCCTGGCTTGCTTGCTTACTTGAGCACTTTCTTATTTGCAGCCTGATCTCTTTTCCAACCCAGGCACACTTGCTAGGGAATACTGCAACCCTAGTGGAAGAGCCTCTCACATCACTCATCAATCAATATAATCTCTCACAGACATAGCAATCAGTCATTCTGATGAGGGCATGCCTCATCATTAACATGTTGTTTTGTTTTGTTTTGTTTCGAGACGGGGTTTCTCTGTGTTAGCCTTGGCTGTCCTGTACTCACTTTGTACACCAGGCTGGTCAAACTCACAGCAATCTGCCTGCCTCTGCCTTCGGAGTGCGGGGATTAAAGGCATGCACCACCACGCCCGGCATCATTAACAGTTTTGCCTGCTTTAATTCGCTTATCTGCAGCTGAAAGCTTCTTTAGCCGAGAAGCCTGCTCGCTCTGGCCACTTGGGGTTCAGGAACACCCCACACTGACCACGTGGACACCAAACTCAGGTCAGAGAAAGTTTACTGACCATTTAACAAAGATTCACTGGTTGAGAACATACTATGGGTTTGAGAAAGGACACTGTGACCCAGACCATTCACAGAGTAATTAAAAAAGATAATCAGGAAGAATCAATTTTATTTCAGGTATATTGTGTCCTACCCAGGCAAGAAGAATTAATTCTATTCCTGCTACAATGTGCCTAGGCGGATAGACAAAGCATTTTATACTGATTTGATGGGATATAAGGTAGGGGATACTGGGGATGTGCTATTGCCCTACTCTTCTCCTGAGAAAGAAACAAAGCAGGGTAATATTGCTTAACTCCAACAGAACACACATTTATCTTTAACTCAAGCAAAACAAGCATTTATCATCTGTTGTCACTGATTCATGGTATTGTTTGGTGCTTCCTATTGGACTGGATTTCTGGTACCCTGCCAAGGAAGAATAGAATCTCCCGCAAAGAACTACTTCTAAACTAATTCACACCCCTTTTTTCTATGACCCTTCTTTCTCCCCTACTTCTCGATGGTAGATTAAAAGGAAGATAAAAGGATTTAGGAACTCTAAGTAAAGTAGGTTTTGAAAAATCTAAACCTACAATAGAGTTGGCACTGGAGCTCACAGAGTAGCTCCAGTTGAACAAATCTCCCACCCTGTGAGTTCCCTGTCAGCAGCAACTACAACTGATGCTTTGGGTGCTGTTGCCTTGTCCATGGCTTCAGCTTCTCTTTTTCTCCAGGAGTGTGATCGCTCATCCCAGCACTGTGGAGATTTAGCCACAGCAGCTCTGCAGTCCTGGGATGATGCTGTCTGGAGGTGTGGAGAGGCCAACACCACAAGCTGAACATCTGAGACCCCTTCTCATGGAACACACGCAGGTGGCACCCATGTGAGCAGAAGATGTAAAAAGGGGGCAAACAGGGAATGATGTAGGGGCATTCCAGGGCCAACACCTGAAACAGCCCTGCCTGGCTGCTGCAGATCCTCAGAAGGGGACCTGGAAACTTTCTGGCAAAGCATATATAGTTCGCTAAGAGTCCATGGCAGAGAAGAGTTTACCTGTTGCTTGATTCTACATGAATAACATGAATAGAAAAATGCTTCGGCTAACTGATATGAAAATGTTTACGACTGATCTGGTCTGTTTCCATTCACATGCATAAGTTAATCAATACTGGGAAATGACATCATCAATCACCTTTCCTCAATCAGGTCTTTCTTCATAGTATTGGCTCTTGCAGCTGACTGTCTTAAACATTATTCTGTGAGCTAGTTATGCCCTGTCTTTCTTCACCCTGCAGTGTAAACATAAACTGTGCATCCCGTTCTGTTCTGAAGACAGAAGCCATGATCCACATGAAAATCTTTATTCCTGCTAATCGACTAAAATGAGTTATTTTAAAACTCTGTTGTAGGCCAGGTGTGGTGGCGCACGGCTTTAATCCCAGCACTCGGGAGGCAGAGGCAGGCGGATCGCTGTGAGTTCGAGGCCAGCATGGTCTACAAAGAGTGTCCAGGACAGCCAAGACTACACAGAGAAACCCTGTCTCAAAATCCAAAAAAAAAAAAAAACTCTGCTGTGGTACACTTCTTTAATTAAAGAACTTAGGAAGTTTACTCAAGATGAAAGCAAGGCCATTTCTCTGGAAAACAGATAGCCATCAAGGCCCCCTTGAGTTAGCATAGCTTTATCAAAAAGACTTTTCTCCAAGACATTGGATGCAGCTGTGCTAGAATTAATATGCCTTCTCACCCAGACATCATAATACAAACAAATAAAAAATTACTAATAAAAAATCTCAGTAATGACAGCTAAAACCTGTTTTGCATTCTATATGCTGCTGCCATTAAATTTCTTTAAATTTAGTCCCAGGTTATGTTTTGAACAATCTAAATATGAAATGGACACAGCAAGCCTAGCCACTTAAGGCATTTGCCCAGCAATGATAGTGACAGAAGTATTTCTTAAGGTCATCAGTGCTTTCAAACATCAGTGACAGAGTGCTAAGTGGAAGGCTCCAGGGGATGAAAAAGAAAGGAAAAATAGAAGATAGAAAGTACAAAAGCTGAGGTGAGGAGGTTTTGCACAAGCTATGTCTTATGTCTAGTAAGGTTTGTAAGAATTGCATCTTGTATTCCGATCACAGGGGGAAGTGAAATATAAGGGAGATGTTTATGACGTCAAGTGAAGCTTCATACAATGAGACAAACTCGAGAGGAGAGAGAGGATCTTACACCTAAATGTGAAATGCTAAGGGCAGAACTTGTAGAAGATCGTACAGACAATAAGGCTTTCCAAGGTTGGCATCCTTCCTAGAGCATTTCTATACAGCAGCCCAAGCTCCAAAAGAACTGCCCAATTACAGCCCCGTAGGAAGTTATTCAGTGGCCAGGGCCAGGTCCAGGAAGGCACTAGGGTCACATAGGACCCCAAAGCTGGCCGCATCTGGCCTTTGCTTATCACACACCCCCAGGGAGCACCCAGCACACCAGCTCCTGCAGCTCACCTTTCTGATGCTCCCCATTGTGAGTGTTCAGTTGGCATCTGCAGTTACCCTGCCCCTCCCCTACATGCTCTGTTCAATCCCACTTCTTTCTCCAACCCTGCACCCTGCAAGGAAAGCCTCTGCACAATCTTAGCATTCCTTCAGATGCTCCAAGCCCCACCCCTGGGGCCAAGGCTTCCCTAGTACAGCAGGTGGCAGTTACTTCATCTTCATTCACCTGCAATCCTTCCTTGCCATACTTGCGTGGGGAGCTGGGGGAGGGGGCATTTCCTCTGCTATTGTATGCTGGGGCTACTGAACTAGCCTAAGAGTTTTAGTTCACCTGCAGTCCTTGTTGCCAAACTTGGGGGGTGGAGTGTGATTTCCTCTGGCCTTGTCCCCTGAGGCTACTGAACTAGCCCAGGAGTTTCAGTTTCCAAGTAAACTTGCCCTTTTATGTTCAATCTGGCTTATTCCACGTGTAGAGATAACCCATCAGTCAGCAGTGACCCTGAGCTCACCAATTGGTCATTTAGGACCTTGCCTGAACTTCCCTCACAGCACTCAGCAGCAGTGCTCAAAGCACATCACACAGACCCATTAAAGAAAGCTCAGCTAAAGAGATGCACCTGGGCATGGCAGCCAGAAGAAAGAGCCTCATCTTCATATTGGCTGGTCTGCCAGGAGGCTCTGATTGGCCAGCTAGTCTCGAGTGACATGAGCACCTCCCTTAGAATTACAGTGTCCTGAAGGGACACAGCAAAAGAGTTCATGGCCCAAGCTTCCAGTCCAGGTCCATACATTTCCACGTCTGCAGAGACTGGAATTTCAGAAGCACGTGTGCATATTCTCCAATTGCCTACTGGTCTGTCTTCCCACACAGCCCCAGCACTCCAGTTAGCTCTCCACAGCAGCCTGCTCCTTCCAGATCTGGGCAGTGACCCTCCACTCACCATGGCGGGACTTTGGCAGTTGCTTGAGGTTCTCTCACAACACCCAGCAGCAGAGGTCAGAGCACACCTCGAGGAACCATCCAAGTCTGCTCAGCCACACAGCTGACTCTTCAGCAAGACTCCCGGAAGAACCCGCCTCTGCATCTGACCTGGGGCGTGTCTCTGGATGGAGGCTCAGATTGGCCACTTCTTCTTGAATGACATATACAACTCTCCAGATTGGCATGCTCTGTTAGGGGCACAGAATCATGGTTGCTGGCCCAAGCTTCCTACCCACGGCCAAACCTTTTCCAGAGCTGTAGAGACTTGTATTTCAGTAGCACTGATCTCCAATGGCCTCAACATCTGTCTTCCCAACTAACCCGGGGAGGACTCACTGCTTGTGCTTCCTCAGCACAGCCTCCTGCTCCTCCCCTCTTGTGGACAGTGACCCTGACCTCAACAAGTCACACACCCTGTAGCCACTTCCCCTGCTTCCTCCTCTATCTAGGTGGGTCACTTGAAGAGCCCATTTCTCAACTTGCAGTGAAGTTATCCATATGTCCCACTAGGAACGAGCAATGTTAGGAGACAAGATTTTAGTTTGTGTCTCCAGGCTGGGTACAGGCAAACTATTGCTTCTTTTTCCTGGTAGTTATGATACAACCCTGGGAAGAAAGCAGGAAACAGATGACAAACACTGGAAAACACTATTGTTAGCCTACACCTCTTCCCAGTGGGAAAGTGAAAAACAATTACACAGCAATGTTAGTCAAGGTTCTCTAGATCAATGGAACTGATAGAGGAATCTCTCTTTCTATTTAGAAAGTGGATTTATTCAAATGTCTCACAAGCTGTTGTCCGACTAGTCTATGTCTGACTAACACTGGAAAGTTAAAGAATTCAGTAGTTGTTGAGTCCAATTGGCTGAATGCCTGAGATTTTCTTTAGTGTGTACCAGAATTGCCAAGAAGTAGGCCTTAATGCCAATAAGAAAATGAACTTGCTAGCCAGAGGCCGGGCAATAAGATGAAGGGAAGACGCTATGTTCTTCATGCCCTTCATATATGTAGGCTGCAATGAGAAGCCATGGCCTAGATTAAAGGTGAATCTTATCCTCTCAAGAGATCTACAATAAAGAAGGGTTTTCCCACTTCAAAAGGTTGTAATTAAGAAAAATTCCCACAGTGCTCAACCCTGGCTTTTAGTTAATTCTAGATGTAGGGAAAACAAGTATAGCCATCCTAACAGCTAAAACAGAAGAGCTGAAAAAGATTATTTCCCCTATGGCAGGCAAGGAGAGCATGAGATTTGTTTCTAATATAATGGCTTTCTTCAACAAAGGAAGCATTGGGATTTTACTTAAGGAATTTGGATATGTTCCAATGTAGTTTTGCCTATACCAAGGCATGCTAAATTAAATGCTGTTTTAATGTGGTCACAATGTAAAATCAGTGATATTTCAGGAATTCTTTTTTTTTTTTAGACAGGGTCTCTCTGTGTAGCCTTGGCTGCCCTGGACTCGCTTTGTAGACCAGGCTGGCCTTGAACTCTTTGCAATCCGCCTGCCTCTGCCTCCCAAGTGCTGGGATTAAAGGCCTGTGCCACCACGCCTGGCTTCTTTAAGGAATTCTTACACAAAGTGATGCGTAGACATATGTAAATTATAAAAATTATCTACATAAATGCCTCTGGAAAGTTTATCTTATACAAGTTCCAAGCTGAAAACAAAGTACATGGCAGTTTGAAAGTATATTGCTCAGGAGGCAATGATACTGGGTAATCATCTTGTACGATCTAGCAGAGAGATGTTTCAATGCTACAAATCTCACTTACACAAAGAACAAATTTAGAAAACATCAAGAAAAACACATCTGTCAGTACTGTGGACACTGTTTGCAAGGAACACCTTTGCTGAGCAATTCAAACGTCACAATAAGGCTGCTTAAACCTCTAAGCAGACTGTCTCAGAGAAAAGTCAAAGCTGCCTCTATGCAGTACCAGTAGAATTTCATTTTAGCTTGCCCTGACTGTGGTCTTTCTCAGGCCTATGACATCACTAAAGAGATATCCACATTTTAAACTTTATTTTTCCTTTATGTTTGTGGGAGTTTTGTTTGAATGTGTCTGTATGCTATCGCAACAGTGGCCAGAAGAAGGCAGAAGATGCCTGGGATTGCAGTTACAGCAAAAGGTGTGGTTTTCCTCTTCCCTTAGAGGTGGGGGGCCAGAGGGCTGTTGGCCACCAGCCCACCAAGGCAGGAGGAGCAGAAGATGAGATGAAGGGTCTGCAAGCCTTAGAAAGAAAATTAAATAGACTTATAAACAGAAAAACACTCAGACACACGTGCACGAATTTAGACAAGACAGAAAGATCGATAAATGACATGAAGGAAAATTCTCAGACAGAGACAAAGGGATTGAAATAGCCCTAGAATGAGCTAAAACGAGAATAAGGAAAATTCTCAGACACAGACATAGGATTTTAATCAAGGACCTACCACACTTCTACACAATGAAGCTGAAAGTGGAAGCTCAAGGTTGTTAGAAACCCAACCTTAGTTTATCCAGTTACTATACAAGTCCTAACAGGAGGTGATAGGCACCTCCAAGATTATAATAAAGTTAAACAGCCTACTATAGACATATTATAATTGAGGAGATTTAAGAAAGTGCTTGTGTCCTGTAGTGTGCATCCATCTTTTTGTTGTAAAGTGCTTAACCAGCTTAAACACAATAGCCCCTCCAATGAGGATTACTTTAGTTCCTATCATAAATCTAGCTCTTCTGTCAACACCAGCTCTTAGCCTATCAGAAGCTCTTTAAATCCAAGTTCCCATTTGGATTGTAAGATGAAATTCAGTTCAAGTTCTAAGGCCCTATAGGACTGAAACCAGGAAGATTCAATGCTTGCTGCTTAGAATAAAACAATACATGATATAAATGAATGTTCTGCTTAGGGTAAAGATAAATAATGTTCTATTAGAATCAAGACCACAACATCCTGCTATATTCTTCACTCCTGGTGATCTGGAAAGGTCCCAAGAGCTCCACTGCCACAAATCCTACTCAATCAGATTGAAATGCTTTGTCTAGCTGGCTGGTTACATTGTTCTCAGAACAAAATGGATTCCTCTTCTGCTTAGCCAAACAAAATGATGTAATGATGCTCTTCCCCTTGCTTCCCACCTGGTTACCTGGTTGTTCCCTGGTTACAGTTTTCATATAAGAAAACCCTGTCTTAGAAACACACCGTCATCACAGTTTGGCTCTGGAGACCACTGTGGCCCTGTCCAGGCAGTAATTGTTCACCGTTCAAATGAACTTCAATCAATCTGAGTCTGGCATTTGAATGGTTAGTGTATGGCTGTTCCTGAACCCTAACACTCCAAGAAGATTGCTTCTAATTTCATAGGCGACTCAGAACAGCATTATCCCTCAAGACTGGAAAGAGTTGGCGGCAGCAGTATTAGAACAGGGTCAGGAGTTACAGTGGCAATCATGTTGGAAAGTGCAAGTGAAGGCATAGAACATCAAAATCAGGGGAGGGTATTGATAGGAGCAGTTCCTAGGTGAAGATCAATATGCTGATTTACAAGGACAGCTTGAATTTGATGGTCACAATTTGGCACTATGTTGTCTACCAGTTTAAATGCTTGAGATAAGGGTAAAGAATCAGGAAAGACATCTGAATCATTTACTAAAGTAATTCAAGGCCATAACAAATCCTTTATGTTTTTTTTTCATAGATTAATTTAAGGTTTAAATAGAATAGCATCAGAATTGGAAGTCAGAAAAATATTAACTGAATCTTTTGCTGTAGAAAATGCTAATTCAGAATGCAAAGGACTTATTAGAGCTTTAAATGCAAGATGAGAACCAATCAAGAACTGGGTTGGGGATACAGCTGTTACTAGATCTCATGATTATGATGCTAATGTTATAGAAGTGATTTCTAAAAATCCTAAGATAAAAAGGAAATGGAAGATATTTTAGTTATGAGAAGGAAACCCTTTTGAAAAGGGACCGTAGGGAAGGCATTTCTAGAAACAATGGTTTGGTTTTCCTAGAGGTAATCTAAAAAGTAGACACCAGCCTTCTGGATTTTGCTGAATGTGTGGCAGAAGCTGGCATTTGGCTAATGAGTGCAGATCAGCAAGGCATAGGCTATGTAATCCTTTGACATCAGAAAACACCCAAAGAGGCTTCCTGCAGGCCATGATATCAAATTTGATTCCATCTTTCCCTGTCAGCATAGGAGAAACTCATAAACAGAGCAATTAAACCACTTAATGCCTATTGTTAAAAACTACACTGCTCTGGATGTATGTAATAAGGACAGAACAGATTCAATATATAAAACAAAAATTCAAGACCACAAAATAAATATATTGGCAAACTGCTATAATGATCAGAGACCTAAGCTAAACATAATAATAAATGGCATTGGAATTAAAGAGTTAGGCTAATGGTCTGGACATTGTGAATGTAATTTTTTTTTTTACCAGAGAGTATACATAGTTTATTGATGGTAGGGAAAAAGTCTTTCTTTACATAAAAAAGGTGAAATGTTGCAGGATATTTGATCCCATTGTGTACCCTGAGATTGTGAACTCTAAAAATGTGTCTTTTGTTTGGTGTGGTTCAGCCCAACATACACATTTAACTCAAGAATGTTCTCTTTATAGTAAACAATTGATTTTGGTGGCTCAGCCTTAGCACATGCCTTTAATCCAAGAGCTTTCTGTACACAAGATTTAATAGTTATCCCTAGGTCAAGAGACTAAGCAAGTATCCAGCAGATAGTGATTAACAGAAAGGAGGGACTCTGAGTTGAAGGGTATTTAAGACCTTGTGGGGAAGAAAAAGAAGAAGGAGAAGACCAAAAGTAGAAGAAGAAGAAGAAGAAGAAGAAGAAGAAGAAGAAGAAGAAGAAGAAGAAGAAGAAGAAGAAGAAGAAGAAAAAGAAGAAGAAGAAGAAGAAGAAGAAGAAGAAGAAGAAGAAGAAGAAGAAGAAGAAGAAGAAGAAGAAGAAGAAGCTTCTTGACTTTTTGGTTCTTTGGCTTTTAGCTTCCGGCTTTTTCTTCCCAGGCTGTAGGGTGAACTAGCATGCCTTTTCCCTGTGTGATGTGGGCTGAGTTGGAAAGTCAGCTGGGTGTTTTCTCTCCTTCCCTGTGCTACCCTATTTTCACTCCTTTATCTGGCTTGAGTCTTATTGGAAAAGTCAAAGAATTGGGATTTTCTGTTTGTTAGAACAAGAATGTGGCATATGGTAAATCTGCAGCATCAATTGATTATAATCCAAAGAAAATTCCCAGAAATTCATAAAAGGAAACCACATTCCAAAGTTATACGCAAACTGGAAATACTCAGAATGCTGAATAGATTTATGAAACTATAATACAACCTTTATGTAATCTGACCGCACTAAAAAAGTTTGTTGCTAGAATATACTTTGATATCACAAGAAATTAGAATAATCAAGAATGTGTACAATAGCTATGAAAGAGTAAAGGGGATGGAGAGAAAAAGCCTAAAACAAAAGCAGAAACATACAGAAAAGTTTTTGACAAAAGACCTAAGGAAACACATGCAGGAAAAGTTTGTACTTGACTGATATTACACATTTACTTCTGATTCTATGTGTATAAATTTTAAATAAACGGAGTCACAACTCACACAAAATTAACTAAAAGTGAACCTTAACCTGTTATGTTTTGGACTTTCCATTTCTTACAAACAGGCCTCATATTCTGGAGTTCTCTCTCTGCACAGGAAGTAATTTGTTGCTGAGGTTCTGCTTCCCATCATGCCTCCTCATGGGTCCACGAAAAGCCAGCCACACTGATGTTCAAACCCAAAACAATGTACAAGAAAAATTCAATCTCTGTTTCCTTCTACGTGGATTATAGCAATGGATATGAAATCTCCCCTATCCACTTTGCCCAAAACCATCCAGACCTGAGAAACATCTGCACTTCAGAAACTCCATCTCTCCCCTGGAACTGAATTTCTCTGGATCATACCAGGCTGGCTGGTAGTAGCAGAAAGTTTAGAATATTCTAAGTATGTATTGCTGTAGGATGGTCTCCATCACCACTTTCTATCAGTTTCCAAACTATTTTGTAACATGTAAAGTACAAACCTGAAACTGGAATGCAGAAATCTGAACCTTTAGAAAATAGACCTTTAGTTTTCAAAGTTTCCTCCCATCACACATCAACATTAATGGCTGTGTGTGTACTCTGGACAGTGACATTACAAGGATCCCCACCTCCCATACACAGGCCTGCAGAGCCTCCTACTCCCCAGGAAATCTGGACCAAGGAAGGCTCATAGGTCAATGTCATTTTCACAGGTCACAACATGAACCAACAGAAACACCATTGCTCACTGTCCATCCCAATCCAAGCAGCTCTGACAATTCAGCATCCCGACTAGAGGACATTGATGAACTGGTTTATTTTTCCTTCTCACAGATCAGTCAAGGCCCAGCTAGAAAAGAGTTGCAGGCCTGTCTTTCCAGCACTTGGCAGGAGAGGCAAGATAATGTGTGTTTAAATTAATTAAAAATTACGTAGCACCAGGCAAGATTGAGCTACATGATACATTGTTCTAAACAGAAATAAGGAAACCAATAGCAGTTGAGAAAACAGAAACGAAATTTTTTTGTTTTTGTTTTTGTTTTTGTTCTTTTGGTTTTTTTTTGTTTGTTTGTTTTTTAAGACAGGGTCTCTCTGTGTAGCCTTGGCTGCCCTGGACTCACTTTGCAGAGCAGGCTGGCCTCAAACTCACAGAGATCCACCTGCCTCTGCCTCCCAAGTGCTGGGATTAAAGGCGGGGGCCACCATGCCCGGCTCTGAAACGGAATTCTTAATGATAGAGAACAGAGCAATTAGATAATACTCCAGTAATGCATTAAATAAAATGAAATTTTAAAAATGATCCCAAAAATTGAGTTGCTTCTTAAAAGATAAAAACAATTTATTAGATTTATATTTTAAAAATTTAACTATATTGTCTGTGAAAATAATTTCTTTCTTAGTTACAGTTTCATCGCTGTGAAGAAGCACCATGAACAAGGCAACTCTTATGTAAAAAGTAACATTTAATTGAGGTTTGTTTTTTTTTTATGGTGTTAGACTTTTAGTACATTACCAACATAGTAGGAAGCACAGCAGTGTCCAGGCAGACATGGTACTGGAGGAGCTGTACAGTATATAACTAGATGCACAGGGAGCCAGGAGGGGACTCCACAGTAGGTAGAAACTGAGGTTTTTGGTTTGCTTTTTGTTTTTTGGTTTGTTTGTTTGTTTGTTTGTTTCAAGGCAGGGGTTCTGTGTATAACCTTGGCTGTCCTGGACTCACTCTGTAGGCCAGGCTGGCCTTGAACACACAGAGATCCACCTGCCACTGCCTACCAGGTGCTAGGATTAAAGGCGTGTGCCACCACACCCGGCAGAATCCGATTTTAGAGATCCTACAAGGCCACACCTCACAATACTCACTTTTCAGAATTTTAGCTGCAGCAGCTGATTGCCTACCCCATTTACCCTTGTGGAATAGATAATACATTATTCCTGATAATCTGATCTGAAGGCAGAAAAACCATGCTCCTTATGGAGATTCTTTTCCTCTGACTGCAATGGATAGTTGACTACAAGACTCAAATGGTTAATTTTGTTTTTAAATATTTATTGATTGATTATGTATACAGTGCTCTGCCTCCATGTACACCTGCAGGCCAGCAGAGGGCATCAGATCACATTATAGATGGTTGTAAACCACCATGTGGTTGCTGGGATTTGAACTTATGACTCTGAAAGAGCAGTCAGCGCTCTTAACCACTGAGCCATCTCTCCAGCCCCTTTTTTTAGTTTTTCGAGTCAGGGTCTCTCTGTGTAGCCTGGGCTGTTCTGGACTCACTTTGTAGACCAGGCTGGCCTCGAACTCACAACGATCCACCTGCCTCTGCCTCCGGAGTGCTGGGATTAAAGGCGTGTGCCACCACCGCCCAGCTCAAATGGATAATTTTAAAATGTTGTCATGATACAGTTTTTTTGTTTGTTTGTTTGTTTTTGTTTTTGTTTTTGTTTTTGGTTTTTCAAAACAAGCTTTCTCTATGTAGCCTTGGCTGTCCTGTACTCCCTTTGTAGACCAGGCTGGCCTCGAACTCACAGCGATCTGACTGCCTTTGCCTCCCGAGTGCTGGGATTACAGGCATGTGCCACCACCACCCGGCTCATGATACAGTCTTTAAATTTAAGGATTTACATCGTTTAACCAAGGGGACAGCAAGGTCACTGCCACGGAGGGCAACAGACTAGGAAAGAAACAACATGAGTAAACATTATTTCAGAAACATTTTTCTACAAAGCTAGAGGTGCAGATGTTCTAGAATTAACAAGCCTTCATAGGGAGAAATCACTCTATCTATTTAGGAGATTAAGAAAAAAACTTCTTTAATGATAGTGTGAAATCATATCTTGCTATTGCAAAAAAAGAAACCAGACTAGAAGAGATGTTGCATTTCACATATGCTGTCATTGTTACATGTTTTTTAGGATGGGGTTCTAGATTATGCTTTGAACAATTTAATAGAGACAGGAGTCTGCAAGGCTAGCCAATTAAGCAGATGGAAGATTTACACAGAAAGATATTCCTAGACTTGTTTCTTAAGTACAATGTAGACATAGCAGGTCATTTTTCAGGGACAGTGTTCTGACATGGAAGTACCAGAAGAGCAGACAGTAGAAAAGATAAAAAGCTGCCAATGACCTGTTTTCACAACTATGAAGTACAGACAACATAAATACAAAAAAGCATCAAGAAACCATCACCTATCTGCACTGTGAACTCTGCTCTTAGATTAATGCCTATGCTGAGCTACTTTAACGTCAGAAAAAAGTGGCTAATGTCTCTGAGCAGACTGACTAAAATGAAGGACACCTTGGCTTTCATAGAGGATCAGAAAGAGTTCATCTTAACTAGCCCTAGCTGCTCTGACTGAGGCCTATGACATCACTGTAGAGAATTCCATTCCTTCTTTTTTATTTTATGATTACAGGTGTTTGCCTGTATATATTTGTACACAGTGCCTACAAAGGCCAAGAAGATTCCAGATCTCATGGGGCAGAAGTTATAGCAGTTTGTTAGCTACCATAGAGCATCTGGGAAATTCATAAAGCATCCTCATTACTATCTGTTGCTCTAATCCCAGGCATTCTGACACCATCGCCTGGCCTCCCTGGCCACCAGGCATGATAGGGGTACAAAGACATGCATTCTGGCAAAACAGGACTCTAATTAGGATTAACTGGTATGGGGAGAGATTGGTACAAGGTTTGGCTACAAAATTTATACTGAGGCTCCATAGCCCAGGGCTACATGACTTCATGACTTTCATCAAATCCACAAATCTTATTCTTGGTGTTTTTGTTTGTTTGTGGAATTTTTTTGTTTTTGCTTTTGTTTTTGTTTTTTTGAGACAGGGTTTCTCAGTGTAGCATTGGCTGTCATGGACTCACTTTATAGACCAGGCCGGCCTCTAACTCACAGCAATTGGCCCACCTCTGCCTCAGGATTGCTGGGATTAAAGACATGCTCTACCACTGCTGGGAACACCTCCCATTCTTTCTGATCCTCACATAACCAAGGTGTCAAATTCCAGGATATGAATTGGCCTCCAAAGTGCTGGGGTTACTGGCATGTTATCTGAAACTTGTGTAATTAAAAAGCACCTGGTTGCCTGTGTGTCACAGCAGGGAAGCAGCCTGATTGCTAGTCTGTCACCTGAGACATTACCTTGAACATCATGCTGGGCTCATTCCCGGTCCTTGCTGGTTCCCGATCTCCTCTAAGAGCCCTCTGCTCAGCGGAGACCCACTGACTCTTCTCTCCTTACTGGGGAAGGCGCCCTCATCCCCACCCCTCCCTCCCTTCACACCTCCACTCCATCCTCTACCCCAGCCCCACTCCCAGCACTAGCACAACTATGGGTTTTTGTTTTCTTTTTAATCCCCTTTCCACTGAGGATGATGTGTTGATTAACTGTAGTGCTCCAAAATAATTATCTCTTCCTATATATATATATTTTTTAAAAAGATTTATTTGTTTAAGTATACAGTGTTTCACTTTCATGTACACCTGCCCACCAGAAGAGTGTGCCAGCTCTCCCCGTAGATGACTGTGAGCCACCATACGGTTGGTGGGAATTGAACTCAAGACCTTTGGAAGAGCAGGCAGCACTCTTAAGCACAGAGCCATCTCTCCAGCCTCTCTGAAATGATTATCATCCCTTTCCTGCTTTCCTCCAAGGTTTGTTTCATATCTATCAGGTGAAAGGTAGCTGCAGTTTCCCTGAACATAGCATGAAGCCACAAAACAAAAATGTTGTTTCCTAAACTTTCTTTAATTGAGAATCTTTTGTGTACCTTTTCACTTGTGGGTCAGACTGATAACTCCACTCGAATTTGAGCACTGGGCTTTGCAAGCTGTGCACGCTGATTCTAGGAAGAAGAAGGGAAGGGCCTGAGGGTTTTGCTGGGACCTCAGGCAAGCTCAGAAGTTGGGACCTGGTGAGCTCAAGGGCAAAGGGGGAGGGGCAGGCATCTGAGCTCAGGAGGCCTGAGTGGCTGGTTCTGCCCTGGGGTGAGTGCACAGGTGGAAATGCAGGGTCTTGGAGAACAGCTAGGAGTGCTACTGAAATACAAATCTCTCCACTTAAGAAAAAAGACTGGTCCTGCAATGGAAGCCTGTTCCAGGAACTACTGTGCTGTGTCCCTTCAGCACTCTCTAGCCATAGGGAAGTGCTCTTGTCACTCAAGACTCAGTGGCCAATCAGGGACTCCAGGAAAGAGAGAAAGACTGTTTTTCTGGGTGCCATGCTGTAAGTTCCTCTCTGTACTGGAGCAGACTTGAGTGGCCATGTAAGCTATCCTTCGAGTGTTTTTGTTGGGTGATGTGAGGAGAGCTCAGGCAAGGTCAGAAGACACAACATGGTAAGTGCAGAGTCACTGCTCACAGTAGGAGGAACAGGCAGCTGAGCAGAGGAAACTGGTGTAGTGGGTCTTCCCTGGGGCTGGGAGATAAGCAGCAACAGATGTGGCCACCTGTGAGGTCCTTTTCTGTCTTAGTAATTTTCTGGACTTGGTGATGGTCTCTGACTAACTGCACTGTGTGGATTACATCTACACAAAGCATTGGGAGCAGGGCCTTGTGAGTAGAAACATCCTTGGCAGGATTACAAACTCAGACCTCTGGTTTCTCTAACTTCTAAAAATCTGTTCTTAGCATGTAACATTTAGGTCTAAGATATATTTGGAAGCCCGGCATTATGGCACATGCCCGGAATCCCCGCACTCAGGAGGCAGGTGGCTCGCTGTGAGTTTAAGGCCAGCCTGGTCTGCAATGTGAGTCCATGGCAGCCAAGGACAACAGAGAAAAACAATGCCTTGCCCCTATGTGCAATGTTAGCTGCTGAGATCTTTAACCTGACACAAACAGCTACAAACAATGGCCCCTTTACTGAAATTGTAATAGTCACTGGCTCATGCTAACCTAACCAACCTGGAACTAAACATCCAATCAGCTTTTATTCACATGCATGAATTAATAAAGCTGGCAAGTTACAAATTCACACACCCTGCTAGAATCAGGTCCTTCTTCACAAAGGGGACTTCTGCCTGTAGCTGAGTCTCAAAACTTAGTCTGTGCTCTAGCTACTGTCGACCACGTTTCACTGGGCATTTACTGCAGACCTTCTGGTCTGCTCTGAAAGCAGAAGCTGTGCTGCATATGTTACTGAAATGGTCAGTTCATTACCTTACTCACATGAGGAATTTTGTGTGTGTGTTTGTTTGTTTGTCTTATTTTTCAAGGCTGTGTTTATCTATGTAGCCTTTGGCTGTCCTGAACTCACTTTGGAGACCATGCTGGCCTCGAACTCACAGTGATCCCCTGCCCCTGCCTCCTGTGCATTGGGATGAAAGGTGTGTGCCATGACTGCCAGGCCCCTACTGGGCTGCCACTGAGCTCACCAGGTCACAACTGCTGAACCTGTCTGTTCTCCCTTCAAAATGTTCAGGCACTTCCCTTCTTCCTGGAATCAGGGTGCATAGCTTGCAAAGCCTATCCTTCAACTTGGAGTGGAGTATTCAATCTCTGCCACAACTGAAAGGGGACCCAAACAGTCAAAATTAAGGAAACAGTTTACTTAACAAAAGTTTTGCTTTTGTGGCTTCATGCTGTGCACAGCTACCTTTCACATGATAGATATGAAAAAAACCTGGGACCAAAGAAAGATTCCTTCTATCAGTTCCATTCACCTAGAGAACCTTGACTAGCATAGCTGTGCAATTGTTTTTCACTTTCCCACTCGGGAAGAGTTGTAGGCTAACAACAGTGTTTCCCAGTGTTTGTCATCAGTTTCCTGCTCTTCTCCCAGGGTTGTCTCATAACCCCCTGTTAAAAAGAAACAGTAGTTTGCTTGTACCCAGCCTGAAGACACAAAACTAAAGTCTTGTCGCCTAACATTGCTCTTTCCTAGTGAGACATATGGATAACTCTACTGCAAGTTGAGAAATGGGCTCTTCAAGTTACCCACCTAGAGGCCGGGCGTGGTGGCGCACGCCTTTAATCCCAGCACTTGGGAGGCAGAGGCGGACGGATCGCTGTGTGTTTGAGGCCAGCCTGGTCGAAAAAGTGAGTCCAGGACAGCCCAGGCTAACACAGAGAGACCTTGTCTGGAAAAACAACAACAACAAAAAGTTACCTACCTAGATAGAGGAGGAAGCAGGGGAAGTGGCTACTGGGTGTGTGACTTGTTGAGGTCAGGGTCACTGTCCACAGAGAGGAGGAGCAGGAGGCTGTGCTGAGGAAGCGCAAGCAGTGAGTCCTCTCCGGGTTAGTTGGGAAAACAGATGTTGAGGCCATTGGAGGACAGTGCTACTGAAATGCAAGTCTCTACAGCTCTGGAAAATGGGAATCTTGCTGAAGAGTCAGCTTTGTAGCTGTTCAGGCTTAGGTGTTTCCCCGTGGTGTGCTCTGGCCTCTGCTGCTGGTTGTTGTGAGGGAAGCTCAAGCAAGTTCTGTAGTCCCGACTTGGTAAGTGGAGAGTGACTGCCAAGATCTGGAAGGAGCAGGCTGCTGTGGAGAGCTAGCTGGAGTGGTGGGGCTGTGTGGGAAGAGAGACCAGTAGGCTATTGGAGAATATGTACACATGCTACTGAAATGCCAGTATCTGTAGATCTGGAAATGTATGGCCCTCGACAGGAAGCCTGGGCCATGAATTATTGTGCTGTGTCCCTTCAGGACACTGTAATTCTAAGGGTGGTGCTCATGTCACTCGAGACTAGATGGGAAATAAGCCGCCAGGTGGACCAGCCAGTGTGAAGATGAGACACTTTCTTCTGGCTGCCATGCATAGGTGCAGCTCTTTAGCTGAACTTTCTTTAATGGTTCTGTGTGATGTGCTTTGAGCACAGCACCTGAGTGCTGTGAGGGAAGCTCAAGCAAGGTCCAAAATGACAACCTGGTGAGCTCAGGATCACTGTGGGATGATGGGTTATCTCCACAGGTGAAATAAGCCAGTGGAAGCCAGATAGAATGTAAAAATGGCAAGTTTACTTGGGAACTGAAATCCCTGGGCTAGTTCAGTAGCCTCAGGGGACAAAGCCAGAAGAAATGGCACCCCACTACCCAGGTATGGCAACAAGGATTGCAGGTGAAGGAAGATGAAGTATCTGCCACCTGCTGTACTAGGGAAGCCCTTTGCCCCAGGGGTGGGGCTTGGAGCATCTCAAGGAATGCTAAGAATGTGCAGAGGCTTTCCTAGCAGAGGGTAGGGTTGGAGAAAGAAGTGGGATGTAACAGAGCATGTAGGGGAAGGGGAGGGCAACTGCAGATGCCACTTAGCTGCAGGAGCTGGTGTAGTGGGTCCTCCCTGGGGCTGTGTGATAAACAGAGGCCAGATGCAGCCAGCTTTGGGGTCCTATGTGACCCTAGTCCCTTCCTGAACCTGGACCTGGACCTGGCCACTGAATAACTTCCTATGGGGCTACATTTGGGCAATTCTTTTGGAGCTTGGGCTGCTGTATAGAATTGTTCTAGGAAGGATGCCAACGTTGGAAAGCCTTATATTCTGTAGGATGTGCTACAAGTTCTGCCCTTAGCATTTAACGTTTAGGTGTAAGATCCTCTCTCTCCTCTCGAGTTTGTCTAATTGTATGAAAGCTTCACTTGACGTCATAAACATCTCCCTTTCATTTCATTACCCCTGTGAGCGGTATACAAGATGCAATTCTTACAAACCTTACTAGACATAAGACATAGCTTGTGCAAAACTTCCTGACCTCAGCTTTTGTACTTTCTATCTTCTACTTTTCCTTTCTTTTTCATCCTCTGTGACCTTCCACTTAGGAATTTGTAACTGATGTTTGAAAGCACTAGTGTCCTTAAGAAATACTTCTGTCACTATCATTGCTGGGTAAATGTCTTAAGTGGGTAGGCTTGCTGTGTCCAGTCCACATTTAAATTGTTCAAAACATAACCTGGGGACTAAATTTAAAGACATCTAATGGCAGCAGCATGTCGAATGAAAATCTGTTTTGAGCTGTCATTACAGAGATTTTTTTATTAGTAATTATTTATTTGTTTGTATTATAATGTCTGTGTGACAAGGCATATTAATTCTAGCACAACTGCATCTAAAGTCTTGGGGAAAAGTCTTTCCAATAAAGCTATGTTAACTCAGGGGGGCCTTGACGGCTGTCTGTTTCCCAGAGAAATGGCCTTGCTTTCTTCTTGACTAAACTTCCGAAGTTCTTTAATTAAAGGAGTGTACCCCAGCAGAGTTTTAAAATAACTCATTTTAGTCAATTTGTGAACTGTCCATTTCCATATCAGCAATAAATATTTACATGTGGATCATGACTTCTGTCTTCAGAATAGAACAGGATGCACAGTTTATATTTACACTGCAGGGTGAAGCAGGACAGGCCATAACTAGCTCAGACACCAATGTTTAAGGCAGTCAGCTGCAAGAGCTGAAGAAAGACCTGATTGGGGTAAGTGAGTGATGATGTCATCTCCCAGCATGGATTAACTCATGCCTGTGAATGGAAACAGATCAGATCAGTGGGTAAACATTTTCATATCAGTTAGCTGAAGCAGTTTTCTACTCATATTATTCATGCAGAATCAAGCAACAGGTAAACCCTTCTCTGCCATGAACTCTTTTTGTGAACTATGTATACTTTGCAAGAAAGTTTCCAGGTCCCCTTCTGAGGATCTCCAGCAGCCAGGCAGGGCTGTTTCAAGTGTTGGCCCTGGAATCCCCCTACATCATTCCCTGGGTGCCCCCTTTTTACATCTTCTGCTCACCTGGGTGCCAACTACGTGTGTTCCATGAGAAGGGTTCTCAGATGTTCAGCTTGTGGTGTTGGCCTCTCCACACCTCCAGACAGCAACACCCCAGGACTGCAGAGCTGCTGTGGCTAAATCTCCACAGTGCTGGGATGAGCAATCACACTCCTGGAGAAATTGAGAAGCTGAAGCCATGGAAAAGGCAGCAGCACCCAAAGCATCAGTTGTAGTTGCTGCTGACAGGGAACTCACAGGGTGGGAGATTTGTTCAACTGTTGATCTCCAGTGCCAACTCTATTGTAGGCTTAGATTTCTCAAAACCTACTTTACTTAGGGTTCCTAAATCCCTTTTATCTTCCTTTTAATCTACCAACCAGAGGTAGGGGAGAAAGAAGGTTGATAGAAAAAGGGTGTGTGACTAGTTTAGAAGCAGTTCTTTGGGGGAGATTCTATCATTTCTTGGCAGGGTACCAGAAATCCAGTCCAGTAGGAAGCATGAAACAATACCATGAGTCAGTGACAACAGATGATAAATGCTTGTTCTGCTTGAGTTAAAGATAAATGTGTGTTCTGTTGGAGTTAAGCAATATTACCCTGCTTTGTTTCTTTCTCAGGAGAAGAGTAGGGCAATAGCACATCCCCTGTATCCCCTACTTTATAGCCCATGGAATCAGTTTAAAATGCTTTGTCTATCCGCCTAGGCACAATGTAACAGGAATAGAATTAATTCTTCTTGCCTGGGTAGGACACAGTATACCTGAAATAAAATTGATTCTTCCTGATTATCTTTTTAAATTACCCTGTGAATGGTTTGGGTCACAGTGTCCTTTCTTAAACCCATACTTTGTTCTTGACCAGTCAGTCCATGTTAAGTGGTCAGTAAACTATCTCTGACCTGAGTTTGGTGTCGAGGTGGTCAGTGTGGGCTATTCCTGAACCCCAAGAGGCCAAAGCTAGCAGACTTCTAGGCTTAAGAAGCTTTCAGCTGCAGGTAAGCCAATTAAAGCAGGTAAAAATGTTAATGATGAGGCATGCCCTCATCAGAATGCCTGATTGCTATGTCTGTGAGAGACTATATTGGTCGATGAGTGATGTGGGAGGCTCTTCCACTAGGGTTGCAGTATCCCTTAGCAAGTGTGCCTGGGTTGGAAAAGAGATCAGGCTGCAAATAAGAGAGTGCTCAAGTAAGCAAGCAAGCCAGGGAACAATGTTTGTCCATGGTTTTTGCTATAATTTTCTAGGTTGAGTTTCTATTCTAACCTTATATAATGTTGGACTGTGAGCTGAAAGAACCATCTAAAAAAGCAACAAGTGGGACAGAAGAAAATGCAGTTTGTGGGTTTAGAGAAAAAAACAGAACTAGGTAGTTTTAGATGGCAGTCAAATCCTGAAAGAGAAGAAGGGATTTTCAAGGAGCTTAGCACCAGTAAATAGAAAGCCCTATTCTGCATTGGAAGCCTAAGATGGGTAACATCCATTCTTACTACACCCTAAATTAGTGAAAAGTATAGGCAAAGTGATTACAAAGCAGGCACTTCATATAAAACCTGCTGCAATTCCGGCCCATGCCTGGCATATTTTATCTCAGTTTAGAAACCAAGGCTGGCAGGATCCCCCATTGCTGTACTGTTGTTTTTAATTGTTTATTCATTATTGATACAGTAGCTGTCTGCAGCCAGAAGAGGGCACCAGTTCTCATTATAGATGGTTGTTAGCCACCATGTGGTTGCTGGGAATTGAACCCAGGACCTTTGGAAGAACAACCAGTGTTCTTAACCTCTGAACCATCTCTCCAGCCCCCATTGCACTGGTTTGTAAAACAAGAATGATGCACAATTCAAGGTCATGTATTCTGTCTCTGTGATTTCAGTTCAGCGTTGCTCCAGCTATTTATGTTTTGCAGAGCCAGTGCCCCAGTAAGGAAACTATGAGATTTCATTTCACCAGGCTTTGGACCTGTAGCCCATGTTTCATTTTGAGACCATAAGATGTTGAGATACCTAAGCTCTAAGAAATATATCATGGAGAGATGCATATACTGAGTTAAAGTAACAAAACTGAGTGATGAATGAGAAATTGCAGTCATAGGACCATCTACACCCTGTGAAACTGAAGCCTCATGTATCTGAGACAAAGCTAGGGTAATTGGTGTTTGAGTTGCTGGATTTTTTTTTTTTTTTGTCTCCATCCAATCTTGCCTCACCATAGGTACATTCCTCTCAATTAGAATGGGAAGGTTTATTCGGTGCCATTGTTTATTGTAAAGATATAACCTGTTTCCAGATTTTAGAAAATATAGCTATGAAAAGATTTTCTGGAGTGTCAGAAGAGTCTTTGTTCTCTTGAATAGTGTATGACCTGTTGCAGACCATTAGGATCATTGAAGTTGATTAAAATGCATTTTCACTGTGAGTCAATAATGACCAATATCAGAATATAATTTGTCAAATCAGAAAGACTCTAGGTAACGTCATATCTTTAAACACTTATCTCTCCCTTTTTTTTGGCTAATTTAGGGGAGCTTTTGTACTAGGAGTTTACCTAGATGTCTTTCTGGGGATGGGATTTGAGTGTCTGTACACTCAACCCATTTTATGTTTTTGTTTATACTGTGCTGTGTTTGAAACTGTTTGTTCAGCTGCCTTCTCATGCTGTCATGCATCCCTGATTATAGACCTGCCCCTAAGTCACATAAGATATAGTAGAAGCAGTTAGTAATCAATGCTAAGCTATTTTGCTAGCCTTATTTTTAATTAATGAACTAATCAATTAAGTTACTTTACAGCCTAACCTTTCCCTCCTCTACTCCCAGTCCCACCATCATTCCCCCTTTCCCCAAGGAGCCCTACTTCTCAGTGAAGAGGAGGCCCACAAGTGCTATCAACGTCCCCTGGCAGCTCAAGTTGCAGCACAACTAAGAACATTCTTTCCCACTGATGCCTAAGGCGGCAGCCCAGATACGGAAAAGGGGATCCAAAGTCAGACAGCATAGTGAAGATGGCTCCTATTCCCATTGTTAGGGGACCCTCATGTTCACCAAACTGCACATCTTATATATATATATGGGATCTAGGTTCAGCCTATTTATGCTCTTTGGTTATGGTTCAGTTTCTGTGAGTCCCCATGGACTCAAGATAGTTGACTTTAGGTTTTCTCAGGTGTCCTCAACTGCCGAGGATCCCTCTATCTTTTCTCCCAACCTTCCCCCAAATTCCCTGCTCTCTGCCTATGGTTTCCCTCTGGGTCTCTGCATCTGTTTCCATCGGCTGCTGGAGGAAGACTCTCAGAAAACAGTCATCCTAGGAACCTGTCTGCAAGTACAGCAGAGTGTCATTAATAGTGTCAGAGATTGGTTCTTTCTCTTTTGGGTAGGTGTTATGTTGAGCAGGAAGTTATTTGTTTGGCAATTCTTCAATCTTTGGTCCAACTTTATCTCTTTAATATTAATAGGCAAGGTAAATTTTGGGTCGATGGCTTTAAAGGTGGTTTTGTGTCCCCCTCCCTCCAGTGGAAGTCCCACCTGGCTATAGTAATTGGCAACTTCAGGCTCTTAACCCCTGATGGTACAGGTCTCAGCTAGAGTCACACCCATAGATTTCAAGGAGCCTTCCATTCCCAGAGATGCCCCCTTCTGCAGGAGATTGTTATTCAGAAGATGGCTGTTCTCATAAGAGATCACATGCAAAGACTTTCTTAGGCTTATGTAACCCAGCAGGCAAGAGATCACAATCAAAGGTCTTCTACGTCTGTGTGATCCAGTTGTAATGCAAAACATGCCTTTAATCCAGGAGACAGAAGCAAACACACATGAGTTTAAAGACAGCCAGGGATAGAGCAGGTATCAAGTAAAGAAAAGCTTAGATCCAGGCATGGTGATATAGTCCTTTCATCCTAATTGAAGGTTAAGTTAAAGAAGGAAGCAGCACCCATGCTTGAAAGTGATATATAATTGGGTGGAAGAAGAGGTGATGAATCAGAGAAGATGTGGTAGAAGAGGATATGGCCAACTCCCAGGAGAGAGAACCAAGGGAAGCTACTCAAGAGGCATTTGTACAGAGAGAGGAAGCAGTTTTGCCAGGACAGCAATAGAGAGATGGATTGCGGAGAATAAGGCAGATAATGTGAATAATCCCGAAGATTAGAGCAGATTGCTGAGTTAGTTTGAGGCTAAGCAGAGCAATTCTGGGCTGAGAGAAACTATATTAAGTAAGTCAGCTGTGAGAAGAGTTTGAGCCAGAACCGCTGAGTTGAACTCAGCTCAGAAAAAACAAGTAAGGGTGCGCTCTTTAAGCAGTCAATCTCAAGCTGGGTGTGGTGGCTCCACCTTTAATCCCAGCCCTCAGGGGGCAGAGGCATGCAGATCACTGTGAGTTCAAGGCCAGGCTGGTCTACAAAGTGAGTCCAGGATAGCCAAGGCTACACTGAGAAACCCTGTCTGGCAAAAACAAAAAAAACCAAAAACAAACACCAGCAGCAGCAACAACAACAACAACAACAAAAACCAGTGTATCTCAGAGACTGAAAACATTCTAGGCCTAGGTTAGATTGTATAGAGGCTAGAAGCTTCCAGGTCTAGACCTAGGCCATCAGAGGAGGTAGTAAGCCTCCTAGACAACGATTGATTCAGGAGAATAAAAGTTACTTTTACACCCTTCTACTGATGTCTGCTCTCTCTCCTGGTCCCACTTCCCCTACTCTCCCCACAGCTGATGCCACCCCTGTTACCTCTCCTCTCTTCTCCCACCTAGTTCCTTCCCTTCATCTACTTCAGATATCTATTTTAGTTTTGTTTCTGAGTGGACTTCAAACATCCTCCCTTAAGATCTTCTTGGCTTCTTTGGTTCTGTGGATTATACCATGGCTATTCAATATTCATGGTTAATATCCACTTATAAGTAAGTACATACCATTCTCATCTTTTGGATCTATGTTACTTCACTCATTAAGTTCTTTTGTATGTCCATCCATCTTTTCTAGTTTCATCCATTTTCCTGGTAATCGTATTAAGTTTTTTTTTTTTTTTTAAATAGCTGAGTGGTATTGCCTTTGTAACTGTACCAACTTTCTTTATCCATTCTTCCCATGTTGTGGGACATCTGTGATTTTTCCAGTTTCTGTCTACTATAAATTAAATTTCTGTGAACATAGTTGAGCAAGTGCCCTTGTGTTATGGTGTAGCTTATTTTATTTATGTGCCCAGGAGTGGTATAGCTGTTGAGGTAGGTAGATCTTTAAGTATGTCTAGTAATAATTTTCTGAGAAACCTCCAGATTGATTTCCAACATGGTTGTAGAAGTTGTCTTTCTCACCAGAAATGGAGGCATGTTGCCCTTCTTCCACTTCCCCACCATCGTGTCCTGTCACTTAGGTTCATGATCTTAGCCATTCTGAAAGGTGTAAGATGGAAATCAGAGTCATTTTGATGTGCATTTCCCTGATGAGTCCGGATGTTGAACATTTATTTAATAGCTTCTTGGAGATTAGAGATTCATCTGTTAAGAATTCTCTGTTTAGCTCTTATCCCCATTATTTACTTGGATGATTTGATTTATTGGTGTCTGATTTCTTGGGTTCTTTCTGTGTTTTTGAAATTATCCCTCTGTCAGACATAGCATTGGTGAAGGTCTTTTCCAGTCAGCTATCTGCCATGTTTTCCTATTGACAGTATCCCTTGCCTTCCAGGAGATTTTCAGTCCTATAAGGGCCCATTTATAGTTGTTGATCTTAGTGCCTGTGACATTCAGAGAGTTGTCTCCTTTACCAATGTGTTAAGGGCTATTCTTCACTTTTTCTTCTATTAGATTTACACTATCCAGTTTTATGTGGAGGTCTTTGATCCATGTAGACTTGAGTTTTGTGAAAGGTGAGAAACACAGATCTCCATGTCTTCTGCTAGATGCAGACATCGAGATTGGCCAGGACCATTTGCTGAAGATGCTTTGTTTTTTCCATTGTGCAGTTTTGGTTTCTTGATAAAAATCAAGTGTCAGTAGGAGTTTGGGTTTATTTGTGGGTCTTTGATTCAATTCCATTGATCAGCTGGTCTGTTTTTAATGCCAGTACCATGTGTTTTTTTATTTGATACCTCCAGAAGTTTCTTTATTACGCAGAAAATTTTTTAACACTGCTGGGTTTTTTGTTGTTCTATATGAAGTTAGGTTTTCTCGTTCAATGTTTACAAAGAATTGTGTTGTAACTTTTATGGGCATTACATTAAAACTATTGATTGATTTGGGTGAGATGGCAGTTTCTACTTCTTTATTCCATCCAACCATGAGCATGGGAGATCTTTCCATCTTCTGATTTCTTATTGTTTCTTTTATCAGAGCCTTGGATTATAGTCATACAAGTCTTTCACTTGCTTGTTAGGTTTTACACCATGATATTTGAAATTATTTGTGGCTATTGTACAGGGTATAGTATCTATAGTGTTTTCTCATACCATTTACAGATTGAATTAAAAAGGGCTACTGAAGGCTTTGCATCTTGCCTACTGAGATTACAGGCATGAGAAAATATACTCAGCTTAAAATTTATTTTTATCATTAGTAATTGTTTATACAATTTCTCTGACATGAGCCCAGGATTCCTAAATTGTTTTTCTACCTCCCTCCCCTCTTCTCTGTTGATTGGCATTTATCTTGCAAGCCTATACACTATTCAAGGGCTGAGGAATGACAGATGTGGACCTCTGTATTCAGGATCCTTTTAAAATGACTTGGTTACATTAGAACATCTGTATCAGGAAATAAGTTCAGGAAGCCACAGAATTATATGAATATATTGTCAATAAAGGATACAGCTACACTGTTATCACTATCATGCTTTCTCTTGCACCCATGTATGAGATATTATAGGATGCATTGACCTATGATGATGTGAATGTGAAATTCACTCAGCAAGAGTGGGCTTTGCTGCATCCTGCCCAGAAGAGTTTCTACAGAGAGGTGATGCTGGAGACCTACAGGAACCTCACTGACATAGGTAGGACTGTGAATTTTATGTTGCTTTAAAAATGTAGCAATAACTCTTTCTCTGTTGTTATTATTTGTTATTGTAATGTCAACTGAAAATGAGGATGAATGAGATGAGTAAATCTCATTTTTACTAAAAAGTTACTTGAATTTTGCCTACTTTCCAATAATATATCATGCATTTTCTCATACTCTATTTTAGGTTACAATTGGGAAAATCATAAGATTGAAGAGAATCTTGAAAGTTCTAGAAGATCTAGAAGGTAATTTTCATGTGCAAGTTGATACGAATGTGCCTCTGAATTACTTTTAGTGCATCCTTTAAGTTCTAAAGAAAAACAAGAGTGTAAGTATGCACTGTTTGAAGTGTATCAATGATTATTAAATTCTGACAAAACCATGTACTTCAAAATCAGGTAGCTGATTTATTTTTTGTAAGACATTTCTCTAAAAAAGAAGATAAGAAAACAATGCATTAACAGATATCACCATTTGAATTATAGTGAACTAGACTATAGAACTCCTAGTCTTTGTCTCACACCACTTAGATCATGCAGAAGATATCCACATTAAGTAGACGATAAGTCTATGTCCAAAACTTTCTAATAAACAAGTAGTCCATCATAAAGCTGTGTGTTCATAATATATTTGTAGTAATGTTAAGTTTAGTGAGAGGGACAATTTATGAAAATGAAGAATGTTGTTGTGGAGAAACTCTAATCCCTATGCAGTGTTTCACTGAAAAAAACAAAAAGTGAGACTGTGAATGCAGGGTAAACCGTTTCATTTGTAATCTTCCTTAATAGATATGTCATTTATCACAATGGATACAGGCCTTATCGGCATAGGACCGTTGAAAAAAGCAATATAATCCCCTCTTCCTCAGAAGAGTTAGAATACTTGTAGTAGTACCTATAACTTGTAGAATTTCTGAATGTAATATGTGTTTAAAATTAACGGCTTTTCCAATTTTATTGGCAATATATCAACAAACTCACACTGCAGAAAAGCTTCCATGAGTACTATCAATGTGGATTGCCTCTTTTTGCCTCAGTTCACTTTGCAATTGTAGTATGACTCACATGATAGGAAAAATCTTAATGCAATCAGAGTGGTAAATCTCACTTCTCCCAGTTCTCTTCCAATATGTGAACAACCTCTTCTATATTAAAAGGATGCTATAAACGTGGTCCATGCAATACATGAACTTTCAATCACAGGGCTATTCAAAGATACAAAATAACACATGAAGACAGGAGAAAAATGAAAGTCAATAAAGTGATAGTATCATGAGATCTTATTACTCTCTATTAAATTGTTCAAAGCATAATCTAGAACCCCATCCTAAAAAACATGTAACATTGACAGCATACGTGAAATGCAACATCTCTTCTAGTCTGGTTTCTTTTTTTGCAATAGCAAGATATGGTTTCACACTATCATTAAAGAAGTTTTTTTCTTAATCTCCTGAATAGATAGAGTGATTTCTCCCTATGAAGGCTTGTTAATTCTAGAACATCTGCACCTCTAGCTTTTTAGAAAAATGATTCGGAAATAATGTTTACTCATGTTGTTTCTTTCCTAATCTGTTGCCCTCCATGGCAGTGACCTTGCTGTCTCCTTGATGAAACCATATAAATCCTTAAATTTAAAGACTGTATCATGAGCCGGGCGTGGTGGCACACGCCTTTAATCCCAGCACTCGGGAGGCAGAGACAGGCAGATTGCTGTGAGTTCGAGGCCAGCCTTGTCTACAAAGCGAGTCCAGGACAGCCAAGGCTACACAGAGAGACCCTGTCTTGAAAAACCAACAAAACAAAACAAAACAAAAAACTCCAAAACAAACAAATAAAGACTGTATCATGACAACATTTTAAAATTAACCATTTGAGTCCTGTAGTCAACTATCCATTGCAGTCAGAGGATAAGAATCTGCATAAGGAGCATGGTTTTTCTGTCTTCAGATCAGATTAGAAGGAATAATTTATTATCTATTCCACAAGGGTGAATGGGGTAGGCAATTAGCTGCTGCAGCTAAAATTCTGAAAAGTAGGAAATATCTTATTGTTGATGTGAACGAAGGGATCTCTAAAATCAGGTTCTGCCGGGCATGATGGCACACGCCTTTAATCCCAGCACTTGGTAGAGAGTGGCAGGTGGATGTCTGTGAGTTCAAGGACAGCCTGGTCTACAGAGTGAGTCCAGGACAGCCAAGGCTATACAGAGAACCCTTGCCTTGAAAAAAAAAATAAAACAAACCAAAAAACAAAAAGCAAACCAAAAACCTCAGTTTCTACCTACTGTGGAGTCCCCTCCTGGCTCCCTGTGCATCTAGTTACATAGTGTACAGCTCCTCCAGTACCATGTCTGCCTGGACACTGCTGTGCTTCCTACTATGTTGGTAATGGACTAAAAGTCTAACACCATAAAAAACCCTCAATTAAATGTTACTTTTTAAATAAGGGTTGCCTTGTTCATGGTGCTTCTTCACAGCAATGAAACCGTAACTAAGAAAGAAATTGTTTTCACAGTCAATATAGTTAATTTTTTAAAATACAAGCTGGGCGTGGTGGTGCACATCTTTAATCCCAGCACTCGGGAGGCAAAGACAGGAGGATCGCTTTGAGTTCCAGGACAGCCTGGTCTACAAAGTGAGTCCAGAACAGCCAAGGCTACACAGAGAAACCCTGTCTCAAAAAACAAAAACAAACAAACAAAATTTTAAATATAAATCTAATAAATTGTTTTTATCTTTTAAGAACCTCAGCAATAGATTAGCTTCCTGTGCAGAGAGAGAACTCTGGAATATGAGGCCTGTTTGTAAGAAATGGAAAGTCCACAACATAACAGGTTAAGGTTCAGTTTTAGTTAATTTTATGTGAGTTGTGACTCCATTTATTTAAAATTTATACAAATAGAATCAGAAGTAAATGTGTAGTATCAGTCAAGTACAAACTTTTCCTGCATGTATTTTCTTAGTGTAATAAACATGTAAGGGCTTGATTCAAAGCCCAGTGTAGAAAGCAGCTGACAGTCCAAAAGCTGACGTGTGACCAGATGTGTGAGTGATAGATAAAACCTTAGTAGTAAATTCTGACCTAAGAGCAGCCATGACTGCAAGTTGGTGATAAGAGTGACGCAGAAAGCTAGATGTGTGAATTAGAGAGGATAAGGTTAAGTTAAGTATAAAAACCCTGAGAAGCAGCAGCCAGCTCTCTCGCTGTCACCATGACTACCTGAAATGCTGCCTATGACAAGGCGCTCTTCCCGGATGGAGCAAACAGACAAGCTGTCAGATAACAACCCGAGAATTGAATCAAGTCGCAGCAGCGAACCTGTTCGACAGAAAATCGCGATATCAGGTCTTATACCCTAATGGCATGAGCTCCTAGAACATTGATATCATAAGAAGCTCCTAGAACATTGATATTATAAGATGCTAAATGCTACTCCTATTGGAATTAACATAGTTTTAAGAGTATAATGGAATGGTATTGGTGGCATAGCCTAGGAGCCTTAGCTGCCGCCTTTTGCTGTATTTGTCTTTGTATTGCTAATAAATCTCTCTGGCTAAAACGTACCCCTTGCTCTTGGCCTGCCTCCTTTGTTCCGGATTCTGAGTGTAAACTCTCTGCTCGCGACACTTAGGTCTTTTGTCAAAAACTTTTGTGTATGTTTCTGCTTTTGTTTTAGGCTTTTTCTCTCCAAACCCTTTATTTTTCATAGATATTGTACACATTCTTGATTATTCTAATTTCTTGTGATATTAACGTATTTTCCATTACTAAACTTTTTTAGTATGGTCAGTGTATATGTCACTCAACATGTAGTGGCCAATCAGAGCCTCTAGGCAGAGACGCGGAGGCGGGTTCTTCCGGGAGCCTTGCTGAAGAGCTGCGCAGGCTCGGGTGGTTCCGCGTGGTGTGCGCTGACCTCTGCTGCTGGGTGTTGTGAGAGAAGCTCAAGCAAGTCCCAAAGTCCCGACATGGTGAGTGGAGGGTCACTGCCCAGAATTGGGAGGAGCAGGCAGCTGTGGAGAGCTAGCTGGAGTGGTGGGGCTGTGTGGGAAGACAGACCAGTAGGCTATTGGAGACTACGCACACGTGCTGCTGAAATGCCTATCTCTGCAGTTCTGCAAATGGACTGGAAGCCTGGGCCATGAGCTATTGTGCTGTGTCCCTTCAGGACACTGTAATTCTAAGGGAGGTGCTCATGTCACTGGAGACTTGCTGGCCAATCAGAGCCTCCAGGCAGACCAGCCAATATGAAGATGAGGCTCTTTCTTCTGGCTGCCACGCACAAGTGCAGCTCTCTAGCTGAGCTTTCTTTAATGGTTCTGTGTGCTGTGCTTTGAGCACTGCTGCTGAGTGCTGTGAGGGAAGCTCAGGCAAGCGCCAAAGTGGCAACATGGTGAGCTCAGGGTCACTGCTGACTGATGGGTTATCTCCACAGGTGAAATAAGCCAATGGGGCCAGATTGACAGTAAAACGGAGGCAGGTGGATCTCTGTGAGAGGCAGGTGGATCGCTGTGAGTTTGAGGGCAGCCTGGTCTACAAAGTACGTCCAGGACAGCCAAGGATACACAGAGAAATCCTGTCTCGAAAAACCAAAAAAAAAAAAAAATAATAATAATAATAAAGTAAACCGGGCAAGTTTACTTAGGAAGTGAAATTCCTTGGCTAGTTCAGGAGCCTCAGTATACAAAGCCTGCGGAAATCGCCCTTCTGGACCCGCCCTCCTCCACCTGCCCTCCTCAGCCCCCGCTGTGGCAACTAGGATTACAGGTGAAGGAAGATTAAGTATTGGCCACCTGCTGTACTAGGGAAGCCCTTGGCCCCAGGGGAGGGGCTTGGAGCATCTCAAGGAATGCTAAGAATGTGCAGAGGCTTTCCTTGCAGGGGCAGGGTTGGAGAAAGAAGTGGGCTCTGACAGACCAGGTAGATGACAACTGAACACCCACATTGGGGAACATCATAAAAGTGGGCTACAGGAGCTGGTGTGGTGGGTCCTCCCTGAGGTTGTGTGGTCAGCAAAGGCCAGATGTGGCCACATTTGGTCCGTGTTAAGCTTTGATGGAGAAAAGTAGAATTGATGATGTGAAGGATGCAGCAATTCGTAGAAATTTTAAAAGCTCAGGTAGAATTTAGCTGAAGCAGGATTGCCTCCAACACACCCCACAGAAAAACAGTATGCTAACAGGCCTGTTAGAAGTCAGGATGCTAGGATACAAGATACAATTCTTTAAAAACTTACTTGATATGAGACATAGCTTGTGCAAAACCTCCTCACCTCAGCCTTTGTACTTTCTATTTTCTACTTCTCCTTTCTTTCTCATCCTCTGGAACCTTCCACTTAGGACTCTGTCACTGATGTTTGAAGGTACTGGGTCCTTAAAAATACTTCTGTCAATATCATTGCTGGGCGAATGTCTTAAGTGGCTAGGCTTGCTGTGTCCAGTCCATATTTAAGTTGTTCAAAACATAACCTGGGGAGTAAATTTAAAGAAACTTAATGGCAGCAGCATGTAGAATACAAAATCTGTTTTTAGCTGTCATTACAGAGATTTTTTATTAGTTAGTTTTGTATTTGTGTGTATTATATGTATGTATGTATGCATATTAATTCTAGGACAGCTGCCTCTTTGAGAAAAGTCTTTCTGATAAAGTAGGCTAACTCAGGTGGCCTTGAAGCCTGTCTGTTGCTTCCCAGAGAAATGGCCTTGCTTTCTTCTTGACTAAACTTCTTAAGTTGTTTAATTAAAGGATTGTACCACAGCAGAGTTTAAAAATACTCACTTTAGTCATGTAGTGAACCGTCCATTTCCATATCAGGAACAGGATTTTCATGTGGATCATGGCTTCTGCCTTCAGATCCGAATAGGATGCACAGTTTACGTTTACACTGATGGGTGAAGCAGGACAGGCCATAACTAGCTCACAGACTAATGTTTAGGGCAGTCAGCTGCAAGAGTCAATACTATGAAGAAAGACCTGATTGAGGTAGGGTGAGTGATGATGTCATTTTCCAGCATAGATTATCACATACATGTGAAGGGAAACTGACGAGATCAGTGGGTAAACATTTTGGGTAGGTTAGTTTTAGCCACTGAATATTAAATTTCTATTTAATGGACTCTCCTATGCAGATATGTGCAGTCCTCATTGACACAGTTAAGTCAGCTCAGACATTTGAGACTTAGGCTACTGGTTGTTGGTGTCTGTCTGATCTCAGTGGCTAACATTGCCCAGAAGGGCAAAGTCAAACAGTACAAGTTTGGTAGTAGAGTTTTTGGTGTCACTTATATATACTATAGTATCATCTGCCAATTAGGATACATTGAATGCTTCCTTTCCAAATTCCACCCTTTTGACCACTTTTAGTTGCCATATTGGTTAGGTTGGACATCAAGTGTTATATTAAGTAGAAATGGAGAAAGAGGAGAGACTTCTCTTTATTTAGATTTTAGTGGAATTGCTTTGAGGTTCTCTCCATTTAAGTTGGTGTTGCTATAGACTTGTGTAAATTGTGTTTAATATGTATAGGTATGTCCCTTGCATTTGTAATCTCTCCAAGATTTTATCATGAATTGGTGTTGAATTTTTGTGAAGGGCTTGCTTAGTGTCTAATAAGATGACCTTGTGATGTTTTTCCCTATGTCAGTTTATTTATTTTACCTTTACTGGTTTTCCTGTCATGAGCCATTCCTGCATCAATGGGATGAAACTTCGTCAACCATTGTGGGTTATCTTTTTGATATGTTCTTGGATTAAGTTTACATTTATTTTATAGAGTATTTTTGCTTCAATGTTCATGAACAAATTTGGTCTGTAAATCTCCTTCTTTGTTGAGTCTTTACATCCTTCATGTGTTAAGGTATTGTGGCCTCATGAAATGAACTGGGTAACTTTCCTTCTGTTTCTATTTTGTAGAGTACTTTGAGCAGTATTGAAACTAAGTCTTCTTTGAAAGACTTGTTGAATTATGCACTAAAAGTGTCCAGTCCTGCATTTCTTTCTATATATGTATATAAAGAGATTTATTCATTATTTATGCAGTATCCTGCTCACTTGTATCCTGCCCACCACAAGAAGACACTAGATCTCATGACAGGTGGTTGTGAGCCACCATGTGGTTGCTGGGAATTGAACTCGGGACCTTTGGAAGAGCAGACGGTGCTCTTAACCTCTGAGCCATCTCTCCAGCCCCAGTCCTGCATTTCTTTTGTTGGAGTCTTTCAATGAATTCTTTCATGTCACTAGGTGTTAGAGGTCTACTTATGGTAAATTGTTATGTCATTTGGGTTTAACTTTGGTAAGTGCTACATGTTGTTATGTTTACCTGTAAGTAATTAACATTATTAGGCCTATGCCTATTCTTATTACAACAGTATAACCCGCTAGCAATCAGTCAAGACACAGACACCTATTATATTTTAAAATACCTGTAGTTAACCTAGGGCAGGGCAGATATTAATTCTCTAAACTACTTCCCTTAGTGGGGCAGGTATGGGATACCTGTCCCAATCCCACAGCATTTAATTCTAATAATTTCTATCAAGCTACCTCACATCCAGAATCCCACATACTTGCTAATGTTCTTCATCAGGGCCAAATCCTCCATCCATGCTGGCCATGTGCTTCTCCTCCACCTAACCCATTCCGGTGAGACCTCCTTCTCTCCCTTGTCCTCAGATCTGTCTTCATCCCAAGATTCTCTCTGTCTTCCCAAGCCCTAGACCCTTAGCCATGTCTATTCCATTTGCCCTGCCCAGTAGTGATGGTCTTATATAAGTTAGCATCAAAATACAGCAGACCAATAGGTACCTATGAAGAAAATTATTCATTTTGTTTAGATTTTTCATTTTGGTGCAATACAGGTATATAAAAGTATGTCCATATGATTTTGGAGATTTTCCCATTGTGTGGCACCCTGCTCATTTTTTTCTTTTTCTTTCTTTTTTTTTTTTTTTTTTTGGTAAATGTGACTATTCCTTCCCTGTCTTTTAGTTATTTCAATAAGGGTTGTCCATTTTGTTGATTTTTCTCAGTGAACCAACTCTGTGTTTTATAAATCCTTCCATTGTTCTCTTTGTTTTTATTTTTTGATTTCAGCCCTAATTCAATAGTTTCTTCCTGTTTACTACTTTTACTTGTGCTTCCTTCATTTTGTTCTAGACTTTTATATGTGCTGGTAAGTGCTTAGTAAGAAATTCCTGTATATGTTATGTATGCACTTAGTGCTGTCAACTATCCTTTTTTTTTCTTTTTTTTATTAATTAATTTACTCATATTACATCTCAGTTGTTAGCCCATCCCTTGTATCCTCCCATTCCTCCCTTCCTCCCACTTCCCCCTATTCCCCTCCCCTATGTCTGTGTCTGAGGGGGACCTCCTCCCCCTGTATATGCTCATAGGGTATCAAGTCTCTCCTTGGTGACCTATTATCCTTCCTCTGAGTACCACCAGGCATCTCCATCCAATGGACATGTTCAAATATGGGGTACCAGAGTTTGTGTGAAAGTTAGATCTCCTTCTCCACTCAACAGTGGAGAATGTCCTGTCCATCGGCTAGTCTGGGTAGGGGTTCGAGGTTTACTGTCTATATTTTCCTTGGCTGTTGCCATAGTTTGCGGAGGACCCCAGAGCCCAGACTCGCCTGTAGTTTTCCAGGACCTGCTGGATCCTTCTATTTCCTCATTCTCCCAGGCTTCTCACTCCTAAAGTCTCAATAGGATGTCCTCCCCTCTTACCCACTTTCCTGGTAGGTACAGTTTTTCATGGGGACGTACACCTTGGACTAGTGTCTGGATATAAGTGAGTATATACCATTTAGCTCTTTTTGCTTCTGTATGAACTCACTCATTATGACAATTTCTAGTTCAATCGATTTGTCTACAAATTTTGGAAATTCCTTGTTTTTAATAGCTGAGTAGTATTCCGTAGTGTAGATGTGCCACAGTTTCTTTATCCATTCTTCTACTGAGGGACACATAGGTTGTTTCCAAGTTCTGGCTATTATGAATAAGGCAGATATGAACATGGTTGAACATATATCCCTGTTGTGTGGTAGTGCATCTTCTGCGTATATTCCAAGGAGTGGGATAGCTGGGTCTTGAGGAAGCCCTATTCCCATTTTTCTGAGAAAGCGCCAGATAGCTTTCCAAAGTGGTTGTACTAGTTTGCATTCCCACCAGCAATGAAGGAGTGTTCCTCTTTCTCCACACCCTCGCTAGCATGTGGTGTCAGTTGAGTTATTGATCTTAGCCATTCTGATGGGTGTAAGATGGAATCTCAGTGTCGTTTTGATTTGCATTTGTCTGATGACTAAGGAGGTCGAGAATTTCTTTAAGTGTTTCTCAGCCATTTGATATTCCTCTGTTGAGAATTCTCTGTTTAGTTCTGCGCCTCATTTCTCTATTGGGTTATTCAGTTTGGTGGTGTTCAATTTCTTGAGTTCTTTATATATTTTGGATATTAGACCTTTGTCAGATGAAGGGTTGGTGAAGATCTTTCCCAGCCTGTAGGCTGTCGCTTTGTTCTCTTGACAGTGTCACCAGCCTTACAGACGCTTCTCAGCCTCATGAGGTCCCATTTATTAATTGTTGACGTTAAGGCCTGGGCTGTTGGTGTTCTGTTCAGGAAGTTGTCTCCTGTGCCTATGTGTTCCAGACTCTTCCCCACTTTTTCCTCTAACTGGGTTAAGGTCTGTGGTTTTAGGTTGAGATCTTTAATCCACTTGGACCTGAGTTTTGTGCATGTTGCCGAATAGGTGTCTAACAACTATCCTTTTATCATCACTTTTATTGTGTACTATATGTTTACATATGATGTGCATTCATTTGCATTGAATTCTACAAGGTCTTTAATGTCTTTCTTTATTTCTGTCTTGACCCATTTTCACTCTGGGGAGAGTTATTTAGTTTCCATGAGTTTTAAAGACTTCCTTTGTTTCTGTTGTTGATGATGTGTAGCTTTAGTCTATGCTGGTCAGACAGAATGCAGGAGTTGTTTCAATTACCATGTACCTTTTAAGACTTTCACTGTGTTTGAGTATGTGTTCAATTTGGAGATATTTCCATTTGTTTTTGAGAAGAAGGCAAACTCTTCTGTGTTTGTGTGGAATGTTCTGTAAATATCTGGTGAATTCTTTGGATTTTAATAGCAGTTAGCTGAAGCATATTTCTGTTCATATTATTCATGCAGAATCAAGCAACAGGTAAACCCTTCTCTGCCATGGACTCTTTTTGTGAACTATGCATACTTTGCAAGAAAGTTATCAGGTCCCCTTCTGAGGATCTGCAGCAGCCAGGCAGGGCAGTTTCAAGGTTTGGCCCTGGAATCCCCCTACATCATTCCCTGGGTGCCCCCTTTTTACATCTTCTGCTCACCTGGGTGCCACCTGCGTGTGTTCCATGAGAAGGGTTCTCAGATGTTCAGCTTGTGGTGTTGGCCTCTCCACACCTCCAGACAGCAACACCCCAGGACTGCAGAGCTGCTGTGGCTAAATCTCCACAGTGCTAGGATGAGCGATCACACTCGTGGAGAAACTGAGAAGCTGAAGCCATGGAAAAGGCAGCAGCACCCAAAGCATCAGTTGTAGTTGCTGCTTACAGGGAACTTACAGGGTGGGAGATTTGTTCAACTGGATTTACTCTGTGAGCTCCAGTGCCAACTCTATTGTAGGCTTAGATTTTTCAAAACCTACTTTACTTAGGGTGCCTAAATCCTATTATCTTCCTTTTAACTACCATCGAGAGGTAGGGGAGAAAGAAGGTTAATAGAAGAAAGAGGGTGTGAACTAGTTTAGAAGTAGTTCTTTGGGGAGATTCTATTCTTCCTGGGCAGGGTACCAGAAATCCAGTCCAATAGGAAGCACCAAACAATACCATGAATCAGTGACAACAAATGATAAATGCTTGTTCTGCTTGAGTTAAAGATAAATGTGTCTACAAAGCGAGTCCAGGGCAGCTAAGCCTACACAGAGAGACCCTGTCTCGAAAAACCAAAAAAAAAAAAAAAAAAGATAAATGTGTGTTCTATTGGAGTTAAGCAATATTACCCTGCATTGTTTCTTTCTCAGGAGAAGAGTAGGGCACTAGAACATCCCCAATACCTCTACCTTATATCCCATCGAATTAGGTTAAAATGCTTTGTCTATCCACATAGGCACAATGTAGCAGGAATAGAGTTTTTCTTCCCTAAGTAGGAAACAATATACCTGAAATAAAATTGACTCTTCCTGATTATCTTTTTTGAATTACTCTGTGAATGGTCTGGGTCACAGTGTCCTTTCTCAAACCCATACTATGTTCTTGACCAGTCAGTTTTTGTTAAATGGTCAGTAAACTATCTCTGACCTGAGTTTGGTGTCCATGTGGTCAGTGTAGGCTATTCCTGAACCCCAAAAGGCCAAAGCTAGCAGGCTTCTAGGCTTAAGAAGGTTTCAGCTGCAGATAAGCCAATTAAAGCAGGCAGAAATGTTAATGATGAGGCATGCTCTCATCAGAATGGATGATTACTATGTCTGTGAGAGATTATACTGATTGATGAGTGATGTGGGAGGCTCTCCCGCTAGGGTTGCAGTATCCCTTAGCACGTGTGCCTGGGTTGGATAAGAGATCAGGCTGCAAATAAGAGAGTGCTCAAGTAAGGAAACAAGCCAGGAACAATGTTTGTCCATGGTTTTTGTTATAATTTTCTAGGTTGAGTTTCTCTTCTAACCTTACAGAATGTTGGACTGTGCGCTGACAGAACCATCTAAAAAAGGAACAAATGGGGCAGAAGAAAGTACAGTCTGTGGGTTTAGAGAGAAAACGGAACTAGGTAGTTTTAGATGGCAGTCAAATCCTGAAAGAGAGGAAGGGATTTTCAAGGAGCTTAGCACCAGTGGAGAGAAAGCCCTACTCTGCATTGGAAGCCTAAGATGGGCAACACCCATTCTTGCTACATTGCAAAGCAGGCACATCATATAAAACCTACTGCAACGTGCAACTCTGGTCGATGGCTTGCATATTTCATCTCAGTTTAGAAACCAAGGTTGGCAGGATCACCCATTGCTGTAGTGGTGTTTTTGTTTTTGTTTTTTAATATTATTTGTTATTTATACAGTATTCTGTCTGCAGGCCAGAAGAGGGCACAAGATCTCATTATCAATGGTTGTAAGCCACCATGTGGTTTCTGCCAATTGAACCTAGGACCTTTGGAAGACAATCAGTGTTCTTAACCTCTGAGCCATCTCTCCAGCCCCCATTGCACTGGTTTTTAAAACAGGAAAGATGCACAATTCAAGGTCATGTATTCTGTCTTGTGACTTCAGTTCAACGTTGCTCCAACTATTTATGTTTTGCAGAGACACTGCCCCAGTAAGGAAACTATGAGATTTCATTTCACCAGGCTTTGGCTATGTAGCCCGTGTTGCAATTTGAGACCATAAGATGTTAACATACCTAAGCTCTGAGAATTACATCATGAAGAGATGCATATACTGAGTTAAAGTAACAAAACTGAGTGATGAATGAGACAATGCAGTTAGGGCCATCTACACCCTGTGAAACTGAAGCCCCATGTATCTGAGACAAAGCTAGAGTATTTGGTGTTTTAGTTGCTTTATTTATTTATTTATTTATTCATTCATTTTGTGTCCATCCAATCTTGCCTCACTATATGTACCTTCCTCTCAATTAGAATGGGAAGGTTTATTCTGTGCCATTGTATATTGTAAAGGTATAACCTGTTTTCAGATTTTAGAAAATGTAGCTATCAAAAGATTTTCTGGAGTGTCAGAAGTGTCTTTGTACTCTTTTTTTTTTTGTTTGTTTGTTTTTTTTGTTTTTCTGAGACAGGGTTTCTCTGTTTAGCCTAGGCTGTCCTGCACTCACTTTGTAGACCAGGCTGCACAGCGATCCACCTGCCTCTGCCTCCCGAATTCTGGAATTAAAGGCGTGCGCCACCACGCCCGGCTTGTACTCCTGAATAGTGGATGAGCTATTGCAGACTGTTAGGATTATTGAAGTTGATTGAAATGCATTTTCACTGTGGGTCAATAATGACCAATATCAGAATTTATTTGATCAAATCAGAATGACTCTGGTTAGTGTCATTTCTTTAAATACTTATCTTATTCTTCTTTATTTTATTTTTATTTTATTTTATTTTATTTTATTTTGAGACAGGGTTTCTCTGTGTAGCCTTGGCTGTCCTGAACTCGCTTTGTAGACCAGGCTGACCTCGAACTCACAGCGATCCGCCTGCCTCTGCCTCCCAAGTGCTGGGATTAAAGGCGTGCGCCACCACACCCGGCTCTTATTTTATTTATTTATTTATTTATTATTATTATTATTATTATTATTATTATTATTAATTTGCTTTCTTAGTGGAGCTTTTGTAGTAGGAGTTTATCTAGATGTCCTTTTAGGGATGAGATTTGAGTGGCTGTAGACTCAAGCCATTTCATGTTTTTGTTTCTTCTGTGTTGAGTTTGAACCTGTTTGTTCAGCTTCCTTCTCGTGCTGTCAAGCATCCATGACTATAGACTGAGCCGCTCATTAATGAACAAATGATTTAAATCACTTTACAGCCTGACCTCTCCCTCCTCTACTCCCAGTCCCACCATCATTTCCCCTTTCCCCAAGTAGCCCTCCTTCTCCTCAGTGAAGGGGAGGCCCACAAGTGCTATCAACGTCCCATGGCATCTCAAGTTGCAGCAGGATTAAGAACATCCTTTCCCAATGATGTCTAAGGCGGCAGCCCAGATAGGGAAAAGGGGATCCAAAGTCAGACAGCATAGTGAAGATGGCTCCTATTCCCATTGTTAGGGGACCACATGTTCACCAAACTGCACATCTTCTATATATATGTAGTCAGCCTATGTATGCTCTTTGATTATGGTTCAGTTTCTGTGAGTCCCCATGAGCTCAAGATAGTTGACTGTAGGTTTTCTTGTGGTGTCCTCAACTACCCAGGGTGCCACTATCTTTCTTCCCAACCTTCCCCCAAATTCCTTGCGCTCTGCCTATTGTTTGGCTCTGGGTCTCTGCATGTGTTTTCATCAGCTGCTGGAGGAAGACTCTCAGAAAACACTTATGCTAGAAACCTGTCTGCAAGCATAGCAAAGTATCATTAATAGTGTCAGGGATTGGCTTTTTCTCCTTTGGGTAGGTCTTATGTAGAGTAGCAAGTTATTTGCTTGCCCTTTCTTCAATCTCTAATCCATCTTTATTCCTATACTTTTTGTAGGCAAGATAAATGTTGGGTTGAAGGCCTTAAGGGTGGTTTTGTGTCCCCTTCCCTCCACTGGAAGTCCCACGTGGCTATAGAGGTTGGCAACTTCAGGCTCTTAGAACCTGATGGTACGGGTCTCAGCTAGATTCACCCCCCATAGATTCCAAGGACCCCTCCTTTCCCAGGGATGCCCCCTTCTGCAGAAGTGTGTTAATTCAGAACATGGCTGGTCTCGTAAGAGATCACAATCAAAGACTTTCTTTGGCTTCGGGAACCCGGCAGGAAAGAGATCACATCCAAAGGTCTTTTACGTCTGTGTGATCCAGTTGTAATACAAAACATGCCTTTAATCCAGGAGACAGAAGCAAACATATTTGGGTCTAAGGCCAGCCTGGGATAGAGCAGGTATCAAGTAAAGAAAAGCTTAGATCCAGGTATGGTGACATAGTCCTTTCATCCTGCTTGAAGGTTAAGTTAATTTAAAGAAGGAAGCAGCACCCATGCTTGAAAGTGATATGATTGTGTGGAAGAAGAGGTGATGAATCAAAGAAGATGTGGTAGAATAGGATATGGCCAACTCCCACTAGAGAGAGCCCAGGGAAGCTACTTAAGAGGCCTTTGTACAGAGAGAGGAAGCAGTTTTAGCAGGAACCAAACCACAAACAAAATGAGATGTCTTTCTGTTGCCAAAAGCTCAATGATGGTTCCATTACTTTAGGGGTTTTCTTCTGCTAAAATCAAATTAAGCTCTTAACAAATGAGTAATTATAAAAGGTGTAGTCTTTAAGGTAAGTAAATACTTAAAGAGAAGTGGATCAGGACATAATGATTCTACAAGCAGTATTGCTGCTGGGCAGTGGTAGCATATGCCTTTAATCCCAGCACTTGGGAGGCAGAGGCAGGCAGATTGCTGTGAGTTTGAGGCCAGCCTGGTCTACAAAGGGAGTCCAGGACAGTCAAGGATACACAGAGAGGCCCTGTGTTGAAAAACAAACAAAAAACCAAACAACAACAAAAGTACTATTGCTACCCAGCACATCTTCCACAGCGGGCAGATGAAAAACACAGTTTTTTTAGTCAAGGTTCTCAACATGAGCACAACTGGTAGAATGGATCTCATTCTGTATATTTTGAAAGTAAATTTTTTGAATGTCTCACAACTGTGGCCCTGCCAATTCAACCTTGACTATCCACCAAAAGAAATGTAAAGACTCTAGAACTTTTTTTGTCCATGAAGCTGGATGTCTATCTGTGCTCAGTATACTCCAGAACTCCAAAAATTAGGATGTAAAGACACTAGAGGAATGAAAATTTCCTAGCCAAGACTAATGAAAACAGGCAAAGAAAGAAAGCTTCCTTCTACAATATCTTCTTTATCTGTAGGTTGACACCCATAGCTGTGGCCCTGATTAAAGATCAATTTTATCATCTCAAAAGATCCGCATTAAGGAAAGGTCTTTCCAGTTTGAAAGCCTTATTTCAGAAAACTCTCTCCAAAAAGAAAGCCTGGGGTACTATATCGTGAGTCTGGACAAGTTCATATAGAGTTCTGCCTGTTCCTACTCATGCTCAACTAGCACATCCATGTCTAAAGATGGTCGCAATGTAAAGACAGAGACATCTGCGGCTACTGTTGGGTAAAAATCATGCAGGAACATATACCAATTATAGAAAGAAGGACACACTTGCTTTCATGGAGGACCCGAAAGAGTTTATTTTAACTAGCCCTGTCTGCTCTGACTGAGGCCTGTGACATCACTGTAGGGAATTCCATTCCTTCTTTTTTTCTAAGCCTTGTTTCTATTTTATGATTACAGGTGTTTGTCTGTATATATTTGTACACAGCGCCTACAAAGGCCAAGAAGATCCCAGATCTCCTGGGGCAGAATTTACAGCAGATTGTTAGCTACCATAGAACTTCTGGGAAATTCATAAAGCATCTTCATTACTATCTGTTGCTCTAGTCCCAGGCGTTCTGACACTATCTCCTGGCCTCCCTGGCCACCAGGCATGATAGGGGTACAATGACATGCATTCTGGCAAAACAGGACTCTAATTAGGATTAACAGGTATGGGGAGAGTTTGGTGCAAGGTGTGGCTACAAAATTTATACTGAGGATCCATAGCCCAGGGTAAATGACTTCATGACTTCCATCAAAGCCACAACCCCATTCTTGGTGGTTTTATTTGTTTGTGGATTTTTTCTTTTTGTTTTTTTGAGACAGGGATTTTCTGTGTAGCCTTGGCTCACTTTATAGACCAGGCTGGTCTCTAACTCCCAGCAATTGGCCTGCCTCTGCCTCAGGATTGCTGGGATTAAAGGCATGCTCTACCACACCTGGCCACACCTCCTATTCGTTCTGATCCTCACAAAGCCAAGGTGTCAAATTCAAGGATATGAATTGGCCTCCAATGTGCTGGCGTTGCTGGCATATTATCTGAAACTTGTGTAATTAAAAAGCACCTGGGTACCTGTGTCTCACAGCAAGGAAGCAGCCTGACTGCTAGTCTGTCACCTGAGACATTACCTTGAACATCATGCCTGGCTCACTCCCTGCCCTTGCTGATTCCCTATGTCCTCTAAGAGCCCTCTGCTCAGCAGAGACCCACTGACTCTTCTCTCCTTGCTGGGGAAGACACCCTCATCCCCACCCCTCCCTCCCTTCACACCTCCACTCCATCCTCTACCCCAGCCCCACCCCCAGCCCTAGCACAATTGTGAGTTTTTGTTTTCTTTTTAATCCCCTTTCCACTGAGGATGATGTGTTGATTCAAGTTTTAGTGCTTCAAAATGATTCTCTCTATTTTTTAAAAAGATTTATTTAAGTATAAAGTGTTTCTCCTTCTTCTATGGCTGCCAACCAGAAGAGGGCGCCAGATCGCCGAGTAGATGACTATGAGTCACCATATGGTTGCTGGGAATTGAACTCAGGACCTTTGGAAGAGCAGGCAGCGCTCTTAACCACAGAGCCATTTTCCAACCCCTCCAAAATGATTATCATCTCTTGCCTGCTCTTCTCCCATGTTTTTTTCCTATCTATCATGTGAAAGGTTGCTGCAGTTTTCCTGAACACAGCATGAAGCCACAAAACAACAATCATGTTTCCTAAACTCTCTTTAATTTGGAATCTTTTGTGTACCCTTTCACTTGTGGGATAGACTGATAACTCCACTCCAAAATGAGCAATGGCTTTGCAAGCTGTGCGTCCTGGTGCCAGGAAGAAGAAGGGAAGTGCCTGAGGGTTTTGCTGGGACCTCAGGCAAGCTCAGAAGTTGGTACCTGGTGAGCTCAAGGGCAAAGGGGGAGGGGCAGGCATCTGAGCTCAGGAGGCCTGAGTGGCTAGTTCTGTCCTGGGGTGAGTGCAAAGGTAGAAATGCAGGCTCTTAGAGAACAGGTAGGAGTGCTACTGAAATGCAAATCTCTCCACTTAAGAAAAAAAGACTGGTCCTGCAATGGAAGCCTGTGCCAGGAACTACTGTGCTGTGTCCCTTCAGCACACTCTAACCATAGGGAAGTGCTCCTGTCACTCAAGACTCAGTGGCCAATCAGGAACTCTAGGAGAGAGAGAAAGAGTGATCTTTTGGGTACCATGCTGTAACTTCTGCTCTGTAGAGAAGTGGACTTGAGTGACCGTGTGCGATATGCTCTGAGTGTTTGTGCTGGGTGCTGTGAAGAGAGCTCAGGCAAGGTCAGAAGACACAACATGGTAAGTGCAGAGTCACTGCTCACAGTAGGAGGAACAGACAGCTGAGCAGAGGAAACTGGTGTAGTGGGTCTTCCCTGGGGCTGCGAGAGAAGCAGCAGCAGATGTGGCCACCTGTGAGGTCCTTTTCTTTCTTAGTAATTTTCTGGACTTGGTGATGGTCTCTGACTAACTCCAGAATATGAGGCCTGTTTGTAAGAAACGGAAAGTCCACAACATAACAGGTTAAGGTTCACTTTTAGTTAATTTTATGTGAGTTGTGACTCCATTTATTTAAAATTTATACAAATAGAATCAGAAGTAAATGTGTAATATCAGTCAAGTACAAACTTTTCCTGCATGTGTTTCCTTAGGTTTTTTTGTCAAAAACTTTTGTGTATGTTTCTGCTTTTGTTTTAGGCTTTTTCTCTCCATCCCATTTATTCTTTCATAGCTATTGTACACATTCTTGATTATTCTAATTTCTTGTGATATTAAAGTATTTTCTAGTACTAAACTTTTTTAGTATGGTCAGTGTATATGTCACTCAACATGTAGTGGCCAATCAGAGCCTCCAGGCAGAGACGCGGAGGCGGGTTTTTCCGGGAGCCTTGCTGAAGAGCTGGGCACGCTTGGATGGTTCCGCGTGGTGTGCTCTGACCTCTGCTGCTGGGTGTTGTGAGAGAAGCTTCAGCAAGTTCCGAAGTCCCGACATGGTGAGTGGAGGGTCACTGCCCACAAACGGGAGGCGCAAGCTGCTGTGGAGAGCTAGCTGGAGTGGTGGGGCTGTGTGGGAAGACAGACCAGTAGGCTATTGGAGACTACGCACACGTGCTGCTGAAATGCCGATCTCTGCAGTTCTGCAAATGGACTGGAAGCCTGGGCCATGAGCTATTGTGCTGTGTCCCTTCAGGACACTGTAATTCTAAGGGAGGTGCTCATGTCACTGGAGACTTGCTGGCCAATCAGAGCCTCCAGGCAGACCAGCCACTATGAAGATGAGGCTCTTTCTTCTGGCTGCCACGCACTAGTGCAGCTCTCTAGCTGAGCTTTCTTTAATGGGTCTGTGTGAGGTGCTTTGAGCACTGCTGCTGAGTGCTGTGAGGGAAGCACAGGCAAGCGCCAAAGTGGCAACATGGTGAGCTCAGGGTCACTGCTGACTGATGGGTTATCTCCACAGGTGAAGTAAGCCAATGGAGGCCAGATTGAAAGTAAAACGGAGGCAGGTAGATCTCTGTGAGTTCGAGCGCAGCCTGGTCTACAAAGTGAGTCCAGTACAGCCAAGGCTACACAGAGAAACCCTGTCTCGAAAAACCAAAAGAAAAAAAAAAAGAAAAAAGAAAAAAAATCGGGCAAGTTTTCTTAGGAACTGAATTTCTTTGGTTAGTTCAGGAGTGTCAGTATACAAAGCCTGAGGAAATCGCCCCACTCGACCCGCCCTACCCCACCTGCCCTCGTCAGCCCGCCCCCCCCCCCCCCCGCCCGTGGCAACTAGGATTACAGGTGAAGGAAGATTAAGTATTGGCCACCTGCTGTACTAGGGAAGTCCTTGGCCTCAGGAGTGGGCTTGGAGCATCTCAGGGAATGCTAAGAATGTGCAGAGGCTTTCCTTGCAGGGGCCAGGATTGGAGAAAGAAGCAGGATCTAACAGACCAGGTAGATGACAACTGAACACCCACATTGGGGAACATCAGAAAAGTGGGCTACAGGAGCTGGTGTCATGGGTCCTCCCTGAGGTTGTGTGGTCAGCAAAGGCCAGATGTGGCCACATTTGGCCCGTGTTAAGCTTTGATGGAGAAAAGTAGAATTGATGATGTGAAGGATGCAGCAATTCATAGAAATTTAAAACGCTCAGGTAGAATTTAGCTGAAGGAGGATTGCCTCCAACACACCCCACAGATAAACAGTATGCTAACCGGCGTGTTAGAAGTCAGGATGCTAGGATACAAGATGCAATTATTACAAACCTTACTAGACATGAGACATAGCTTGTGCAAAACCTCCTCACCTCAACTTTTGTACTTTCTATCTTCTACTTCTCCTTTCTTTCTCATCCTCTGGAACCTTCCACTTAGGACTCTGTCACTGATGTTGGAAGGCACTGGGTCCTTAAAAATACTTCTGTCACTGTCATTGCTGGGCAAATGTCTTAAGTGGCTAGGCTTGCTGTGTCCAGTCCATATTTAAATTCTTCAAAACAACCTGGGGACTAAATTTAAAGAAACTTAATGGCAGCAGCATGTAGAATGCAAAATCTGTTTTTAGCTGTCATTACAGAGATTTTTTATTAGTTGGTTTTGTATCTGTGTGTATTATGTGTGTGTTATATGTATGTATGTATGCATATTAATTCTAGGACCGCTGCATCTAATGTCTTTGAGAAAAGTCTTTCTGATAAAGTAGGCTAACTCAGGTGGCCTTGAAGCCTGTCTGTTGCTTCCCAGAGAAATGGCCTTGCTTTCTTCTTGACTAAACTTCTTAAGTTGTTTAATTAAAGGATTGTACCACAGCAGAGTTTAAAAATACTCACTTTAGTCATGTAATGAACTGTCCATTTCCATATTAGGAATAACATTTTCATGTGGATCATGGCTTCTGTCTTCAGAACAGAACAGGATGCACAGTTTGTGTTTACACTGCAGGGTGAAGCAGGACAGGCCGTAACTAGCTTACACACTAATGTTTAGGGCAGTCAGCTGCAAGAGTCAATACTATGAAGAAAGACCTAATTGAGGCAAGGTGAATTATGATGTCATCTCCCAGCATGGATTAACTCATGCATATGAATTGAAACAGACGAGATCAGTGGGTAAACATTTTGGGTAGGTTAGTTTTAGCCACCGAATATTAAATTTCGTTTTAATGCACTCTTCTATGCAGATATGTGCAATCCTCATTGACACAGTTAAGTCAGCTCAGACATTTCAGACTTAGGCTACTGGTTGTTGGTGTCTGTCAGATCTCAGCAGCTAACATTGCCCAGAAGGGCAAAGTCAAACAGTACAAGTTTGGTAGTAGAGTTTTTGGTGTCACTTATATATACTATAGTATCATCTGCCAATTAGCATACATTGAATGCTTCCTTTCCAAATTCCACCCTCTTGACCACTTTTAGTTGCCATATTGGTTAGGTTGGACATCAAGTGTTATATTAAGTAGAAATGGAGAAAGAGGAGAGACTTCTCTTTATTTAGATTTTAGTGGAATTGCTTTGAGGTTCCCTCCATTTAAGCTGGTGTTGCTATAGACTTGTGTAAATTGTGTTTAATATGTATAGGTATGTCCCTTGCTATTGTAATCTCTCCAAGACTTTTATCATGAATTGGTGTTGAATTTTTGTGAAGGGCTTGCTTAGTGTCTAATAAGATGACCTTGTGATGTTTTTCCCTATGTCAGTTTATTTATTTTACCATTACTGGTTTTCCTGTCATGAGCCATTCCTGCATCAATGGGATGAAACTTCGTCAACCATGTGGGTTTTCTCTTTATGTGTTCTTGAAATCCATTTACATTTATTTTATTGAGCATTTTTGCTTCAATGTTCATGAACAAAATTGGTCTGTAAATCTCCTTCTTTGTTGAGTCTTTATATCCTTCATGTGTCAAGGTATTGTTGCCTCATTAAATGAACTGGGTAACTTTCCTTCTGTTTCTATTTTGTAGAGTACTTTGAGCAGCATTGAAACTAAGTCTTCTTTGAAAGTCTCATTGAATTATGCACTAAAAGCATCCAGTCCTGCATTTCTTTTGTTGGGAGTCTTTTAGTGAATTCTTTCATGTCACTAGGTGTTAGAGGTCTACTTATGGTAAATTGTTATGTCATCTGGATTTAACTTTGGTAAGTGCTACATGTTGTTGTTAAGTTTACCTGTAAGTAATTAACATTATTAGGCCTATGCCTATTATTATTACAACAGTATAACCCGCTAGCAATCAGTCAAGACACAGACACCTGTTATATTTTAAAATACCCATAGTTAACCTAGGGCAGGGCAGATATTAATTCTCTAAACTTCCCTTAGTGGGGCAGGTATGGAATACGTGTTCCAATCCCACAGCATTTAATTCTAATAATTTCTATCAAGCTACCTCACATCCAGAATCCCACATACTTGCTAATGTTCTTCATCAGGGCCAAATCCTCCATCCATGCTGGCCATGTGCTTCTCCTCCACCTAACCCATTCCGGTGAGACCTCCTTCTCTCCCTTGTCCTCAGATCTGTCTTCATCCCAAGATTCTCTCTGTCTTCCCAAGCCCTAGACCCTTAGCCATGTCTATTCCATTTGCCCTGCCCAGATGTGATGGTCTTATATTAGTTAGCATCAAAAACAGCAGACCAATAGGTACCTATCAAGAAAATTATTCATTTTGTTTAGATTTTTCATTTTGCTGCAATACAGGTATTTAAAAGTATGTCCTTATGATTTTGGAGATTTTCCCATTGTAAGGCACCCTTTTTATTTTCTTTTTCTTTTTTCTTTTATGTGAATATTCCTTCCCTGTCTTTTAGTTATTTCAATAAGGTTGTCCATTTTGTTGATTTTTCTCAGTGAACCAACTCTGTGTTTCATAAATCCTTGTATTGTTCTCTTTGTTTTTATTTTTTGATTTCAGCCCTAATTCAATAGTTTCTCCCTGTCTACTACTTTTAGTTGTGCTTCCTTCATTTTGTTCTAGACTTTTATATGTGCTGGTAAGTTCCTAGTAAGAGATGTCTTGTATATGTTATGTATGCACTTAGTGCTATCAGCTATCCTTTTATCATCACTTTTCTTGTGTACTATATGCTTACATATGATGTGCATTCATTTGCATTGAATTCTACAAGGTCTTTAATATCTTTATTTCTGTCTTGACCCATTTTCCCTCTGGAGAGAGTTATTTAGTTTCCCTGAGTTTTAAAGACTTCTTTTGTTTCTGTTGTTGATGATGTGTAGCTTTAGTCTATGCTGGTTGATAGAATGCAGGGGTTGTTTCGATTACCATGTATCTTTTGAGACTTTCACTGTGTTTGAGTATGTGTTCAATTTTGGAGATATTTCCATTTGTTTTTGAGAAGAAGGCAAACTCTTCTATGTTTGTGTAGAACGTTCTGTAAATATCCAGTGAATTCTTTGGATTTTAATAGCAGTTAGCTGAGGCATTGTTCTGTTCATATTATTCATGCAGAATCAAGCAACAGGTAAACCCCCTCTCTGCCATGGACCTTTTTTTGTGAACTATGTATGCTTCCCAAGAAAGTTATCAGGTCCACGTCTGAGGATCTCCAGCAGCCAAGCAGGGCTGTTTCAAGTTTTGGCCCTGGAATCCCCCTAGATCCTTCCCTGGGTGCCCCCTTTTTACATCTTCTGCTCACCTAGGTGCCACCTGTGTGTGTTCCATGAGAAGGGTTTTCAGATCTTCAGCTTGTGGTGTTGGCCTCTCCGCAACTCCAGACAGGAACACCACAAGACTGCAGAGCTTCTGTGGCTAAATCTCCACAGTGCTGGGATGAGTGATCACACTCCTGAAGAAACTGAGAAGCTGAAGCCATGGAAAAGGCAGCAGCCCCCAAAGCATCAGTTGTAGTTGCTGCTGACAGGGATCTTACAGGGTGGGAGGTTTGTTCAAATGGAGCCACTCTGTAGCTCCAGTACCAAGCCTATTGTAGGTTTAGATTTTTCAAAACCTACTTTATTTAGGGTTCCTAAATCCTTTTATCTTTCTTTTAATTTACCAACCAGAGGTAGGGGAGAAAGAAGGTTCATAGAAAAAAGGGGTGTGAATTAGTTTAGAAGCAATTCTTTGGGGGAGATTCTATTCTTCCTTGGTAGGGTACCAATAATCCAGTCCAATAGGAAGCACCAAACAATACCATGAATCAGTGACAACAGATGATAAATGCTTGTTCTGCTTGAGTTAAAGATAAATGTGTGTTCTGTTGGAGTTAAGCAATATTACCCTGCATTGTTTCTTTCTCAGGAGATGAGTAGGGCGATAGCACATCCCTAATACCTTTACCTTATATCCCATGGAATCAGTTAAAAATGCTTTGTCTATCCACCTAGGCACAATGTAGCAGGAATAGAATTCTTCCTGCCTGGGTAGGATACAATATACCTGAAATAAAATTGATTCTCCCTGATTATCTTTTTTAAATTGCTCTGTGAATGGTCTGGGTCACAGTGTCCTTTCTCAAAACCATACTATGTTCTTGACCAGTCAGTTTTTTTTCCAAGATATATATTATTTTATTAATTTGTTCTTGTTACATCTCAATGGTTATCCCATCTCTTGTCTCCTCCCATTCTTCCCTCCCTCCCATTTTCCCCCTATTCCCTGCCCCTATGACAGTTCCTGAGGGGGATTTCTTCCCCCTGTATATGCTCATAGGGTATCAAGTCTCTTCTTGGTAACCTGCTGTCCTTCTTCTGAGTGCCACCAGGTCTCCCCCTCCAGGGAAGACCAGTCAGTTTTTGTTAAATAGTCATTAAACTATCTCTGCCCTGAGTTTGGTGTCCACGTGGTTAGTGTGGGCTATTCCTGAATTCCAAGAGGCCAAAGCTAGCAGGCTTCTAGGATTAAGAATATTTAAGTTGCAGATAAGCCAATTAACGCAGGCAATAATGTTAATGGTGAGGCATGCCCTCATCAGAATGGCTGATTGCTATATCTGTGAGAGATTATATTGATTGATGATTGATGTGGGAGGCTCTTCCACTAGGGTTGCAGTATTCCTCAGCAAGTGGTCCTGGCTTGGATAAGATATCAGGCTGCTAATAAGAGAGTGCTCAAGTAAGCAAGCAAGCCAGGAAACAATGTTTGTCCATGGTTTTTGTTATAATTTTCAAGGTTGAGTTTCTCTTCTTACCTTACAGAATGTTAGACTGTGAACTGACAGAACCATCTGAAAAAGCAACAAGTGGGGCCGAAGAAAGTGCAGTGTGTGGTTTTAGAGAAAAAACAGAACTAGGTAGTTTTAGATGGCAGTCAAATCCTGAAAGAGAGGAAGGGATTTCTCAAGGAAATTATCACCAGTAAAGAGAAAGCCCTACCTCTGCATTGGAAGCCTAAGATGGGTAACATCCTTCTTGCTACATCTTAAATGAATGGAAAGTATAGGCAAAGTGATTGCAAAGCAGGCACTTCATATAAAACCTGCTGCAACTCTGATCCATGCGTGGCATATTTCATCTCAGTTTAGAAACCAAAGTTGGCAGGATCACACATTGTTGTACTTGTTTTAAACCAAGAAAGATGCAAAATTCAAGGTCATGTATTCTGTCTTTGTGAATTTAGTTCAACGTTGCTCTAGCAACTTTTGTTTTGCAGAGACAGTGCCCCAATAAGGAAACTATGAGATATAATTTCACCAGGCTTTGGATATGTAGCCCGTGTTGCATTTTGAGACCATAAGATGTTGAGATACCTAAGCTTGAGAAATATACCATGGAGAGATACATATACTAAGCTAAAGTAACAAAACTGAGTAATGAATGAGAAATTGTAGTCATAGGGCTATCTATACCCTTTGAAACTGAAGCCCCATGTATCTGAGACAGAGGTAGGGTACTTGGTGCTTGCCCTGCTGTTTTTTTTTTTTTGTTGTTTCGTTTTGTTTTTTCTTTTCTTTTCTTTCTTTCCTTTTTCTTTCTTTTTTTTTTTGTTGTTTTTTTTTGGGCCTCCATCCATTCTTTCCTCACTATATATACATTTCTCTCAATTCAAACGGGAAGGTATGTTCTGTGCCATTGTATATTGTAAAAATATAACTTGTTTCCAGATTTTAGAAAATATACCTATCAAAAGATTTTCTGGAGTGTCAGAAGAGTCTTTGTTCTTGAATACTCTATGAACAGTTGCAGACCACTAGGATCATTTAAGTTGATTAAAATGCATTTTCACTGTGAGTCAATAATGGCCTATATCAGAGTATAATTGGTCAAATCAGAAAGACTCTCAGTGGTGTCATTTCTTTAAACACTTATCTCCACTGTTTTTTGGCTTTCTTAGCGGTACTTTTGTACTAAGCGTTTACCTACATGCCTTTTTGGGGATGGGATTTGAGTGTCTGTAGACTCAACCCGTTTTATGTTTTTGTTTCTACTGTGTTGTGTTTGAAACTGCTTGTTCAGATTCCTTCTCATGCTGTCATGCATCCACAACTATAGACTGTGCCCCTAAATCACGTAAGATATAGTAGAAGCAGTTAGTATTCAATGTTAAGCTATTTTGCTACCCGTATTTTTAATTAATGAACTAATTAATTAAATCCCTTTACAGCCTGACCTCTCCCTCCTCTACTCCCAGTCCCACCATCATTCCTCCTTTCCCCAAGTAGCCCTCCTTCTCCTCAGTGAAGGGGAGGCCCACAAGTGCTATCAACCTCCCCGGCATCTCAAGTTGCAGCCCGACTAAGAACATCCTTTCCCACTGATGCCTAAGGAGGCAGCCCAGATAGGGAAAAAGGGATCCAAAGTCAGACAGCATAGTCAAGATGGCTCCTATTCCCATTGTTAGGGCTCCCACTGTTAACCAAACTGCACATCTTCTATATATGTGTAGTCAGCCTATGTATGCTCTTTGATTATGGTTCAGTTTCTGTGAGTCCCCATGCGCTCAAGATAGTTGACTGTAGGTTTTCTTGTGGTCTCCTCAACTACCCAGGATCACACTATCTTTCTTCTTACCGTTCATCCAAATTTCCTGCTCTCTGCCTATTGTTTGGCTCTGGATCTCTGCATCAGTTTCCATCAGGTGCTGGAGGAAGACTCAGAAAACACTTATGCTAAGAACCAGTCTGCAAGCATAGCAAAGTATCCTTAATAGTGTGAGGGATTGGCTCTTTCTCCTTTGGGTAGGTGTTATGTAGAGTAGCAAGTTATTTGATTGCCATTTCTTCAAATTCTAATCCATCTTTATCCCTATACTTTTTATAGGCGAGATAAATTTTGGGTCGAAGGCTTTAAGGGTGGTTTTGTGTCCCCCTCCCTCCACTGGAAGTCCCACTTGTCTATAATAGTTGGCAACTTCAGCCTCTTAGCACCTGATGCTCGGAGTCTCAGCTAGATTCACCCCCAAAGGTTCCAAGGACCCTTCCTTTCCCAGGGATGCCCCCTTCTGCAGAAGAATATTAATTCATAACATGGCTGTTCTCATAAGAGATAGCATGTAAAGACTTTCTTAGGTATATGTAACCCAGCAGGCAAGAGATCACGTCCAAAGGTCTCCTACGTCTGTGTGATCCAGTTGTAATACAAAACATGCCTTTAATCCAGGAGACAGAAGTAACAGATTTGTGTTTAAGG